>NC_074666.1:97316083-97985694 GCF_029448725.1 Salvelinus fontinalis | reverse complement strand
TAGACGGGTGACATTATCTGCCAAAGTAACAGCCCTGTAGACAAAGAAGAGCTCTCCAGTAGGTACCAAAACATTCAAAGACCATTTTCTCTAAGTGAGGTTACAAGTTTATCAACGTTCAAAGCAGAATTAATTTCCCATTGTTCCTCAACTGTAGTGTCTGATATACCATTTTGAGTCTGTACTTTTATCCAATATGAAAAACACGGTTTCAAATGTTGCTACATTTTGTCACATTTTGCAAAAAAACATGATTATTTGTGTCTCTGAAATTAAACTATCAAGAATTAGATTATAAACAAATACATGTCTGTCATTGAACTACCCCATGCCGTGATTAGATAGTGAAAAAACACTAATCTCTTTCAAAATGTCTTTAAGAAATGAAAAGCACATTTTCAAAAATGTCAGAAATTTGATTGATACGAACGTTTCTGAAAAGTGATATATAGCGTTTCGGAATGAAACTCTTCTTATGTTTCCCCATCTGAGCTCAGAGTAGATGAGAGATGTAATGTTTGTCTCTGTTGTGTTGAAGCCCAATCAAGCAGGAGAGACCAGCCTCCCCTGTACCCAGCTGTGTGTCCATGAACAGTGACTGGTCTATGGATCCTCCTATAAACTTTAGAGAGGGAGACTTTTCTACTGAACAAAGGTAAGAAGAGCTCACGGGTCATGGTCAGTGAGTTAAACAACACTGTCTCTAGTCATTTCTCCTCTCCCATTTTCCCATTTATTGTTGTTGTTTTCATAATCCATTGGCTAATCCTTTGTCCATTTTCATAGTCCTGTGTGTGTGGGTGTGTGTGTGTGTGTGTGTGTTTGTGTTTGTGTGTGTGTGTGTGTGTGTGTGTGTGTGTGTGTGTGTGTGTGTGTGTGTGTGTGTGTGTGTGTGTGTGTGTGTGTGTGTGTGTGTGTGTGTGTGTGTGTGTGTGTGTGTGTGTGTGTGAGCGTGTGTGTGCACACCCTGGATGAGGAGATGTAATCTCATGTTTTGTCCACAGAAACCAACAGGAGAGATCAGAGTCAGAGATTCTCAGTGGTGAGTCTTCCCAGAGTCATCAAACAGACCTGGCCTCCATATTCAGGGTATGTGGTCCTGTTATGTACATTTGTTTTTGTTTACCTCAAGTAAATTTGATCTGTCAATCATTCATTAATGTGTTAATGAGAAACAGTTATTCTCTTGCTTAACTTATCTACTTTATTTATTTCAGTTGCTTGAAGAGAAAATTATGACATTTGTGAAGAACGAGCTGAAGATGTTCAAGAGGATTCTTAGTCCAGAACTCCCAGAAGGCTTTGAGAGTCAGAAGCAGGATAAGGAAGTGGTGGATGCTGAAGATGAGAAGCAGGAGAGCAGTGCCAGAGAGGGGGCTCTGGAGATCACACTGCACATCCTGAGGAAAATGAACCAGAAGGAGCTTGCTGACACGCTGGAGAAATGTAAGAGCTGTCTGCCTCATGTTGAATGCTGTTTTATAACATTTAAAAGCTGTAGCTAAAGTACAGCTAAAGTAGATGTGTAACTCAATGATATTGTAGCAGCCTTAACACAACACCTAGTGACCTCATCAAGTAGCAGCAGGGATGTGTTGTGGTGATTAATTTAGAGAGAGAGAGAGAACATTAATAATACCATCAATAATACCAATAATAATATAATCAGTCACACCAGTCTGTAATGCAATATGAAAACATTTACACATTTATACAGTCAGTTAAAATAATAAATTATTATTTATTTATAAATTATTATAATTTTAAACTTTATAACAGTCCTACAATACTGTAGTTATTAAATCAGACGTAATATTAATATCCTCTGTGTTAATTCTTCATTCAGATGAGCTTGCTGTGATTTGCCAACGTGAACTCAAATCTAATCTAAAGAAGAAGTTTCAATGTGTATTTGAGGGGATCGCTAAACAAGGAAACCCAACACTTCTCAATAAGATCTACACAGAGCTCTACATCACAGAGGGAGGAACAGGAGAGGTCAATAATGAACATGAGCTGAGACAGATTGAGACAACAACCAGGAAACAAGCAAGACCAGAGACTGCAATCAAATGTAACGACATCTTCAAACCCTTAACTGGACAAGACAAACTTATCAGAACTGTGCTGACAAAGGGAGTCGCTGGCATTGGAAAAACAGTCTCTGTGCAGAAGTTCATTCTGGACTGGGCTGAAGGAAAAGCAAATCAGGATGTCCAATTTGTATTTTCATTCCCTTTCCGGGAGCTGAATTTGATGAAAGAGGACAAACACACTTTGATTGAACTTCTCAATCACTTCTCAATGGAAACCAAACAATCAAGAATCTCCAACTACAACAAGTACAAAGTTCTGTTCATCTTTGATGGTCTGGATGAGTGCCGACTGCCCCTAGACTTCCAGAAGAACAAGATCTGTTGGGACATCACAGAGTCAACCTCAGTGGATGTTCTGCTGACAAATCTCATCAAGGGAAATCTGCTTCCCTCTGCTCTCCTCTGGATAACTACCCGACCTGCAGCAGCCAATAAGATTCCTTCAGGGTGTGTTGACCAGGTGACAGAGGTACGAGGGTTCAATGACCCACAGAAGGAGGAGTACTTCAGGAAGAGATTCAGTGATGAGAACCTGGCCAGCAGAATCATCTCACATATAAAGACATCAAGGAGCCTCCACATCATGTGCCACATTCCAGTCTTCTGTTGGATTTCTGCAACAGTCCTTGAACACATGCTGGAACATAAGAGAGAAGAGATGCCCAAGACTCTGACTGAGATGTACACACACCTTGTGGTGTTTCATACCAAACAGAAGAATGAAAAGTATCCTGGGAAAGAAGAGACAGGTCCACACTGGAATGAAGAGAGCATTCTGTCACTGGGAAAACTGGCTTTTCAACAGCTTGTGAATGGCAATCTGATTTTCTATGAAGAAGATCTGAAAGAGGCTGGCATTGATGTCAATGAAGCCTCAGTGTACTCAGGATTGTGCACACAGCTCTTTAAAGAGGAATGTGGGCTGTACCAGGACAAGGTGTACTGCTTTGTTCATCTGAGCATTCAGGAGTTTCTGGCTGCTGTATATGTGTTCCTCTCATTCAACAACAACAATGAGAATCTAATGGACAAACCTCAATCAACGTCGAGGAACCTTTCTGTGCTGTTCAGAGACAAGCATAAAGTTTCTGTCTACAAGAGTGCTGTGGATAAAGCCTTACAAAGTGAGACAGGAAACCTGGACCTTTTCCTTCGCTTCCTTCTGGGCCTCTCACTGGAGTCCAATCAGAAGCACTTACAAGGTCTACTGACAAAGACAAGAAGCAGCTCACATATCCATGAAAAAACAGTCAAGTACATCAAGAAGAAGATCAAGAAGAATCCCTCTCCAGAGAGGTGCATCAATCTGTTCCACTGTCTGAATGAACTGAATGACCATTCTCTAGTGGAGGAGATCCAAAGCTACCTGAGCTCAGGAAGTCTCTCAAAACCCAAACTGTCACCTGCACAGTGGTCAGCTCTGGTCTTTGTGTTGCTGACTTCAGAAAAGGAGCTGGATGTGTTTGACCTGAAGAAATACTCCAGATCAGAGGAAGGTCTTTTGAGGCTGCTGCCAGTGGTCAAAGCCTCCAGAGCTGTTCTGTGAGTAAATAAAATGACATTTAAGAACTAATCATCAGGAAGAAATATTCAGTTTAGAGACAAATATGTATTATAATATGTATTTAATGTTATATTGAAAAACATATTGAATAAATGCATTGATTTTCACATTAGTATAACATTATGACCATACAATTCTAGGAGACGGAAGATGAATCTATATGTTGTTTGAGAGAATTAACTAAATGCGTCTTCCATTGTCCTTCTACACTACTGGTGTTAAATTAACAGTGTGTTTGTGAAATCATGATGATCTCTTTGTCAGGCTGTCAGGCTGTCTAGTCACAGAGGAAGGCTGTGCTTCTCTGGTCTCAGCTCTGAGGTCAAACCCCTCACACCTGAGAGAGCTGGACCTGAGTAACAATGACCTGAAGGATTCAGGAGTGAAGCTGCTCTCTGCTGGACTGGGGAATCCCCACTGTAAACTGGAGACTCTGAGGTCAGTATTCCTGTAGTTGGTCAACAAGTGATAACTGTTCACCAGATCCACATGTGTTTACCAGACACACATAGTCCACACCATATGTGTTGGGACAGTGAAGCTTACAGTTTTAAATTTGGTGCTATGCTCCACCATTTTGGATTTGAGATATGTTTCATATTAGGTGACAGTACAGAATGAGGTCAGTATTATCATGAAAGCACTTTATGTATGTTGTTCTCTCAATTGTAGAAGTCTTAATTATTTGGACAAATTTACTTATATTGTACTAAAGTAGTCATAAGTTTAGTATTTGGTCCCATATTCCATGCCTGCAGTGATTGGATCAACCTTGTGATTCTACTAACTAACTAACTTGTTACTTGTCAAACTTGTTGAATTCATTTGCAGTTTGTCTTGGTTGTGTTTTGGATGTTGTTTTTCCTAATAGAAACTGAATGGTGAATAATGTCCTGTCATTTTGGAGTCACTTCACTTGTATTGTCAGTAAGAATAGAAGATGTTTCTGAACACTTCTACATTCATGTGGATGCTACCATGATTATGAATAATCAAAAGTTTTGTTGTAGTCTCTGTTATTGGTAATGGTGAGAGGTTAGCATGTTTTGTTGTAACCTCTGTTATTGGTAAGGGTGAGAGGTTAGCATGTTTTGTTGTAGCATCTGTTATTGGTAATGGTGAGAGCTTAGCATGTTTTGTTGTAGTCTCTGTTATTGGTAATGGTGAGAGGTTAGCATGTTTTGTTGTAGTCTCTGTTATTGGTAATGGTGAGAGGTTAGCATGTTTTGTTGTAGTCTCTGTTATTGGTAATGGTGAGAGGTTAGCATGTTTTGTTGTAGTCTCTGTTATTGGTAATGGTGAGAGGTTAGTATGTTTTGTTGTAGCCTCTGTTATTGGTAATGGTGAGAGATTAGCATGTTTTGTTGTAGCCTCGTATTGGTAATGGTGAGAGGTTAGCATGTTTTGTTGTAGCCTCTGTTATTGGTAATGGTAAGAGGTTAGCATGTTTTGTTGTAGCCTCTGTTATTGGTAATGGTGAGAGGTTAACATGTTTTGTTGTAGCCTCTGTTATTGGTAATGGTGAGAGGTTAGCATGTTCTGTTGTATCCTCTGTTATTGGTAATGGTGAGAGGTTAGCATGTTTTGTTGTAGCCTCTGTTATTGGTAATGGTGAGAGGTTAGTATGTTTTGTTGTTGCCTCTGTTATTGGTAATGGTGAGAGGTTAGCATGTTTTGTTGTAGCCTCTGTTATTGGTAGTGGTGAGAGGTTAGCATGTTTTGTTGTATCCTCTGTTATTGGTAATGGTGAGAGGTTAGCATGTAGTGTTGTAGCCTCTGTTATTGTTAATGGTGACAGGTTAGCATGTTTTGTTGTAGCGTCTGTTATTTGTAATGGTGAGAGGTTAGCATGTTTTGTTGTATCCTCTGTTATTGGTAATGGTGAGAGGTTAGCATGTTTTGTTGTAGTCTCTGTTATTGGTAATGGTGAGAGGTTAGCATGTTTTGTTGTAGCTCTGTTATTGGTAATGGTGAGAAGTTAGCATGTTTTGTTGTAGCCTCTGTTATTGGTAATGGTGAGAGGTTAGCATGTTTTGTTGTAGCCTCTGTCATTGGTAATGGTGAGAGGTTAGCATGTTTTGTTGTAGTCTCTGTTATTGGTAATGGTGAGAGGTTAGTATGTTTTGTTGTAGCCTCTGTTATTGGTAATGGTGAGAGGTTAGCATGTTTTGTGGTAGTGTCTGTTATTGGTAATGGTGAGAGGTCAGCATGTTTTGTTGTAGCCTCTGTTATTGGTAATGGTGAGAGGTTAGCATGTTTTGTTGTAGCCTCTGTTATTGGTAATGGTGAGAGGTTTGCATGTTTTGTTGTAGCCTCTGTTATTGGTAATGGTGAGAGGTTAGTATGTTTTGTTGTAGTCGCTGTAATTGGTAATGGTGAGAGGTTAGCATGTTTTGTTGTAGTCGCTGTTATTGGTAATGGTGAGAGGTTAGCATGTTTTGTTGTAGCCTCTGTTATTGGTAATGGTGAGAGGTTAGCATGTTTTGTTGAAGCCTCTGTTATTGGTAATGGTGAGAGGTTAGCATGTTTTGTTGTCGTCTCCGTTATTGGTAATGGTGAGAGGTTAGCACGTTTTGTTGTAGCCTCTGTTATTGGTAATGGTGAGAGGTTAGCATGTTTTGTTGTAGCCTCTGTTATTGGTAATGGTGAGAGGTTAGCATGTTTTGTTGTAGCCTCTGTTATTGGTAATGGTGAGAGGTTAGCATGTTTTGTTGTAGCCTCTGTTATTGGTAATGGTGAGAGGTTAGCATGTTTTGTTGTAGTCTCTGTAACTCTCTCACTCATTATTATTCATGATTCATGATTCATTTGTATTAATCAAGGCATCATCAGGATTAATTTAGTAGTGTTTAGAAACATGTTATCGACTCACTTAGACAGAAAATTACTCCACCATTTTAATATTGGGCGAAACATAACCCAAAACACAACCAAAACAAGTTTGAGTCACAGGCTTGATGTAGTCACTGCATTCAAGGAATATGGGACCAAATACTAAACTTTTGACTACTTTAATACAGTGAGTGAATTGGTCAGAATACTTATGACTTCTTCAAATAGGGGGACTAGATACATAAAGTGCTTTCATTTATAAATGGTGAAACAGATATATATTAAAATACCCTCAAATAAAAGGTGACATTATATACTATCACCTCATACGAAACATTTGATCTGAAATCCAAAATGTTGGAGTATAGAGCCACATTTAAAATGTTACCTTCACTGTCAAAATAGATACGGTGTAGACTGTAAACTCAATACAATCTAAATCTGATACCTCACTGTCTGTCTTTTGACCGATACTGCTTTTTAAACTGGTCTGGTCAGTCTACTCAAATATTTGTACTATACATTTTTCTATCTACAAGTAATTTTATGATCATTTATAATAATGATACATTAATTTATAAATAGATATGGCAGGTTTCAGGACACTGATGTATCTGAAAATGTTGAAAAAATAATACTGCCACTATTTTCACCACCAAAGAATATCAGAGTGATTTTAATACGATTTGTCTCTTTGCAGGCTGTCACGCTGTCTAGTCACAGAGGAAGGCTGTGCTTCTCTGGTCTTAGCTCTGAGGTCAAACCCCTCACACCTGAGAGAGCTGGATCTGAGCTACAATCACCCAGGAGTCTCAGGAGTCAGACTGCTCTCTGCTAGACTGGAGGATCCACACTGCAGACTGGAGAAACTCAAGTATGTAGAGGGTTTATGTCAATGTTCATATCAGACAAGTTTGACTTATCAGGCTAGTTAAGACAAACATTCTTACCACCACTTGGACAAAGTTATATGCTGACTGTGTGTGTCCAGTGTGTGTGTGTGTGTTGTGTGTGTGAGTTCCCGTGTATCACTCAATGACTGTCTGTTCTTCTGCTTACCTCTACAGTGTGGAACATGGTGGAGAGTACACAATGAAACCTGGGCTGAGAAAATGTGAGTGTTGACTGCTGTGAAGAATATGACTAAGAATAAGTCTTAATTCAAGTTAAGTCAAAGTCAAAGACCACCATCATTACTTACTTGGTCATATTAAATATCAGCTGTAGTTCTACAGAAGCAGAAATCAGGGACACCAAAGTTTACAAAGAGTTGCTTTGACAATGTGTGTGTGTGTGTGTGTGTGTAATTAATGGGAATAAGTGTGTTTTATATTACCATACAGTGTAACATATGATCATTCAATAAGTCTCAAGTTACCTTAACTTCTCCTTTTGATACCTAGAAACATCTACATTAAATGAATTAGTGAAAAGTGAGTTAACATTCTAATATGAATGATGATGATTTCTAATATTGTGTCTGGTTTCATCCATCAGATGTCTGTGATATCACACTGGACCTAAACACAGTAAACAGACTCCTCTCTCTGTCTGAGGAGAACAGAAAGGTGACATGTAGGAGAGAGAAGCAGCCGTATCCTGATCACCCAGAGAGATTTGAGGGCTGGCAGCAGGTGCTGTGTAGAGAGGGTCTGACTGGGCGCTGTTACTGGGAGACAGAGTGGAGTGGGAGATGGGCTGTTATAGGAGTGACATATAAAGGAATCAGCAGGAGAGGAGGGGGTGATGACTGTTGTCTTGGAGACAATGACAAGTCCTGGTGTCTGTTCTGCTCTGACAACAGTTACTCTGCCTGTCACAATAATAATCACACTACTATAGACGTCCCCTCCTCCAGCTCCCACAGAGTAGGAGTGTATCTGGACTGGCCAGCCGGCACTCTGTCCTTCTATAGAGCCTCCTCTGACACATTGACCCACCTGTACACATTCACCTCCACATTCACTGAGCCCCTCTATCCAGGGTTTTGGGTTGATGATGTTGACTCCTCAGTGTCACTGAAATAAAAACCTGACAGACACACACACACACACTGGACAAACACACTGGACAGAAACACACTGACTCACACACATAGCATACTGGAAACACACACACTGACACACACACATACACACAGGACACATACACACACTGGACACAAACACACACACACATGCTGGACTCACACACACACTGTACTCACACACACACATGCTGGACTCACACTGTTATGGGATTTTTATGAATAATGACTGAATTATGTATACATGTAACTTAGAATTATAACTAAACAGAATACTACTATGTTACTGTATGGATGTATGAATCTTATTATAATCATAATACTGAATATAATGTGTGTAATATTAATCAAGAATTGGAACAAGGAATGTCTGTTTCTTGTTAGAAAGAATGGAGTTATCATCAGCCAGGCTGGAATGCTGTGTTCCTTACAGGACATTCTGTCTCTACCCAGCGAGGGGAGATACCTTGGGCTGGTCATAGATTGTTTAACAGGTGGCAGACAATGTGAGGAGGCTGTGAACTGTATTGCCATTGTATCCGAGAGGAGGAAGGACATTTTAAAACCTATGACGTCATTTTTATTATATAACCTGATGTAAATTGTACTATGATCAGTACTCTCGAGAATAAACGCTATTGATTGATTGATTTTGAGACTGGTTTCTGTACATTTTATGCTAAAAAGTATCTTACAAATTCTTATGAATGGGCAGAGTATTTAAATTGAACATATAGGAATTAAATTCCTTTAACACATACACACACAATGGACTCACACACACTGACAAACACACACACTGACACACACACTGGACTTATACACACTTGTCTCACACACACTGGACACACTGGACACACACACACACACACACACACACTGGACTCATACACACTTGTCTCACACACACTGGACACATTGGACACACACACACACACACACACACACACACACACACACTGACACACATACACACTGGACACACACCTGACTCAAACACACTGGGGACACACACACACTGACAAACACACACACACACACACAGGACACACATACACACTGGACACAAACCTGACTCATACACACTGGACACACACAGACACACACAGAACACACACACACACAAACTGGACACACAGACACACACTGACACACAAACAGGACACACACACTGACACACACACACACATACTGGACTCACACACACACACACACACACACACACACTGGACTCACACTGACACACACTGGACACACACACACATTAGGACACACACACTGGACTCATACACACTGACACACACTGGACACACACACACACACACACACACACACACACACACACACACACACACACACACACACACACACACACACACACACACACACACACACACACACACACACACATACATACAGGTTTATATCACCTACTGGGGACACCTGTTCTCACACCACATTCTGGGGACTTTCCTGACAACACGACGAAAACATAAAAAAATCAAAAACAATATATATAATGAATACAGTGAATGTTGCCGGGCCTCTTTAGCATCAGATGCATCTCAACCTACAAGGTGTGAAAACATGCTTGATAAATAAATGCTTTATAAATAGTGCATAAACTATTGTAAATTATTAACAGCATAAAGAAATATTAATGGGAATATATCAGTAAAATTAACAATAGTTATTTGTTTAAAGTCAAGGATATGTTTTGTATAATTCTACAGTCCTAGAAAACACAAAGACCTACAGCCTATTTCTGTTTCCCTGACAATAAAACTCTACAGTGGAATCCATTTGATCAACTTTATTTATAGGTTCCATTAGTAATAGAGTTACAGTTATTAATAATAACACTATAACCAGCCAGGTGATTAGTAATAGAGTTATAGTCATTAATAATACTGGTACTCTGGCTCAGCAGATACACATGGTTCAGTATCAGGGTCTTGTTGGACTCCAGCCACTCTGGTACTGTTTTGTTTGATAGGTACACTATGTTTGACTGGAGAGGATACCCTTTCCGCGACATGTTTGGGTACAGAATTGTGACAGTCCTCCTTGTCATCATCGCTAGTGTGAACAGAGTCACTGGAGGAACTTGTGTTGCTTTCATCTCCGCTATCATCTGTACCAGGTTCTGTAGGTACTTTAACCCTGATTCCACTGCTGGAGTCATCGCTATCATCTCCGTTATCATCTCCGCTATCATCTGTACCAGGTTCTGTAGGTACTTTAGCCCCGATTCCACTGCTGGAGTCATCGCTTTCATCTCCGCTATCATCTGTACCGGGTTCTGTAGGTACTTTAGCCCCGATTCCACTGCTGGAGTCATCGCTTTCATCTCCGCTATCATCTGTACCAGGTTCTGTAGGTACTTTAGCCCCGATTCCACTGCTGGAGTCATCGCTTTCATCTCCACTATCATCTCCACTATCATCTGTACCAGGTTCTGTAGGTACTTTAGCCCTGATTCCACTGCTGGAGTCATCGCTTTCATCTCCACTATCATCTCCACTATCATCTGTACCGGGTTCTGTAGGTACTTTAGCCCCGATTCCACTGCTGGAGTCATCGCTATCATCTCCGCTATCATCTGTACCAGGTTCTGTAGGTACTTTAGCCCCGATTCCACTGCTGGAGTCATCGCTATCATCTCCGCTATCATCTGTACCGGGTTCTGTAGGTACTTTAGCCCTGATTCCACTGCTGGAGTCATCGCTTTCATCTCCGCTATCATCTGTACCAGGTTCTGTAGGTACTTTAGCCCTGATTCCACTGCTGGAGTCATCGCTATCATCTCTGCTATCATCTGTACCAGGTTCTGTAGGTACTTTAACCCTGATTCCACTGCTGGAGTCATCGCTTTCATCTCCGCTATCATCTCCGCTATCATCTGTACCAGGTTCTGTAGGTACTTTAGCCCTGATTCCACTGCTGGAGTCATCGCTTTCATCTCCGCTATCATCTCCGCTATCATCTGTACCAGGTTCTGTAGGTACTTTAGCCCCGATTCCACTGCTGGAGTCATCGCTTTCATCTCCGCTATCATCTGTACCAGGTTCTGTAGGTACTTTAACCCTGATTCCACTGCTGGAGTCATCGCTTTCATCTCCGCTATCATCTCCGCTATCATCTGCACCGGGTTCTCTAGGTACGTCAGCCTCCTCATTGGTATCCGTCACATGGTTTTGAACCTCAGATGTGATATTGTCTACTTCTTCACTGTTGTTTGGTCTCCTGTTGAACATCCAGGCCCTCTTTCTGCAACCACTTTTAACGCTCGACTGAGAACCAGGCTGATTGTAGGACATGTTGACCGATCTCTTCTTAATATTGTCCACAGTCACAGGTTTCTGATGTGGGCCAGTGGACTGTCTATGTGATCTAGGCATGCTGCGGCTTTGTGAAGCAAACCTGTTTTCATATCTGATTATGAATGAGGAGCAATCCTCTGGAGTTGACACCCTGCCAAGAGGTATGTATATTTCCATGTATAGATATATCTGTCTATGTCTATGTTATACTACAATGACGAGCCCTGATCATGTAGCTGGACTGACAGTGTTGTCTTTCCACACAGTGTTCAACCATCTCGTCACAGAGAAGGACACCATGTCCTTCAAGTACTGGGTAAACGAAGCAATGCCTGAAGAGGTGGCCTGCAGATATGTCTGCATCCCTCATATACCTGGGTTCTGGGATCAGGTTGTGGTGGGAACCCGGACCCTTCCCAAAACGGCGAACATGATCGGGCCCGATGACTCCTTGCCAAGATTGTTCAATGTGTCACTAGGGTCCTACAAGTTTCATTGGTGCTGTTTTGTTCTGAAGAAACAGATTATTTTAACTATGTGGTGCACTTCAATGCCCAGCAGAGGGCAGCCTAAGGTATTCACACTGGTTGACAGCACACTGAAGAACCATACCTCAAGCATAGAGTTTAGAAGAATGGTATTCTATCTTTGTAGGTTGTTTACAGCTCAGTATGTGTCACCACAAGACAGGCAGCTTAACATGGTGTTAGATTGTAAACCTAGTGAAGGTCCTACTTTGGTCCATGTCATAGCTTTGTTGGCCACCAGGATTGGGATGGAAACAGTAACACCTCACATGGCCCAGCAACGGGCCTAAGATGATAGCAATTACTGTTTCAATGGTAGGAATGCCAACAGCATGTTCACATTCCCCTCAGACGGTAATTTGGGAGGTAATTACATCGATATTGTTGAGGAGTTTAGCTCCTACCACAACAGTGGCGATGATGTTATTGGTCTCACTCACATGTCCACAACCACAGAGTGTTACAGCTTCCTTTAAAGTAGAGCAATGATGTTTGTATAGTGTTATCTCAGCCTACAAGAGTCTCCATGTGGGACCGTGTGGTGACATGATGCCTAAAGGTTATTTTAGGTCTTGTTTGACAATGGGCCCTGACTGATAAAAATTAATATGGTGATGTTCTCAATGTCACATGTTTACGATTTTATACCTTACTTTAATTGACCATATTACACCTGGGTAATGTGTATACCCTTTTGTATCAGCCAACCTTATATATCTATTGCCTTGAAATAAAATATGTCTTGCATATACATATATCTTGGTTGTGTTTATTTGAAAGATGACAGCGACACCCCATTTTGAAAGACAATTGATGTGACAGTAATTGAGAATGAACTGCCTATGATCGGGTGCACATCTATGTGGATTACTCAGTAGACACTGGTTCTGTGTTGCATTCCCAGCCTTAGTTCTACACGGCCAGGGTCCGTTATCACCGCCAGAGGAATCAGAAGCTAGTTCATTCAGCACAGGGATCTATCTGTGTACTGTCTATTTAGAACTTACAAAGGAAGGTGCTACTCGCCTCCCTGTGTCAGTGATCCTGCTGGTGTTTCCATGTGATAGGGTAGTGGGGTATATGGTATCACTGTCGTCGTCGCTGTCCTCATCGTCGCTGTCGTCCTGGTAGTAGTGGTAATAGCCACCACCTCGGTTTAGGTTGCTCAGGGTTGTTAGCCTGTCTCAGCCTGTTGCTACACAGACAACATAAGGCTCTGAACAGCATCCAGCTGGAGGCTCGGCTCATAAGCTGTGCACTTTGTAAGTATACGGGAAAGCACGTTGGTATGGTGAACCAGACATCAAACGCTTGATAGTCCAGACACCTTGGGCTATCCGATAGGACCGTGCAGGGAGATGAGGAGAGCTACTAGGAGCGGGTCCAGAGAGCATCTTTTCCCTTGAGAGAAGGAGCTTGCCCAAGCCGCTCTGGAAGACAGAGGGAGCTCCTACGTATTAGACATCTTCAGAAAACGTGAGTCATCGTGAAAGGGTTCAGTGTGACAATGTCGACTACGAGCGTTACGGGTTGATCCCTATCCATCGGGACGTCAACTCCTAGGCTTACGTAAGTAAGGGTTTGGAAGTAAGCATTTCAAGGTAATGCCTACACCTGTTGTGTTTGATGCAGTTGACAAATACAATTTGATTTAATTTCATTTTAACTATGCGTTTAATACACTTTATGTTGGTGTTTCTTTTATTTTGGCAGATACAGTACATGTACTGTATGTCTTTTTGATAGTTATTTTTGTAGAAACTATTGATCCTCTTTGGCTAAATTATGCTCTGTTGTATTTTAAACATTGAGAGCGGGCTCCTGTGGTTGGATTAAAAAAATAATAATAATTGTAAAAAGTATTTATTTTGTATTTGTTTTGCCCCTTGGGTCCCCTACGGGCTTGGTCCCAGCTCCTGAATCACACATTTTACTAGTCACATTTATTTATTATGCAGTTTATATATTTTTATTAATCAATTAATTAAACAAGTGGCCCTCCTACCTCCTCTCCTCCCCATCTGACAAATAACAAAGTGTCCGCAGCAGCAGGCCTCTACACTCATTGAGAGTGGGCTCCTGAATCCCCCTGTGGTTGGCGGTTGCAGTAAAACATAAATATATACTACATACTGTATATTTTTTGTATTTCTCCGGGGCCCAGGGGCAATAGCCCAGGTAAGCCAGCCCTTCCTATGTCAGAAAATAGCCAAGGCCTATTCACCTTATTCCTATGTGTTTCTGGATCAATCAATACAATTTCTGAATCCTTAAAATGTACATGTTGGTGTCTTGAAGTTTCCTATGACCTATAGGCCTAGGGAAATGCATTCATTTTGCAATGTATTAGCCTATTTCTTAGGTCTATAGAATATTTACTACACAAGTGAAATATCAACATCAGTCATGTCGATTGTATAGGATTCCAGCGCCTTGACAGATGCACACACACCACTGTGGTGACACGTCCCCTATATGACTATCTCTGTCCCCACGTTGTGATTGCCCTCCCCCACTCCACTTTACCGCGCAGAGCCAGAGAGGGAAAATCACTTTCATCTGGAGAAGCTCGTCCGGTAACACGGGGCGGCCCATCTGCAGCTCCCCGCTGTTCCTAAAAGAAAGGTGAGCAATATCATATTTTCAACAATTGAAATGATATGGAAAGTTATTTTCATGCTGTAGTACAATTCCACCACCATAAATCGTTGTATTGGTTTATGAACTATGTTAGCCTAGTTAGCTTGTTTGTTGCTAGTGCTAATGTTCGCTCACTATCTAGCTAAGGCACTAGTGAGCCAATTTTGTTGACATTTGGGCGGGTAGCTTGATTAGTTAACATAACTGTTGATAAAGAGACTGATATTTTATGGCTATTTCAGTCAGTTCTATCAGTGTGGTTATAAGTAACATGCATAGACAGCTAAATGGGACACGTGATCCCCATAGATGAACTTGAGACGGTAGCAGTTTGATAACATTAGATGGTGTTAGTTTAGCAGCTAAAGTTGGCTGGCTGGAAACCAGGGGTTGTGCACCCCACCTTGCATCTCATAGCAGAGTGGAAGAGGGAAAGTCACAGATGGAATGTTTTACTGCTTCTAACGTGCTTGTTTTGTAGTCATCTAACAAACATACATTATGTCTCTTATAAATTGTAGGTTAAGCCATGAATGTTGATTGTCTGACAGGCTTGGTATAGTTAAGCAGTAAAGCACAAGGAAAGGTTGAGGACTGTTCTTACGTAAGAGGCAACGCGGAGTGCCTGCCTGGTTACAGCCCTTAGCCTTGGTATATTGGCCATATACCACAAACCCCCGAGGTGCCTTATTTCTTAAATATACCACAGTTTCAGCCAATCAACATCCAGGACCCAAACTACCCAGTTTATAATGTCTGCTTTATTCCACAGATTAAGGATTTGAGTTGGCCTGACGGAGAGATCTTCCAGGCGACTCCGGCCCATGGAGGATGCAGAGCATCACATCAGATCAAACATTGATAAACCAGTACTTTACCAGCGTTTTATCAATATCTTTAAAGGTAAGGTGAAGATTGAATATATTTCTGACAGTCCTAAATATGACAGTTATGAATTAGATGAATCAGATGTACATTTTAGAGGTTAGTGGGAAACAGTGAATTGGGATATATGGGCACAGTCACCCAGGAAAAAAGGTTTAAAGGAATAGCCATGTCTTTGTATTATGGTCATAGGATTCTTAAAGGTCCACTACAGTCACACGATGCTCCATCTGAAATCTCCTTCCACCTGAAAAGGCCCACCTTGAAAACCAATCATTGGTTTAGAAGACAGAGTGACAACTGAATCTAGCCTCTTGAAAGACAGAGCAGCGCACCCCCCTCCCTAAACCCCCTGCTGCACACCTGAACCTCATTTTGATTGGCAGTGATATGTGTGAGATCACTTTTAGACAGTGTGAGGTCATTTTATGAGAACAGTTGTTTTTGGAGAAGCTTGGCAAGTTGAATGGGGTGATCATGTGACCGGAGTGGACCTCCAGACAGTGATTATTCTCTGTAATAATTGACAAGCACAATGCAATATCTCCTAATGTTTGTATTTTGTGTCTGCTAAGGACGGGGAGTTTTTGCCACTGAATTCATATCCAAAGGAGACTTTGTTGTGGAGTACCGAGGTGAACTGCTTACACAACAGGAGGGCGAGGTCCGAGCTGATCAGTACAATGATTCTGCAAAGGTGTTTCTTTTCCATTTCCAATGGAAAGGAAGAACGTGGTGGTAAGTAGGATTGATGAGAACAAAATAAACATATTACTGCCTTTTGAGATCTAAAAAAAGCAACAACATTAAAATGGAGACAGACATTTAAATGGTTGGTGGCACAATATGCACTGTAGGCCTATCTCAGGCCCAGATACTAATTTGACCTTGTCCCTGACCTAAACAGTAAGGAACAATATTAGTCTTCAAACCAACTGGTTCGCTATCAGAGCATCTGCACTCCTTTTTTAAACAACGCGTTAGGGACTTTTCTGCCCCTTTTCTGGAATAGAAACCCTGTGCTGCAATATCTTCATTAAACTGTGACATGTTATGTTTCTATGCAGCATTGATGCATCTGAAGAAGACTCCTCCCTTGGGAGACTCGTTAATGATGATCACTAAAGACTCAATCTCAAAATGAAGGCCATACAAGCAAACGATGAGCCACACTTGTGCCTCTTCGCGACTCGAGATATTGCAGCTGGCGAAGAGTTGACTTATAGTTACGGTGATTCAGACTGGCCATGGAGAACACAGGTGAGGAACTTTTTTGCTAGATGAAATTACCACCCATCTTGGAAGAGCCGGGAGGATGAGCAATTCACTACCCTGTCATGCAATATGTTGTGATGCAGACAGTGTCTCTTAACTACTAAGATGTAATTGATGTCTAATTGTTGTCTTGGTTCACTTATTTCAGGTCATCAAAACTGAATTGTCGTCCAGCCCAAAACCTGGTAAGAACTTTACTAAAGTCATAGATCAATATGAGTTTATTTTTTTCTATTATCACATTTACTATTTCACTTTCACAAATACACATTTATAGTCTAACATCAATTGCACTGGAATGCAGTGCACTTGTTACATACATCAAAAGTTAACTAAATATACAATACATTCAAATATATGAAATAAAAACATTAGTAATAAGAACTCAGTAGTTAGGCTCTTGTGGGCTCATTTAGTAGCTCAACTCATGAGGGATTTGCTCTTCTCCTGAAAAGTTCAGTCCTGCATCTGACCAGAATAGGATGTTCAAAACTAAACGCTACACCAGGCATTTCCTGTGTGCTTTCTTATACAGTAGGTCCCCAGATGTATACAATGCATTAGATCACGTTTTTTGATTTGAGGGGATTTTTCAGTGTTTTAAAAATGTTGATTATGTTTCAGCATCCAGGGGTTTGTCAGTTTCTACAAAAACAGTCTCTTAGTGCATAGATGTCTGTGACTATTTTGCCTGTTGGTCACAGGCTGGGAGCAGAACAGGGGCTGTGGCAGAGCAGAGCACTTAGGGGTGAAGTCCCTTGCTCAAAGGCAAAACAGCAGTAGGTAGTACACAGGGATACACCGGTAACCCACCGGGCTTCAATATCACCGTATACTACCTACTGCCGTTGTGCCCATCAGCAAGGCACTTTACAACACACACATCACAGGCTGATAGCAGGACAGGGGCTGTGGCAGAGCATCAGAGCCCATCAGAAAGGCACTTTACAACACACACATCACAGGCTGATAGCAGGACAGGGGCTGTGGCAGAGCATCAGAGCCCATCAGAAAGGCACTTTACAACACACACATCACAGGCTGATAGCAGGACAGGGGCTCCATAAAATGATTGTTCTCTGTAATAATTGTGCCCGAGCACAAAACAACATATATGTAATTTTTGTCCTGTCTAAACCTGCCATGTCAGTCATTTTTAATTCCAACCAGAATAACCTCATGTTTTTTGGTCACCTGAAAGTACTAGTCCCGTGCGAATCAACATCAAGTTTTATTTGTCACATGCGCCGAATAAAACAGGTGCTGACTTACAAGCCCTTAACCAACAATGCAGTTCAAGAAATAGAGTTAAGAAAATATATACTAAATAAAATAAGTCAGCTTTCACAGACACGTCTCGCCCCGCATCAGTATAGAAAGGGTCCCTAGCAAACTGCATCAGTATAGAAAGGGTCCCTAGCAAACTGCATCACCTTTGTGGGGAGACTAAAATCATCAAATCTTGTTGCAAAGTTACAATGTGTATATCATTGACCGCTAGCCAGAAATAGCAATGTTTTTCTTTCTTCCTCGTTATGCAGACATCAGCACACCTGGCACCATCGAGGTGCAGCTGTTTACTTTCTACACGGGTTGTTATTTTTCAGTTTCCTCCTAAGAACACATTGTAGTGGTAAAATAAAAAGGGATACATTTTTTTGGTGCCATTTAGGTGAAATTGATCTCCAAGCTTCACTCCAGTCAAAACGGCCTTTGCGAGTGTTTGATTCCATTCATTTGCTGTGGGCTGGCGCTACTGCTCCAGCTTATTTGTATTTAAAACAACTTTTTAAACTTTTATTCAACTCGTCAAGTCAGTTAAGAACAAATTCTTATTTTCAATGACGGCCTAGGAACAGTGGGTTAACTGCCTTGATCAGGGGCAGAACGACAGATTTTTATCTTGTCAGCTCGGGGATTCAATCTTGCAACCTTTTGGTTACTAGTCCAATGCTCTAACCACTAGGCTACCTGCCGTCCCTACACTCTAACCACTAGGCTACCTGCCGTCCCTACACTCTAACCACTAGGCTACCTGCCTCCCCAGCTTAGCCAACGTTTGCTTGCCATTTTTCTTCCTTGACCTTTTCCATTGTCCAGCCTAGCCTTCTATAGTTACCTACTGTAGGGAAAAGGTTTTGGGGGGGCTCATATCAGAGGAAAAAAGAAAAGCTGTCAATCATGTCAATAACTGTTTCATCCCTCCTCTGTAGTCCCAAATTAAGTCCAAGTGATTGATGCCACTCAATAAACCAACCTCAGCTACAAACTCCTCATCAAGCATTTACACTAGTATGTGTTGGGTTTGTTGTGGCGGCAATTGCAGAGAAATGCAATTATCTCCTCCCTAAACTCTCATACTCTCTTGAGAGCATTAGGCCTACCCTTACTTAGCTACCTAACATCATTATGTAAAAGTAGATCATGATGCTCAGCAGACTACGAAACGAGCCATGTTGAAGGATAAATGTTGATCGGATAAAGTTTATGATAGTCAAAGCTGAGTCCATTGTTTTTTAAGTCAGCTGAGTTTAGCCAAAGCATGTTCAGGCAGTGTGGTCTATCTGCGGCGAAAGAGCCAATAGGCGGGCAGACAGACCCTTGTACCCCTGTTAGCAGCTCCGATTGGCAGTAACTGGTATGTTATGTGGGAGTAAATATTAATAAGAAGACAGAATATAAAGTTGTACATCAGACCATAGGAAGAAAAGGTGACACATGGACGTATAGAACAGCTGAGCACTGAAAACAGACCACAGGAAGACAGGGCGACACATAGGCGCCTAGGACAACTGGACACACTAAGGATAGGGGAGACAGAGTCTGCTGATCCCAATAAGGGCAAACATACCAGAGAGTACACTAAGAGGCTAACTGCTGAGCTAAAAACAGAGGCCAAAGATTAGGCCTATAGGATAGATAGACATATATTATTTTTTGGATAAGAGAGGGTCCTGCCACCATTATAATCTAACTGAAAGCAGATATGGGCGTTATTGGGCGTGAACAAGCAGGAAGCCTGAACTAAAAGATAATGGTGGCGAATGACTTAAGGGAAGAAACCTCATTTGCATGTGGGATGGACATAATGCTATGTGTGTATAAATACAAGAACCAGGGCTCTGGGAAACGGGGTGTGTATAAATATAAGAGCCAGGGCTCTGGGAAACGGGGTGTGTCTAAATACAAGAACCAGGGCTCTGGGAAACGGGGTGTGTATAAATATAAGAACCAGGGCTCTGGGAAACGGGGTGTGTATAAATATAAGAGCCAGGGCTCTGGGAAACGGGGTGTGTATAAATATAACAACCAGGGCTCTGGGAAACGGGGTGTGTATAAATATAAGAGCCAGGGCTCTGGGAAACGGGGTGTGTATAAATATAACAACCAGGGCTCTGGGAAACGGGGTGTGTATAAATACAAGAACCAGGGCTCTGGGAAACGGGGTGTGTATAAATATAAGAACCAGGGCTCTGGGAAACGGGGTGTGTATAAATATAAGAACCAGGGTGTGTATAAATATAAGAGCCAGGGCTCTGGGAAACGGGGTGTGTATAAATATAACAACCAGGGCTCTGGGAAACGGGGTGTGTATAAATATAACAACCAGGGCTCTGGGAAACGGGGTGTGTATAAATATAAGAACCAGGGCTCTGGGAAACGGGGTGTGATCCGTGGACCATTCCTGGCTTCTGATACGTTGTATTAAAAGTCTATATTGAATCCACAAGTTCTTGTTAGTGTTATATTTTGAAACCGATTTTCCACAACATATTTGGCGAGCTTAGACCAGGAGTGACAGGGACTTGGACGTTCTTGGCTGACGACGGGTTCTTTGGACAATCTGACAAACAAAGGCGGCCGCCCAACTGTAAAAAGGTAAGCGTGTTCTTACATAGTTGAAATGTTTGTGCAGATTGTTTCAGAGATCCTGTCTCAGCGGGGGGAACGTCACGTAGGTCTCTCTCTCACATTTCCTAAAAAGAAAAAACAGTAAATGCTAAAGAACTTTTGAATTGAATGAATTTGCATGCATGTGTGATTTTGGGGGTTGTGAAATGTAAATATATAGGTGCATGTGTCGGGCGGAGGGGGCATGCACTCGTTCTAATCGGACCGTTCAAATGTGTGGCCTGACTGGTGCGGTTGTTTGCGCCCTCTGGCTGAGATGACTGGCTATAATGTGAGACAGCCCATACGGTCAAAACAGATAAAGTAGGTAGAACATTCTGTAATACCTCTTCAATAAAATGAGTAGAAGGAAAGCTTTGACAGGTTACTTATGAATACAGCTCTAAAAAGGATAGAGGACTGCATAAATAAGTAGTTAGAAAGTCCACGATACCGCCCTTTAAAAAGGAACAGTTTAGAAAGGGGTCCGCTTGGGTGGCATAATTCATGGCTACCGCTCCTAGAAGGGGGACTGAACGGGTGAATAGGATATGAAGACAGGCTGACCCGGTTAGACAGTAGTCTCGTCATATTGTATACTTAAAACCACGATACCGCCCTTTAAAAAGGAAAATCAGAAAGGGGTCTGCTTGGGTGGGATATTCGCGGCACCCGCCCCTATAGAGAGGGGGACTGAACGGGCGAATATATAGTAAGCAGGAAGAACGCCTGATTGTGCGGCGTTCAACTGCAAAGGAAATCCTAGCCTCTTAGTGTACTCTCTGGTATGGCCAGCGTTTTTCGCGGTAGCCGTGAATATCCCACCCAAGCAGACCCTGATTGTGCGGCGTTCAACTGCAAAGGAAATCCTGCGGATAAGAACGCTCCGTCTAGCTAAACGGGGTAAATCGGCAGGTCACGCCACGATATTGCTCTAAATATAGAATAGAGATCAGTATTGGGTGGTAGGGTATGAAGACAGGCTGATCCGATTAGACAGTAGTCTCGTCATATCGTGTGAAATCCCATAGTAGAATTCCGGCTTAAATTGAGGAAATGGATTAAGTTAGTAGGAAAAACTATAGGTGATTTTAGGTAGAAGTACAGGGTGTGTATGAATGAATAGAAAAATAAACGAATGGATGAGAATTCTCTGTTGAAATGAGCAGATTAGAAAAAATAGGAAATAGTGTGTGTGTGTCTGTGACCAACTGGTAGGAAGAGGAATGTGCAAGCCTCTGACAGTTAACTGAGTGTAATTTGAGACGGAGAGTGCATTTAACTCTCACTGGGAAGAGGAACAAAATTGATAAAGATTGGGCAAAATTAGTTATAAATAAGGATAAAACATTGACGTGATAACGTGTTAAACGACCATTGTAGGAATACAATAGGTGTTAAAATAAATAATAATTAAGGAGGTATTAAACAAGGCACGAATAGTATATAAACGGAAAGAAAGTTAAAAATAAACTGAAATTATACTTTAAGGTTAAAATAAATATCTGTAAGGGATTAAGAAAGGGATTAGCTCTACCTTGGAAAAGTAGTTAATAAAAGGTGTATAATACGATGGTGTTATTTAGGAAAAAGAAATAAATAAATAGTGGCATGAAAACAAAAGGACTGTTTATCCCCCCTAGCATAGAGAGATGAGGGATTTAATAAAGCCATGGAGTCACTGAAAGAAGACTGTTTCTCCCCCTAGCATAGAGAGATGAGGGATTTAATAAAGCCATGGAGTCACTGAAAGAAGACTGTTTCTCCCTAGCATAGAGAGATGAGGGATTTAATAAAGCCATGGAGTCACTGAAAGAAGACTGTTTCTCCCTAGCATAGAGAGATGAGGGATTTAATAAAGCCATGGATTCACTGAAAGAAGCACACATTAGTTCTACCGAATTCGGATTGAATATGAAAAAACTGGATAATGGAGGACACCATTACCTGATAAACAGGATAAATAGAATAAGGGAGGCACAGTCGCATGGGACCAAAATGTGAAGCTCGATTTGCAGGCGTTCTGATGTCAACATTCTATCATCAGAAAATACATTACGATGATGTGGTTCCTCTCGTCCTCGCAGACGTGCGGGTGATTAGCAGAACTATTGACAATATCTAAGAACAAATAAGAATATAGCTCCCTGTTTTGGATATGGTGATATCGCGTATGGGGAAAATTAGTGTAAGGTGACACTAGAACTTAGTGAAATAGCAGGAAATGCCGCTATACAAGAGTTTATATCCTTGTCAAAATAACAAACAACTAATCGGTTTGAGGTTAGTGAGAATGGAATTTTTCACTTGGCGGTGTATAGTCTCTGATTGATCAATGAGTGGTTCATAGAGATTACAGTTTATATGTGATGGAAAAAGTATTAGATCATGTTTTTACCTAACTTCTAGTAGAGTACCGATGGAATTTTAATTATTAGACATTCTATACCACAATTCTCTGGAACTGTTAAAGACGCTTATAGAATAAAATCTATGTATAAGTAATACTATTGTTTTGCTGATTAAAAGGTAACGTTGTGAATATTAACGATATGTACACTTTCTTTTCCAGAAAGAAGAAAAAAAAGTGTTTTAATCTTCTCTGGTCAAAAGGTCATTGGAGACTGCATTACTGTGGAAAGCAGTTAGAGAAAGTCAGCCGCAATAAAAATAGAAATATCTGGATAAGGCTAAAAATGGAGTTCTGGATAAGTGAGTCCAGTCCCTTTGTGTTATTGGCCTATGGTTCACTAGTAAGTACACCATGTACTGGGAATGAATATGCATTAGTGGATTTATTTTGGAAGGGGTTTTTTCAATTCAGTTTCAAATTGGGTATGCAGAAGGATGGAAATGTTTTTTGAAAAATGTATCTAAGTTGTTTCTAAAGAAAGGGGAGTGGAAACATTTTAATGGTGTCAAAATGCCCTGAATCCTAAGAATTTCCCGTGAAAGACTGATCACCTTCACTAGAAATTGTTGGAACAGGTGGGATTTAATTAAAAACACCAGTCTCTATTCAAAGTGTATAGTTACTTTGAAAATCTATTATTTACCTGGGAAAATTCTGAAGAGTTGTAATCTTAAATTGACTAAAGTTATTCAAATAGGTTTATTTTTATTTAACATGGGTTCATAGGTAAAATTATCAGTTCCCTGGGGTTATGGTCTTTGGGTAAATACACAAATGTGCTTTGTTCATTCTGCATATAAAAAGTGATGAAAGTTACTCCAAAGGGTTTATTGGAGTGTGGGTCTCTGCGAGGGTTATGTTGATAAATACATCATCTGTAATTCGTCTGTGTCACGATCGTGTGGCGGATTAACGGACCAAAACGCAGCAGTTGGAAAATAAGCCATCTTCCTTTTATTATGAAGAAGGCAAGAAACGAAACAAAACACTGACACACTATACAAAACAAGAAAACGACCGTGAAGCTACTAACGTCGTGCACACACAGGCTACAAACGTTTAACATAGACAATTACCCACAACCAATGAGAGCCTATGGCTACCCTAAATAAGGCTCCCAATCAGAGACAACCGAAATCAGCTGTCTCTAATTGGGAACTCATTCAGGTAACCATAGACTCTCCTAGATAACTAACCAACATAGACAACGCTAGAAATCTACACTCAACACAAAACCATATACTACACCCCATAACCCCTTTACCATATAAACACCCAACACCAACAAAACATAAACATTCCCCATGTCACACCCTGACCTAACTAAAATAATAAAGAAAACAAAGAATACTAAGGCCAGGGCGTGACATAACCCCCCCCTTGAGGCGCGAACTCCGGGCGCACCATACACAGTCTAGGGGAGGGTCTGGGTGGGCTTCCCTCCACGGTGGCGGCTCCGGCTCTGGTCGCGGTCCCCACGTCACCACAGTACCTAACCACCTCCTAGGCTTCCTCCAAACGACCCCCCTCCACATTAACCCCATTGTATTAAGGGGCAGTTCCGGACTAAGGGACCGCTCCGGACTAAGGTCCAGTACCAGAGTAAGGGGCAGTACCAGGATCAGGGGCAGTACCAGGGTAAGGGGCAGTACCAGGGTAAGGGGCAGCACCAGGGTAAGGGACAGCACCAGGGTAAGGGGCAGCACCAGGGTAAGGGGCAGCACCAGGGTAAGGGGCAGCTCCAGGGTAAGGGGCAGCTCCGGACTGATGAATGGCAGCTCCGGACTGAGGGACTGCAGCTCCGGACTGAGGGACTGCAGCTCCGGACTGAGGGACGGCCCATGGCTGGCTGACAGATCTGGCTGCTCATGGCTGGCTAACGGATCTGGCTGCTCATGGCTGGCTGACTGATCTGGCTGCTCATGGCTGGCCGACGGATCTGGCTGCTCATGGCTGGCCGACGGATCTGGCTGCTCATGGCTAGCTGACGGATCTGGCTGCTCATGGCTAGCTGACGGATCTGGCTGCTCATGGCTAGCTGACGGATCTGGCTGCTCATGGCTAGCTGACGGATCTGGCTGCTCATGGCTAGCTGACGGATCTGGCTGCTCATGGCTAGCTGACGGATCTGGCTGCTCATGGCTAGCTGACGGATCTGGCTGCTCATGGCTAGCTGACGGATCTGGCTGCTCATGGCTAGCTGACGGATCTGGCTGCTCATGGCTAGCTGACGGATCTGGCTGCTCATGGCTAGCTGACGGATCTGGCTGCTCATAGCTAGCTGACGGATCTGGCTGCTCATGGCTGGCTGACGGATCTGGCTGCTTATGGCTGGCTGACTGATCTGGCAGATCCTGTCTGGTTGGCGGCTCTGGCAGATCCTGTCTGGTTGGCGGCTCCGGCAGATCCTGTCTGGTTGGCGGCTCTGGCAGATCCTCTCTGACGGACGGCTCTAGCGGCTCCTGTCTGGCTGGCGGCTCTAGCGGCTCCTGTCTGGCGGACGGCTCAGTGGGCTCATGGCAGACGGGCGGCTTTGCAGGCTCATGGCAGACGGGCGGCTTTGCAGGCTCATTGCAGACGGATGGCTCAGATGGCGCTGGGGAGACGGATGGCTCAGATGGCGCTGGGGAGACGGATGGCTCAGATGGAGCTTGGCAGACGGGCAGTTCAGTCATTGCTGTGCAGACGGCAGACTCCTGCCGGCTGAGGCGCACTGTAGGCCTGGTGCGTGGTGCCGGGACTGGTGGCACCGGGCTGGGGACACGCATCTCAGGGCTAGTGCGGGGAGCAGCAACAGGACGCACAGGACTCTGGGGACACACAGGAGGCTTGGTGCGTGGTTTAGACACTGGTGGTAAAGGGCTGGAGACACGCACCATATAGCTAGTGCGTGGAGGAGGCACTGGTGGTACTGGGTTGGGGCGGGGAGGTGGCGCCGGAAATACCGGACCGTGCAGGCGTACTGGCTCCCTTGAACGCCGAGCCTGCCCAACCTTACCTGGTTCTATGCTCCCCGTCGCCTGACCAGTGCGGGGAGGTGGAATAACCCGCACCGGCCTATGTAGGCGAACCGGGGACACCATGCGTAAGGCTGGTGCCATGTACGCCGGCCCGAGGAGACGCACTGGTGACCAGATGCGTTGGGCCGGCTTCATGACATACGGCTCAACGCTCAGTCTAGCCCGGCCGATACGTGGAGCTGAAATGTACCGAACCGGGCTATGCACGCGTACAGGAGACACCGTGCGCTCTACTGCGTAACACGGTGTCTGCCCGTACTCTCGCTCTCCACGGTAAGTACAGGGAGTAGGCGCAGGTTTCCTACCTGACTTCGCCACACTCCCTTTAAGGCCCCCCCCAAGAAATTTTTGGGTTGTACTCACGGGTTTCCAGCCTTGTCTCCGTGCTGCCTCCTCATATCGCCTCCTCTCGGCTTTAGCTGCCTCCAGCTCTTCACGAGGAAGGCGATATTCTCCCGGTTGAACCCACGGCCCCTTACCATCCAGTATCTCCTCCCATGTCCATGAATCCTGTGTAGGTAGGTCCTGTTGCCGCTTTCCATGCCGCTTGGTCCTATGGTGGGTAATTCTGTCACGATCGTGTGGCGGATTAACGGACCAAAACGCAGCAGTTGGAAAATAAGCCATCTTCCTTTTATTATGAAGAAGGCAAGAAACGAAACAAAACACTGACACACTATACAAAACAAGAAAACGACCGTGAAGCTACTAACGTCGTGCACACACAGGCTACAAACGTTTAACATAGACAATTACCCACAACCAATGAGAGCCTATGGCTACCCTAAATAAGGCTCCCAATCAGAGACAACCGAAATCAGCTGTCTCTAATTGGGAACTCATTCAGGTAACCATAGACTCTCCTAGATAACTAACCAACATAGACAACGCTAGAAATCTACACTCAACACAAAACCATATACTACACCCCATAACCCCTTTACCATATAAACACCCAACACCAACAAAACATAAACATTCCCCATGTCACACCCTGACCTAACTAAAATAATAAAGAAAACAAAGAATACTAAGGCCAGGGCGTGACAGTCTGAGAGATCACCAGTAGAATAAGGGAGTTATCATGGAAGGTGACGTCAGAATGCTTTAAGGCATGGGAGAGAATATCACCACAAGTGGGTGTGGAGCTCAAACCCACCCTAACCGACTGAATAGTGAGGGACAACCGTGTCTGATGACCTGTGAACTGTATCTAGAAACAGACATGCTGGAATGATATGTGCTGGAAGAAGATAGACTAAAAGGGATTGGGGTACTGACCTTTTATTACCAGGCCACTCATGAGAGATAAACTGAGACAAAAGGGCTATTTGGAAAATAGATAATACTGGTAATGAAAGTGTTTAGTATAAATGTTAATTATTAAAGGGATGATGTCTATTGAATAGATAAGGTCAAATTTTAGTTAAAGTAAACACTAAGGACTGTTATCCTGAATATTGGGTTGGAAAATGTATTCAAAAAAGAACGGTTTAGTTATGATTTGGATATAGAACTGTTTAAATTTACTAGGCCTGGGGAAGCTCTGGAAACTAATCATGAGACAGGGTGGTTGACAACTTACAGAATATTGGATTAAAGGTTTTTTGTTTCTTTTGTTTTATAATGTCATTGTAATTGTAATGATAAATTGTAATAATATAAACAACTGAATAAAAAGGTAGTCTGTTGTGCGATGATACCCAAGGATGAAGGAGAAAGAGACCGTCAGTAACATTGGCATAGAATGAAACAGATGGACGTTTTCCCCAGGTTTAATTACATTAAAAATAGTGGTAATTTATTGCAAATGTGCAGTTATTATAATTTACTTTTTCTCTTTTTCTTGTTTGGCCAATTTATTTTTTTAAGGAACATAAGTGTATATTGTTCCTGAGGAGGGAATGATATAAATTGATTAAAATTGAATTGAGAATGTTTAAGTATGTATCAAACTATGGAAGGAAATTAGGAGTAGTGACTCATGTGTTATGGGTTAGAAAAACTGGGACTACATTGGGGATATGAGGGGGCTCATAAATGAAGGTTATGGTAGTGAAGGGGTGTTATTTCTAGAAATTAGGTATATAATTAGAGGAGATAACTCACAGAAAAGGAAAGACAGCTGGCTGTGTAAAATATAGGGACAATTCTAAAGTAAATAGAACAATTCACATACCTAGATTATGGTAAAAGTAAGAAGTGGTGGCATTTTGAACACTAGAGCAAAAGTTTAAGAAACTTATGACTTAGTTTTGTTAGGATTGGATATTCTTCCAACTGGAAGACACTTGACTGATTACATGTTATTTTACAGCAGTTGCTGTAGGGACCATCATTTGACTATCATTATGAATATTTCTGTGGCAGGAGGCCAGGTATTTGAGGCAGAATGTTTACATAGGGCTATTATTTAAAAATTAAGAATTAGTGATCTTGCTATAAGAAGAAAGTCTGTTGTCAGGAAATAACCCATGTGTTAGTGTGTATGTCCTCAGGAGAAAACAGCCAGAAATGGAAGGGCTTGGGCTGAATTCTGGAGACTGAGTGTACATCAAGATACACCAGGCTGGGGGTATACTTCTTACAGCACTGCAGTGGTAAAGATCTTCATGTCTCTCTTTGGTGGGTGCATAAGTCTCACGAGAAGTGAGGTCCAGCTGAATAATGGGTGAGCTTGAAAACACCATGACAGAGGACGTGGAACCAGAGAGAGTGTAACGTCCTGACCAGAGTTATTATGTGTTTTGCTTGTTTAGTGTTGGTCAGGACGTGAGCTGGGTGGGAATTCTATGTTGTGTGTCTAGTTTGTCTGTTTCTATGTCCAGCCTAATATGGTTCTCAATCAGAGGCAGATGGTAATCGTTGTCCCTGATTGAGAATCATATATAGGAGGCTGGTTTTGTGTTGGGATTTTGTGGGTGTTTGTTACCTGTCTCTGTGTTTGTGTTCTGCACCAGATAGGTCTGTATCGGTTTTGCACGTTTGTTATTTTGTAGGTTGTGTGTAGTGTTTCACTTGTTCTTTTTATTAAACATGTTGAACACTAGCCGCGCTGCACTTTGGTCCTCTCCTTCACCCCAGGAAGAAAGCCGTTACAGAGAGAGAGAAAGACTAGATTCCACTATAGACATACTGGGTTGAGTTTGGGGGCTACTTGTTTTATTTTTTAATGCATCATGTGAAAAAGAATAGATGTTAGGGTATTGTACTCTAAACAAACATGTTGAAGGCATTGATGTGAAAGCATATACAGTGTTGAATTACTTCAAGAAGAGATAATGTTGATTAAGGTTATGCACATGATTATCAGTTGAAATGGAGCAGATGGGAAACTAAGTAAAAAATGACATGATTTGGGAACACCTCTCAGAACCTGGGGCCGAAAGGGGAAGACTGGGTGGAAGCATGAGGAAGCTTTTTAGGGATTTTATTTTTGTGGAGCCCAGCAGAAAAGTATCCTGGAGGCATAGTCAGGCGAAGAGAGAGTGGGAATTGTCATGGTCTCAGATTTCAGTTTTCATTAATATATTTATGCATAACACATAACATGGTCAATACTGTTATGTTTTGTCTGTTGTTTTCCAAGTCTTATGTTTAGGAAACCAGAAGGAGAGAGGTTCGCCAGCTTCAGCTGGAATGTCAGTTTGTTGTGTGATGAGTGATGGAAGTAAGAGGATGTATGGTGCAATCATAGAACAGAGGCCATAAGTCTCTAAGTCTGAATGCCGCACAGAAAGAAGGCAGAAACCTGAACCAGGACGAGAGGTTCCGCGTCTGATGATCTAAGGGGACCAGAAGGACCTCTCCTAGTGATACCAGGAGATCTAGTCCACGTTCGAGTGTTCCGGAGGAAGTGGGATCAACCGAGGAGAGATGGACCCTATGAGGTGGCAACAGCCACAAAAACAGCAGTCCAGGTGAAAGGAAGCCAGACGTGGTACCATCTGAACCACTGCACCTGAGTCCCAACCGAGAGAAGGACACAACCATATAGAGATGAGGACACAGAGGATGCTGATTCACCAGGAGGGAGCAGGAGCAGCAGAAACGATCAAGACGCCAGGGAGGAGCCAAGAAAACAGCAAATCAAGTGAAAGCCAAAATGTGACAAGTGCACCGACTAATGCACCCAGAAGAGGAGGAGAGGCCTCACAAGGAACAGAATGAGAACATCTCTTCCCTAAAATTGAAACCCTTCCAGATGGAAGTTAAGTCCGGCCTGAGGAGGGAGCCTCAGGTGAAGAAAGTGGAGGAAAAGTCCCGCAAGCTGAAGAAAATGGGGATTTCCCCACAATTGACTTTTCAACTCTTGAATGGTCTCCTTTACAGACAATTGAAGTTAAAACAACAAAAGAATAATGACATTGACATAAACAGAAGTAACGGTGAATGCTAGTATAGAAACAACAGACTCACGCACAATCAAGATGTATGGTGGAAGCAGGAAGAGAAGAATGGAATCAGCCGAACAATCCAAAAAGACTGACAAGGTTAGAATCTCTGTTCCACCTCATAACAGAAGCAGGAGAACTGAAGTCTATCTCAAAAATAAGGATCAAACCCTTACCGGAGATTGCACTCTGTGGATGGACACATCACCAAACAAAGGGAGAAGTCGTTTGGGACCCGAAAGGATGTGACCTGACATTAATCAAAGAAAAAGACGAGTGGGTGCTCATCATGAACAAGATTAAACCAGTGGAAGGTGAAGAATTAATAGTTCCACGGTCATTAAGATTGATCCTACCCCTGCACCTGAACAGGAAGAACCTGTGACAACCAGAACAACGACAACAATGGTGGCGGCTGCTGTGATGACCACAGTAGCTACCACTGAGATAACATCGACTGCTATTAACAAGCAGTCCAATGTACCCCCAAAGAAAACTGAGACATCAGAACCAGGAGGGTTCTTTAATGACATTTGGAACTTTTTGACAAACTCTAATGATCTACCTCAAGACAAAAACATTGTAAAAGCGACAGAATTAGATATATCAGAATCAGAACCACTCAAGGACACCACACGAGAAGAAGAAGTGAAGAACGAGTGGTACGAATGGGCTAAGTATATGGCAAACAAACACAGAACGGACAATTGTATTTTGTGTAGCAAATCACCTTTGTCTGATCTCTTAATAGTCCCTGAACCTGTATCATTTAATAACTGTGTAAGTTGGAAAAATGACCACTGTACTAATGGAAAATATTCTATTCCCTTGTGCGACATAGAATGCAGGATTGCTCTGGGTAGCACTAGAGGTAGGACTATGTTAAATGAGACCATACTGGGAAACAGTGACTGTGCTGCATATAACATTATAACTGAATTAAATGGACCTCGGTTAGATAGAAGTACTGTGGTTAAAGGAAGATATGAATGTTTTTACAGCCATAACACCGAAGGAATTGACGTAGGAAACACCACACATCACAATGTGATACTATTTTGGTATTAGAGAATGTGGGAGTACGTAAAAGTAATGATAAAGGGTTGATTATGAATAGAAAAGGGTTGTGTAGTCACATAACTCAGGTTGCGCCATCTCTTACTATGTTGAAAAATCAAGACAGGTATTGCTGATAGTTTCTGGATGTGTGGAAAGAACAAACTGTTGAATGTATTGCCTGATGAATGGATTGGTCTTTGCGCCTTAGTTAGAGCAATTAAATAGGTTACTATTATTAAATCACCCCATGATGACTATGTTAAACCTAGAGTTAAAAGGGCTTATGAAAAGGATCCTGAGGTATACCTTGATGCAATTGGACAGCCTAGAGGTGTACCTCGGGATTTCAAGGCCAGAGATGAGGTTAAATCAGGATTTGAATCTATATTTTTGTGGATAACACCAAATAAGAACTTAGAGTGGATTAATTATATATACTACAACCAACAGAGATTCATTAACTATACTGACTCGGCTCTAACGGCGTTGGGGGAACAGGTACAGGCTACCAGTAACATGACATGGCAAAATAGACAGTCTCTCAATTGGCTCTTAGCGGAGAAGGGTGGGGTTTGTGTTATGTTCGGGGATGACTGTTGCACTTTTATTCCCAATAACACTGCACCTAATGGATCCTTTGCTATTGCTATGGCCAAACTTAAAGGACTACGAGCAGAAGTAAAGGCTAATGCTGGGTTTGACTCTCATGTTTGGGATTGGTTGGATCTAGCATTGGGAAAGTGGGGAGCCATGTTTGCTAGGATGGCCATCATGTTGGGAGGAGGGTTGTTGGCTTTGGGTATTGTATTTTGTTGTGTTTTACCCCTGGTAAAGTCATTTGTGGTTCAGACAACAGTTAAACAGATGTCTGTAAGGAGATCTGACCCTCCTGTGGTGATTGATCCTGTACCGGGAAGCCCAGGCCATTATACCAATAAGTATGGAAAGCCTTGCAATGCGGTTGGTGGACCTCTGGACTGCCCCTTTGGTAACCCTAACTGTCTCTATGGAGTGTTTGGGGGGGGGGGGGGGGGGGGGTAATGCGTGTCACAGTTTTCGTAAGGATGGTTTCCCTGTATATGTTCAATTACCCAGTTCAGATGAATGTTTACTCATACATATCCACAAAAAGTGTCATTTGTGTCACAATTGCAAGTGGTGTACAAAAATTCATGAGGATGGTCATTACCATCACCCAGAACCTTTTTTCTGTGCCTAGTGTCAAAGAGGAGATTGTCTCATTTGTAAGGATGAGGACTGTGCTCTTATGTAATGGGGTTTTAGCATGTCTATTTTGCCTAATGCTTTGTGTTCTTTGTATGTCTGTTTGAATTTTAGATATATATCGATGAATATATATATTTTCTTTTAATTTAAGTTAGTTTTGCCTTCTAGAAATAGGATAATTTTAAAAACTTGTTAGGTAACAGAGGGTATTCCAGTGTCTACGGACCATGTCTTTAATCTTCTAACAAAGGTTGGTATCATTGATATACTTTGTTAGAGAGGTGTCTGCAAGGGAGGATCATGTTGAAATGCTCGATTTTAGAATGAGGTTGTATCAATTTTATTTTTTGAAACCTGGAGGGGGTGGAGACAAACAGAGAACACAGGTATAAATACACAGGGGATAATGGGGAAGATGGGCGACACCTGGAGGGGGTGGAGACAATCACAAAGACAGGGGAAACAGATCAGAGTCTGACATTCACAAGGGATTTATGCATGATTTAATATCAAACCCTGTTAATGTCAATGGTTACTTTATTTGGAACTTAATAGGGACTTATCATCGTCATTTTTTCATTTAACCTTTTGAGATAGGAAAACCGTTATTTTATTTTAGTTATTAATTTGAATGTGTTTTTATGACAGAATATTAAAATGTAGGTGACGTTTTAGTTATGAATATAAACTGGTAATAATCTAGGGGCCAATCTTCATTGTAAAAGACCCAACATGTTTCTGATCAGATTTCAGTTTGACTTGGATGCATATTTGATGTGGTTGAAATACTATCAGCTTTTATGATGCTGATAAAGAGGCACCTTAACAGACGGACTCTAACTGAGCAGTGTAGTCTACAGGTTATACACTGAGTGGACTAGATATTACTCTAACTGAGCAGTGTAGTCTATAGGTTATACACTGAGTGGACTAGATATTACTCTAACTGAGCAGTGTAGTCTACAGGTTATACACTGAGTGGACTAGATATTACTCTAACTGAGCAGTGTAGCCTACAGGTTATACACTGAGTGGACTAGATATTACTCTAACTGAGCAGTGTAGTCTACAGGTTATACACTGAGTGGACTAGATATTACTCTAACTGAGCAGTGTAGTCTACAGGTTATACACTGAGTGGACTAGATATTACTCTAACTGAGCAGTGTAGTCTATAGGTTATACACTGAGTGGACTAGATATTACTCTAACTGAGCAGTGTAGTCTATAGGTTATACACTGAGTGGACTAGATATTACTCTAACTGAGCAGTGTAGTCTACAGGTTATACACTGAGTGGACTAGATATTACTCTAACTGAGCAGTGTAGTCTACAGGTTATACACTGAGTGGACTAGATATTACTCTAACTGAGCAGTGTAGTCTACAGGTTATACACTGAGTGGACTAGATATTAAGGACGCCTTCCTAATATTGAGTTATGCCCCCCCCCCCCCCCCCCTCCCCCTCACTTCCTAATATCTCCATGTTGTCCTCAGAACCGCCTCAATTCATCGGGTCATGGATTCTACAAGGTGTTGAAAGTGTTCCACAGGGGTACTGGCCCATGTTGACTCTAAAACTTCCCACAGTTGTCAAGTTGGCTGGATGACATTTGGGTGGTGGAACGTGAGTGTGAAAAACCCAGCAGCGTTGCAATTCTTGACACAAACTGGTTCGCCTGGCACCTACTACCATACCTCGTTCAAAGGCACTTAAATCTGTTGTCTTGGTCATTCACCCTCTGCATGGCACACATACACAATCCATGTCTCAATTGTCTCCAGGCTTAAAAATCCTTCTTTAACCTGTCCCGTCCCCTTCATCTGCAAGTGACATCAATAAGGGGTCATAGCTTTCACTTGGATTCACCTGGTCAGTCTGTCATGGAAAGAGCAGGTGTTCATAATGTTTTGTACACTCAGTGTAAATTGCACAATAATTATACATTTATGTATTTTGTTATATAGGTTATTTTTTTCTCTTTACACAACCTGCCATCTACCCACCTGGGGACTGAGGGTTATGAGAGAACCCCCACATCACTAGCTTCTCTTTATTCAACCTGCCATCTACCCACCTGGGGACTGAGGGTTATGAGAGAACCCCCACATCACTAGCTTCTCTTTATACAACCTGCCATCTACCCACCTGGGGACTGAGGGTTATGAGAGAACCCCCACATCACTAGCTTCTCTTTATACAACCTGCCATCTACCCACCTGGGGACTGAGGGTTATGAGAGAACCCCCACATCACTAGCTTCTCTTTATACAACCTGCCATCTACCCACCTGGGGACTGAGGGTTATGAGAGAACCCCCACATCACTAGCTTCTCTTTATACAACCTGCCATCTACCCACCTGGGGACTGAGGGTTATGAGAGAACCCCCACATCACTAGCTTCTCTTTACACAACCTGCCATCTACCCACCTGGGGACTGAGGGTTATGAGAGAACCCCCACATCACTAGCTTCTCTTTATACAACCTGCCATCTACCCACCTGGGGACGGAGGGTTATGAGAGAACCCCCACATCACTAGCTTCTCTTTATTCAACCTGCCATCTACCCACCTGGGGACTGAGGGTTATGAGAGAACCCCCACATCACTAGCTTCTCTTTATACAACCTGCCATCTACCCACCTGGGGACTGAGGGTTATGAGAGAACCCCCACATCACTAGCTTCTCTTTATTCAACCTGCCATCTACCCACCTGGGGACTGAGGGTTATGAGAGAACCCCCACATCACTAGCTTCTCTTTATTCAACCTGCCATCTACCCACCTGGGGACTGAGGGTTATGAGAGAACCCTCACATCACTAGATTCTCTATATACAACCTGCCATCTACCCACCTGGGGACTGAGGGTTATGAGAGAACCCCCACATCACTAGCTTCTCTTTATTCAACCTGCCATCTACCCACCTGGGGACTGAGGGTTATGAGAGAACCCTCACATCACTAGATTCTCTATATACAACCTGCCATCTACCCACCTGGGGACTGAGGGTTATGAGAGAACCCCCACATCACTAGCTTCTCTTTATTCAACCTGCCATCTACCCACCTGGGGACTGAGGGTTATGAGAGAACCCCCACATCACTAGCTTCTCTTTATTCAACCTGCCATCTACCCACCTGGGGACTGAGGGTTATGAGAGAACCCCCACATCACTAGCTTCTCTTTATTCAACCTGCCATCCACAGCCAATTTTGACTTTGTAGCTGGCATATCTAGAGGAAATCGGGCAGTTCTGCCTCCAGGTCAAGATTTATGACAAACGTCAACCTGCGACTGGGAGAGGCAATGTAAAATCATTAAAAAAAACTGTTTTCACAATTAACAGGCTTTTCTTGTTTCAAGTATGTTTTATTATGAAAAGTACAATATATCCATGTATACTTGTACAACTATGGAACGTATGTCCATATATAATTATACAATTTGTTATTCAACAGAAAAGACATACAACAAATGATCACATTGGTATTTTAACAGTGTCATTGTAAGAGTTGAAATGTTTAAACAGAGGATCCATCTAAAACAGTATAAAACAAGATGATAAACAGAGGATCCATTTAAACAGTATAAAACAAGATGATAAACAGAGGATCCATCTAAAACAGTATAAAACAAGATGATAAACAGAGGATCCATCTAAAACAGTATAAAACAAGATGATAAACAGAGGATCCATCTAAAACAGTATAAAACAAGATGATAAACAGAGGATCCATCTAAAACAGTATAAAACAAGATGATAAACAGAGGATCCATCTAAAACAGTATAAAACAAGATGATAAACAGAGGATCCATCTGAAACAGTATAAAACAAGATGATAAACAGAGGATCCATCTAAAACAAGATGATAAACAGAGGATACATCTAAAACAGTTTAAAACAAGTGCAGTATGTTCTGAGAATGTTACTTTAACGTCAACTCATAACGTCACACTATAACTTCATGGGAGTCTTGTGGAAAGACTGCATGTTGTTTTGGGGGGATTGAGTGACGTCTTCATCAACATTTGCAGAATATTCCTGTAATATTTTCACCTCTTGTCAGACGCCAACAGCCTAGTCGGCTGCAGACATTCATAAGGAGTTCAAGTAGTTTATTTGCCATTTGCAGGTATTAAAAGTAATATATACATTGTAATTCCTTGTTGGAGCTCTCTCACATATAGGACAGTACATACCAGAGGAGGCTGCTGAGGGGAGGACGGCTCATAATAATGTCTGGAACAGAGTGAATGAAATGGAACACATGGAAACCACGTGTTTGATACCATTCCACTTATTCCCCTCCAGCCATTACAAGCCTGTCCTCCCCAATTAAGGTCCCACCAACCTCCTGTGGTACAAACACAAACAGTAAAATATATCATAAAAAATGCAAAGTGGTAAAAGATCAGAAAAGGAACCAAAAGGTTCAGTCATGTTCTAATAGTCTGATGAAAACAGTTTAGGTTGATGACTTAACAGGCAGATAGAACTGGGATAGAAGCTGTTCTAGAACCTGTGATCCAGAAACTGATTTAACAGGCAGATAGAACTGGGATAGAAGCTGTTCTAGAACCTGTGGTCCAGAAACTGATTTAACAGGTAGATAGAACTGGGATAGAAGCTGTTCTAGAACCTGTGGTCCAGAAACTGATTTAACAGACAGATAGAACTGGGATAGAAGCTGTTCTAGAACCTGTGATCCAGAAACTGATTTAACAGGGAGATAGAACTGGGATAGAAGCTGTTCTAGAACCTGTGGTCCAGAAACTGATTTAACAGGCAGATAGAACTGGGATAGAAGCTGTTCTAGAACCTGTGGTCCAGAAACTGATTTAACAGGCAGATAGAACTGGGATAGAAGCTGTTCTAGAACCTGTGGTCCAGAAACTGATTTAACAGGCAGATAGAACTGGGATAGAAGCTGTTCTAGAACCTGTGGTCCAGAAACTGATTTAACAGGCAGATAGAACTGGGATAGAAGCTGTTCTAGAACCTGTGGTCCAGAAACTGATTTAACAAGCAGATAGAACTGGGATAGAAGCTGTTCTAGAACCTGTGGTCCAGAAACTGATTTAACAGGCAGATAGAACTGGGATAGAAGCTGTTCTAGAACCTGTGGTCCAGAAACTGATTTAACAGGCAGATAGAACTGGGATAGAAGCTGTTCTAGAACCTGTGATCCAGAAACTGATTCAACAGGCAGATAGAACTGGGATAGAAGCTGTTCTAGAACCTGTGGTCCAGAAACTGATTTAACAGGCAGATAGAACTGGGATAGAAGCTGTTCTAGAACCTGTGGTCCAGAAACTGATTTAACAGACAGATAGAACTGGGATAGAAGCTGTTCTAGAACCTGTGATCCAGAAACTGATTTAACAGACAGATAGAACTGGGATAGAAGCTGTTCTAGAACCTGTGGTCCAGAAACTGATTTAACAGGCAGATAGAACTGGGATAGAAGCTGTTCTAGAACCTGTGATCCAGAAACTGATTTAACAGGTAGATAGAACTGGGATAGACGCTGTTCTAGAATCTGTGATCCATAACATGGATATTGTTATAGTCTTATAAACATGAAGGTGAACAATTATAGGAAGACGTGGGTGTGTGTGTGTGTGTGTGTGTGTGTGTGTGTGTGTGTGTGTGTGTGTGTGTGTGTGTGTGTGTGTGTGTGTGTGTGTGTGTGTGTGTGTGTGTGTGTTAGTGTGTGTGTGTGTTAGTGTGTGTCCAGTGTGTGTGACCTGTGTGTGTGCCCAGTTTGTGTGTGTGTGTGTGTTTGTGTCAGGTTATTATTTACAGGGACGCTGAGTCACCATCACCCCAAAGCCTAAACCCTGGATAGAGGGGCTCAGTTAATGTGGAGGTGAATGTGATCAGGTGGGTCAGTGTTTCAGAGGAGGCTCTATAGAAGGACAGAGTGCCGGCTGGCCAGTCCAGATACACTCCTACTCTGTGGGAGCTGGAGGAGGGGACGTCTGTGATAGTGGTATTATTATTGTGACAGGCAGAGTAACTGTTGTCAGAGCAGAACAGACTCCAGGACTTGTCATTGTGTCCAAGCCAACAGTCCCTACCCACTCCTCTCCTGCTGATTCCTTTATATGTCACTCCTATAACAGCCCCACTCCCACTCCACTCTACCTCCCAGTAACAGCGCCCAGTCAGACCCTCTCTACACAGCACCTGTCCACAGTCCTCAAATCTCTCTGGGTGATCAGGATACGGCTGCTTCTCTCTCCTACATGTCACCTTTCTGTTCTCCTCAGACAGAGAGAGGAGTCTGTTTACTGTGTTTAGGTCCAATGTGAGATCACAGACATCTGATGGATGAAACCAGACACAATATTAGAAATCATCATCATTCACATTAGAATGTTAATTCACTTTTCACTAATTCATTTAATGTAGATGTTTCTAGGTATCAAAATGAGAAGTTAAGGTAACTTGAGACTTGTTGAATGATCCTATGTTATACTGTATGGTAATATAAAGCACACTGATTCCAATTAATTACACACACACACACTCACACATCAACACATGCACACATTTCTTATGTAACACAAACGCGCCACACACACACACAGACACACACATTGTCAAAGCAACTCTTTGTAAACGTTGGTGTCCCTGATTTCTGCTTCTGTAGAACTACAGCTGATATTTAATATGACCAAGTCAGTAATGATGGTGGTCTTTGACTTTGACTTAACTTGAATTAAGACTTATTCTTAGTCATATTCTTCACAGCAGTCAACACTCACATTTTCTAAGCCCAGGTTTCATTCTGTTCTCTCCACCATGTTCCACACTGTAGCGGTAAGCAGAAGAACAGACAGTCATTGAGGGATACACCTGAACTCACACACACAGTCTTGTACAGCTAACCGTGTGTCCAGTGTGTGTCCTGTGTGTGTCCTGTGAGCGTGCGTGTGTGTCCAGTGTGTGTGTGTCGAGTGTGTTTGTGTGTGTCCTTTTGTGTGTGTGTCCAGTGTGTATGTGTCTGTCTGTGTTTGTGTGTGTCCTGTGAGTGTGTGTGTGTGTGTGTGTGTATGTGTATGAGTCGAGTGTATGTTTCACACTGGACACACACACAGGACACACACAGTAACTTGCAACAAAGTCAAACATGTCTGATATGAACATTGACATAAACCCTCTACATACTTGAGTTTCTCCAGTCTGCAGTGTGGATCCCCCAGTCCAGCAGAGAGCAGTCTGACTCCTGAGTCTCCTGGGTGATTGTTACTCAGGTCCAGCTCTCTCAGGTGTGAGGAGTTTGACCTCAGAGCTGAGGCCAGAGAAGCACAGCCTTCCTCTGTGACTAGACAGCCTGACAGCCTGCAAAGAGTCAAATCATATTAAAATCACACTGCTATTCTTTAGTAGTGAAAATAGTGGCAGTATATTTTTTTAACATTTTCAGATATATCAGTGTCCTGAAACCTGCCATATCTATTCATAAATGAATGTCTCATTATTAGAAATTACATATCATAAAATGATTGCTTGTACATAGAAACATGTATTGTACAAATATTTGAGTAGACTGACCAGACCAGTTTAAAAAGCAGAATCAGTCAAAAGACAGACAGTGAGGTATCAGGTTTAGATTGTATTTAGTAAACAGTGTTCACTCAAAATGACACAACGATTATGTTCCAGTTGAACAACGTTTACTAAACCGTACTACCACAATACATGGTTACCATGACACTCAGGCCAGGTCCATCAACACTGACACTCCCAGGCGTAGTAATAACAGAGTGATATCACCATAGTAACAGAAATATAGGGAGACTTAAAACATGAACTTAACAATCTCCCACTTTTCTTTAAAGACAAATAAAACAACAAAACAATGAAATGTCCCAAGTATTATTTAAGTTCCTCATTACAAATGTGTTGTGTGACTCAGTTTATATTTGTATTAGTCAAGCTGCCACTTTCCATTACTGAGTGTCTTTAGGAGCACAAGACCGGATGCTCCCTTTTTAGTCAGACAGTCAGGAAGCTGCTCCTTTGTGGTCGACCAGGAAAACAGCTTTGAGGTGTGGAATCACAGTTGTAGAAAAGGTCTGTGAAACACCCCAGATGAAGTCATCAACATGACAGGAAAGTACTCCAGTCAAGCCAATAGAAAACTGCAGGATCCACTTGTGACATTTCTCCACCTGTACTCAGCATTGTTGCCTTGACTTTGCTGCACCAGTAGAGTGATGCACCTGCCAGGCCAGACACACACCTTTTCAGTTTCCACAGTGTTCCTTCACCCTTAGCTTCAGGCGGAGGTCGGATGTCAATGTCCCTTGATGCTCTGTTCTCTGCAAAAATGCAGATTTCATGTCTATGGAATTAAGTTTTCATTGTTTCTGGCAGATCACTGTCAGCAGCAATCTGAGTGACTCTGAGGCGCATGTCAGTGAGTCTTTTCGGAGTTGTTTAGCAGCCAGCTCCTCTAAACCTCTTGCCACTAGATGAGTCGTTTGGGAGTTGTTTAGCAGCCAGCTCCTCTAAACCTCTAGCCACTAGGTGAGTCTTTTGGGAGTTGTTTAGCAGCCAGCTCCTCTAAACCTCTAGCCACTAGATGAGTCTTTTGGGAGTTGTTTAACAGCCAGCTCCTCTAAACCTCTAGCCACTAGATGAGTCGTTTGGGAGTTGTTTAGCAGACAGCTCCTCTAAACCTCTAGCCACTAGATGAGTCGTTTGGGAGTTGTTTAGCAGCCAGCTCCTCTAAACCTCTAGCCACTAGATGAGTCGTTTGGGAGTTGTTTAGCAGCCAGCTCCTCTAAACCTCTAGCCACTAGATGAGTCGTTTTGGAGTTGTTTAGCAGACAGCTCCTCTAAACCTCTAGCCACTAGATGAGTCGTTTGGGAGTTGTTTAGCAGCCAGCTCCTCTAAACCTCTAGCCACTAGATGAGTCGTTTGGGAGTTGTTTAGCAGACAGCTCCTCTAAACCTCTAGCCACTAGATGAGTCTTTTGGGAGTTGTTTAGCAGCCAGCTCCTCTAAACCTCTAGCCACTAGATGAGTCGTTTTGGAGTTGTTTAGCAGCCAGCTCCTCTAAACCTCTAGCCACTAGATGAGTCTTTTGGGAGTTGTTTAGCAGCCAGCTCCTCTAAACCTCTAGCCACTAGATGCGTCGTTTGGGAGTTGTTTAGCAGCCAGCTCCTCTAAACCTCTAGCCACTAGGTGAGTCTTTTGGGAGTTGTTTAGCAGCCAGCTCCTCTAAACCTCTAGCCACTAGATGCGTCGTTTGGGAGTTGTTTAGCAGCCAGCTCCTCTAAACCTCTAGCCACTAGGTGAGTCTTTTGGGAGTTGTTTAGCAGCCAGCTCCTCTAAACCTCTAGCCACTAGATGAGTCTTTTGGGAGTTGTTTAACAGCCAGCTCCTCTAAACCTCTAGCCACTAGATGAGTCGTTTGGGAGTTGTTTAGCAGCCAGCTCTTCTAAACCTCTAGCCACTAGATGAGTCGTTTGGGAGTTGTTTAACAGCCAGCTCCTCTAAACCTCTAGCCACTAGATGAGTCGTTTGGGAGTTGTTTAGCAGCCAGCTCCTCTAAACCTCTAGCCACTAGATGAGTCGTTTTGGAGTTGTTTAGCAGACAGCTCCTCTAAACCTCTAGCCACTAGATGAGTCGTTTGGGAGTTGTTTAGCAGCCAGCTCCTCTAAACCTCTAGCCACTAGATGAGTCGTTTGGGAGTTGTTTAGCAGCCAGCTCCTCTAAACCTCTAGCCACTAGATGAGTCGTTTTGGAGTTGTTTAGCAGACAGCTCCTCTAAACCTCTAGCCACTAGATGAGTCGTTTGGGAGTTGTTTAGCAGCCAGCTCCTCTAAACCTCTAGCCACTAGATGAGTCGTTTGGGAGTTGTTTAGCAGACAGCTCCTCTAAACCTCTTGCCACTAGATGTGCTTTCGGCTCTATTCCAGTTATTTAAGGGACACACCCACCTTGTTGAGACACATTTTTGGCCAATGTCTTTGACTTCCTCAAACACTACATTTTTCCTCCAATTACTGAGCTCATCTAGTTTAGAGTCAAATGACACATCCTTTGTTTCAAGTGCATCATCATTTTGAATGTCATTCTGTTTTTCGTCATTTTCCATTGGTTTAAATCTGATAAGTGACAGGTCAGCTGACCCTGTTGTACCAGAAAGTGTAGCTGGTTCAGAGTACTGCAAGTTGGACCAGTTCTGGTGTTTTCCTTTGGCTTTTCCTGCTCGTCCAATGACGGTTGCTGTATATGGAATACCACTTTCTCTGTCCATGTATTTAACAGTTTGTCCAGTTTTCAGATTGGAACAACCATGCTGTCTTAACACATGTGTCTGTTGTTGAATGTTTTCCTCATTTGAACCCTCAACAGTATTACCAGTGACATGGTTGAAGGTCTCTGCTCCATTTCCTGTGTCAGTTTCAGTGTCCATATCATTGGATGTGACATCTGGTAGGCTTGTGTCTGTTATTGTGTCCTTTTTTCATTTTCAGTAGGAGGCTGATTCTCAGCAACAGCCCCTCCATCTTGTTGCTAATTTATTTTCCACAATCTTGAGTGATGCACCTTAAAAATGGTTTACTCCGTGCCTTACAAATATCACCACACCATCTTGGCCAATGACCACTCCCGGTACCTTTCCACTCTTGACAGTCAACTCGTTTGTAGTACACTCTGTTTCCAGTCTCGTACTTCTCATCGGTGGGTCGAAGCTGTTTCCGCAGAGCCCTGCGAATTCTCCCTGAACACTCTGCTTCAGTGAACGCTTTTCTCGCTGCATGTAGTGCTGAAAGGTGCTGTCCCACCCCCATTGCACTCACACTGGTCCCTTCTAGTGCTGAAGGCTTGTCAACCAGTACAGAGGGAAGATTAGGGTTCTGCCCCAACACTAGTTGCTATGGGCTGTAACTATGAACATTGTGCATTGAGTTGCCATCAAGCCCAATCTAGGGCTGTTTTCCAGTCACATCCATTCTTGCCTCACATTCAGCATAATCTCTGAGTGTTTGATTATGTCTCTCCACAAGTCCATTGCTCCACGGACTGTATGCAGCAGTTGTCTTTACTTCCATGTTGAATTTCTCTGCCATTTCTCTAATTTCATTATTTTTGAATTCTCCTCCATTGTCACTGTATAATTTCTGTGTCGGGCCACGCACACTTATCCAGGAATGAATGAAGTGCTTGACCATTTCACTGTGTTTCTTTGTATTCACAATGCTTCTAGCACTGAAGCGTGTGAAGTGGTGGATGATGTGAAGATACCACTCACTTGGTCCAGGCTCATGTAGATATACAGCCACTGTTTCATTGTACTTGGAAGCCAGTGACAAACCGCTGGTTTGCTGTATTTCTGGAATGTCTCACAACTGTTAACTATCTGCTGTAGAATGGAAACACTCTCATCATTATTCCCAGAACTGCTGAGTCATTTCTGAAGTCTGTCAACTGTAGCATGTCCAGACTGGTTGTGAAGTTAACAATACTTTGTGTTTTTCCTTTGTGTTCATGTTCTCTGTGCTGTCAGAATCTCCATGTGCTCTGTGTCCGTTAGAATCTCATTTTCACATGGACTCTGTATAATGTCTTTGTCTAAAATGTTTACACAATAGTGGCCCTGAGGTGGTAAGTTCAAGGGTCACTGGTTGTTTAAACATCACTGTCTTGTCATGTTTTATGTCTAGTACAGCCTCTGCCTTCTTGAGGGAAGCTTTGCTTAATAGTAAGGGGATATCTGTAGGGACCACCTCTGTTTCAATGTGACACTTAGTCTGACACCTTTTGCTGGTATCTTGACTCTCTTGGTAGAATGGACGGTTCTCCCATCTACAAATTTGAAAGCTCTGTTGTTTGGTGTGTCAATCATAATTTGTACTTATTTCATATTTACTTCACTGACACAGCTATCAATACATTTTTCACCACACACTGTGCGTGTACATGCAGTATCAACCGCAGCAGATCCTAAGGATTCAACTATAACGATCTCAGTATCAGAAGCAGATTTGTTTGATGTAATGTTGCTCAATCTGTGTTTATATTTTCCTCTGTTAGTTTAACGTGATCATTTTTATGAGGACAGTCTTTAACCCAGTGGTGCTTTGACAAATAGCACATGTTGATCTCCTTCCATACCTGTCCAGTGGATTTGTGCCGGGCAATGGCGCCCTCTTCTGGTTGTCTTGAGAATGTGACTTGTTGGAGCCTTTTCTCTGCTGCTCAGTGTAATATGCTGCGTCACTCACTTGCATTGGCACGACAGACGTCTTTTCAACCAAAATTATTTTTAGTGTCGACTTCATTGACGCAAAAGTCAGCACAGTCAAAGCCAACTGTTGCTAACTACCATCCAGACAGACAGTATCTAGCAACTTGAAAGCTAACACTGCAGGAGAACCATGTCCCTACCATCCAGACAGGCAGTATCTAGCAACTTGAAAGCTAACACTGCATCCAGGAGAACCATGTCTCTACCATCCAGACAGACAGTATTTAGCAACTTGAAATCTAACACTGCATCCAGGAGAACCATGTCCCTACCATCCAGACAGGCAGTATCTAGCAACTTGAAAGCTAACACTGCAGGAGAACCATGTCTCTACCATCCAGACAGACAGTATCTAGCAACTTGAAAGCTAACACTGCATCCAGGAGAACCATGTCGTACTTGCGCATCCTATTGTACCTCTGTTTGAAATCATTTATGTTGTCCGTCATTGCAACCGAAATATCTCTCGTAACACTGTCAAAGTGTGAATATGCCTCGTAGGCGTTTCTCTTCTTTAAGGAACACAGAATCCAGTGCTCTGATCAAAGTTCCCATACCGTCATCCTTGTTCAAATCCTTCAGGGATATTTCCAGTGCTGTATCTCTCGCTCTTCCTTCCAGCGATAATACCACCCAAGTGCTTTTTCACGTCCAGATTAGTAACCAGTGTCCAAGGTTATTTTCCCAACTTTCATACAACCTCTTCTCGTCGAAGTGAGGCGGCACATTGTAGTTATTAGCCATCCTCTGTTACCAACTTCTTAAGGACAGGGGGTGCTGTTTTCACTTTTGAGGAAAATCGTATCCAATTTAATAAGTTCCAAATAAAGTAACGATTGACAATAACAGGGTTTGATATTAAATCATGTATAAATCCCTTGTGACTGTCACACCCTGATCTGTTTCACCTGTCTTTGTGATTGTCTCCACCCCCTCCAGGTGTCGCCCATCTTCCCCATTATCCCCTGTGTATTTATACCTGTGTTCTCTGTTTGTCTGTTGCCAGTTGGTCAACCAGCGTTTTTGTCTCAGCGCCTGCTTTTCCCAGTCTCTCTTTTCTCGCCCTCCTGGTTTTGACCCTTGCCTGTCCTGACTCTGAGCCCACCTGCCTGACCACTCTGCCTGACCCTGAGCCTACCGACCTGTACCTTTGCCACACCTCTGGATTATTGACCTCTGCCTACCCTGAGCCTGCCTGCTGTCCAGTACCGTTGCCCAACCTCTGGTTTACTGACCCCTGCCTGCCTTGACTTGCCTATTGCCTGACCCTGTTGGATTATTAAACCATTGTTAATTCGACGTTGTCTGCATATGGGTCTTACCTTCACACCTGATGGTGACAAGGGGAATGGAAGCCTGTTGTGTGCAACAGGAAGTGGCAATGGAATGCAAATTAAATTCCTAAAACATGTCTATCCTTTTTATCTCTGGGTAACAGAGTTGACATGTAATGCTGGAAACACTCAGTTTTCCACCACAAAACAACACAATGCAGAAACTGAGCAGAACCAGCTCACGAGCTCAACTAGGACCTGCATGTTGGAGTTAGTACCTGCATGTTGGAGTTAGTACCTGCATGTTGGAGCTAGGACCTGCATGTTGGAGTTAGTACCTGCATGTTGGAGTTAGTACCTGCATGTTGGAGTTAGTACCTGCATGTTGGAGCTAGGACCTGCATGTTGGAGTTAGTACCTGCATGTTGGAGCTAGGACCTGCATGTTGGAGATAGGACCTGCATGTTGGAGTTAGTACCTGCATGTTGGAGATAGGACCTGCATGTTGGAGTTAGTACCTGCATGTTGGAGTTAGGACCTGCATGTTGGAGTTAGTACCTGCATGTTGGAGCTAGGACCTGCATGTTGGAGCTAGGACCTGCATGCTGGAGCTAGGACCTGCATGTTGGAGCTAGGACCTGCATGTTGGAGTTAGTACCTGCATGTTGGAGTTAGTACCTGCATGTTGGAGTTAGGACCTGCATGTTGGAGTTAGTACCTGCATGTTGGAGTTAGGACCTGCATGTTGGAGTTAGTACCTGCATGTTGGAGCTAGGACCTGCATGTTGGAGCTAGGACCTGCATGTTGGAGTTAGTACCTGCATGTTGGAGTTAGGACCTGCATGTTGGAGTTAGTACCTGCATGTTGGAGCTAGGACCTGCATTTTGGAGCTAGGACCTGCATTCTGGAGCAAGGACCTGCATTCTGGAGCTAGGACCTGCATTCTGGAGCTAGGACCAGCATTTTGGAGCTAGGACCAGCATTCTGGAGCTAGGACCTGCATTCTGGAGCTAGGACCTGCATTCTGGAGCTAGGACCAGCATTCTGGAGCTAGGACCTGCATTCTGGAGCTAGGACCAGCATTTTGGAGCTAGGACCAGCATTCTGGAGCTAGGACCTGCATTCTGGAGCTAGGACCTGCATTCTGGAGCTAGGACCAGCATTCTGGAGCTAGGACCTGCATTCTGGAGCTAGGACCTGCATTCTGGAGCTAGGACCTGCATTCTGGAGCTAGGACCTGCATTCTGGAGCTAGGACCTGCATTCTGGAGCTAGGACCAGCATTTTGGAGCTAGGACATACAATTTGGAGCTAGGACCTGCATTTTGGAACTAGGACCTGCATTTTGGAGCTAGGACCAGCATTTTCAGCCGATTTTCCACCAATCACCCCATTAAAATGTGGAAAAATCTTACCAATCACCCATTCATATGGTGAATGTGGTATCCCACACGCCACATGTGTGGTCCGCGTTTGAATAGTGATTCAGAACCACACATTGTACTGTGTGATACTTGACCCTTTCAATTGTGATTTTAACTGAGGCTGAGTGAGTTCACCATTGTAACCTGTAGAGGTTTTACTGTCAAAGGTTTCCTGGGTAATTGTCCTTGAGCTTTTGATAGGGAGTGTACCGTGTCATTACAGGTAAGGAAAGTTATTCTACAACTCCATTATGGCATTGGCAAGTATATTTCCTATAAAAGCATGCTTTAATTCTAACTTGGACAGCTGTTTCGATGCTGATTTTCATAATTTCATAGTCTCTGAGTTGGCTAATATAGCTAGTACCACCTAAAGGATGTTAGTTACAGTAGCTAGCTAATATAGCTAGTACCACCTAAAGAATGTTAGTTACAGTAGCTAGCTAGAAAAAGATTAGCTAGCTATCCTCATCATGTTGTAGCTACATATGTCTTTGTTACCATTCTAGTCTGTTCCCACTCGATGATGACTTCTCCCATCACTCAAGGTGTGTTCAACAATTCCCTTCAATGTTTGTCTCAAAATAATAAGTAAAACACTTCAACAGGTGAAATATTTAGTAAGATTAGCTAGCTACTTGTCATTAGTCTTTTAAAGGGGAAACCAGCAGTTTATACATCCATCTTTGGATTTTTAAATTAATGATATGTACCCATTGATTCTTTAAGATGTAACTTTTAAATGCCTTATGAGCTTAGTTCAACTGTCATACCGGACCAGAACCCCAAATAAAAGCTAGTTTTTCTCCAATGTTTGTAAATAAAGTAAATGTAAACAAACACTGTATAGCCTCAAGCTATATCATGGATGGTCAGTCCTTGCATCCATAGCTCTATGAATGTGAGAGTGGTAACATTTCTCCAGCCCCGCCCCCATTCTCCAGCCCCGCCCCCAAACAGGAATATGGAAGATGCTTTATTGTTCCTACTGCTGATTGGCTCTTTAAGTGCTTTTCATTTGCTTCATACTGTAACCTGCAGTAGGCTCTCTATGTGAGTGCAGTATAATGAAAAGACTGGCTCCTACTACCCTGACGAAGGGCTTTTGGTCTTGCTGGCAACAGCTAATTACCTTTCAGTTAGACCGAAAGGCCTGAAGGCTCTTGTTCATAGACTAGGAAACACTTACGTACACCCATGTTACAATTTAATATTTAATATATCTTTGTTGTTGTTGTTGTAGGAAGATACCTCATAATGGCTAACATCAGGGTTACCCTTGTGTCTTATCATGAACGGGTATGAGTTAAGGTATGAAAAGGAGGTCCTCAGTCCAGGTGGCGGAGGCTGCTGCTGTGGCTACAGGACTAGGTTAGATATTCCATCACAGCACAAGACAACTGAAGGACCCCAGGCCAAGTGTTTCCTTTCCTAACCCCCTGTATTATAAGAATACTGTGAAGGACCCCAGACCAAGTGTTTCCTTTCCTAACCCCCTGTATTATTAGAATACTGTGAAGGACCCCAGGCCAAGTGTTTTCTTCCTAACCCCCTGTATTATTAGAATACTGTGAAGGACCCCAGACCAAGGGTTTCCTTTCCTCACTCCTGTATTATTAGAATACTCTGAAGGACCCCAGACCAAGTGTTTCCTGTCCTAACCCCCTGTATTATTAGAATACTGTGAAGCCCCCCAGGCCAAGTGTTTCCTTTCCTAACCCCCTGTATTATTAGAATGCTGTGAAGGACCCCAGGCCAAGTGTTTCCTTTCCTAACCCCTTGTATTATTAGAATACTGTAAAAGGACCCAAGGCCAAGTGGTTCCTTTCCTAACCCCCTGTATTATTAGAATACTGTGAAGGACCCCAGAATACGTGTTTCCTTTCCTAGCCCCCTGTATTATTAGAATACTGTGAAGGACCCCAGAATACGTGTTTCCTTTCCTAACCCCCTGTATTATTAGAATACTGTGAAGGACCCCAGACCAAGGGTTTCCTTTCCTAACCCCCTGTATTATTAGAATACTGTGAAGGACCCCAGACCAAGTGTTTCCTTTCCTAACCCCCTGTATTATTAGAATACTGTGAAGGACCCCAGGCCAAGTGTTTCCTTTCCTAACCCCCTGTATTATTAGAATACTGTGAAGGACCCCAGACCAAGTGTTTCCTTTCCTAACCCCCTGTATTATAGGAATACTGTGAAGGACCCCAGACCAAGTGTTTCCTTTCCTAACCCCCTGTATTATAGGAATACTGTGAAGGACCCCAGACCAAGTGTTTCCTTTCCTAACCCCCTGTATTATTAGAATACTGTGAAGGACCCCAGGTCAAGTGTTTCCTTTCCTAACCCCCTGTATTATTAGAATACTGTGAAGGACCCCAGGCCAAGTGTTTCCTTTCCTAACCCCCTGTATTATTAGAATACTGTGAAGGACCCCAGACCAAGTGTTTCCTTTCCTAACCCCCTGTATTATTAGAATGCTGTGAAGTAAAGAAGAAACAATCCACCACCTAAAACACTGCTTATTGGTCAGGATCAGGCAACAGTGGAAAATCATGTTTAATTACAGTACTGTAAACTGCATTTTATCAACACGGAAGTTCTACAATGTTATGCTTGAATGTTTTTAGTTGAGTTACATCTAACGACAATGCTTTCCTTTCGAATGACTGAACTAGATTGGTAACTATGGGCGTTCACTTAATACCTCCTGCATCACCCGGCGCCTCAAAGCTGCTGGTTAGAAGAGCAGTGTGTCTGTCTGTAACTTGTTTTGGTCAGAGCTGCTGGTTATAAGAGCAGTGTGTCTGTCTGTAACTTGTTTTGGTCAGAGCTGCTGGTTAGAAGAGCAGTGTGTCTGTCTGTAACTTGTTTTGCTCAGAGCTGCTGGTTATAAGAGCAGTGTGTCTGTCTGTAACTTGTTTTGGTCAGAGCTGTTGGTTATAAGAGCAGTGTGTCTGCCTGTAACTTGTTTTGGTCAGAGCTGCTGGTTATAAGAGCAGTGTGTCTGCCTGTAACTTGTTTTGGTCAGAGCTGCTGGTTATAAGAGCAGTGTGTCTGCCTGTAACTTGTTTTGGTCAGAGCTGCTGGTTATAAGAGCAGTGTGTCTGTCTGTAACTTGTTTTGGTCAGAGCTGTTGGTTATAAGAGCAGTGTGTCTGCCTGTAACTTGTTTTGGTCAGAGCTGCTGGTTATAAGAGCAGTGTGTCTGTCTGTAACTTGTTTTGGTCAGAGCTGTTGGTTATAAGAGCAGTGTGTCTGCCTGTAACTTGTTTTGGTCAGAGCTGCTGGTTATAAGAGCAGTGTGTCTGCCTGTAACTTGTTTTGGTCAGAGCTGCTGGTTATAAGAGCAGTGTGTCTGTCTGTAACTTGTTTTGGTCAGAGCTGCTGGTTAGAAGAGCAGTGTGTCTGTCTGTAACTTGTTTTGGTCAGAGCTGCTGGTTAGAAGAGCAGTGTTTCTGCCTGTAACTTGTTTTGGTCAGAGCTGCTGGTTATAAGAGCAGTGTGTCTGTCTGTAACTTGTTTTGGTCAGAGCTGTTGGTTATAAGAGCAGTGTGTCTGTCTGTAACTTGTTTTGGTCAGAGCTGCTGAAGGGGAAAGGTATGTTTTCTCAGATGAATGTTTATTCCAACATAATACATGTAGTCCTACATTCTGATGTGAAATGTTCAGAATTGTTCCATCACTTTCACCTTTCCATAATGCGTCTTTCCAACCTTTACATATAATGGGAATCTTCTGTCCACTGGGAAACACTGGAAATGTACAGGGAACCCCCCCCCCCCCCCCACCAATAATGAGATGCACCGGGAGCAGTCACAGTTAGATGATGCATGTCACTCCAAAAAAAAAACCCACCAATAATGAGATGCACCGGGAGCAGTCACAGTTAGATGATGCATGTCACACCAATAAACCCCCCCACCAATAATGAGATGCAGTCACAGATAGATTATGCATGTCACTCCAATAAACCCCCCCACCAATAATGAGATGCACCGGGAGCAGTCACAGTTAGATGACGCATGTCTCTCCAATAAACCCCCCCACCAATAATGAGATGCACCGGGAGCAGTCACAGTTAGATGATGCATGTCTCTCCAATAAACCCCCCACCAATAATGAGATGAAGTCACAGTTAGATTATGCATGTCACTCCAATAAACCCCCCACCAATAATGAGATGAAGTCACAGTTAGATGATGCATGTCACTCTAATAAACCCCCCCACCAATAATGAGATGCAGTCACAGTTAGATGACGCATGTCACTCCAATAAACCCCCCCCACCAATAATGAGATGCAGCGGGAGCAGTCACAGTTAGATGACGCATGTCACTCCAATAAACCCCCCCACCAATAATGAGATGCACCGGGAGCAGTCACAGTTAGATGATGCATGTCACACCAATAAACCCCCCCACCAATAATGAGATGCAGTCACAGATAGATTATGCATGTCACTCCAATAAACCCCCCCACCAATAATGAGATGCACCGGGAGCAGTCACAGTTAGATGATGCATGTCACTCCAATAAACCCTCCACCAATAATGAGATGCAGTCACAGTTAGATGATGCATGTCACTCCAATAAACCCCCCACCAATAATGAGATGAAGTCACAGTTAGATGATGCATGTCACTCCAATAACCCCCCACCAATAATGAGATGAAGTCACAGTTAGATGATGCATGTCACTCCAATAACCCCCCACCAATAATGAGATGCACCGGGAGCAGTCACAGTTAGATGATGCATGTCACTCCAATAAACCCCCCCACCAATAATGAGATGCACCGGGAGCAGTCACAGTTAGATGATGCATGTCACTCCAATAAAACCCCCACCAATATTGAGATGCACCGGGAGCAGTCACAGTTAGATGATGCATGTCTCTCCAATAAAACCCCCCACCAATAATGAGATGCACCGGGAGCAGTCACAGTTAGATGATGCATGTCACTCCAATAAACCCCCCCACCAATAATGAGATGCACCGGGAGCAGTCACAGTTAGATGATGCATGTCACTCCAATAAAACCCCCACCAATATTGAGATGCACCGGGAGCAGTCACAGTTAGATGATGCATGTCTCTCCAATAAAACCCCCCACCAATATTGAGATGCACCGGGAGCAGTCACAGTTAGATGATGCATGTCACTCCAATAAAACCCCCCACCAATAATGAGATGCACCGGGAGCAGTCACAGTTAGATGATGCATGTCACTCCAATAAACCCCCCACCAATAATGAGATGAAGTCACAGTTAGATGATGCATGTCACTCCAATAACCCCCCACCAATAATGAGATGCACCGGGAGCAGTCACAGTTAGATGATGCATGTCACTCCAATAAACCCCCCCACCAATAATGAGATGCACCGGGAGCAGTCACAGTTAGATGATGCATGTCACTCCAATAAAACCCCCACCAATATTGAGATGCACCGGGAGCAGTCACAGTTAGATGATGCATGTCTCTCCAATAAAACCCCCCACCAATAATGAGATGCACCGGGAGCAGTCACAGTTAGATGATGCATGTCACTCCAATAAACCCCCCCCCACCAATAATGAGATGCACCGGGAGCAGTCACAGTTAGATGATGCATGTCACTCCAATAAACCCCCCCACCAATAATGAGATGCACCGGGAGCAGTCACAGTTAGATGATGCATGTCACTCCAATAAACCCCCCCACCAATAATGAGATGCACCGGGAGCAGTCACAGTTAGATGATGCATGTCACTCCAATAAAACCCCCACCAATATTGAGATGCACCGGGAGCAGTCACAGTTAGATGATGCATGTCTCTCCAATAAAACCCCCCACCAATATTGAGATGCACCGGGAGCAGTCACAGTTAGATGATGCATGTCTCTCCAATAAAACCCCCACCAATATTGAGATGCACCGGGAGCAGTCACAGTTAGATGATGCATGTCACTCCAATAAAACCCCCCACCAATAATGAGATGCACCGGGAGCAGTCACAGTTAGATGATGCATGTCACTCCAATAAACCCCCCCCCACCAATAATGAGATGCACCGGGAGCAGTCACAGTTAGATGATGCATGTCTCTCCAATAAACCCCCCCACCAATAATGAGATGCAGTCACAGTTAGATGATGCATGTCACTCTAATAAACCCCCCACCAATAATGAGATGCACCGGGAGCAGTCACAGTTAGATGATGCATGTCACACCAATAAAACCCCCCCACCAATAATGAGATGCAGTCACAGTTAGATGACGCATGTCACTCCAATAAACCCCCCCACCAATAATGAGATGCACCGGGAGCAGTCACAGTTAGATGATGCATGTCACTCCAATAAACCCCCCCACCAATAATGAGATGCACCGGGAGCAGTCACAGTTAGATGATGCATGTCTCTCCAATAAACCCCCCCACCAATAATGAGATGCAGTCACAGTTAGATGATGCATGTCACTCTAATAAACCCCCCACCAATAATGAGATGCACCGGGAGCAGTCACAGTTAGATGATGCATGTCACACCAATAAAACCCCCCCACCAATAATGAGATGCAGTCACAGTTAGATGACACATGTCACTCCAATAAACCCCCCCACCAATAATGAGATGCACCGGGAGCAGTCACAGTTAGATGACGCATGTCACTCCAATAAACCCCCCCACCAATAATCAGATGCACCGGGAGCAGTCACAGTTAGATGACGCATGTCACTCTAATAAACCCCCCCACCAATAATGAGATGCAGTCACAGTTAGATGATGCATGTCACTCCAATAAACCCCCCCACCAATAATGAGATGCACCGGGAGCAGTCACAGTTAGATGATGCATGTCACTCCAATAACCCCCCACCAATAATGAGATGCAGTCACAGTTTGATGATGCATGTCACTCCAATAAACCCCCCCACCAATAATGAGATGCACCGGGAGCAGTCACAGTTAGATGATGCATGTCACTCTAATAAACCCCCCACCAATAATGAGATGCACCGGGAGCAGTCACAGTTAGATGATGCATGTCACTCCAATAAAACCCCCCCACCAATAATGAGATGCAGTCACAGTTAGATGACACATGTCACACCAATAAAACTTGGGTATTCCGTAATGTTTAACTTCTTATGGCTGCAGCCCGGCGTCGGTACACCTATGACAACAGCCACTTCAAGTGCACGGCGCAAAATTCAAAAGATATTTTTTTTTAATATTTAACTTTCACACATTAACAAGTCCAATACAGCTAATGAAAGATACACATCTTGTGAATCCAGCCAACATGTCCGATTTTTAAAATGTTTTACAGGGAAAACACCACGTATATTTATGTTAGCTCACCAACAAATAGAAAAAAGCACAGACATTTTTCACAGCACAGGTAGCATGCACAAAACCAACCAAACTAACCTAGAACCAACCAAACTAACCAAGAAACAACTTCATCAGATGACAGTCTTATAACATGTTATATAATAAATCTATGTTTTGTTCGAAAAATGTGCATATTTCAGGTACAAATCAGTTTTACATTGCAGCTACCATCACAGCTACCGTCACAAAAAGCACCGAAGCAGCCAGAGTAATTACAGACACCAACCTGAAATACCTAAATACTCATCATAAAACATTCTGAAAATACATGGTGTATAGCAAATGAAAGACAAAGATCTTGTGAATACAGCCAATATTTCCGATTTTTTTTTTAAGTGTTTTACAGCGAAAACACAATATAGCGTTATATTAGCTTACTACAATAGCTAACACACAACAGCATTGATTCAAGGCAAACGGTAGCGATAGCACAGTTCGACAGATATATGAAATAGCATAATAAAATGGGTTCTACTTTTGGTGATCTTCCATCAGAATGTTGTACAAGGGGTCCTTTGTCCAGAACAGTCGTTGTTTGGATTTAGAACATCGTTTTTCCCTCTTGAATTAGCAAGCACACTGGCCAAGTGGCGCGAAGCTCTCCATCGTCAACAAACACAGACAACGCAACACGCCTAACGTCCCGAATAAATTTCAATAATCTAATAAAACTATATTGAAAAAACATACTTTACGATGATATTGTAACATGTATCAAATCAAATTAAAGCCGGAGATAGTATTCACCTATAACGACAGCTTTCCAGAAGGCAATTCCAGGTCCAACTTCGCGCTTTCGAAAAAACAGGAAATGGCGGACAAGTCACTCCAAGAGGATTTATTCTGTTGGTGCCCTTAACCTCTCTAGGGTATGTGGGACGTCCCACCTCATCAACAGCCAGTGAAACTGCAGGGCGCCAAATTCAAATCAACAGAAATCCCATAATTGAAATTCCTCAAACATACAAGTATTTTACACCATTTTAAAGCTACACTTGTTGTAAATCCAACCAAGGTGTCCGATTTCAAAAAGGTTTTACGACGAAAGCACACTAAACGATTATGTTAGGTATGAGCCAAGTCACAGAAAAAGACAGCCATTTTTCCAGCTAAATAGAGCAGTAAGAAAGAGCAGAAATAGAGATACAATTAATCACTAACCTTTGATAATCTTCATCAGATGACACTCATAGGACTTCATGTTACACAATACATGTATTTTTTGTTCGGTAAAGTTCATATTTATATCCAAAAATCTGAGTTTAGGCAAGACGCTACTGTATCACATGAGAAAATGCAGAGCGTCAAATTAAAATAAATTACTTTAAAAATCAAACTTTCATTAAATCACACATGAAAGATACCAAATTAAAGCTACACTGGTTGTGAATCCAGCCAACATGTCAGAATTCAAATAGGCTTTTCAGCGAAAGCATACGATGCTATTATCTGAGCATAGCACCATAGTAAACAAAAGAGAGAAAACATTTCAACCCTGCAGGCGCGACACAAAACGCAGAAATAAAAATATAAATCATGCCTTCCCTTTGACGAGCTTCTGTTGTTGGCACTCCAATATGTCCCTTAAACATCACAAATGGTACTTTTGTTCGATTAATTCCGTCGATATATGTCCAAAATGTCCATTTATTTGGCGCGTTTGATCCAGAAAAACACCGGTTCCAACTTGCTCAAACGAGAAAATATCTCAAAGGTTGCCTGTAAACTTTGCCAAAAAATGTCAAACTACTTATGTAATACAACTTTAGGTATTTTTTAACGTTAATAATCGATAAAATTGAAGACGGGATGATATGTGTTCAATACAGGATTAAAACGATATGAAGCGCATGTCTAGGACACCTGGAGTGCCTCGACTCCAAGATGGCCGTATTTCTTCATTACACAAAGGAATAACCTCAACCTATTTCTCATGACCGTTGACATTTAGTGGAAGCCGTAGGAACTGCAAGCAATTCGCTTAGAAATCTGGTTTCCCAATGAAATCTAATTGAAAAGACAGTGACCTCAAAACAAAAACAATCTGAAGGGTTTGTCCTCGGGGTTTCGCCTGCTAAATAAGTTGTTATACACACAGACATAATTCAAACAGTTTTAGAAACTTCAGAGTGTTTTCTATCCAGATCTACTAATAAAATGCACATCTTATCTCCTGGGGATGAGTAACTGGCAGTTGAATTTGGGTCTGCTTTTCATCCAAACGTGAAAATGCTGCCCCCTACCCTAGAGAAGTTAATTTGGGATTGGTGTCCCATCCATGGGATGGTTGAGCTGATGTAGGCTACCCTTAAGGCACTTACACCTAATTTGCTCCAGGGGCGACATGCTGCTATGGCTGACCCTGTAAACAACACATTTCACTGCACCAATCTGATGTCTGTGACAATCAAACATTTTAAAAGCTAACCAACATAAAGAAAATTACAGCATAGATTTTTTTTATTACAACAGTTAATTGAACAATGCTGTTTCTAAATCTAGTTGACCTTCATCCAAGGACACCTTGACTTGCATTACCCTCTCACTGCAGAAACATATTCTCATGAAATCACATGACTTCTAGTTAGAGAAAAGGATTCCTGTAAACACGGCCTGCTACCAGCAGCTATGGACGAACCAGAAATGTCACATATCTGTTTGACATTAACACTGAAAGATGCATGTGTGAACTATCTTGTCATCTCTTTGGCTAACCACATTGGAACATTTTAGTCTTTAAGGACATGAACTGGCAGAACAGGTTTCAGCAAAGTATGGAGTCATTGTTTTCAGGAAGGTGTAACCATGCCGATGGGAGGGACAGGAGGCAGACTAAGTGCAAGGGCAACCACCTGAATTACTGCCCTATAAATACAAAGAGCAGTCTACACAAACAGCCACCTGAACTACTGTCCTACAAAGACAAACAGCATCTACACAAACAGCCACCTGAACTACTGTCCTACAAAGACAAACAGCATCTACACAAACAGCCACCTGAACTACTGTCCTACAAAGACAAACAGCATCTACACAAACAGTGAATCTGAGAGAAAATGTCTTTAAAGTTTGTTTTCTAGTCCATGCATATCAACCATGACCACTGATCTGACCTATGACCCCTACAATGCTGATACTGCACTCTGCCTTGGTATGACCTTAAACAGCTGTCTGGGTGATGAAACAGCAAAGAGCATCTAGAAATCTACAAGTGTTGATCCACAAACAGCCTCCTGAACTACTGTCTGTAACTACTACATGTGTTGATCCAACTTGTTGTTTTTCTGTTTGAAGGAAACAGTTTGAGAATTCTAACTACATTCCAACTGTATTTAATGGTGTTATGTAGTTGTGTTGTGAATGTTGTATTGTAGTAACCCTCAACTGTATTTAATGGTGTTATGTAGTTGTGTTGTCATGTTGTGAATGTTGTATTGTAGTAACCCTCAACTGTATTTAATGGTGTTATGTAGTTGTGTTGTCATGTTGTGAATGTTGTATTGTAGTAACCAACTGTTTATAATGGTGTTATGTAGTTGTGTTGTCATGTTGTGAATGTTGTATTGTAGTAGGCCTCAACTGTATTTAATGGTGTTATGTAGTTGTGTTATCATGTTGTGAATGTTGTATTGTAGTAACCAACTGTATATAATGGTGTTATGTAGTTGTGTTGTCATGGTGTGAATGTTGTATTGTAGTAGGCCTCAACTGTATTTAATGGTGTTATGTAGTTGTGTTGTCATGTTGTGAATGTTGTATTGTAGTAACCAACTGTATTTAATGGTGTTATGTAGTTGTGTTGTCATGTTGTGAATGCTGTATTGTAGTAGACCTCAACTGTATTTAATGGTGTTATGTAGTTGTGTTGTCATGTTGTATTGTAGTAGACCTCAACTGTATTTAATGGTGGTATGTAGTTGTGTTGTGAATGTTGTATTGTAGTAACCCTCAACTGTATTTAATGGTGTTATGTAGTTGTGTTGTCATGTTGTGAATGTTGTATTGTAGTAACCAACTGTATTTAATGGTGTTATGTAGTTGTGTTGTCATGTTGTGAATGTTGTATTGTAGAAACCAACTGTATTTAATGGTGTTATGTAGTTGTGTTGTCATGTTGTGAATGTTGTATTGTAGTAACCAACTGTATATAATGGTGTTATGTAGTTGTGTTGTCATGTTGTGAGTGTTGTATTGTAGTAACCAACTGTATTTAGTGGTGTTATGTAGTTGTGTTGTCATGTTGTGAATGTTGTATTGTAGTAACCCTCAACTGTATTTAATGGTGTTATGTAGTTGTGTTGTCATGTTGTGAATGTTGTATTGTAGTAACCCTCAACTGTATTTAATGGTGTTATGTAGTTGTGTTGTCATGTTGTGAATGTTGTATTGTAGTAACCCTCAACTGTATTTAATGGTGTTATGTAGTTGTGTTGTCATGTTGTCATGTTGTATTGTAGTAACCCTCAACTGTATTTAATGGTGTTATGTAGTTGTGTTGTCATGTTGTGAATGTTGTATTGTAGTAACCCTCAACTGTATTTAATGGTGTTATGTAGTTGTGTTGTCATGTTGTCATGTTGTATTGTAGTAACCCTCAACTGTATTTAATGGTGTTATGTAGTTGTGTTGTCATGTTGTGAATGTTGTATTGTAGTAACCAACTGTATTTAATGGTGTTATGTAGTTGTGTTGTCATGTTGTGAATGTTGTATTGTAGTAACCCTCAACTGTATTTAATGGTGGTATGTAGTTGTGTTGTCATGTTGTGAATGTTGTATTGTAGTAACCCTCAACTGTATTTAATGGTGTTATGTAGTTGTGTTGTCATGTTGTGAATGTTGTATTGTAGTAACCAACTGTATTTAATGGTGTTATGTAGTTGTGTTGTCATGTTGTGAATGCTGTATTGTAGTAGACCTCAACTGTATTTAATGGTGTTATGTAGTTGTGTTGTCATGTTGTATTGTAGTAGACCTCAACTGTATTTAATGGTGTTATGTAGTTGTGTTGTCATGTTGTGAATGTTGTATTGTAGTAGGCCTCAACTGTATTTAATGGTGTTATGTAGTTGTGTTGTCATGTTGTGAATGTTGTGTTGTAGTAACCAACTGTATTTAATGGTGTTATGTAGTTGTGTTGTCATGTTGTGAATGTTGTATTGTAGTAACCAACTGTATTTAATGGTGTTATGTAGTTGTGTTGTCATGTTGTGAATGTTGTATTGTAGTAACCAACTGTATTTAATGGTGTTATGTAGTTGTGTTGTCATGTTGTGAATGTTGTATTGTAGTAACCAACTGTATTTAATGGTGTTATGTAGTTGTGTTGTCATGTTGTGAATGTTGTATTGTAGTAACCAACTGTATTTAATGGTGTTATGTAGTTGTGTTGTCATGTTGTGAATGTTGTATTGTAGTAACCAACTGTATTTAATGGTGTTATGTAGTTGTGTTGTCATGTTGTCATGTTGTATTGTAGTAACCAACTGTATTTAATGGTGTTATGTAGTTGTGTTGTCATGTTGTGAATGTTGTATTGTAGTAACCAACTGTATTTAATGGTGTTATGTAGTTGTGTTGTCATGTTGTGAATGTTGTATTGTAGTAACCAACTGTATTTAATGGTGTTATGTAGTTGTGTTGTCATGTTGTGAATGTTGTATTGTAGTAACCAACTGTATTTAATGGTGTTATGTAGTTGTGTTGTCATGTTGTGAATGTTGTATTGTAGTAACCAACTGTATTTAATGGTGTTATGTAGTTGTGTTGTCATGTTGTGAATGTTGTATTGTAGTAACCAACTGTATTTAATGGTGTTATGTAGTTGTGTTGTCATGTTGTGAATGTTGTATTGTAGTAACCAACTGTATTTAATGGTGGTATGTAGTTGTGTTGTCATGTTGTGAATGTTGTATTGTAGTAGACCTCAACTGTATTTAATGGTGTTATGTAGTTGTGTTGTCATGTTGTCATGTTGTATTGTAGTAACCAACTGTATTTAATGGTGTTATGTAGTTGTGTTGTCATGTTGTCATGTTGTATTGTAGTAGACCTCAACTGTATTTAATGGTGTTATGTAGTTGTGTTGTCATGTTGTGAATGTTGTATTGTAGTAGGCCTCAACTGTATTTAATGGTGTTATGTAGTTGTGTTGTCATGTTGTGAATGTTGTATTGTAGTAACCAACTGTATTTAATGGTGTTATGTAGTTGTGTTGTCATGTTGTGAATGTTGTATTGTAGTAGACCTCAACTGTATTTAATGGTGTTATGTAGTTGTGTTGTCATGTTGTGAATGTTGTATTGTAGTAGACCTCAACTGTATTTAATGGTGTTATGTAGTTGTGTTGTCATGTTGTGAATGTTGTATTGTAGTAACCCTCAACTGTATTTAATGGTGTTATGTAGTTGTGTTGTCATGTTGTGAATGTTGTATTGTAGCAACCAACTGTATTTAATGGTGTTATGTAGTTGTGTTGTCATGTTGTGAATGTTGTATTGTAGTAACCAACTGTATTTAATGGTGTTATGTAGTTGTGTTGTCATGTTGTGAATGTTGTATTGTAGTAGGCCTCAACTGTATTTAATGGTGTTATGTAGTTGTGTTGTCATGTTGTGAATGTTGTATTGTAGTAGACCTCAACTGTATTTAATGGTGTTATGTAGTTGTGTTGTCATGTTGTGAATGTTGTATTGTAGTAACCAACTGTATATAATGGTGTTATGTAGTTGTGTTGTCATGTTGTCATGTTGTATTGTGGTAACCCTCAACTGTATTTAATGGTGTTATGTAGTTGTGTTGTCATGTTGTCATGTTGTATTGTAGTAACCAACTGTATTTAATGGTGTTATGTAGTTGTGTTGTCATGTTGTGAATGTTGTATTGTAGTAACCAACTGTATTTAATGGTGTTATGTAGTTGTGTTGTCATGTTGTATTGTAGTAACCAACTGTATTTAATGGTGTTATGTAGTTGTGTTGTCATGTTGTGAATGTTGTATTGTAGTAACCAACTGTATTTAATGGTGTTATGTAGTTGTGTTGTCATGTTGTGAATGTTGTATTGTAGTAACCAACTGTATTTAATGGTGTTATGTAGTTGTGTTGTCATGTTGTCATGTTGTATTGTAGTAACCCTCAACTGTATTTAATGGTGTTATGTAGTTGTGTTGTCATGTTGTCATGTTGTATTGTAGTAACCAACTGTATTTAATGGTGTTATGTAGTTGTGTTGTCATGTTGTGAATGTTGTATTGTAGTAACCCTCAACTGTATTTAATGGTGTTATGTAGTTGTGTTGTCATGTTGTGAATGTTGTATTGTAGTAACCAACTGTATTTAATGGTGTTATGTAGTTGTGTTGTCATGTTGTGAATGTTGTATTGTAGTAACCCTCAACTGTATTTAATGGTGTTATGTAGTTGTGTTGTCATGTTGTGAATGTTGTATTGTAGTAACCCTCAACTGTATTTAATGGTGTTATGTAGTTGTGTTGTCATGTTGTGAATGTTGTATTGTAGTAACCAACTGTATTTAATGGTGTTATGTAGTTGTGTTGTCATGTTGTGAATGTTGTATTGTAGTAACCCTCAACTGTATTTAATGGTGTTATGTAGTTGTGTTGTCATGTTGTGAATGTTGTATTGTAGTAACCCTCAACTGTATTTAATGGTGTTATGTAGTTGTGTTGTCATGTTGTGAATGTTGTATTGTAGTAACCCTCAACTGTATTTAATGGTGTTATGTAGTTGTGTTGTCATGTTGTGAATGTTGTATTGTAGTAACCAACTGTATTTAATGGTGTTATGTAGTTGTGTTGTCATGTTGTGAATGTTGTATTGTAGTAACCAACTGTATTTAATGGTGTTATGTAGTTGTGTTGTCATGTTGTGAATGTTGTATTGTAGTAACCAACTGTATTTAATGGTGTTATGTAGTTGTGTTGTCATGGTGTGAATGTTGTATTGTAGTAACCCTCAACTGTATTTAATGGTGTTATGTAGTTGTGTTGTCATGTTGTGAATGTTGTATTGTAGTAGGCCTCAACTGTATTTAATGGTGTTATGTAGTTGTGTTGTCATGTTGTGAATGTTGTATTGTAGTAACCAACTGTATTTAATGGTGTTATGTAGTTGTGTTGTCATGTTGTGAATGTTGTATTGTAGTAACCCTCAACTGTATTTAATGGTGTTATGTAGTTGTGTTGTCATGTTGTGAATGTTGTATTGTAGTAGGCCTCAACTGTATTTAATGGTGTTATGTAGTTGTGTTGTCATGGTGTGAATGTTGTATTGTAGTAACCAACTGTATTTAATGGTGTTATGTAGTTGTGTTGTCATGTTGTGAATGTTGTATTGTAGTAACCCTCAACTGTATTTAATGGTGTTATGTAGTTGTGTTGTCATGTTGTGAATGTTGTATTGTAGTAACCAACTGTATTTAATGGTGTTATGTAGTTGTGTTGTCATGTTGTGAATGTTGTATTGTAGTAACCAACTGTATTTAATGGTGTTATGTAGTTGTGTTGTCATGTTGTGAATGTTGTATTGTAGTAACCAACTGTATTTAATGGTGTTATGTAGTTGTGTTGTCATGTTGTGAATGTTGTATTGTAGTAACCAACTGTATTTAATGGTGTTATGTAGTTGTGTTGTCATGTTGTCATGTTGTATTGTAGTAGGCCTCAACTGTATTTAATGGTGTTATGTAGTTGTGTTGTCATGTTGTGAATGTTGTATTGTAATAACCAACTGTATTTAATGGTGTTATGTAGTTGTGTTGTCATGTTGTGAATGTTGTATTGTAGTAACCCTCAACTGTATTTAATGGTGTTATGTAGTTGTGTTGTCATGTTGTGAATGTTGTATTGTAGTAACCCTCAACTGTATTTAATGGTGTTATGTAGTTGTGTTGTCATGTTGTGAATGTTGTATTGTAGTAACCCTCAACTGTATTTAATGGTGTTATGTAGTTGTGTTGTCATGTTGTGAATGTTGTATTGTAGTAACCCTCAACTGTATTTAATGGTGTTATGTAGTTGTGTTGTCATGTTGTGAATGTTGTATTGTAGTAGACCTCAACTGTATTTAATGGTGTTATGTAGTTGTGTTGTCATGTTGTGAATGTTGTATTGTAGTAACCAACTGTATTTAATGGTGTTATGTAGTTGTGTTGTCATGTTGTCATGTTGTATTGTAGTAACCAACTGTATTTAATGGTGTTATGTAGTTGTGTTGTCATGTTGTGAATGTTGTATTGTAGTAACCAACTGTATTTAATGGTGTTATGTAGTTGTGTTGTCATGTTGTGAATGTTGTATTGTAGAAACCAACTGTATTTAATGGTGTTATGTAGTTGTGTTGTCATGTTGTCATGTTGTATTGTAGTAGGCCTCAACTGTATTTAATGGTGTTATGTAGTTGTGTTTTCATGTTGTGAATGTTGTATTGTAGTAACCAACTGTATTTAATGGTGTTATGTAGTTGTGTTGTCATGTTGTGAATGTTGTATTGTAGTAACCAACTGTATTTAATGGTGTTATGTAGTTGTGTTGTCATGTTGTGAATGTTGTATTGTAGTAGGCCTCAACTGTATTTAATGGTGTTATGTAGTTGTGTTGTCATGTTGTATTGTAGTAACCAACTGTATTTAATGGTGTTATGTAGTTGTGTTGTCATGTTGTGAATGTTGTATTGTAGTAACCCTCAACTGTATTTAATGGTGTTATGTAGTTGTGTTGTCATGTTGTGAATGTTGTATTGTAGTAACCAACTGTATTTAATGGTGTTATGTAGTTGTGTTGTCATGTTGTGAATGTTGTATTGTAGTAACCCTCAACTGTATTTAATGGTGTTATGTAGTTGTGTTGTCATGTTGTGAATGTTGTACTGTAGTAACCCTCAACTGTATTTAATGGTGTTATGTAGTTGTGTTGTCATGTTGTATTGTAGTAACCAACTGTATTTAATGGTGTTATGTAGTTGTGTTGTCATGTTGTGAATGTTGTATTGTAGTAGGCCTCAACTGTATTTAATGGTGTTATGTAGTTGTGTTGTCATGTTGTATTGTAGTAACCAACTGTATTTAATGGTGTTATGTAGTTGTGTTGTCATGTTGTGAATGTTGTATTGTAGTAACCAACTGTATTTAATGGTGTTATGTAGTTGTGTTGTCATGTTGTGAATGTTGTATTGTAGTAACCAACTGTATTTAATGGTGTTATGTAGTTGTGTTGTCATGATGTGAATGTTGTATTGTAGTTACCCTCAACTGTATTTAATGGTGTTATGTAGTTGTGTTGTCATGTTGTGAATGTTGTATTGTAGTAACCAACTGTATTTAATGGTGTTATGTAGTTGTGTTGTCATGTTGTGAATGTTGTATTGTAGTAACCCTCAACTGTATTTAATGGTGTTATGTAGTTGTGTTGTCATGTTGTGTATGTTGTATTGTAGTAACCAACTGTATTTAATGGTGTTATGTAGTTGTGTTGTCATGTTGTGAATGTTGTATTGTAGTAACCCTCAACTGTATTTAATGGTGTTATGTAGTTGTGTTGTCATGTTGTGTATGTTGTATTGTAGTAACCAACTGTATTTAATGGTGTTATGTAGTTGTGTTGTCATGTTGTGAATGTTGTATTGTAGTAGGCCTCAACTGTATTTAATGGTGTTATGTAGTTGTGTTGTCATGTTGTGAATGTTGTATTGTAGTAACCAACTGTATTTAATGGTGTTATGTAGTTGTGTTGTCATGTTGTGAATGTTGTATTGTAGTAACCAACTGTATTTAATGGTGTTATGTAGTTGTGTTGTCATGTTGTGAATGTTGTATTGTAGTAACCCTCAACTGTATTTAATGGTGTTATGTAGTTGTGTTGTCATGTTGTGAATGTTGTATTGTAGTAGACCTCAACTGTATTTAATGGTGTTATGTAGTTGTGTTGTCATGTTGTGAATGTTGTATTGTATTAGACCTCAACTGTATTTAATGGTGTTATGTAGTTGTGTTGTCATGTTGTGAATGTTGTATTGTAGTAACCCTCAACTGTATTTAATGGTGTTATGTAGTTGTGTTGTCATGTTGTGAATGTTGTATTGTAGTAACCCTCAACTGTATTTAATGGTGTTATGTAGTTGTGTTGTCATGTTGTGAATGTTGTATTGTAGTAACCAACTGTATTTAATGGTGTTATGTAGTTGTGTTGTCATGTTGTGAATGTTGTATTGTAGTAACCAACTGTATTTAATGGTGTTATGTAGTTGTGTTGTCATGTTGTGAATGTTGTATTGTAGTAGGCCTCAACTGTATTTAATGGTGTTATGTAGTTGTGTTGTCATGTTGTGAATGTTGTATTGTAGTAGACCTCAACTGTATTTAATGGTGTTATGTAGTTGTGTTGTCATGTTGTGAATGTTGTATTGTAGTAACCAACTGTATATAATGGTGTTATGTAGTTGTGTTGTCATGTTGTCATGTTGTATTGTGGTAACCCTCAACTGTATTTAATGGTGTTATGTAGTTGTGTTGTCATGTTGTCATGTTGTATTGTAGTAACCAACTGTATTTAATGGTGTTATGTAGTTGTGTTGTCATGTTGTGAATGTTGTATTGTAGTAACCAACTGTATTTAATGGTGTTATGTAGTTGTGTTGTCATGTTGTATTGTAGTAACCAACTGTATTTAATGGTGTTATGTAGTTGTGTTGTCATGTTGTGAATGTTGTATTGTAGTAACCAACTGTATTTAATGGTGTTATGTAGTTGTGTTGTCATGTTGTGAATGTTGTATTGTAGTAACCAACTGTATTTAATGGTGTTATGTAGTTGTGTTGTCATGTTGTCATGTTGTATTGTAGTAACCCTCAACTGTATTTAATGGTGTTATGTAGTTGTGTTGTCATGTTGTCATGTTGTATTGTAGTAACCAACTGTATTTAATGGTGTTATGTAGTTGTGTTGTCATGTTGTGAATGTTGTATTGTAGTAGGCCTCAACTGTATTTAATGGTGTTATGTAGTTGTGTTGTCATGTTGTATTGTAGTAACCAACTGTATTTAATGGTGTTATGTAGTTGTGTTGTCATGTTGTGAATGTTGTATTGTAGTAGACCTCAACTGTATTTAATGGTGTTATGTAGTTGTGTTGTCATGTTGTGAATGTTGTATTGTAGTAACCAACTGTATTTAATGGTGTTATGTAGTTGTGTTGTCATGTTGTGAATGTTGTATTGTAGTAACCCTCAACTGTATTTAATGGTGTTATGTAGTTGTGTTGTCATGTTGTGAATGTTGTATTGTAGTAACCAACTGTATTTAATGGTGTTATGTAGTTGTGTTGTCATGTTGTGAATGTTGTATTGTAGTAACCCTCAACTGTATTTAATGGTGTTATGTAGTTGTGTTGTCATGTTGTGAATGTTGTATTGTAGTAACCCTCAACTGTATTTAATGGTGTTATGTAGTTGTGTTGTCATGTTGTGAATGTTGTATTGTAGTAACCAACTGTATTTAATGGTGTTATGTAGTTGTGTTGTCATGTTGTGAATGTTGTATTGTAGTAACCCTCAACTGTATTTAATGGTGTTATGTAGTTGTGTTGTCATGTTGTGAATGTTGTATTGTAGTAACCCTCAACTGTATTTAATGGTGTTATGTAGTTGTGTTGTCATGTTGTGAATGTTGTATTGTAGTAACCCTCAACTGTATTTAATGGTGTTATGTAGTTGTGTTGTCATGTTGTGAATGTTGTATTGTAGTAACCAACTGTATTTAATGGTGTTATGTAGTTGTGTTGTCATGTTGTGAATGTTGTATTGTAGTAACCAACTGTATTTAATGGTGTTATGTAGTTGTGTTGTCATGTTGTGAATGTTGTATTGTAGTAACCAACTGTATTTAATGGTGTTATGTAGTTGTGTTGTCATGGTGTGAATGTTGTATTGTAGTAACCCTCAACTGTATTTAATGGTGTTATGTAGTTGTGTTGTCATGTTGTGAATGTTGTATTGTAGTAGGCCTCAACTGTATTTAATGGTGTTATGTAGTTGTGTTGTCATGTTGTGAATGTTGTATTGTAGTAACCAACTGTATTTAATGGTGTTATGTAGTTGTGTTGTCATGTTGTGAATGTTGTATTGTAGTAACCCTCAACTGTATTTAATGGTGTTATGTAGTTGTGTTGTCATGTTGTGAATGTTGTATTGTAGTAGGCCTCAACTGTATTTAATGGTGTTATGTAGTTGTGTTGTCATGGTGTGAATGTTGTATTGTAGTAACCAACTGTATTTAATGGTGTTATGTAGTTGTGTTGTCATGTTGTGAATGTTGTATTGTAGTAACCCTCAACTGTATTTAATGGTGTTATGTAGTTGTGTTGTCATGTTGTGAATGTTGTATTGTAGTAACCAACTGTATTTAATGGTGTTATGTAGTTGTGTTGTCATGTTGTGAATGTTGTATTGTAGTAACCAACTGTATTTAATGGTGTTATGTAGTTGTGTTGTCATGTTGTGAATGTTGTATTGTAGTAACCAACTGTATTTAATGGTGTTATGTAGTTGTGTTGTCATGTTGTGAATGTTGTATTGTAGTAACCAACTGTATTTAATGGTGTTATGTAGTTGTGTTGTCATGTTGTCATGTTGTATTGTAGTAGGCCTCAACTGTATTTAATGGTGTTATGTAGTTGTGTTGTCATGTTGTGAATGTTGTATTGTAATAACCAACTGTATTTAATGGTGTTATGTAGTTGTGTTGTCATGTTGTGAATGTTGTATTGTAGTAACCCTCAACTGTATTTAATGGTGTTATGTAGTTGTGTTGTCATGTTGTGAATGTTGTATTGTAGTAACCCTCAACTGTATTTAATGGTGTTATGTAGTTGTGTTGTCATGTTGTGAATGTTGTATTGTAGTAACCCTCAACTGTATTTAATGGTGTTATGTAGTTGTGTTGTCATGTTGTGAATGTTGTATTGTAGTAACCCTCAACTGTATTTAATGGTGTTATGTAGTTGTGTTGTCATGTTGTGAATGTTGTATTGTAGTAGACCTCAACTGTATTTAATGGTGTTATGTAGTTGTGTTGTCATGTTGTGAATGTTGTATTGTAGTAACCAACTGTATTTAATGGTGTTATGTAGTTGTGTTGTCATGTTGTCATGTTGTATTGTAGTAACCAACTGTATTTAATGGTGTTATGTAGTTGTGTTGTCATGTTGTGAATGTTGTATTGTAGTAACCAACTGTATTTAATGGTGTTATGTAGTTGTGTTGTCATGTTGTGAATGTTGTATTGTAGAAACCAACTGTATTTAATGGTGTTATGTAGTTGTGTTGTCATGTTGTCATGTTGTATTGTAGTAGGCCTCAACTGTATTTAATGGTGTTATGTAGTTGTGTTTTCATGTTGTGAATGTTGTATTGTAGTAACCAACTGTATTTAATGGTGTTATGTAGTTGTGTTGTCATGTTGTGAATGTTGTATTGTAGTAACCAACTGTATTTAATGGTGTTATGTAGTTGTGTTGTCATGTTGTGAATGTTGTATTGTAGTAGGCCTCAACTGTATTTAATGGTGTTATGTAGTTGTGTTGTCATGTTGTATTGTAGTAACCAACTGTATTTAATGGTGTTATGTAGTTGTGTTGTCATGTTGTGAATGTTGTATTGTAGTAACCCTCAACTGTATTTAATGGTGTTATGTAGTTGTGTTGTCATGTTGTGAATGTTGTATTGTAGTAACCAACTGTATTTAATGGTGTTATGTAGTTGTGTTGTCATGTTGTGAATGTTGTATTGTAGTAACCCTCAACTGTATTTAATGGTGTTATGTAGTTGTGTTGTCATGTTGTGAATGTTGTACTGTAGTAACCCTCAACTGTATTTAATGGTGTTATGTAGTTGTGTTGTCATGTTGTCATGTTGTATTGTAGTAACCAACTGTATTTAATGGTGTTATGTAGTTGTGTTGTCATGTTGTGAATGTTGTATTGTAGTAGGCCTCAACTGTATTTAATGGTGTTATGTAGTTGTGTTGTCATGTTGTATTGTAGTAACCAACTGTATTTAATGGTGTTATGTAGTTGTGTTGTCATGTTGTGAATGTTGTATTGTAGTAACCAACTGTATTTAATGGTGTTATGTAGTTGTGTTGTCATGTTGTGAATGTTGTATTGTAGTAACCAACTGTATTTAATGGTGTTATGTAGTTGTGTTGTCATGATGTGAATGTTGTATTGTAGTTACCCTCAACTGTATTTAATGGTGTTATGTAGTTGTGTTGTCATGTTGTGAATGTTGTATTGTAGTAACCAACTGTATTTAATGGTGTTATGTAGTTGTGTTGTCATGTTGTGAATGTTGTATTGTAGTAACCAACTGTATTTAATGGTGTTATGTAGTTGTGTTGTCATGTTGTGAATGTTGTATTGTAGTAACCCTCAACTGTATTTAATGGTGTTATGTAGTTGTGTTGTCATGTTGTATTGTAGTAACCCTCAACTGTATTTAATGGTGTTATGTAGTTGTGTTGTCATGTTGTGAATGTTGTATTGTAGTAACCCTCAACTGTATTTAATGGTGTTATGTAGTTGTGTTGTCATGTTGTGTATGTTGTATTGTAGTAACCAACTGTATTTAATGGTGTTATGTAGTTGTGTTGTCATGTTGTGAATGTTGTATTGTAGTAACCCTCAACTGTATTTAATGGTGTTATGTAGTTGTGTTGTCATGTTGTGTATGTTGTATTGTAGTAACCAACTGTATTTAATGGTGTTATGTAGTTGTGTTGTCATGTTGTGAATGTTGTATTGTAGTAGGCCTCAACTGTATTTAATGGTGTTATGTAGTTGTGTTGTCATGTTGTGAATGTTGTATTGTAGTAACCAACTGTATTTAATGGTGTTATGTAGTTGTGTTGTCATGTTGTGAATGTTGTATTGTAGTAACAAACTGTATTTAATGGTGTTATGTAGTTGTGTTGTCATGTTGTGAATGTTGTATTGTAGTAACCCTCAACTGTATTTAATGGTGTTATGTAGTTGTGTTGTCATGTTGTGAATGTTGTATTGTAGTAGACCTCAACTGTATTTAATGGTGTTATGTAGTTGTGTTGTCATGTTGTGAATGTTGTATTGTATTAGACCTCAACTGTATTTAATGGTGTTATGTAGTTGTGTTGTCATGTTGTGAATGTTGTATTGTAGTAACCCTCAACTGTATTTAATGGTGTTATGTAGTTGTGTTGTCATGTTGTGAATGTTGTATTGTAGTAACCCTCAACTGTATTTAATGGTGTTATGTAGTTGTGTTGTCATGTTGTATTGTAGTAACCCTCAACTGTATTTAATGGTGTTATGTAGTTGTGTTGTCATGTTGTGAATGTTGTATTGTAGTAACCCTCAACTGTATTTAATGGTGTTATGTAGTTGTGTTGTCATGTTGTATTGTAGTAGGCCTCAACTGTATTTAATGGTGTTATGTAGTTGTGTTGTCATGTTGTGAATGTTGTATTGTAGTAGGCCTCAACTGTATTTAATGGTGTTATGTAGTTGTGTTGTCATGTTGTCATGTTGTATTGTAGAAACCAACTGTATTTAATGGTGTTATGTAGTTGTGTTGTCATGTTGTGAATGTTGTATTGTAGTAACCCTCAACTGTATTTAATGGTGTTATGTAGTTGTGTTGTCATGTTGTCATGTTGTATTGTAGTAACCAACTGTATTTAATGGTGTTATGTAGTTGTGTTATCATGTTGTGAATGTTGTATTGTAGTAACCAACTGTATTTAATGGTGTTATGTAGTTGTGTTGTCATGTTGTGAATGTTGTATTGTAGTAACCCTCAACTGTATTTAATGGTGTTATGTAGTTGTGTTGTCATGTTGTGAATGTTGTATTGTAGTAACCCTCAACTGTATTTAAGGGTGTTATGTAGTTGTGTTGTCATGTTGTGAATGTTGTATTGTAGTAACCCTCAACTGTATTTAATGGTGTTATGTAGTTGTGTTGTCATGTTGTGAATGTTGTATTGTAGTAACCCTCAACTGTATTTAATGGTGTTATGTAGTTGTGTTGTCATGTTGTGAATGTTGTATTGTAGTAGGCCTCAACTGTATTTAATGGTGTTATGTAGTTGTGTTGTCATGTTGTGAATGTTGTATTGTAGTAACCCTCAACTGTATTTAATGGTGTTATGTAGTTGTGTTGTCATGTTGTCATGTTGTATTGTAGTAACCAACTGTATTTAATGGTGTTATGTAGTTGTGTTATCATGTTGTGAATGTTGTATTGTAGTAACCCTCAACTGTATTTAAGGGTGTTATGTAGTTGTGTTGTCATGTTGTGAATGTTGTATTGTAGTAACCCTCAACTGTATTTAATGGTGTTATGTAGTTGTGTTGTCATGTTGTGAATGTTGTATTGTAGTAACCAACTGTATTTAATGGTGTTATGTAGTTGTGTTGTCATGTTGTGAATGTTGTATTGTAGTAACCAACTGTATTTAATGGTGTTATGTAGTTGTGTTGTCATGTTGTGAATGTTGTATTGTAGTAGACCTCAACTGTATTTAATGGTGTTATGTAGTTGTGTTGTCATGTTGTGAATGTTGTATTGTAGTAACCAACTGTATTTAATGGTGTTATGTAGTTGTGTTGTCATGTTGTGAATGTTGTATTGTAGTAACCCTCAACTGTATTTAATGGTGTTATGTAGTTGTGTTGTCATGTTGTGAATGTTGTATTGTAGTAGACCTCAACTGTATTTAATGGTGTTATATAGTTGTGTTGTCATGTTGTCATGTTGTATTGTAGTAACCCTCAACTGTATTTAATGGTGTTATGTAGTTGTGTTGTCATGTTGTGAATGTTGTATTGTAGTAACCCTCAACTGTATTTAATGGTGGTATGTAGTTGTGTTGTCATGTTGTGAATGTTGTATTGTAGTAGACCTCAACTGTATTTAATGGTGTTATGTAGTTGTGTTGTCATGTTGTATTGTAGTAACCAACTGTATTTAATGGTGTTATGTAGTTGTGTTGTCATGTTGTGAATGTTGTATTGTAGTAACCCTCAACTGTATTTAATGGTGTTATGTAGTTGTGTTGTCATGTTGTGAATGTTGTATTGTAGTAACCCTCAACTGTATTTAATGGTGTTATGTAGTTGTGTTGTCATGTTGTGAATGTTGTATTGTAGTAACCAACTGTATTTAATGGTGTTATGTAGTTGTGTTGTCATGTTGTGAATGTTGTATTGTAGTAACCCTCAACTGTATTTAATGGTGTTATGTAGTTGTGTTGTCATGTTGTATTGTAGTAACCCTCAACTGTATTTAATGGTGTTATGTAGTTGTGTTGTCATGTTGTGAATGTTGTATTGTAGTAACCCTCAACTGTATTTAATGGTGTTATGTAGTTGTCTTGTCATGTTGTGAATGTTGTATTGTAGTAACCAACTGTATTTAATGGTGTTATGTAGTTGTGTTGTCATGTTGTATTGTAGTAACCCTCAACTGTATTTAATGGTGTTATGTAGTTGTGTTGTCATGTTGTGAATGTTGTATTGTAGTAACCAACTGTATTTAATGGTGTTATGTAGTTGTGTTGTCATGTTGTGAATGTTGTATTGTAGTAACCAACTGTATTTAATGGTGTTATGTAGTTGTGTTGTCATGTTGTGAATGTTGTATTGTAGTAAACAACTGTATTTAATGGTGTTATGTAGTTGTGTTGTCATGTTGTGAATGTTGTATTGTAGTAGACCTCAACTGTATTTAATGGTGTTATGTAGTTGTGTTGTCATGTTGTATTGTAGTAACCCTCAACTGTATTTAATGGTGTTATGTAGTTGTGTTGTCATGTTGTATTGTAGTAACCAACTGTATTTAATGGTGTTATGTAGTTGTGTTGTCATGTTGTGTATGTTGTATTGTAGTAACCAACTGTATTTAATGGTGTTATGTAGTTGTGTTGTCATGTTGTGAATGTTGTATTGTAGTAACCCTCAACTGTATTTAATGGTGTTATGTAGTTGTGTTGTCATGTTGTGAATGTTGTATTGTAGTAACCCTCAACTGTATTTAATGGTGTTATGTAGTTGTGTTGTCATGTTGTGAATGTTGTATTGTAGTAACCAACTGTATTTAATGGTGTTATGTAGTTGTGTTGTCATGTTGTGAATGTTGTATTGTAGTAACCAACTGTATTTAATGGTGTTATGTAGTTGTGTTGTCATGTTGTGAATGTTGTATTGTAGTAACCAACTGTATTTAATGGTGTTATGTAGTTGTGTTGTCATGTTGTGAATGTTGTATTGTAGTAACCCTCAACTGTATTTAATGGTGTTATGTAGTTGTGTTGTCATGTTGTGAATGTTGTATTGTAGTAACCAACTGTATTTAATGGTGTTATGTAGTTGTGTTGTCATGTTGTGAATGTTGTATTGTAGTAACCAACTGTATTTAATGGTGTTATGTAGTTGTGTTGTCATGTTGTGAATGTTGTATTGTAGTAACCAACTGTATTTAATGGTGTTATGTAGTTGTGTTGTCATGTTGTGAATGTTGTATTGTAGTAGACCTCAACTGTATTTAATGGTGTTATGTAGTTGTGTTGTCATGTTGTATTGTAGTAACCCTCAACTGTATTTAATGGTGTTATGTAGTTGTGTTGTCATGTTGTATTGTAGTAACCAACTGTATTTAATGGTGTTATGTAGTTGTGTTGTCATGTTGTGTATGTTGTATTGTAGTAACCAACTGTATTTAATGGTGTTATGTAGTTGTGTTGTCATGTTGTGAATGTTGTATTGTAGTAACCCTCAACTGTATTTAATGGTGTTATGTAGTTGTGTTGTCATGTTGTGAATGTTGTATTGTAGTAACCAACTGTATTTAATGGTGTTATGTAGTTGTGTTGTCATGTTGTGAATGTTGTATTGTAGTAACCAACTGTATTTAATGGTGTTATGTAGTTGTGTTGTCATGTTGTGAATGTTGTATTGTAGTAACCCTCAACTGTATTTAATGGTGTTATGTAGTTGTGTTGTCATGTTGTATTGTAGTAGGCCTCAACTGTATTTAATGGTGTTATGTAGTTGTGTTGTCATGTTGTGAATGTTGTATTGTAGTAACCCTCAACTGTATTTAATGGTGTTATGTAGTTGTGTTGTCATGTTGTGAATGTTGTATTGTAGTAACCCTCAACTGTATTTAATGGTGTTATGTAGTTGTGTTGTCATGTTGTATTGTAGTAGACCTCAACTGTATTTAATGGTGTTATGTAGTTGTGTTGTCATGTTGTGAATGTTGTATTGTAGTAACCCTCAACTGTATTTAATGGTGTTATGTAGTTGTGTTGTCATGTTGTGAATGTTGTATTGTAGTAACCAACTGTATTTAATGGTGTTATGTAGTTGTGTTGTCATGTTGTATTGTAGTAACCCTCAACTGTATTTAATGGTGTTATGTAGTTGTGTTGTCATGTTGTGAATGTTGTATTGTAGTAGTCCTAACCCTCACCAATTTTTCTGGTAATGGAGAGAGACACCAGAAAAGACACAGAGACAGCAACAGAAGAATAGGAAATGATGGAGAGAGACACCAGACAAGACAAAGAGACAGCAACAGAAGAATAGGAAATGATGGAGAGAGACACCAGACAAGACAAAGAGACAGCAATAGAAGAATAGGAAATGATGGGAGAGAGACACCAGACAAGACACAGAGACAGCAACAGATGAATTGGAAATGATGGAGAGAGACACCAGACAAGATACAGAGACAGCAACAGAAGAATAGGATATGATGGAGAGAGACACCAGACAAGACACAGAGACAGCAACAGATGAATTGGAAATGATGGAGAGAGACACCAGACAAGATACAGAGACAGCAACAGAAGAATAGGATATGATGGAGAGAGACACCAGACAAGACACAGAGACAGCAACAGAAGAATTGGACATGATGGAGAGAGACACCAGACAAGACACAGAGAAAGTGATGGAGAGGTGTACAGTAGACTAAATGTGTGTGTGTGTGTGTGTGTGTGTGTGTGTGTGTGTGTGTGTGTGTGTGTGTGTGTGTGTGTGTGTGTGTGTGAGAGAGGGTGTTTAGGTACTGTAGGATTCTTTAATCAGTTTGGCTAATTGGACAGGTCAGAGTCTACGTTTGAAGTGGTGGAGTGGTTTTTGCCAATACACTTCAGATATAATCATGGATTTAGCTGTTGAAATTCCTTCCCGGACCCCGCTACCGCCTATGGGCTAAGCCACCAATGTCTTCAAATCCTAGGCGAGAGATTGGCTGCTACCACTGGGTAGAGAGAGGAGCTGCTACCACTGAGGAGAGAGGAGCTGCTACCCCTGGGGAGAAAGGAGCTGCTACCCCTGGGGAGAGAGGAGCTGCTACCCCTGGGGAGAGAGAGGAGCTGCTACCACTGAGGAGAGAGGAGCTGCTACCCCTGAGGAAAGAGGAGCTGCTACCCCTGGGGAGAAAGGAGCTGCTACCCCTGGGGTGAGAGGAGCTGCTACCCCTGGGGAGAGAGAGGAGCTGCTACCCCTGGAGCGAGAGGAGCTGCTACCCCTGGAGAGAGAGGAGCTGCTAACCCTGGGGAGAGAGGACCTGCTACCCCTGGGGAGAGAGGAGCTGCTACCCCTGGGGAGAGAGGGGAGGTGCTACCCCTGGGGAGAGAGGAGCTGTTACCAGGAGAGACTGTGACCCTGCTCGGGAAAAGCTTAACATTTGTTGATTGTTGTGGAACGTTTGTCAGGAGCTTCAGTGATGAAGACTGCTGAACTTGCTGATGTTTCACAATATGCCATGTCTCAGTCACCAGGTCTCAACACAATAGAACGCCACCATCAACAGAACACCAGGTCTCAACACAATAGAACACAACCATCAACAGAACACCACCATCAACACAATAGAACACCACCATCAACAGAACACCAGGTCTCAACACAATAGAACACAACCATCAACAGAACACCAGGTCTCAACACAATAGAACACCAGGTCTCAACACAACAGAACACAACCATCAACAAAACATCAAATGATGGGATTTCTTGTGGAAGAATGGTGTCACATCCCTCCAATAGAGTCCCAGACAGTTGTAGAATGTATGCCAAGGCACATTGTAAGAGCTGTAAAGAGAGAGGGAGGGGAGAGAGAACAGGCAGAACCTGATATGTAAATGAGCAGAGCACAAGGAAGTAACTTTCAACGACCAAATGATCATTCAGACCGTTTCTATTGAGAGATACAAGGTAAGACGACGATTGTTTTGTGTATTCATATAGTTGATGATATTGTTATGTGTATTCATATAGTTGATGATATTGTTATGTGTATTCATATAGTTGATGATATTGTAATGTGTATTCATATAGTTGATGATATTGTTATGTGTATTCATATAGTTGATGATATTGTTATGTGTATTCATATAGTTGATGATATTGTTATGTGTATTCATATAGTTGATGATATTGTTATGTGTTTTCATATAGTTGATGATATTGTTATGTGTATTCATATAGTTGATGATATTGTTATGTGCATTCATATAGTTGATGATATTGTTATTTGTATTAATATAGTTGATGATATTGTTATGTGTATTCATATAGTTGATGATATTGTTATGTGTATTCATATAGTTGATGATATTTTTGGTGGACAGTGTTATAATAGTCCTCTTCTCCTTAAAATGTATTTGATATAAATTAGATGCGTGGGGTGAATTCGTTCTGTGCCCATCTGTGTGCCCCAGGGTGATCGCTCCTACACTATCTAGAATCTAAAAGGGTTCTTTGGCTGTCCCCATAGGAGAACCCTTTGTAGAACCCTTTTTGGTACTAGGTAGAACCCTTTTGGGTTCCATACAGAACCCTTTCCACAGAGGGTCCTACATGGAAGCCAGAGGGTTCTACATGGAACCCAAAAGCGTTCTCCTATGGTTACAGCCGGAGGACCCGTTTGGAACCCTTTATTCTAAGAGTGTACTGTATCATAGGTCTATAGACTTGTCTTCTCAAAACAGGATAATAACACAACGAGCAACAAACAAACATTTTCTCTTTCTAATCTACTGTTAATGCTTTTCACTCAGGAAGGTATGTTGTGTGAAAGAGACAAATAAATATCGTGGAAAGACTAACAGCAACTTACACTTCCTCAAAATAGGTTGTGTGTATTCATTAGTGCCCACCGTAGCAAAACGTTTGGCAACAGAAACCGTTTAGGTCACATTGTACAGCGTTTAGAGTAAACTGTTTATTTTTTATGCAACATTTTAAAACCGTTGGCTGGGGAGTAAACTAATGAATACAACCCAGGTTGTAGCCTACGACTCGGCTGTTTATAGCTGCCTGATGCTGAAACCTGAACGTAGCCTGAGGGGTGTACTATGATACTAGCTAGATATACTGGTTTTCTAAAGCTAGACAGCTTCAGTTAGCTTCACATTCCAGCTCAAGCCTCATCCATCAGAATATACAGAGTGTTAGCCAGGTTCAGTTAGCTTCACATTCCAGCTCAGGCCTCATCCATCAGAATATACAGAGCGCTAGTCATCAGGAAGGTGCTTTCTCAGCAGAATGGAAAATATCTCAATGACTTGACATGTTCTGGTTGTGAATTCAGGCTACAAGGTGAGAATCCTGCCAGGGATTATTGTAAAGTGTGTAGATAAATTAAATGTATGGTGTAATGTTAGTATAGTGAAGTAAAACACTCCTAACAGTAGATAAATTAAATGTATGGTGTAATGTTAGTATATTGAAGTAAAACACTCCTAACAGTAGATAAATTAAATGTATGGTGTAATGTTAGTATAGTGAAGTGAAACACTCCTAACAGTAGATAAATTAAATGTATGGTGTAATGTTAGTATAGTGAAGTAAAACACTCCTAACAGTAGATAAATTAAATGTATAGTGTAATGTTAGTATAGTGAAGTAAAACACTCCTAACAGTAGATAAATTAAATGTATGGTGTAATGTTAGTATAGTGAAGTAAAACACTCCTAACAGTAGATAAATTAAATGTATGGTGTAATGTTAGTATAGTGAAGTAAAACACTCCTAACAGTAGATAAATTAAATGTATGGTGTAATGTTATTATAGTGAAGTAAAACACTCCTAACAGTAGATAAATTAAATGTATGGTGTAATGTTAGTATAGTGAATGACAGTAAAACACTCCTAACAGTAGATAAATTAAATGTATGGTGTAATGTTAGTATAGTGTAGTAAAACACTCCTAACAGTAGATAAATTAAATGTATGGTGTAATGTTAGTATAGTGAAGTAAAACACTCCTAACAGTAGATAAATTAAATGTATGGTGTAATGTTAGTATAGTGAAGTAAAACACTCCTAACAGTAGATAAATTAAATGTATGGTGTAATGTTAGTATAGTGAAGTAAAACACTCCTAACAGTAGATAAATTAAATGTATGGTGTAATGTTAGTATAGTGAAGTGAAACACTCCTAACAGTAGATAAATTAAATGTATGGTGTAATGTTAGTATAGTGAAGTAAAACACTCCTAACAGTAGATAAATTAAATGTATGGTGTAATGTTAGTATAGTGAAGTAAAACACTCCTAACAGTAGATAAATTAAATGTATGGTGTAATGTTAGTATAGTGAAGTAAAACACTCCTAACAGTAGATCAATTAAATGTATGGTGTAATGTTAGTATAGTGAAGTAAAACACTCCTAACAGTAGATAAATTAAATGTATGGTGTAATGTTAGTATAGTGAAGTAAAACACTCCTAACAGTAGATAAATTAAATGTATGGTGTAATGTTAGTATAGTGAAGTAAAACACTCCTAACAGTAGATAAATTAAATGTATGGTGTAATGTTAGTATAGTGAAGTGAAACACTCCTAACAGTAGATAAATTAAATGTATGGTGTAATGTTAGTATAGTGAAGTGAAACACTCCTAACAGTAGATAAATTAAATGTATGGTGTAATGTTAGTATAGTGAAGTAAAACACTCCTAACAGTAGATAAATTAAATGTATGGTGTAATGTTAGTATAGTGAAGTAAAACACTCCTAACAGTAGATAAATTAAATGTATGGTGTAACGTTAGTATTTCATATGATAATGTAATTGTATCATAGGTCCTCTATTTTGTAGTGATCCTCTACATTTCATATGATAATGTAATTGTATCATAGTTCCTCTATTTTGTAGTGATCCTCTACATTTCATATGATAATGTAATTGTATCATAGTTCCTCTATAGTGTAGTGATCCTCTACATTTCATATGATAATGTAATTATATCATAGTTCCTCTATAGTGTAGTGATCCTCTACATTTCATATGATAATGTAATTGTATCATAGTTCCTCTATAGTGTAGTGATCCTCTACATTTCATATGATAATGTAATTATATCATAGTTCCTCTATAGTGTAGTGATCCTCTACATTTCATATGATAATGTAATTGTATCATAGTTCCTCTATAGTGTAGTGATCCTCTACATTTCATATGATAATGTAATTGTATCATAGTTCCTCTATAGTGTAGTGATCCTCTACATTTCATATGATAATGTAATTGTATCATAGGTCCTCTATAGTGTAGTGATCCTCTACATTTCATATGGTAATGTAATTGTATCATAGTTCCTCTATAGTGTAGTGATCCTCTACATTTCATATGATAATGTAATTGTATCATAGTTCCACTATAGTGTAGTGATCCTCTACATTTCATATGATAATGTAATTGTATCATAGTTCCTCTATAGTGTAGTGACCCTCTACATTGCATATGATAATGTAATTGTACCATAGGTCCTCTATAGTGTAGTGATCCTCGCTATATGAGCCACGTCACAATTCCAACCAAGTAACCCAATTGGTGCCAAAGGCGCGATGCGTAGGTTGTTGGCCTTTAACACATGCAACCTGGGTTCGCTTCCCTGCCCCACTGTTTGCTACATTGGTGTCTGAGACATGCTTTTGTGTGAGCCAGGTAACAATTCCCACCATGTGGGTTAACCCTATTGGTGCAATACGTAGGGTGTTAACTTCCCTGCCCACTGTTTTCAACTACATTCAGAGCATAGGCTGTTATCAACTACATTCAGAGCATAGGCTGCCCGACATCCGTTGAACAAAGAGACACAATAATATGAGTGAAAGGATGTTAGGATAATATCAGTAAGTGTTGATTTAGAGTTCTGGGTTCAGCCTTCTTTTATCAACAGGTTGAAATGTAGTAAATGACATCACAATGACATCTCCTCAGAGTTCTGGGTTCTTTTATCAACAGGTTGACATGTAGTAAATGACATCACAATGACATCTCCTCAGAATTCTGGGTTCAGCCTCTTTTATCAACAGGTTGAAATGTAGTAAATGACATCACAATGACATCTCCTCAGAGTTCTGGGTTCTTTTATCAACAGGTTGACATGTAGTAAATGACATCACAATGACATCTCCTCAGAGTTCTGGGTTCAGCCTCTTTTATCAACAGGTTGAAATGTAGTAAATGACATCACAATGACATCTCCTCAGAGTTCTGGGTTCTTTTATCAACAGGTTGACATGTAGTAAATGACATCACAATGACATCTCCTCAGAGTTCTGGGTTCTTTTATCAACAGGTTGAAATGTAGTAAATGACATCACAATGACATCTCCTCAGAGTTCTGGGTTCTTTTATCAACAGGTTGAAATGTAGTAAATGACATCACAATGACATCTCCTCAGAGTTCTGGGTTCTTTTATCAACAGGTTGAAATGTAGTAAATGACATCACAATGACATCTCCTCAGAGTTCTGGGTTCTTTTATCAACAGGTTGAAATGTAGTAAATGACATCACAATGACATCTCCTCAGAGTTCTGGGTTCTTTTATCAACAGGTTGAAATGTAGTAAATGACATCACAATGACATCTCCTCAGAGTTCAGATCATCTGTTCACATTATTTAACATGGTGACATGGTGCTGCTAGTGATAGAAAACATTAAGAGACAGGATACAGGCGGTGGAGTTTGCACAAAGTTTACGTACAACAATATATTGAACTAGGTAGAGTGAGCATAGAGCTAAAAGCTATAAGCACGGGGAAGAAACTGTTCAGATGGGGGTCTATAACATCCAATCACTTAGGTTTACAGCAGCAACTTCATTGCTAATAACTCAAATTGCCTTTTTCAGATAAAGACAATCTCTGTACAGATGTAGGATCTGAAATTGATCACTCTGTTGCAGGAAAACTAAAACTTGTAGTGTATTTGATGTTTTAAAAGGCTTCTGAAGTTTGTCATTTCCACTTTCCACTTTAAAATGTTAATTATAATCCACATAATTTTTATGCTGTAGTAAACTGTCTCAAATTAATATCCTACATCTGTAGCAAAATACCTGTCTTTTATGTATTCTCCTTTGACCGTTTTACATATTTTATTTACTGTTGTTTAGGCTGGTTGAATGAGTTGTCTATGAAAGCTACTTCATCTGCAAGAAAACAGGCGGCTGCACCAGTGACTGTAAGTTATGTGATTTCCTCATATGAAATTAAAAATATGTTTGTAGCCTACGCAGTTACAAAATGGCTGTTGAAACTGTGGCACATATTTCTCTGTAACATTAAATACATGTGTTGGTATGTAGGAAAGACGGGCAGACTCTCGTACTGCAGGTCTAGGCTACCTACAAACTATTATAAGGTTAGGACTACCTCAGACATTCAATAGTCAGAGTAGGTTGGAGCTATGATCACTTATCATGCTGACAAACCTGATGGTCTCTGTGAACTGATACTGGTAGGACTATAACATTATGTGAACTGACCTGAACAGGTTTAGGCTGGTCATCTATGATATGTAGGTTATATACAGTACATTCTCTGTCCTGCTACTGGTAGGACTATAACATTATGTGAACTGACCTGAACAGGTTTAGACTGGTCATCTATGATATGTAGGTTATATACAGTACATTCTCTGTCCTACTACTGGTAGGACTATAACATTATGTGAACTGATCTGAACAGGTTTAGACTGGTCATCTATGATATGTAGGCTATAGCTGAGGTATAGACCTCGATCTGCATATCACTAACAAATCTCTACTATACATTATAACCTAGCCTACTTTACATAATATAACATCTACATATCACTAACAACCCACTACTATACATTATAACCTAGCCTACTTTACATAATATAACATCTACATATCACTAACAACCCACTACTATACATTATAACCTAGTCTACTTTACATAATATAACATCTACATATCACTAACAACCCACTACTGTACATTATAACCTAGCCTACTTTACATAATATAACATCTACATATCACTAACAACCCACTATTATACATTATAACCTCGTCTACTTTACATAATATAACATATCACTAACAACCCACTACTATACATTATAACCTAGTCTACTTTACATAATATAACATCTACATATCACTAACAACCCACTACTATACATTATAACCTAGTCTACTTTACATAATATAACATCTACATATCACTAACAACCCACTACTATACATTATAACCTAGTCTACTTTACATAATATAACACCTCTTACTTGTTGCTAATAAACTATCTGAATGGATCAAAGACTTCCCCCTCAGATCAATCATGTCCGTTTTAGCCCTTCTGTCTACATTCTCAGATATGTTTAGAAAATAACAGCTTGAAAGACAATAAATATCCTACTGTTAGTGAATACAAATAATTGTGAGACATGGCCTTGTGTTGCTGTACTGTCTATAACTACCTTAACAAACAGTGACTTATTGTTATTATTGACAGTTACCATGGAGATGAAATGTCACAACTACATGTTCATGTGATGCATTAAATCACCTGACTGTTTCTATGTCTGTTAGTAAATGTTTTATTTCTCAAAGAGATAATGAATAAATGAGAACCATTGGAAATCAATTATTTGTTGTTACTGTGTTAACCTCTAATTCCCCCCAAACCCGGATCCGGGAGCACCCCCATCAGTAAAAAAGCTGACTAGCATAGCCTAGCATAGCGTCACAAGTAAATACTAGCATCTAAATATCATTAAATCACAAGTCCAAGACACCAGATGAAAGATACACTTCTTGTGAATCCAGCAATCATTTCTGATTTTTAAAATGTTTTACAGGGAAGACACAATATGTAAATCTATTAGCTAACCACGTTAGCAAAAGACACCATTTTTCTTACTCCACCATTTTTTTACTCCATCCGTAGCTATCACCAATTCGACCAAATAAAGATATAAATAGCCACTAACCAAGAAAAAACTTCATCAGATGACAGTCTGATAACATATTTATTGTATAGCATAGGTTTTGTTAGAAAAATGTGCATATTTCAGGTATAAATCAGAGTTTACCATTGCAGCCACCATTACAACTCTCCCCAAAGCGACTAGAATAACTACAGAGAGCAACGTGTATTACCTAATTACTCATCATAAAACATTTCTTAAAAATACACAGCATACAGCAATTGAAAGACACAGATCTTGTGAATCCAGACAATATTTCAGATTTTCTAAGTGTTTTACAGCGAAAATACAATATATCGTTATATTAGCATACCACATGTGCAAACATCACCCCAAAATTGATTCAAGGCAAAAAGAGCGATAACGTATTCACCACCAAAATATATTAATTTTTTCACTAACCTTCTCAGAATTCCTCAGATGACAGTCCTGTAACATCATATTACACAATGCATATAGAGTTTGTTCGAAAATGTGCATATTTAGCAGCACAAATCGTGCTTACACAATGGAAATAGTGTCCAACTACTCAAGCAATCTGCCCGGCACCATCTTGGAAAGACACCTATTTTTATCGAAAACTATTCATAAACTTGACTAAAAAAATACAGGTTGGACAGCAATTGAAAGACAAATTAGTTCTTAATGCAATCGCTGAATTACATTTAAAAAAATTAACTTTACTGCGCAATACAGGGTGCGATAACGCAAGGCTACACTGCAAGAAATGGCGTCTTATGCATTTGACATTTTTCAACAGAACAATGAATTATCAGCATAAATAGTTCTTACTTTTAGATGAACTCTCATCAGAATCTTGGGATAGGTGTCCTTTGTCCAAAAGAATCGTTGCTGGGTTGGAGAAAGTCATCTTCCACGTTGCAATTAGCAGTAAATAATGGCATGCGAGAGAGAGAAACCCAACTTTCTACAGCGCCAAGAAAATAAATACCCGAAAATCGCAAAATACTGACATAAACTGATATAATTCGGTTTAAAATAACAAGATTATGATGTCTTTAAAGCCTATATCGAATAAAAACATGACCGGAATTATCTAAGGAGCTAAAACCAGAGCTTCTACAACGACTTGCCAAGCTCCTCTTTGCGTCCGAGCGAAGATCCAAAAGAACGGACACCGTGATTCCAATCAATTTTATAACCTTTGGGAATTACGTAGAAACTCAATTTCAAGTCCCCCTATTCGCTGACACCCAGGGGAAGGCGTATGCAGTGCATCTCAACCAATAGAGGACAGGCAAATTAATACACAGGTCTCAGAACAGCCAGCAAAATTCTGCATTCTGACATACACATAGGAAAATTGCTCTAAGTCGAGTTCTGTTTCACCCACAGATATAATTCAAACGGTTTTAGAAACTAGAGAGTGTTTTCTATCCAATAGTAATAATAATATGCATATTGTACGAGCAAGAATTGAGTAAGAGGCAGTTTAATTTGGGGACCAATTTTTCCAAGATTGAAATAGCACCCCCCATAGGCTCAAGATTAACCACAACCAACATGCTGGATCTCTGTTTAGTTGTCACTGTGTTAACCACAACCAACATGTTGGATCTCTGTTTAGTTGTCACTGTGTTAACCACAACCAACATGTTGGATCTCTGTTTAGTTGTCACTGTGTTAACCACAACCAACATGCTGGATCTCTGTTTAGTTGTCACTGTGTTAACCACAACCAACATGTTGGATCTCTGTTTAGTTGTCACTGTGTTAACCACAACCAACATGCTGGTTCTCTGTTTAGTTGTCACTGTGTTAACCACAACCAACATGCTGGATCTCTGTTTAGTTGTCACTGTGTTAACCACAACCAACATGTTGGATCTCTGTTTAGTTGTCACTGTGTTAACCACAACCAACATGTTGGATCTCTGTTTAGTTGTCACGGTGTTAACCACAACCAACATGTTGGATCTCTGTTTAGTTGTCACTGTGTTAACCACAACCAACATGCTGGATCTCTGTTTAGTTGTCACTGTGTTAACCACAACCAACATGTTGGATCTCTGTTTAGTTGTCACTGTGTTAACCACAACCAACATGTTGGATCTCTGTTTAGTTGTCACTGTGTTAACCACAATCAACATGCTGGATCTCTGTTTAGGGGTCAGTGCTCTAAAATGAGTCTCTCTGGGGAGAGAGAGGAGGGGGGCCCTGCCTCTAAAATGCATCTCTCTGGGGGACATGACACCAAAGCTAAGAGGTAAGATGACAATTTTATGAAGATTTGATTAAGTTTATTTCCAAAATAAATAGCTTTTTTTAAGATGAATGCACTTCCTGTAAATCACTCTGGATAAGAGCATCTGCTAAATCAGGGGTTCTCAATACGGGATCTGTGGAGGTACTGTAGGGGTTCTCAATCCGGGGTCTGTGGAGGTACTGCAGGGGTTCTCAACCGGGGTCTGAGGAGGTACTGCAGGTGTTCTCAATCCGGGGTCTGTGGAGGTACTGCAGGGGTTCTCAATCCGGGGTCTGTGGAGGTACTGCAGGGGTTCTCAATCCAGGGTCTATGTTATTTTAAATAGCTATTTTAAGATTAATGTACTTACTGTAAATCTCTCTGGATAAGAACATCTGCTAAATCAGGGGTTCTCAATCGGGGGTCTGTGGAGGTACTGCAGGGGTTCCGTGGCACCCTGACTGTACTCGTTGCCATGTTAGACATTTGATAGAATTTTTCACATGACACGACCACTTTGCCTACTCTTAATTATTGCCTAATATAATGGAATGCATATTGTTTTAACCAATTGTGATCGTTGTTACAAGCAGAATTTTGACAATATTACCGTTATATCAACTCACTCTTCACACCCATTTAACAATTCTAAATAGCTTTGGCATAGTAGGCATCAAGTCCCTTGCCAATAATGTTGCCTACGACGTTGCATACAATGTTCATTTTCATTGAACACATATTACACCCTAGATGCCTTCAATTGCCTAATTTATAGTCATGCCCAATTTAGGATTATTATTTAACAATGTGATGTTGCGCTCCAAAGGGGCAACTTGAAATAACATGATGTAGATAATTAAATAATCAAAAGAAAAACATGTTTATTATACACTCTTAGAAAAGAAGGTTCCTTATAGAACCAAAAAGGCTTCTATCACTTCCTTAATATATGGAACCACTAAAAGTTATATATATTTTTGGGTTCAGTGAAGAAGAACCTGTAGAGTTCTGATCAACGAAAGGTGAATGTTTTGAGGATGTGAACCCAGCAGCCCTCCAGTGGTCAGATCAAGTCCGCCGTTTTCAAACCAGCCACCTTTCAGCCACAGGTCCAACTCCTTAGCCACTGGATGAAAACCTGAGTTAACCTTCATAAATAAGCATGAGTTAATCTGCCAAAATGAAGACAAAATGCTTTAGGTACATACATGGAATCACATGTTATACATAATTATTATACATAAATCGTTGTCAAAAGCACAAGACATACTGTTGCATGTAGGTCTATATTATTAATGGATTGGTCATATAGAAATATAAAAACATTATTTTTAACTACTCCAAAGCAATTACATGTGGCGCAGAAACCACTGACTCACTGCATTATTCTATAGTATTATCAAGACACCTGCTGTTAACTACTTAGGACAGCTCACGAAGTGTCCTAAATATCTGCCGACTAGGTGGGACTAGAGACTTCATGCATAGCTTTAATTTATACCTATAAGTGTAAAATGTCTTTATTCTCAGCACTTATATGACCCATTTTCTACTCTGAGACACTTTGGCGATATGGTCCCAGATCTCAAAATATTGTTATAAAAAAACGTAGAATGTTTGTTTAACATAATAATAAAAATTAATATTACTAATGTAACCCGCTGTAAAGACTGGATTTAGTTGATTGTGTTGCACTGCTCATGTCCGCGTTCTGGAACTGTCCGCCTCCCCGTACAGAACTGTCCGCGTCCCCGTACAGAACTGTCCGCGTCCCCGTTCGGTGTGGCGCCAAGCATATTGTCCGGATACGCGCAGAGTTGGCTGAGGTGATCTTGGAGAATAATGACGGAGTTCACTACAGTGTTGAGACACCGAAGTTCAGTGTTCAATTTGGTTTTTTCTTTACGGTCAGGGACAGTATGAGTGTAGCCAGATCCTTTTCACTCTCTATCCTTGTTTCATTTTGTGGTTCACCGGATTCGTCATTTTCATCGAGACGAGGTACAGAACGACCAGCTAGCTAGCCGGTACAGCTAGGTAAGCTAGATAGCTACTATACCAGCAGCATCCTAGTTAACTTCGCTAACAATACATCATTCTCTCGTTGACGGATGCTGGCTACCTCTGTCCGGTTCTCCTCTCTTCACTAGATGGACGGTAACTTTAGTGTTTAACCCCTCTGTGTCAAGGACCAATCTTTTGAATATTATTTTCAGGGCGCCTCAATAGCAGGTATTGAACACCGGGTAAATAATCACTAGTCAGAGCCTCAAGCTTAGTATACATTCATTATAAAACACATCTTAATATCTGATATTGCGAGTAAACAACCTCAGAATAGAAAAGACAAGAGTGCGTCTTCCAGCCCTCCAATAAATTACATAATTCAACCCTCCCGGTTAGTAAATTTACCTCAACATGCCCCCGGAGAAGGCAGAGTAACGACACCAGCCTTTTAGCGGGGCTGACAGGCTGACTACAACGATGACACACACTGAGCGTCTAGAAGTCAGTTCTATTTGTGACGTAGTTCGCGCTGCATCTCCTCATTGGTTTATAGAAGCAGGTACCCACGTGCCATCTCCTCATTGGTTTATAGAAGCAGGTACCCACGTTCCATCTCCTCATTGGTTTATAGAAGCAGGTACCCACGTGCCATCTCCTCATTGGTTTATAGAAGCAGGTACCCACGTGCCATCTCCTCATTGGTTTATAGAAGCAGGTACCCACGTGCCATCTCCTCATTGGTTTATAGAAGCAGGTACCCACGTGCCATCTCCTCATTGGTTTATAGAAGCAGGTACCCACGTGCCATCTCCTCATTGTTTTATAGAAGCAGGTACCCATGTGCCTTCTCCTCATTGTTAGGGTTGCGAAAGTTCAACTGAGATAGGAACAATACCACACCTGAACTTGGTTAAAATAATTGTTTAATTCAAAAGTTAATAAATGGCAAATACATTTTTCGTATATACGGGTTCACTGCACCACCCCGCAGGGTGGAACAAGGAACTGATTTGTTTCTGACAAAGATAGTATATTATACTCGTGACAGAGATAGTTCCCACTTCCGAGCCGGCCTGTCAGAGTAGAGACTGGGCGTGGTTTAGACTCACCCAGCCTATCGTTGGTGTTGGCACATAAGCTGGTCCCAGCTTCTTTGCGCTTTCTGGTGTCCTTTCGCTGTTGCTGTGTAGATTACGCTCCTTCACCCCAGAGACTGAGGTCAGACAGTTTTATAACACTGTCTGAGATATCTGCACCTGTATACATTGTCCACTGTTCTCGCTCAAGGCTAACTACAGCTTCCCAGCTTCTTATCTGAGCTAACTGTTACTTCCAGCACACACACACACACATTTCAGACTGATACATTTGTGGCATACACACACATATTTCACACAGTACAGCGCTCTCTTTAACACACACACATTTCAGGCTGATATTCATAGTTAGGCCCTGAGCACTGGTAAAAGTGAGAACAATGGAAAATGCAGGTTCACAAGAGTCAGTAATTCAAACTTTAATGCATAAGAAGCCCTACTAGCTTATAGTTAGTTAAGCATGTCAAAAAACCTTATAAAAACCCCACACTCAATAGCAGGTATTGAACACCGGGTAAATAATCACTAGTCAGAACCTCAACCTTAGTATACATTCATTATAAAACACATCTTAATATCTGATATTGCGAGTAAACAACCTCGGAATAGAAAAGACAAGAGTGCGTCTTCCAGCCCTCCAATAAATTACATAATTCAACCCTCCCGGTTAGTAAATTTACCTCAACATGCCCCCGGAGAAGGCAGAGTAACGACACCAGCCTTTTAGCGGGGCTGACAGGCTGACTACAACGATGACACACACTGCTCGCGCCACAAACTGAGCGTCTAGAAGTCAGTTCTATTTGTGACGTAGTTCGCGCTGCATCTCCTCATTGGTTTATAGAAGCAGGTACCCACGTGCCATCTCCTCATTGGTTTATAGAAGCAGGTACCCATGTGCCATCTCCTCATTGGTTTATAGAAGCAGGTACCCACGTGCCATCTCCTCATTGGTTTATAGAAGCAGGTACCCACGTGCCATCTCCTCATTGGTTTATAGAAGCAGGTACCCACGTGCCATCTCCTCATTGGTTTATAGAAGCAGGTACCCACGTGCCATCTCCTCATTGGTTTATAGAAGCAGGTACCCACCTGCCATCTCATTTAGCAAATAACTTAACATAAACATAACTTCTTTAAACAATAAAAGCTAATTTACGAACATTTCTGAAAATTGATATACAGTGATCCCTCGCCACTTCGCGGTTCACTTATCGCGGATTCGCTATTTCGCGGATTTTCATAATGCATTTTTTTTTTTTTTTTGGTGCATTGTGCTCTGCATTCTGATTCGCTAAAAACTCACTCCCGCTTCTTGTATCAAAACATGCTACGAATTGTGCTATCATTTTGTCGTCTCGTGCAGTTATGTGTACGTACATAAAACAGCTTGGCAAATTTACATTAAGTTGGCCAAATTATCTTGTAATTTCGAACATCTCCTAAACCCATAATGTCGACGAAACGGCCTACACGTGAGTCACTGTATTTGTATACATGTAATAGTTGCTAATTGTAAAAAAAAAAAAAAAGTTTTCTATTTCGCGGATTTCACTTATCGCGGGTCATTTTCGGAACGTAACCCCCGCGATAAACGAGGGATTACTGTATAGCTTTTAGGAATGAAACTCTTCTTATGTTTCCCATCTGAGCTCAGAGTAGATGAGAGATGTAATGTTTGTCTCTGTTGTGTTGAAGTCCAATCAAGCAGGAGAGACCAGCCTCCCCTGTACCCAGCTGTGTGTCCATGAAGAGTGACTGGTCTATGGATCAACCTATACGGTTTAGAGAGGGAGACTTTTCTACTGAACAAAGGTAAGAAGAACTCATGGGTCATGGTCAGTGAGTTAAACAACACTGTCTCTAGTCATTTCTCCTCTCCCATTTTTCCTTTTCTTTTTGTTGTTTTCATAATCCATAGGCTAATCATTTTGTCCATTTTCATAGTCCTAAAACAATATTAAACAAACACAATATTCCCTCCCTGTGTGTGTGTGTGTGTGTGTGTGTGTGTGTGTGTGTGTGTGTGTGTGTGTGTGTGTGTGTGTGTGTGTGTGTGTGTGTGTGTGTGTGTGTGTGTGTGTGTGTGTGTGTGTGTGTGTGCACTCCCTGGATGAGGAGATGTAATCTCATGTTTTGTCCACAGAAACCAACAGGAGAGATCAGAGTCAGAGATTCTCAGTGGTCAGTCTTCCCAGAGTCATCAAACAGACCTGGCCTCCATATTCAGTGTATGTGGTCCTGTTATGTACATTTGTTTTTGTTTACCTCAAGTAAAGTTGATCTGTCAATCATTCATTAATGTGTTAATGAGAAAGCATTTCTTCTCTTGCTTCATTTATTACTTGATTTATTTCAGGTGCTTGAAGAGAATATTATGACATTTGTGAAGAACGAGCTGAAGATGTTCAAGAGGATTCTTAGTCCAGAACTCCCAGAAGGCTTTGAGAGTCAGAAGCAGGATAAGGAAGTGGTGGATGCTGAAGATGAGAAGCAGGAGAGCAGTGCCAGAGAGGGGGCTCTGAAGATCACACTGCACGTCCTGAGGAAAATGAACCAGAAGGAGCTTGCTGACACACTGGAGAAAAGTAAGATCTGTCTGCCTCATGTTGAATGCTGTTTTATAACATTTAAAAGCTGTAGCTAAAGTACAGCTAAAGTAGCTGTGTAACTCAATGATATTGTAGCAGCCTTTACACAACACCTAGTGACCTCATCAAGTAGCAGCAGGGATGTGTTGTGGTGATTAATTTAGAGAAAGAGAGAGACAACATTAATAATACCATCAATAATACCAATAATAATATAATCAGTCACACCAGTCTGTAATGCATTATGAAAACATTTACACATTCAGTTATGAGAATAAACACCAGTGTTTAACTCAGTATTAAAACATGTATAGATTTATGCAGACAGTTAAGAGAATAAATTATTATAATTTAAAACTTTATAACAGTCCTTCAATAGTGTAGGCATTAAAACAGACGTAATATTAATATCCTCTGTTATTTCTTCATTCAGATGAGCTTGCTGTGATTTGCCAACGTGAACTCAAATCTAATCTAAAGAAGAAGTTTGAATGTGTATTTGAGGGGATCGCTAAACAAGGAAACCCAACACTTCTCAATAAGATCTACACAGAGCTCTACATCACAGAGGGTGGAACAGGAGAGGTCAATAATGAACATGAGCTGAGACAGATTGAGACAACAACCAGGAAACAAGCAAGACCAGAGACTGCAATCAAATGTAACGACATCTTCACACCTTTAACTGGACAAGACAAACTTATCAGAACTGTGCTGACAAAGGGAGTCGCTGGCATTGGAAAAACAGTCTCTGTGCAGAAGTTCATTCTGGACTGGGCTGAAGGAAAAGCAAATCAGGATGTCCAATTTGTATTTTCATTCCCTTTTCGGGAGCTGAATTTGATGAAAGAGGACAAACACACTTTCATTGAACTTCTCAATCACTTCTCAATGGAAACCAAACAATCAAGAATCTCCGACTACAACAAGTACAAAGTTCTGTTCATCTTTGATGGTCTGGATGAGTGCCGACTGCCCCTAGACTTCCAGAAGAACAAGATCTGTTGGGACGTCACAGAGTCAACCTCAGTGGATGTTCTGCTGACAAATCTCATCAAGGGAAATCTGCTTCCCTCTGCTCTCCTCTGGATAACTACCCGACCTGCAGCAGCCAATAAGATTCCTTCAGGGTGTGTTGACCAGGTGACAGAGGTACGAGGGTTCAATGACCCACAGAAGGAGGAGTACTTCAGGAAGAGATTCAGTGATGAGGACCTGGCCAGCAGAATCATCTCACACATAAAGACGTCAAGGAGCCTCCACATCATGTGCCACATTCCAGTCTTCTGTTGGATTTCTGCAACAGTCCTTGAACACATGCTGAAACATAAGAGAGAAGAGATGCCCAAGACTCTGACTGAGATGTACACACACCTTGTGGTGTTTCATACCAAACAGAAGAATGAAAAGTATCTTGGGAAAGAAGAGACAGGTCCACACTGGAATAAAAAGAGCATTCTGTCACTGGGAAAACTGGCTTTTCAACAGCTTGTGAAGGGCAATCTGATTTTCTATGAAAAAGACCTGAAAGAGGCTGGCATTGATGTCAATGAAGCTTTAGTGTACTCAGGATTGTGCACACAGCTCTTTAAAGAGGAATGTGTGCTGTACCAGAACAAGGTGTACTGCTTTGTTCATCTGAGCATTCAGGAGTTTCTGGCTGCTGTATATGTGTTCCTCTCATTCATCAACAACAAAGAGAATCTAATGGCCGAACCGCAATCAAAGTCCAGGAACCTTTCTGCGCTGTTCAGAGACAAGCATAAAGTTACTGTCTACAAGAATGCTGTGGATAAAGCCTTACAAAGTGAGACGGGAAACCTGGACCTTTTCCTCCGCTTCCTTCTGGGCCTCTCACTGGAGTCCAATCAGAAGCACTTACGAGGTCTACTGACAAAGACAAGAAGCAGCTCAAAGACCCATGAAGAAACAGTCAAGTACATCAAGGAGAAGATCAGGGAGAATCCCTCTCCAGAGAGGAGCATCAATCTGTTCCACTGTCTGAATGAACTGAATGACCATTCTCTAGTGGAGGAGATCCAAAGCTTCCTGAACTCAGGAAGTCTCTCAAAACCCTACCTGTCACCTGCACAGTGGTCAGCTCTGGTCTTTGTGTTGCTGACTTCAGAAAAGGAGCTGGATGTGTTTGACCTGAAGAAATACTCCAGATCAGAGGAAGGTCTTCTGAGGCTGCTGCCAGTGGTCAAAGCCTCCAGAGCTGTTCTGTGAGTAAATAAAATGACATATAAGAACTAATCATCAGGAAGAAATATTCAGTTTAGAGAAAAATATGCATAATAATATGTGTATAATATTATATTGAAAAACAAATTGAATAAATGCATTGATGTTCAAATTAGTATAACATTATGACCATACAATTCTAGGAGATGGAATATGAATCTATATGTTGTTAGAGAGAATAAACCAAATGCATCTGCCATTGTCCTTCTTCACTACTGGTGTTAAATTAACAGTGTGTTTGTGAAGTCATGATGATCTCTTTGCAGGCTGTCAGGCTGTAGAGTCACAGAGGAAGGCTGTGCTTCTCTGGTCTCAGCTCTGGAGTCAAACCCCTCACACCTGAGAGAGCTGGATCTGAGTAACAATGACCTGAAGGATTCAGGAGTGAAGCTGCTCTCTGCTGTACTGGGGAATCCCCACTGTAAACTGGAGACTCTGAGGTCAGTATTCCTGTAGTTGGTCAACAAGTGATAACTGTTCACCAGATCCACATGTGTTTACCAGACACACATAGTCCACACCATATGTGTTTGGACAGTGAAGCTTACAGTTTTACATTTGGTGCTATGCTCCAGCATTTTGGATTTGAGATAGAATGTTTCATATTAGGTGACAGTACAGAATGTCACCTTTTATTTGTTGTTAATGGTGAGAGTTTAGCATGTTTTGTTGTAGCCTCTGTTATTGGTAATGGTGAGATGTTAGCATGTTTTGTTGTAGCCTCTGTTATTGGTAATGGTGAGAGGTTAGCATGTTTTGTTGTAGTCTCTGTTATTGGTAATGGTGAGAGGTTAGCATGTTTTGTTGTAGCCTCTGTTATTGGTAATGGTGAGATGTTAGCATGTTCTGTTGTAGCCTCTGTTATTGGTAATGGTGAGATGTTAGCATGGTTTGTTGTAGTCTCTGTTATTGGTAATGGTGAGAGGTTAGTATGTTTTGTTGTATCCTCTGTTATTGGTAATGGTGAGAGGTTAACATGTTTTGTTGTAGTCTCTGTTATTGGTAATGGAGAGAGGTTAGCATGTTTTGTTGTAGCCTCTGTTATTGGTAATGGTGAGAGGTTAGCATGTTTTGTTGTAGTCTCTGTTTTTGGTAATGGTGAGAGGTTAGCATGTTTTGTTGTAGCCTCTGTTATTGGTAATGGTGAGAGGTTAGCATGTTTTGTTGTAGCCTCTATTATTGGTAATGGTGAGAGGTTAGCATGTTTTGTTGTAGTCTCTGTTATTGGTAATGGTGAGAGGTTAGCATGTTTTGTTGTAGTCTCTGTTATTGGTAATGGTGAGAGGTTAGCATGTTTTGTTGTAGCCTCTGTTATTGGTAATGGTGAGAGGTTAGCATGTTTTGTTGTAGCCTCTGTTATTGGTAATGGTGAGAGGTTAGTATGTTTTGTTGTAGTCTCTGTTATTGGTAATGGTGAGAGGTTAGCATGTTTTGTTGTAGCCTCTGTTATTGGTAATGGTGAGAGGTTAGCATGTTTTGTTGTAGTCTCTGTTATTGGTAATGGTGAGATGTTAGCATGTTATGTTGTAGTCTCTGTTATTGATAATGGTGAGAGGTTATTATGTTTTGTTGTATCCTCTGTTATTGGTAATGGTGAGAGGTTAGCATGTTTTGTTGTATCCTCTGTTATTGGTAATGGTGAGAGGTTAGCATGTTTTGTTGTATCCTCTGTTATTGGTAATGGTGAGAGGTTAGCATGTTTTGTTGTAGTCTCTGTTATTGGTAATGGTGAGAGGTTAGCATGTTTTGTTGTAGCCTCTGTTATTGGTAATGGTGAGAGGTTAGCATGTTTTGTTGTAGCCTCTGTTATTGGTAATGGTGAGAGGTTAGCATGTTTTGTTGTAGCCTCTGTTATTGGTAATGGTGAGAGGTTAGCATGTTTTGTTGTAGCCTCTGTTATTGGTAATGGTGAGAGGTTAGCATGTTTTGTTGTAGCCTCTGTTATTGGTAATGGTGAGAGGTTAGCATGTTTTGTTGTAGCCTCTGTTGTTGGTAATGGTGAGAGGTTAGCATGTTTTGTTGTAGCCTCTGTTATTGGTAATGGTGAGAGGTTAGCATGTTTTGTTGTAGTATCTGTTATTGGTAATGGTGAGAGGTTAGCATGTTTTATTGTAGCCTCTGTTATTGGTAATGGTGAGAGGTTAGCTTGTTTTGTTTTAGCCTCTGTTATTGGTAATGGAGAGGTTAGCATGTTTTGTTGTAGCCTCTGTTATTGGTAATGGTGAGAGGTTAGCATGTTTTGTTGTATCCTCTGTTATTGGTAATGGAGAGAGGTTAGCATGTTTTGTTGTAGCCTCTGTTATTGGTAATGGTGAGAGGTTAGCATGTTTTGTTGTAGCGTCTGTTGTTGGTAATGGTGAGAGGTTAGCATGTTTTGTTGTAGCCTCTGTTATTGTTAATGGTGAGAGGTTAGCATGTTTTGTTGTAGCTTCTGTATCTTTCTCACTCATTATGATTCATGATTCATTCATGATTTGTATTAATCATGGCATCATCAGGATTAATTTAGTAGTGTTTAGAAACATGGTATCTACTCACTTAGAAAGAAAATTAATCCAGTCATCATCCACCACTGAGTTTCTATTGGGCAAAACACAACCCAAAACAAACTGCAAATGTGTCAATGTCACCTCATATAAAACATTTGATCTGAAATCCAAAATGTTGGAGTATAGAGCCACATTTAAAATGTTAGCTTCACTGTCAAAATAGATATGGTGTGGACTGTATACTCAATACAATCTAAATCTGATACCTCACTGTCATAATAGATATGGTGTGGACTGTTTACTCAATACAATCTAAATCTGATACCTCACTGTCATTATAGATATGGTGTGGACTGTATACTCAATACAATCTAAATCTGATACCTCACTGTCATTATAGATATGGTGTGGACTGTTTACTCAATACAATCTAAATCTGATACCTCACTGTCATTATAGATATGGTGTGGACTGTATACTCAATACAATCTAAATCTGATACCTCACTGTCATTATAGATATGGTGTGGACTGTTTACTCAATACAATCTAAATCTGATACCTCACTGTCATTATAGATATGGTGTGGACTGTATACTCAATACAATCTAAATCTGATACCTCACTGTCATTATAGATATGATGTGGACTGTATACTCAATACAATCTAAATCTGATACCTCACTGTCATTATAGATATGGTGTGGACTGTATACTCAATACAATCTAAATCTGATACCTCACTGTCATTATAGATATGGTGTGGACTGTATACTCAATACAATCTAAATATGATACCTCACTGTCATTATAGATATGGTGTGGACTGTTTACTCAATACAATCTAAATCTGATACCTCACTGTCTGTCTTTTGACTGATACTGCTTTTTAAACTGGTCTGGTCAGTCTAATCAAATATTTGTAATACACATTTTTCTCTCTACAAGCAACACTTTGATAATTTGTCATTTCAAATAATGAAACATCCATTTATGAATAGATATGGCAGGTTTCAGGACACTGATGTATCTGAATATGTTGAAAAAATATACTGCCACTATTTTCACCACCAAAGAATAGCAGTGTGATTTTAATATGATTTGACTCTTTGCAGACTGTCAGGCTGTCTAGTCACAGAGGAAGGCTGTGCTTCTCTGGTCTCAGCTCTGAGGTCAAACCCCTCACACCTGAGAGAGCTGGACCTGAGTAACAATGACCTGAAGGATTCAGGAGTGAAGCTGGTCTCTGCTGGACTGGGGAATCCCCACTGTAAACTGGAGACTCTGAGGTCAGTATTCCTGTAGTTGGCCAACAAGTATTTGTATTGTATTGTATTTATTATAGATCCCCATTAGTTCCTGCTAAAGCAGCAGCTACTCTTCCTGGGGTCCAGCAAAATTAAGGCAGTTCATAGACTTTTAAAACATTACAATACATTCACAGACTTCACAACACACTGTGTGCCCTCAGGCCCCTACCACATATCTACAGTACTAAATCCATGTTTATCGTGAGTATGTTGTTGTGTGTGTGTGTGTGTGTGTGTGTGTGTGTGTGTGTGTGTGTGTGTGTGTGTGTGTGTGTGTGTGTGTGTGTGTGTGTGTGTGTGTGTGTGTGTGTGTGCCAATGTGTGTATCTCTTTACAGGCCCCGCTGTTCCATAAGGTGTTTTTTATCTGTTTTTTAAATCTAATTTTCAGTTACTTGATGTGGAATAGAGTTCCATGTAGTCATGGCTCTATGTAGTACTGTGGAATAGAGTTCCATGTAGTCATGGCTCTATGTAGTACTGTGGAATAGAGTTCCATGTAGTCATGGCTCTATGTAGTACTGTGGAATAGAGTTCCATGTAGTCATGGTTCTATGTAGTACTGTGGAATAGAGTTCCATGTAGTCATGGCTCTATGTAGTACTGTGGAATAGAGTTCCATGTAGTCATGGCTCTATGTAGTACTGTGGAATAGAGTTCCATGTAGTCATGGCTCTATGTAGTACTGTGGAATAGAGTTCCATGTAGCCATGGCTCTATGTAGTACTGTGGAATAGAGTTCCATGTAGTCATGGCTCTATGTAGTACTGTGGAATAGAGTTCCATGTAGCCATGGCTCTATGTAGTACTGTGCTCCTCCCATAGTCTGTTCTGGACTTGGGGACTGTGAAGAGACCTCTTGTGTCATGACTTGTGGCGTATACATGGGTGTCTGAGCTGTGAGCTAGTTGTTTAAAAGGACAGCTCGGGACATTCAGAATGTCAGCACATTTTAGAAATACTGGTAGTGATGAAGTCAATCTCTCCTCCACTTTCAGCCAGGAGAGATTGAGATGCATATTATTAATGTTAGCTCTCTGTGTACATCCAAGGGCCATCCGTGCTGCCCTGTTCTGAGCCAATTGCAACTTTCCTAAATCCTTTTTTGTGGCACCTGACCACACGACTGAACAGTAGTCAAGATGTGTGTGTGACCTGCCTTGTTGATAGTGTTGTTAATAAGGTCGAAACTAGGGCCTGTCGGACCTGCCTTGTTGATAGTGTTGTTTAAGAAGGTAGAAACTAGGGCCTGTAGGACCTGCCTTGTTGATAGTGTTGTTAAGAAGGTAGAAACTAGGGCCTGTAGGACCTGCCTTGTTGATAGTGTTGTTAAGAAGGTAGAGACTAGGGCCTGTAGGACCTGCCTTGTTGATAGTGTTGTTAAGAAGGTAGAAACTAGAGCCTGTAGGACCTGCCTTGTTGATAGTGTTGTTAAGAAGGTAGAAACTAGGGCATGTAGGATCTGCCTTGTTGATGGTGTTGTTAAGAAGGTAGAAACTAGGGCATGTAGGACCTGCCTTGTTGATAGTGTTGTTAAGAAGGTAGAAACTAGGGCCTGTAGGACCTGCCTTGTTGATAGTGTTGTTAAGAAGGTAGAAACTAGGGCCTGTAGGACCTGCCTGGTTGATAGTGTTGTTAAGAAGGTAGAAACTAGGGCATGTAGGACCTGCCTTGTTGATAGTGTTGTTAAGAAGGTAGAAACTAGGGCCTGTAGGACCTGCCTTGTTGATAGTGTTGTTAAGAAGGTAGAAACTAGGGCCTGTAGGACCTGCCTGGTTGATAGTGTTGTTAAGAAGGTAGAAACTAGGGCCTGTAGGACCTGCCTTGTTGATAGTGGTGTTAAGAAGGTAGAAACTAGGGCCTGTAGGACCTGCCTTGTTGATAGTGTTGTTAAGAAGGTAGAAACTAGGGCCTGTAGGACCTGCCTTGTTAATAGTGTTGTTAAGAAGGTAGAAACTAGGGCCTGTGGGACCTGCCTTGTTAATAGTGTTGTTAAGAAGGTAGAAACTAGGGCCTGTGGGACCTGCCTTGTTGATAGTGGTGTTTAGAAGGTAGAAACTAGGGCCTGTAGGACCTGCCTTGTTGATAGTGTTGTTAAGAAGGTAGAAACTAGGGCCTGTAGGACCTGCCTTGTTGATAGTGTTGTTAAGAAGGTAGAAACTAGGGCCTGTAGGACCTGCCTTGTTGATAGTGTTGTTAAGAAGGTAGAAACTAGGGCCTGTAGGACCTGCCTTGTTGATAGTGCTGTTAAGAAGGTAGAAACTAGGGCCTGTAGGACCTGCCTTGTTGATAGTGTTGTTAAGAAGGTAGAAACTTGGGCCTGTAGGACCTGCCTTGTTGATAGTGCTGTTAAGAAGGTAGAAACTAGGGCCTGTAGGACCTGCCTTGTTGATAGTGTTGTTAAGAAGGTAGAAACTAGGGCCTGTAGGACCTGCCTTGTTGATAGTGCTGTTAAGAAGGTAGAAACTAGAGCCTGTAGGACCTGCCTTGTTGATAGTGTTGTTAAGAAGGTAGAAACTAGAGCCTGTAGGACCTGCCTTGTTGATAGTGTTGTTAAGAAGGTAGAAACTAGGGCCTGTAGGACCTGCCTTGTTGATAGTGTTGTTAAGAAGGTAGAAACTAGGGCTTGTAGGACCTGCCTTGTTGATAGTGTTGTTAAGAAGGTAGAAACTAGGGCTTGTAGGACCTGCCTTGTTGATAGTGGTGTTAAGAAGGCAGAGCAGTGCTTTATTATGGACAGACTTCTCCCCATCTTAGCTACTGTTGTATCAATATGTTTTGACCATGACAGTTTACAATCTAGTGTTACTTCAAGCAGTTTAGTCACCTCAACTTGCTCAATTTCCACATAATTTAGTACAATATTTATTTGAGGTTTAAGTTTTAGTGAGTGATTTGTCCCAAATACAATGTTTTTAGTTTTATAAATATTTAGGGCTAACTTATTCCTTGCCACCCACTCTGAAACTAACTGCAGCTCTTTGTTAATTGTGGAGGAGAGGCTTGTAATGTCTGGAGGGGAATAAGTGGAATGGTATTAAACACGTGGTTTCCATGTGTTCCATTTCATTCACTCTGTTCCAGACATTATGAGAGGTTAAGTGTTGCAGTCATTTCAGTCGCTGACGTGTTGAGTCATCCACATACATAGACACACTGGTCTTACTCAAAGTGGCATGTCGTTAGTAAAAATGTAAAAGGTTAGCATGTTTTGTTGTAGCCTCTGTTATTGGTAACGGAGAGAGGTTAGCATGTTTTGTTGTAGCCTCTGTTATTGGTAATGGAGAGAGGTTAGCATGTTTTGTTGTAGCCTCTGTTATTGGTCATGGTGAGAGGTTAGCATGTTTTGTTGTAGCCTCTGTTATTGGTCATGGTGAGAGGTTAGCATGTTTTGTTGTAGCCTCTGTTATTGGTAATGGTGAGAGGTTAGCATGTTTTGTTGTAGCCTCTGTTTTTGGTAATGGAGAGAGGTTAGCATGTTTTGTTGTAGCCTATGTTATTGGTAATGGTGAGAGGTTAGCATGTTTTGTTGTAGCCTCTGTTATTGGTAATGGTGAGAGGTTAGCATGTTTTGTTGTAGCCTCTGTTATTGGTAATGGTGAGAGGTTAGCATGTTTTGTTTTAGTCTCTGTTATTGGTAATGGTGAGAGGTTAGCATGTTTTGTTGTAGTATCTGTTATTGATAATGGTGAGAGGTTAGCATGTTTTGTTGTAGTCTCTGTTATTGGTAATGCTGAGAGGTTAGTATGTTTTGTTGTAGCCTCTGTTATTGGTAATGGTGAGAGGTTAGTATGTTTTGTTGTAGTCTCTGTTGTTGGTAATGGTGAGAGGTTAGCATGTTTTGTTGTAGCCTCTGTTATTGGTAATGGAGAGAGGTTAGCATGTTTTGTTGTAGCCTCTGTTATTGGTAATGGAGAGAGGTTAGCATGTTTTGTTGTTGCCTCTGTTATTTGTAATGGTGAGATGTTAGCATGTTTTGTTGTATCCTCTGTTATTGGTAATGGTGAGAGGTTAGTATGTTTTGTTGTAGCCTATGTAACTTTCTCGCTCATTATTATTTATAATTCATTCATGATTTGTATTAATCATGGCATCATCAGGATTAATTTAGTAGTGTTTAGAAACATGGTATCTACTCACTTAGAAAGAAAATGACTCCAGTCATCATCCACCATTGAGTTTCTATTGGGCAAAACACAACCCAAAACAAACTGCAAATGTGTCAATGTCACCTCATATAAAACATTTGATCTGAAATCCAAAATGTTGGAGTATAGAGACACATTTAAAATGTTAGCTTCACTGTCAAAATAGATATGGTATGGACTGTATACTCAATACAATCTAAATCTGATACCTCACTGTCTGTCTTTTGACTGATACTGCTTTTTAAACTGGTCTGGTCAGTCTACTCAAATATTTGTACTATACATGTTTCTATCTTCAAGCAATACTTTGATAATTTGTCATTTCTAATAATGAAACATCCATTTATGAACAGATATGGCAGGTTTCAGGACACTGATGTATCTAAATAGGTTGAAAAATATACTGCCACTATTTTCACCACCAAAGAATAGCAGTGTGATTTTAATATGATTTGACTCTTGGCAGGCTGTCAGGCTGTCTAGTCACAGAGGAAGGCTGTGCTTCTCTGGTCTCAGCTCTGAGGTCAAACCCCTCACACCTGAGAGAGCTGGATCTGAGTAACAATGACCTGAAGGATTCAGGAGTGAAGCTGCTCTCTGCTGGACTGGGGAATCCCCACTGTAAACTGGAGACTCTGAGGTCAGTATTCCTGTAGTTGGTCAACAAGTATTTGTATTGTATTGTATTTATTATAGATCCCCATTAGTTCCTGCCAAAGCAGCAGCTACTCTTCCTGGGGTCCAGCAAAATTAAGGCAGTTCATAGACTTTTACAACATTACAATACATTCACAGACTTCACAACACACTGTGTGCCCTCAGGCCCCTACCACATATCTACAGTACTAAATCCATGTTTATCGTGTGTGTGTGTGTGTGTGTGTGTGTGTGTGTGTGTGTGTGTGTGTGTGTGTGTGTGTGTGTGTGTGTGTGTGTGTGTGTGTGTGTGTGTGTGTGTGTGTGTGTGTGTGTGTGTGTGTGTGTGTGTGTGTGTGTGTGTGTGTGTGTGTGTGTGCCAATGTGTGTATCTCTTTACAGGCCCCGCTGTTCCATAAGGTGTTTTTTATCTGTTTTTTAAATCTAATTTTCAGTTACTTGATGTGGAATAGAGTTCCATGTAGTCATGGCTCTATGTAGTACTGTGGAATAGAGTTCCATGTAGTCATGGCTCTATGTAGTACTGTGGAATAGAGTTCCATGAAGTCATGGCTCTATGTAGTACTGTGGAATAGAGTTCCATGTAGTCATGGCTCTATGTAGTACTGTGGAATAGAGTTCCATGTAGTCATGGTTCTATGTAGTACTGTGGAATAGAGTTCCATGTAGTCATGGCTCTATGTAGTACTGTGGAATAGAGTTCCATGTAGTCATGGTTCTATGTAGTACTGTGGAATAGAGTTCCATGTAGTCATGGTTCTATGTAGTACTGTGGAATAGAGTTCCATGTAGTCATGGCTCTATGTAGTACTGTGGAATAGAGTTCCATGTAGTCATGGCTCTATGTAGTACTGTGGAATAGAGTTCCATGTAGTCATGGCTCTATGTAGTACTGTGCGCCTCCCATAGTCTGTTCTGGACTTGGGGACTGTGACCTCTTGTGTCATGTCTTGTGGGGTATACATGGGTGTCTGAGCTGTGAGCTAGTTGTTTAAAAAGACAGCTTGGTACATTCAGAATGTCAGCACATTTTACAAATACTGGTAGTGATGAAGTCAATCTCTCCTCCACTTTCAGCCAGGAGAGATTGAGATGCATATTATTAATATTAGCTCTCTGTGTCCATCCAAGGGCCAACCGTGCTGCCCTGTTCTGAGACAATTGCAACTTTCCTAAATCCTTTTTTGTGGCACCTGACCACACGACTGAACAGTAGTCAAGATGCGATAAAACTGGGGCCTGTAGGACCTGCCTTGTTGATAGTGTTGTTAAGAAGGTAGAAACTAGGGCCTGTAGGACCTGCCTTGTTGATAGTGTTGTTAAGAAGGTAGAGACTAGGGCCTGTAGGACCTGCCTTGTTGATAGTGTTGTTAAGAAGGTAGAGACTAGGGCCTGTAGGACCTGCCTTGTTGATAGTGTTGTTAAGAAGGTAGAAACTAGGGCCTGTAGGACCTGCCTTGTTGATAGTGCTGTTAAGAAGGTAGAAACTAGGGCCTGTAGGACCTGCCTTGTTGATAGTGCTGTTAAGAAGGTAGAAACTAGGGCCTGTAGGACCTGCCTTGTTGATAGTGTTGTTAAGAAGGTAGAAACTAGAGCCTGTAGGACCTGCCTTGTTGATAGTGTTGTTAAGAAGGTAGAAACTAGAGCCTGTAGGACCTGCCTTGTTGATAGTGTTGTTAAGAAGGTAGAAACTAGGGCCTGTAGGAGCTGCCTTGTTGATAGTGTTGTTAAGAAGGTAGAAACTAGGGCCTGTAGGACCTGCCTTGTTGATAGTGGTGTTAAGAAGGTAGAAACTAGGGCTTGTAGGACCTGCCTTGTTGATAGTGTTGTTAAGAAGGTAGAAACTAGGGCCTGTAGGACCTGCCTTGTTAATAGTGTTGTTAAGAAGGTAGAAACTAGGGCCTGTAGGACCTTCCTTGTTGATAGTGTTGTTAAGAAGGCAGAGCAGTGCTTTATTATGGACAGACTTCTCCCCATCTTAGCTACTGTTGTATCAATATGTTTTGACCATGACAGTTTACAATCTAGTGTTACTTCAAGCAGTTTAGTCACCTCAACTTGCTCAATTTCCACATAATTTAGTACAAGATTTATTTGATGTTTAAGTTTTAGTGAGTGATTTGTCCCAAATACAATGTTTTTAGTTTTATAAATATTTAGGGCTAACTTATTCCTTGCCACCCACTCTGAAACTAACTGCAGCTCTTTGTTAATTGTGGAGGAGAGGCTTGTAATGTCTGGAGGGGAATAAGTGGAATGGTATTAAACACGTGGTTTCCATGTGTTCCATTTCATTCACTCTGTTCCAGACATTATGAGAGGTTAAGTGTTGCAGTCATTTCAGTCGCTGACTTGTTGAGTCATCCACATACATAGACACACTGGCCTTACTCAAAGTGGCATGTCGTTAGTAAAAATGTAAAAGGTTAGCATGTTTTGTTGTAGCCTCTGTTATTGGTAACGGAGAGAGGTTAGCATGTTTTGTTGTAGCCTCTGTTATTGGTAATGGAGAGAGGTTAGCATGTTTTGTTGTAGCCTCTGTTATTGGTAATGGTGAGAGGTTAGCATGTTTTGTTGTAGCCTCTGTTATTGGTCATGGTGAGAGGTTAGCATGTTTTGTTGTAGCCTCTGTTATTGGTAATGGTGAGAGGTTAGCATGTTTTGTTGTAGCCTCTGTTATTGGTCATGGTGAGAGGTTAGCATGTTTTGTTGTAGCCTCTGTTATTGGTCATGGTGAGAGGTTAGCATGTTTTGTTGTAGCCTCTGTTATTGGTAATGGTGAGAGGTTAGCATGTTTTGTTGTAGTCTCTGTTATTGGTCATGGTGAGAGGTTAGCATGTTTTGTTGTAGTCTCTGTTATTGGTCATGGTGAGAGGTTAGCATGTTTTGTTGTAGCCTCTGTTATTGGTCATGGTGAGAGGTTAGCATGTTTTGTTGTAGCCTCTGTTATTGGTCATGGTGAGAGGTTAGCATGTTTTGTTGTAGCCTCTGTTATTGGTAATGGTGAGAGGTTAGCATGTTTTGTTGTAGTCTCTGTTATTGGTCATGGTGAGAGGTTAGCATGTTTTGTTGTAGTCTCTGTTATTGGTCATGGTGAGAGGTTAGCATGTTTTGTTGTAGCCTCTGTTATTGGTAATGGAGAGAGGTTAGCATGTTTTGTTGTAGCCTCTGTTATTGGTAATGGAGAGAGGTTAGCATGTTTTGTTGTAGCCTCTGTTATTGGTAATGGTGAGAGGTTAGCATGTTTTGTTGTAGCCTCTGTTATTTGTAATGGTGAGAGGTTAGCATGTTTTGTTGTATCCTCTGTTATTGGTAATGGTGAGAGGTTAGTATGTTTTGTTGTAGCCTATGTAACTTTCTCGCTCATTATTATTTATAATTCATTCATGATTTGTATTAATCATGGCATCATCAGGATTAATTTAGTAGTGTTTAGAAACATGGTATCTACTCACTTAGAAAGAAAATTACTCCAGTCATCATCCACCACTGAGTTTCTATTGGGCAAAACACAACCAAAACAAACTGCAAATGTGTCACTGTCACCTCATATAAAACATTTGATCTGAAATCCAAAATGTTGGAGTATAGAGACACATTTAAAATGTTAGCTTCACTGTCAAAATAGATATGGTGTGGACTGTATACTCAATACAATCTAAATCTGATACCTCACTGTCTGTCTTTTGACTGATACTGCTTTTTAAACTGGTCTGGTCAGTCTACTCAAATATTTGTACTATACATGTTTCTATCTTCAAGCAATACTTTGATAATTTGTCATTTCAAATAATGAAACATCCATTTATGATTAGATATGGCAGGTTTCAGGACGCTGATGTATCTAAATAGGTTGAATAAATATACTGCCACTATTTTCACCACCAAAGAATAACAGTGTGATTTTAATATGATTTGACTCTTTGCAGGCTGTCAGGCTGTCTAGTCACAGAGGAAGGCTGTGATTCTCTGGTCTCAGTTCTGAGGTCAAACCCCTCACACCTGAGAGAGCTGGATCTGAGTAACAATGACCTGAAGGATTCAGGAGTGAAGCTGCTCTCTGCTGGACTGGAGAATCCCCACTGTAAACTGGAGACTCTGAGGTCAGTATTCCTGTAGTTGGTCAACAAGTGAGAACTGTTCAGTGTGTTTGTGAATTCATGATGATCTCTTTGTCAGGCTGTCAGGCTGTGGAGTCACAGAGGAAGGCTGTGCTTCTCTGGTCTCAGCTCTGGAGTCAAACCCCTCACACCTGAGAGAGCTGGACCTGAGTAACAATGACCTGAAGGATTCAGGAGTGAAGCTGCTCTCTGCTGGACTGGGGAATCCCCACTGTAAACTGGAGACTCTGAGGTCAGTATTCCTGTAGTTGGTCAACAAGTATTTGTATTGTATTGTATTTATTATAGATCCCCATTAGTTCCTGCCAAAGCAGCAGCTACTCTTCCTGGGGTCCAGCAAAATTAAGGCAGTTCATAGACTTAAAACATTACAATACATTCACAGACTTCACAACACACTGTGTGCCCTCAGGCCCCTACCACATATCTACAGTACTAAATCCATGTTTATCGTGAGTATGTTGTTGTGTGTGTGTGTGTGTGTGTGTGTGTGTGTGTGTGTGTGTGTGTGTGTGTGTGTGTGTGTGTGTGTGTGTGTGTGTGTGTGTGTGTGTGTGTGTGTGTGTGTGTGTGTGTGTGTGTGTGTGTGTGTGTGTGTGTGTATCTCTTTACAGGCCCCTCTGTTCCATAAGGTGTTTTTTATCTGTTTTTTAAATCTAATTTTCAGTTACTTGATGTGGAATAGAGTTCCATGTAGTCATGGCTCTATGTCGTACTGTGGAATAGAGTTCCATGTAGTCATGGCTCTATGTAGTACTGTGGAATAGAGTTCCATGTAGTCATGCCTCTATGTAGTACTGTGGAATAGAGTTCCATGTAGTCATGGCTCTATGTAGTACTGTGGAATAGAGTTCCATGTAGTCATGGCTCTATGTAGTACTGTGGAATAGAGTTCCATGTAGTCATGGCTCTATGTAGTACTGTGGAATAGAGTTCCATGTAGTCATGGTTCTATGTAGTACTGTAGAATAGAGTTCCATGTAGTCATGGCTCTATGTAGTACTGTGGAATAGAGTTCCATGTAGTCATGGCTCTATGTAGTACTGTGGAATAGAGTTCCATGTTATCATGGCTCTATGTAGTACTGTGGAATAGAGTTCCATGTAGTCATGGCTCTATGTAGTACTGTGGAATAGAGTTCCATGTAGTCATGGCTCTATGTAGTACTGTGGAATAGAGTTCCATGTAGTCATGGTTCTATGTAGTACTGTGGAATAGAGTTCCTTGTAGTCATGGCTCTATGTAGTACTGTGGAATAGAGTTCCATGTAGTCATGGCTCTATGTAGTACTGTGGAATAGAGTTCCATGTAGTCATGGCTCTATGTAGTACTGTGGAATAGAGTTCCATGTAGTCATGGCTCTATGTAGTCCTGTGTGCCTCCCATAGTCTGTTCTGGACTTGGGGACTGTGAAGAGACCTCTTGTGGCATGTCTTGTGGCGTATACATGGGTGTCTGAGCTGTGAGCTAGTTGTTTAAAAAGACAGCTCGGTACATTCAGAATGTCAGCACATTTTACAAATACTGGTAGTGATGAAGTCAATCTCTCCTCCACTTTCAGCCAGGAGAGATTGAGATGCATATTATTAATGTTAGCTCTCTGTGTACATCCAAGGGCCAACTGTGCTGCCCTTTTCTGAGACAATTGCAACTTTCCTAAATCCTTTTTTGTGGCACCTGACCACACGACTGAACAGTAGTCAAGATGCGGTAAACTAGGGAGGACCTAGTAGGACCTGCCTTGTTGATAGTGTTGTTAAGAAGGTAGAAACTAGGGCCTGTAGGACCTGCCTTGTTGATAGTGTTGTTAAAAAGGTAGAAACTAGGGCCTGTAGGACCTGCCTTGTTGATAGTGTTGTTAAGAAGGTAGAAACTAGGGCCTGTAGGACCTGCCTTGTTGATAGTGTTGTTAAAAAGGTAGAAACTAGGGCCTGTAGGACCTGCCTTGTTGATAGTGTTGTTAAGAAGGGTCTGTAGGACCTGCCTTGTTGATAGTGTTGTTAAGAAGGTAGAAACTAGGGCCTGTAGGACCTGCCTTGTTGATCGTGCTGTTAAGAAGGTAGAAACTAGGGCCTGTAGGACCTGCCTTGTTGATGGTGTTGTTAAGAAGGTAGAAACTAGGGCCTGTAGGACCTGCCTTGTTGATAGTTTGTTAAGAAGGTAGAAACTAGGGCCTGTAGGACCTGCCTTGTTGATGGTGTTGTTAAGAAGGTAGAAACTAGGGCCTGTAGGACCTGCCTTGTTGATCGTGCTGTTAAGAAGGTAGAAACTAGGGCCTGTAGGACCTGCCTTGTTGATAGTGGTGTTAAGAAGGTAGAAACTAGGGCCTGTAGGACCTGCCTTGTTGATAGTGTTATTAAGAAGGTAGAAACTAGGGCCTGTAGGACCTGCCTTGTTGATAGTGTTGTTAAGAAGGTAGAAACTAGGGCCTGTAGGACCTGCCTTGTTGATAGTGTTGTTAAGAAGGTAGAAACTAGGGCCTGTAGGACCTGCCTTGTTGATAGTGTTGTTAAAAAGGTAGAAACTAGGGCCTGTAGGACCTGCCTTGTTGATGGTGTTGTTAAGAAGGTAGAAACTAGAGCCTGTAGGACCTGCCTTGTTGATAGTGTTGTTAAGAAGGTAGAAACTAGGGCCTGTAGGACCTGCCTTGTTGATAGTGGTGTTAAGAAGGTAGAAACTAGGGCCTGTAGGACCTGCCTTGTTGATAGTGTTGTTAAGAAGGTAGAAACTAGGGCCTGTAGGACCTGCCTTGTTGATGGTGTTGTTAAGAAGGTAGAAACTAGGGCCTGTAGGACCTGCCTTGTTGATAGTGTTGTTAAAAAGGTAGAAACTAGGGCCTGTAGGACCTGCCTTGTTGATGGTGTTGTTAAGAAGGTAGAAACTAGAGCCTGTAGGACCTGCCTTGTTGATAGTGTTGTTAAGAAGGTAGAAACTAGGGCCTGTAGGACCTGCCTTGTTGATAGTGGTGTTAAGAAGGTAGAAACTAGGGCCTGTAGGACCTGCCTTGTTGATAGTGTTGTTAAGAAGGTAGAAACTAGGGCCTGTAGGACCTGCCTTGTTGATGGTGTTGTTAAGAAGGTAGAAACTAGGGCCTGTAGGACCTGCCTTGTTGATAGTGTTGTTAAAAAGGTAGAAACTAGGGCCTGTAGGACCTGCCTTGTTGATAGTGTTGTTAAGAAGGTAGAAACTAGGGCCTGTAGGACCTGCCTTGTTGATAGTGTTGTTAAGAAGGTAGAAACAAGGGCCTGTAGGACCTGCCTAGTTGATAGTGTTGTTAAGAAGGTAGAAACTAGGGCCTGTAGGACCTGCCTTGTTGTTAGTGTTGTTAAGAAGGTAGAAACTAGGGCTTGTAGGACCTGCCTTGTTGATAGTGTTGTTAAGAAGGCAGAGCAGTGCTTTATTATGGACAGACTTCTCCCCATCTTAGCTACTGTTGTATCAATATGTTTTGACCATGACAGTTTACAATCTAGTGTTACTTCAAGCAGTTTAGTCACCTCAACTTGCTCAATTTCCACATAATTTAGTACAAGATTTATTTGATGTTTAAGTTTTAGTGAGTGATTTGTCCCAAATACAATGTTTTTAGTTTTATAAATATTTAGGGCTAACTTATTCCTTGCCACCCACTCTGAAACTAACTGCAGCTCTTTGTTAATTGTGGAGGAGAGGCTTGTAATGTCTGGAGGGGAATAAGTGGAATGGTATTAAACACGTGGTTTCCATGTGTTCCATTTCATTCACTCTGTTCCAGACATTATGAGAGGTTAAGTGTTGCAGTCATTTCAGTCGCTGACTTGTTGAGTCATCCACATACATAGACACACTGGCCTTACTCAAAGTGGCATGTTGAGTCATCTCATACATAGACACACTGGCCTTACTCAAAGTGGCATGTTGAGTCATCCACATACATAGACACACTGGTCTTACTCAAAGTGGCATGTTGAGTCATCCACATACATAGACACACTGGTCTTACTCAAAGTGGCATGTTGAGTCATCCACATACATAGACACACTGGCCTTAATCAAAGCCATGTTAGTAAAAATGTAAATAAAATAATAGAAAAATAAAACCTGTTCACTCAATGACTAACTGTTCATCAGATCCACATGTGTTTACCAGACACACATAGCCCACAACATATGTGTTTGGACAATGAAGCTTACAGTTTTACATTTGGTGCTATGCTCCAGCATTTTGGATATGAGATACAATGTTTCATATTAGGTGACAGTACAGAATGTCACCTTTTATTTGAGGTTAAAGGTGAGAGGTTAGGTTAGGTTACTGCCACTATTTTCACCACCAAAGAATAACAGTGTGATTTTAATATGATTTGACTCTTTGCAGGCTGTCAGGCTGTCTAGTCACAGAGGAAGGCTGTGCTTCTCTGGTCTCAGCTCTGAGGTCAAACCCCTCACACCTGAGAGAGCTGGACCTGAGCTACAATCACCCAGGAGACTCAGGAGTCAGACTGCTCTCTGCTGGACTGGAGGATCCACACTGCAGACTGGAGAAACTCAAGTATGTAGAGGGTTTATGTCAATGTTCATATCAGACATGTTTGACTTTGTTGTATGTTACTGTGTGTGTGGGTCCGGGTTGTGTGTGTGTTTGTGTGTTTAGTGTGTGTGTGTGTGTGTGTGTGTCCAGTTTGTGTGTGTGTGAGAGTTCAGGTTTATCCCTCATTGACTGTCTGTTCTTCTGCTTACCGCTACAGTGTGGAACATGGTGGAGAGAACACAATGAAACCTGGGATTAGAAAATGTGAGTGTTGACTGCTGTGAAGAATATGACTAAGAATAAGTCTTAATTCAAGTTAAGTCAAAGTCAAAGACCACCATCATTACTTACTTGGTCATATTAAATATCAGCTGTAGTTCTACAGAAGCAGAAATCAGGGACACCAAAGTTTACAAAGAGTTGCTTTGACAATGTGTGTGTGTGTGTGTGTGTGTGTGTGTGTGTGTGTGTGTGTGTGTGTGTGTGTGTGTGTGTGTGTGTGTGTGTGTGTGTGTGTGTGTGTGTGTGTGTGTGTGTGTGTGTGTGTGTGTGTGTGTGTGTGTGTGTGTGTGTGTGTGTGTAATTGTGTAATTAATGGGAATAAGTGTGTTTTATATTACCATACAGTATAACATATGATCATTCAACAAGTCTCAAGTTACCTTAACTTCTCCTTTTGATACCTAGAAACATCTACATTAAATGAATTAGTGAAAAGTGAGTTAACATTCTAATGTGAATGATGATGATTTCTAATATTGTGTCTGGTTTCATCCATCAGATGTCTGTGATCTCACACTGGACCTAAACACAGTAAACAGACTCCTCTCTCTGTCTGAGGAGAACAGAAAGGTGACATGGAGGAGAGAGAAGCAGCCGTATCCTGATCACCCAGAGAGATTTGAGGTCCGTGGACAGGTGCTGTGTAGAGAGGGTCTGACTGGGCGCTGTTACTGGGAGGTAGAGTGGAGTGGGAGAAGGGCTGATATAGGAGTGACATATAAAGGAATCAGCAGGAGAGGAGGGGTTAAGGACTGTTGTCTTGGATGGAATAACAAGTCCTGGAATCTGTTCTGCTCTGACAACAGTTACACTGCCAGTCACAATAATAAACCCACTACCATAGACGTCCCCTCCTCCGGCTCCCACAGAGTAGGAGTGTATCTGGACTGGCCAGCCGGCACTCTGTCCTTCTATAGAGCCTCCTCTGACACACTGACCCACCTGATCACATTCACCTCCACATTCACTGAGCCCCTCTATCCAGGATTTAGGGTTGATGATGTTGACTCCTCAGTGTCCCTGGAAATAATAACCTGACACACACACACACACTGGACACTCACAGACACACATTGGACACACAAACACACACACACACACACACACACACACACACACACACACACACACACACACACACACACACACACACACACACACACAGTCTTGTACAGCTAACCTTGTGGGGACATACAATTCAGTCCCATTCAAAATCCTATTTTCCCTAACCCCTAACCCTAACCCTAACCCTAACCCAAAAACCTCAACTTTATCCTAACCCTAGCTCCTAACCCTAACCCTACAACTAACCCTAGCTCTTAACCTTAATATTTAACTTAATTCTAACCCTAACACTAATTCTAACCTTAACCCTAAACCCCCTAGAAATAGCATTTGACCTTGTGGGGACTAACAAAATGTCCCCAGTTGGTCAATTTTTACTTTGTTTACTATTCTTGTAGGGACTTCTGGTCCCCACAAGAATAGTTAAACACGTCCACACACTGGACACACACACACACGGAGACACACACACACACACACACACACGGAGACACACACACACACACAGGACCCACACACACGCAGACACACACACTGGACACTCACAGACATACATTGGACACACAAACACACACACACACACACACTGGACACACACACACGGAGACACACACACACACACACGGAGACACACACACACACAGGACCCACACACACGCAGACACACACACACTGGACACTCACAGACACACATTGGACACACAAACACACACACAAACACACACACACACACACACTGGACACACACACACGGAGACACACACACACACACAGGACCCACACACACGCAGACACACACACACTGGACACTCACAGACACACATTGGACACACAAACACACACACACACGCAGACACACACACACACTGGACACTCACAGACACACATTGGACACAGAAACACACACTGGACACACACACACTGGACACACACACACGGAGAGACACACACACACACACGGAGACACACACACACACACACACACAAACACACACACACACAAACACACACACACACACACACACACTGGACACACACACACGGAGACACACACACACACACAGGACCCACACACACGTAGACACACACACACTGGACACTCACAAACACACATTGGACACACACACACACACTGGACACACACACACGGAGACACACACACAGGACCCACACACACGCAGACACACACACACGGGACACTCACAGACACACATTGGACACACAAACACACACACACACACACTGAACACACACACACGGAGACACACACACACACAGGACCCACACACACGCAGACACACACACACTGGACACTCACAGACACACATTGGACACACACACACACACACACACACACACACACACACAGGACCCACACACACTTAGACACACACACATTGGACACTCACAAACACACATTGGACACTCAAACACACACACACACACATACAAACACACACACACACACACACACACTGGACACACACACGGAGACACACACACACACACAGGACCCACACACACGCAGACACACACACACTGGACACTCACAAACACACATTGGACACACACACACACACTGGACACACACACACGGAGACACACACACAGGACCCACACACACGCAGACACACACACACGGGACACTCACAGACACACATTGGACACACAAACACACACACACACACACTGAACACACACACACGGAGACACACACACACACAGGACCCACACACACGCAGACACACACACACTGGACACTCACAGACACACACTGGACACACACACACGGAGACACACACACACACAGGACCCACACACACTTAGACACACACACATTGGTCACTCACAAACACACATTGGACACTCAAACACACACACACACACATACACACTGGACACACACACACGGAGACACACACACACACACACACAGGACCCACACACACGCAGACACACACGCACACAGACACACAATGGACACACACACACACACACGGAGCACACACACACACACTGACACGCAGGACACACACACACACTAGACACACACACACAAACACAGACACACACACACACGCGCTGGACACACACACACACACTGACACACAGGACACACAGGACACACACACATACTAAATGGTAGTAACACTCTGAAGTCATTCCATCCTTTCACTAAATGGTAGTAACACTAAGTCATTCCATCCGTTAACTAAATGGTAGTAACACTAAGTAATTCCATCCTTTCACTAAATGGTAGTAACACTAAGTCATTCCATCCTTTCACTAAATGGTAGTAACACTAAGTCATTCCATCCTTTCACTAAATGGTAGTAACACTAAGTCATTCCATCCTTTCACTAAATGGTAGTAACACTAAGTAATTCCATCCTTTCACTAAATGGGAGTAACACTCTGAAGTCATTCCATCCTTTCACTAAATGGTAGTAACACTAAGTCATTCCATCCTTTCACTAAATGGTAGTAACACTAAGTCATTCCATCCTTTCACTAAATGGTAGTAACACTAAGTCATTCCATCCTTTCACTAAATGGTAGTAACACTAAGTCATTCCATCCTTTCACTAAATGGTAGTAACACTAAGTCATTCCATCCTTTCACTAAATGGTAGTAACACTAAGTCATTCCATCCTTTCACTAAATGGTAGTAACACTAAGTCATTCCATCCTTTCACTAAAGCTCTAGAGTAACTTTCTATTGACAGATGCCTCATTTAAATATTCTGGATGTTGATGATGTCCCATGGCCCTACTTCACTGTGTTATAATGGACCTTAAGCTTGTTATGGCACCTCTGTAACCAGCTATCAAACATACTGACCTTTCTGACCCCGTCCCATGGCCCTACTTCACTGTGTTATAATGGACCTTATGCTTGTTATGTCACCTCTGTAACCAGCTATGAAACATACTGACCTTTCTGACCCCGTCCCATGGCCCTACATCACTGTGTTATAATGGACCTTCTGCTTGTTATGTCACCTCTGTAACCAGCTATCAAACATAATGACCTTTCTGACCATATCCCATGGCCCTACTTTCTAGAACTAAACATTTAATGTCCTCTGAGTTTTGCTTACTGTCCATTTACTTATGTATGATGTGTTTGTTGTATATTGGGGTTGTGCCGCAGAGCATCATGGGGGTTTGTATGTGTTGAGATGATCACGTTCCAGATAAATGGTTGAACTGATTCCTGTCTCCAGTCTCATCATTATTGAATTGTTATACAGATGAGGTAATGAAACCCACAAAACATAACAAAAGATTGGCGATGAGTAAGTCTGAATCTACAGGAACTATTCTGTCTGGAAGAAGTTGGTTTTTACAACTGTTTAAAACGGTTATTTGCTGTGGTACAGTCTAGGCTAATGTTAGAGCACAGTATATTGCTAGCAGAGGCAATTGCAGAGTTGAGCTAGCTAAGAGAGAGAGAGTTAGCATTGTCATGGATGGCAGAAAAGGACTCGAGATGGATGTCGGAGCAGGGAAACATCTTGATTAAAAAGGTGGGAATGTACATTGATTAAAGGAAAGGACATTTATTCAACTGTGAAGACGAACTTTGGAATTAAAAACTGCTAAATGAGCGAAGTGAATGAAGATCACGTGACTGAGGAACATATTGCTGTGGTTGAGGACAATACTGAAGTGAATGAAGATCACGTGACTGAGGAACATATTGCTGTGGTTGAGGACAATACTGAAGTGAAGGAAGATCACGTGACTGAGGAACATATTGCTGTGGTTGAGGACACAATACTGAAGTGAATGACAATCAGGATCCTATTGAGAAATGAAAAATGTCTGGAATTGTTGGAACCATTGGACAGTTTGATAAAAGTATTGAGCAGTGTAGCTCATATACAGAATGGTTTGAATATTTTGTTCTTGTAAATAACATTGATGAGGACAACATTGTACCTACAGTTTTTAGTGTAATGTGGCCAAAGACATGTAATTTACTAGGCAGCCTGTTACATCCAGACAGAACAGGTAATAAGACGTATGGGGATATTGTGAAGATACTTAAAGGACATTATTCACCAGAACCACTAGTTAATGCTGAAAGGGTCAGGTTCCACAGGAGACATCAGGAAGAGGGAGAATCAGTACCAATGTTTGCTGCTGCATTAAAGAAACGATCAGAACACTGTGAGTTGAATGGTGTTCTAAATGACATCGTAAGAGACAGACTAGAATGTGGGCTACAGAGTGAAGCTACACTAAAGAGACTGTTGACTGAATGGTGTTCTAAATGACATCATAAGAGACAGACTAGAATGTGGGCTACAGAGTGAAGCTACACTAAAGAGACTGTTGACTGAATGGTGTTCTAAATGACATCATAAGAGACAGACTAGGATGTTACTACAGAGTGAAGCTACACTAAAGAGACTGTTGACTGAATGGTGTTCTAAATGACATCATTAGAGACAGACTAGAATGTGGGCTACAGAGTGAAGCTACACTAAAGAGACTGTTGACTGAATGGTGTTCTAAATGACATCATAAGAGACAGACTAGAATGTGGGCTACGGAGTGAAGCTACACTAAAGAGACTGTTGACTGAATGGTGTTCTAAATGACATCATAAGAGACAGACTAGAATGTGGGCTACGGAGTGAAGCTACACTAAAGAGACTGTTGACTGAATGGTGTTCTAAATGACATCATAAGAGACAGACTAGAATGTGGGCTACGGAGTGAAGCTACACTAAAGAGACTGTTGACTGAAAGTCATCTGACCTTGGTGAAGGACATTGAAATCACTGTGTCCATGGAACTAGCTGCTGAAGAGGCTCAACCAGTTGAGTTCATCAGGAACTTAGTGGGTTCATCTAACAATCCTAATCACCAGCTGATACATTGTAATCTCATACACAGGGTTCACCTTCCACCTAGAAAACATCATTTAATGAACATCATAACCTCTCCTCTGTGTGATCTATGTAATCAAGGTGCCTTGGGCTCCTTTCTGCATATGCATTTTTTTTTTTACTTTGCTCTTTAATTATTTGTTACTTTTATTTTACTTTAATTACATTTTTATTTTATTTGCTCTTTAATTATTTGTTACTTTTATTTTACTTTAATTACATTTTTATTTTATGTGCTCTTTAATTATTTGTTACTTTTATTTCTTGTTTTTTGGGGTATTTTTCTTAAAACTGCATAAGGGCTTGTAAGTCAGCATTTCACTGTAAGGTCTAAACCTGTTGTATTCGGTGCATGTGACAAATAACATTTGATTTGATTTGATATGGAGCACAACAACAATTGACAGCTGGTTATCTGCAACTGAAACCATAAAATAACTACTGTTGTGGGTTTTTTACACCACTGATTGCCTGTTCATCATAATTTTAGTGCAAATGTGAACCTTACTGATATATATTGTATTTACCTGCAATAAGTGGTATACTGATATATATTTTAACAGTATTGTGTCTCTATCTGTATAACCATTCCTGCTGCTATTTGTTCTGATATATATTTTAACAGTATTGTGTCTCTATCTGTATAATCATTCCTGCTGCTATTTGTTCTTGTCTTTGTTCCCTTAAAATAAAAAGTTGATCACAAAAAAAGGAAAAGTGCACAGAGTTTCAATTGAATATCAGAGACGGGAAATGAAGTCACATGCTTCCACTGTGGCAAGGTGGGACATCAGGCTTCTACATGCTGGTGTAAGGACATAGATTGTCCAGCCTGTGGTAAGAAAATGCACATTTGACAAAACCTCTAGAAACAAAAAAGAGAACAGAAAATACAAAATGGGAAACAAGAAACAGACATTCCAACGAAAGACAAATAAACATGTTCACACTGTTGAATAAGAGAACACTGAGGTGAGTGACTCATCAGACTAGGAAATCACACTGAAACACCTTCCACTTCAGCCAGCGCCCCTCGTGTTAAAGACTTACACAGGTGAATCTATCGCTGTGAGAGGCATCACTGATGTCACAGTTCAGGTGAAAAGACAAACTGAAAAGCTGCCACTCTATGTTGTGAAAGGAGACTATGCATCACTACTGGGATGTTCATAGTTGGAGGAAATCACACTGGACTGGCCATCAGAGAATACACTGACACATGGAGACACAGACCTCCCTGCCATCTTATAGAAACAGACGTATTTAATGGACAGCAGGGTTGTATGAACGACATTACAGGGAAGCTTGGCATTAAGACAGACAGTAAACCAACGTTTCTGAAAGCAGGACCTGTACCTTATGCATTCAGACCAGAAGTGGAGGCTGACTTGGAGGCTTTAGTCAAGAACAAAGTACTGGAGCCGGTCAGCATGAGCAACACCCATCTACCAGTCCTTAACACTAGAACCACCTGGTCTTTCAGCCTATCAGAACACCATCTACCAGTCCTTAACACTAGAACCACCTGGTCTTTCAGCCTATCAGAACACCCATCTACCAGTCCTTAACACTAGAACCACCTGGCCTTTCAGCCTATCAGAACACCCATCTACCAGTCCTTAACACTAGAACCACCTGGTCTTTCAGCCTATTAGAACACCCATCTACCAGTCCTTAACACTAGAACCACCTGATCTTTCAGCCTATCAGAACACCCATCTACCAGTCCTTAACACTAGAACCACCTGGTCTTTCAGCCTATCAGAACACCCATCTACCAGTCCTTAACACTAGAACCACCTGGTCTTTCAGCCTATCAGAACACCCATCTACCAGTCCACTAGAACCACCTGGTCTTTCAGCCTATCAGAACACCCATCTACCAGTCCTTAACACTAGAACCACCTGATCTTTCAGCATATCAGAACACCCATCTACCAGTCCTTAACACTAGAACCACCTGGTCTTTCAGCCTATCAGAACACCATCTACCAGTCCTTAACACTAGAACCACCTGGCCTTTCAGCCTATCAGAACACCCATCTACCAGTCCTTAACACTAGAACCACCTGGTCTTTCAGGCTATCAGAACACCCATCTACCAGTCCTTAACACTAGAACCACCTGATCTTTCAGCCTATCAGAACACCCATCTACCAGTCCTTAACACTAGAACCACCTGGTCTTTCAGCCTATCAGAACACCATCTACCAGTCCTTAACACTAGAACCACCTGGTCTTTCAGCCTATTAGAACACCTATCTACCAGTCCTTAACACCAGAACCACCTGGTCTTTCAGAACACCCATCTACCAGTCCTTAACACTAGAACCACCTGGTCTTTCAGCCTATCAGAACACCATCTACCAGTCCTTAACACTAGAACCACCTGGTCTTTCAGCCTATCAGAACACCCATCTACCAGTCCTTAACACTAGAACCACCTGGTCTTTCAGCCTATCAGAACACCCATCTACCAGTCCTTAACACTAGAACCACCTGATCTTTCAGCCTATCAGAACACCCATCTACCAGTCCTTAACACTAGAACCACCTGGTCTTTCAGCCTATCAGAACACCCATCTACCAGTCCTTAACACTAGAACCACCTGATCTTTCAGCCTATCAGAACACCCATCTACCAGTCCTTAACACTAGAACCACCTGGTCTTTCAGCCTATCAGAACACCCATCTACCAGTCCTTAACACTAGAACCACCTGGTCTTTCAGCCTATCAGAACACCCATCTACCAGTCCTTAACACTAGAACCACCTGGTCTTTCAGCCTATCAGAACACCCATCTACCAGTCCTTAACACTAGAACCACTTGGTCTTTCAGCCTATCAGAACACCCATCTACCAGTCCTTAACACTAGAACCACCTGGTCTTTCAGCCTATCAGAACACCCATCTACCAGTCCTTAACACCAGAACCATCTGGTCTTTCAGAACACCCATCTACCAGTCCTTAACACTAGAACCACCTGGTCTTTCAGCCTATCAGAACACCCATCTACCAGTCCTTAACACTAGAACCACGTGGTCTTTCAGCCTATCAGAACACCCATCTACCAGTCCTTAACACTAGAACCACCTGGTCTTTCAGCCTATTAGAACACCCATCTACCAGTCCTTAACACTAGAACCACCTGATCTTTCAGCCTATTAGAACACCCATCTACCAGTCCTTAACACTAGAACCACCTGGTCTTTCAGCCTATTAGAACACCCATCTACCAGTCCTTAACACTAGAACCACGTGGTCTTTCAGCCTATCAGAACACCCATCTACCAGTCCTTAACACTAGAACCACCTGGTCTTTCAGCCTATCAGAACACCCATCTACCAGTCCTTAACACTAGAACCACCTGGTCTTTCAGCCTATCAGAACACCCATCTACCAGTCCTTAACACTAGAACCACCTGGTCTTTCAGCCTATCAGAACACCCATTTACCAGTCCTTAACACTAGAACCACCTGGTCTTTCAGCCTATCAGAACACCCATCTACCAGTCCTTAACACTAGAACCACCTGATCTTTCAGCCTATCAGAACACCCATCTACCAGACCTTAACATTAGAACCACCTGGTCTTTCAGCCTATCAGAACACCCATCTACCAGTCCTTAACACTAGAACCACCTGATCTTTCAGCCTATCAGAACACCCATCTACCAGTCCTTAACACTAGAACCACCTGGTCTTTCAGCCTATTAGAACACCCATCTACCAGTCCTTAACACTAGAACCACCTGGTCTTTCAGCCTATTAGAACACCCATCTACCAGTCCTTAACACCAGAACCACCTGGTCTTTCAGAACACCCATCTACCAGTCCTTAACACTAGAACCACCTGGTCTTTCAGCCTATCAGAACACCATCTACCAGTCCTTAACACTAGAACCACCTGGTCTTTCAGCCTATCAGAACACCCATCTACCAGTCCTTAACACTAGAACCACCTGGTCTTTCAGCCTATCAGAACACCCATCTACCAGTCCTTAACACTAGAACCACCTGGTTTTTCAGCCTATCAGAACACCCATCTACCAGTCCTTAACACTAGAACCACTTGGTCTTTCAGCCTATCAGAACACCCATCTACCAGTCCTTAACACTAGAACCACCTGGTCTTTCAGCCTATCAGAACACCCATCTACCAGTCCTTAACACCAGAACCATCTGGTCTTTCAGAACACCCATCTACCAGTCCTTAACACTAGAACCACCTGGCCTTTCAGCCTATCAGAACACCCATCTACCAGTCCTTAACACTAGAACCACCTGGTCTTTCTGCCTATTAGAACACCCATCTACCAGTCCTTAACACTAGAACCACCTGGTCTTTCAGCCTATTAGAACACCCATATACCAGTCCTTAACACTAGAACCACGTGGTCTTTCAGCCTATCAGAACACCCATCTACCAGTCCTTAACACTAGAACCACCTGGTCTTTCAGCCTATCAGAACACCCATCTACCAGTCCTTAACACTAGAACCACGTGGTCTTTCAGCCTATCAGAACACCCATCTACCAGTCCTTAACACTAGAACCACCTGGTCTTTCAGCCTATCAGAACACCCATTTACCAGTCCTTAACACTAGAACCACCTGGTCTTTCAGCCTATCAGAACACCCATCTACCAGTCCTTAACACTAGAACCACCTGATCTTTCAGCCTATCAGAACACCCATCTACCAGACCTTAACATTAGAACCACCTGGTCTTTCAGCCTATCAGAACACCCATCTACCAGTCCTTGACACTAGAACCACCTGATCTTTCAGCCTATCAGAACACCCATCTACCAGACCTTAACATTAGAACCACCTGGTCTTTCAGCCTATCAGAACACCCATCTACCAGTCCTTGACAATAGAACTGCATGGCATTTCAGCATATAAATCCACGCTAGAGAAAGTTACCAGGTGTCCACTTTATAGTAGTATAAACTATTGTAAAGTATTAATTACATTAATAAAGATTAGTGGAAATATATCAATAAAATAACAATTGTTAATTCTACAAAGTAGAAAATAATTCGTCCTACAGCCTATTTCAGTTTCCCTTACAATAAAACACTACAGTGTTTCCATTTGATCAACTTTATTAGTAGATTTGATTAGTAATAGAGTTATAGTACTTAATAAAGTCCATTTACAGTTTCTTTTGACAAATTAGAAACAACCAAAAAAGTAATATTTGAATAAGGTGAGCAGGTGAAATGTATTCTGTATTCCTAAACAAAAGCACCAGTGAATGAACAATTGTAAAGGATGAATTGCATAAATAAATATTTGTGGAAATATATTGATGACAAGATATTAAAACAATAATTTGTTGATTGTATCAGACACTGTACTGCGCCTTCACACATGAATCAATCCCGTCTTCTCTTTATGCTTCAGGTCCACAAACAAGTCAAATCGATTGCCCTGTAAACAGTTTTCATTGGCCTTGTTCGGTGTGAATCTGCCAACTTGACATTGTGTCTCCTCTCTCCCAAGTGGGAGCTGTGGTGCTTGGGGAAGAGGGAGAACAGGACCTGCTGCCTGCTTGGAGCTGTGGTGCTTGGGGAAGAGAGAGAGCAGGACCTGCTGCCTGCTTGGTGCTGTGGTGCTTGGGGAAGAGAGAGAGCAGGACCTGCTGCCTGCTTGGAGCTGTGGTGCTTGGGGAAGAGAGAGAGCAGGACCTGCTGCCTGCTTGGTGCTGTGGTGCTTGGGGAAGAGAGAGAGCAGGACCTGCTGCCTGCTTGGTGCTGTGGTGCTTGGGGAAGAGAGAGAACAGGACCTGCTGCCTGCTTGGAGCTGTGGTGCTGGGGAAGAGAGAGAGCAGGACCTGCTGCCTGCTTGGAGCTGTGGTGCTGGGGAAGAGAGAGAACAGGACCTGCTGCCTGCTTGGTGCTGTGGTGCTTGGGGAAGAGGGAGAGCAGGACCTGCTGTCTGCTTGGAGCTGTGGTGCTGGGGAAGAGAGAGAACAGGACCTGCTGCCTGCTTGGTGCTGTGGTGCTTGGGGAAGAGGGAGAGCAGGACCTGCTGCCTGCTTGGTGCTGTGGTGGTGGGGAAGAGGGAGAACAGGACCTGCTGCCTGCTTGGTGCTGTGGTGGTGGGGAAGAGAGAGAACAGGACCTGCTGCCTGCTTGGTGCTGTGGTGCTGGGGAAGAGGGAGAACAGGACCTGCTGCCTGCTTGGTGCTGTAGCTTCTTTCTTGGCATTCATGTGGTTCTCATGAAGCTCACATGCCAGATCCAGTGAGATGCATGGTGCTGAGGATGCAAACATTTATTTATTTTACATCTGTACACCGTGAGTGTTGCTTTACCACTCGCCATCACCGATGTGTAGAGCTCCTCTGGTATGTTGTTTTGTGCAGAGGGGGGTCAGCTCTCGCCTTTATTTGTTTACTATTCCGAGAAGGCTCGTCTTCTTTGCAATCAACAAGTCTGCCAGGTTAATTAATGTGAAGAAGTTGACCATGGTCATATTCCTGCCTTTGTCCACGAGTTTCAACACTAGTATCTCACCCGCTGGCCTGGTTTCATCTTTCACCAGATATGGAAAGACATTGAGCAAGTACTTGGTTTCCACCTTGGCACAAACAAAAACTTAACTGAAATCACATCCACCATTATTAATTTATTTCTGGTTGCTGGCGCCCTTCATCCATTAACGACAGAATAGCATATTTTAATGTTACGTTTATTATGTTACTAGTTTTTGCTTAGTAGCCAGATCAATGCTGCCGAGTGGTCATGAGCTGAATGCAGGGACAGCACGAATATTCTTGGAAAAAGTTACATTTGAAAAAAAGAGCTGCACCTCTTGAATTCAGTTATTTATCAAAGGTCCGTGTCATAAAAGGTACGTGTCATAAAAGGTACGTGTCATAAAAGGTACGTGTCATAAAAAGTGCAGAATATGCTTTTTCAGATACCAAAGTGATTTTCAACTTGTTGTGCAGTCATTGTGAGGTCTGCAGAACGCATCGCCAGGGGCAAACTACCTGCCCTCCAGGACACCTACACCACCCGATGTCACAGGAAGGCCATAAAGATCATCAAGGACAACAACCACCCAAGCCACTGCCTGTTCACCCCGCTATCATCCAGAAGGCGAGGTCAGTACAGGTGCATCAAAGCAGGGACCGAGAGACTGAAAAACAGCTTCTATCTCAAGGCCATCAGACTGTTAAACAGCCACCACTAACATTTAGCGGCCGCTGCCAACATACTGACTCAACTCCAGCCACTTTAAAAATGGGAATTGATGGAAATTATGTAAAAATTTACCACTAGCCACTTTAAACAATGCCACTTAATACAATGTTTACATACCCTACATTACCCATCTCATATGTATATACTGTACTCTATATCATCTACTGCATCTTGCCATCTTTATGTAATACATGTATCACTAGCCACTTTAAACTATGCCACTTTATGTTTACATACCCTACAGTACTCATCTCATATGTATATACCGTACTCTATACCATCTACTGCATCTGCCATGCCGTTCTGTACCACCACTCATTCATATATCTTTATGTACATATTCTTTATCCCTTTACACTTGTGTGTGTGTGTAAGGTAGTAGTTGTGGAATTGTTAGGTTAGATTACTGTTGGTTATTACTGCATTGTCGGTACTAGAAGCACAAGCATTTCGCTACACTCGCATTAACATCTGCTAACCATGTGTATGTGACTAATAAAATTTGATTTGATTTGATTAAGTCTCAATGCATTGAAGTATACAGGACACTCCCTAACAGCACATTCCCTCCGTTAGTAAGTCTCAATGCATTGAAGTATACAGGACACTCCCTAACAGCACATTCCCTCCGTTAGTAAGTCTCAATGCATTGAAGTATACAGGACACTCCCTAACAGCACATTCCCTCCGTTAGTAAGTCTCAATATATTGAGGTATACAGGACACTCCCTAACAGGATATTCCCTCCGTTAGTAAGTCTCAATGCATTGAAGTATACAGGACACTCCCTAACAGCACATTCCCTCCGTTAGTAAGTCTCAATGCATTGAAGTATACAGGACACTCCCTAACAGGACACTCCCTAACAGGATATTCCCTCCTTTAGTAAGTCTCAATGCATTGAAGTATACAGGACACTCCCTAACAGCACATTCCCTCCGTTAGTAAGTCTCAATGCATTGAAGTATACAGGACACTCCCTAACAGCACATTCCCACCGTTAGTAAGTCTCATTGAAGTATACAGGACACTCCCTAACAGCACATTCCCTCCGTTAGTAAGTCTCAATGCATTGAAGTATACAGGACACTCCCTAACAGCACATTCCCTCCGTTAGTAAGTCTCAATGCATTGAAGTATACAGGACACTCCCTAACAGGATATTCCCTCCGTTAGTAAGTCTCAATGCATTGAAGTATACAGGACACTCCCTAACAGCACATTCCCTCCGTTAGTAAGTCTCAATGCATTGAAGTATACAGGACACTCCCTAACAGGACACTCCCTAACAGGATATTCCCTCCGTTAGTAAGTCTCAATGCATTGAAGTATACAGGACACTCCCTAACAGCACATTCCCTCCGTTAGTAAGTCTCAATGCATTGAAGTATACAGGAGACTCCCTAACAGGACGCTCCCTAACAGGACACTCCCTCCGTTAGTAAGTCTCAATGCATTGAAGTATACAGGACACTCCCTAACAGCACGTTCCCTCCATTAGTGAGTCTAATTGAAGTATACAGGACACTCCCTAACAGGACACTCCCTAACAACACATTCCCTCCGTTAGTAAGTCTCAATGCATTGAAGTATACAGGACACTCCCTAACAGGACACTCCCTAACAGCACATTCCCTCCGTTAGTAAGTCTCAATGCATTGAAGTATACAGGACACTCCCTAACAGGATATTCCCTCCGTTAGTAAGTCTCAATGCATTGAAGTATACAGGACACTCCCTAACAGCACATTCCCTCCGTTAGTAAGTCTCAATGCATTGAAGTATACAGGACACTCCCTAACAGCACATTCCCTCCGTTAGTAAGTCTCAATGCATTGAAGTATACAGGACACTCCCTAACAGCACATTCCCTCCGTTAGTAAGTCTCAATATATTGAGGTATACAGGACACTCCCTAACAGGATATTCCCTCCGTTAGTAAGTCTCAATGCATTGAAGTATACAGGACACTCCCTAACAGCACATTCCCTCCGTTAGTAAGTCTCAATGCATTGAAGTATACAGGACACTCCCTAACAGGACACTCCCTAACAGGATATTCCCTCCTTTAGTAAGTCTCAATGCATTGAAGTATACAGGACACTCCCTAACAGCACATTCCCTCCGTTAGTAAGTCTCAATGCATTGAAGTATACAGGACACTCCCTAACAGCACATTCCCACCGTTAGTAAGTCTCATTGAAGTATACAGGACACTCCCTAACAGCACATTCCCTCCGTTAGTAAGTCTCAATGCATTGAAGTATACAGGACACTCCCTAACAGCACATTCCCTCCGTTAGTAAGTCTCAATGCATTGAAGTATACAGGACACTCCCTAACAGGATATTCCCTCCGTTAGTAAGTCTCAATGCATTGAAGTATACAGGACACTCCCTAACAGCACATTCCCTCCGTTAGTAAGTCTCAATGCATTGAAGTATACAGGACACTCCCTAACAGGACACTCCCTAACAGGATATTCCCTCCGTTAGTAAGTCTCAATGCATTGAAGTATACAGGACACTCCCTAACAGCACATTCCCTCCGTTAGTAAGTCTCAATGCATTGAAGTATACAGGAGACTCCCTAACAGGACGCTCCCTAACAGGACACTCCCTCCGTTAGTAAGTCTCAATGCATTGAAGTATACAGGACACTCACTAACAGCACATTCCCTCCATTAGTGAGTCTAATTGAAGTATACAGGACACTCCCTAACAGGACACTCCCTAACAACACATTCCCTCCGTTAGTAAGTCTCAATGCATTGAAGTATACAGGACACTCCCTAACAGGACACTCCCTAACAGCACATTCCCTCCGTTAGTAAGTCTCAATGCATTGAAGTATACAGGACACTCCCTAACAGGATATTCCCTCCGTTAGTAAGTCTCAATGCATTGAAGTATACAGGACACTCCCTAACAGCACATTCCCTCCGTTAGTAAGTCTCAATGCATTGAAGTATACAGGACACTCCCTAACAGCACATTCCCTCCGTTAGTAAGTCTCAATGCATTGAAGTATACAGGACACTCCCTAACAGGATATTCCCTCCGTTAGTAAGTCTCAATGCATTGAAGTATACAGGACACTCCCTAACAGCACATTCCCTCCGTTAGTAAGTCTCAATATATTGAGGTATACAGGACACTCCCTAACAGCACATTCCCTCCGTTAGTAAGTCTCAATGCATTGAAGTATACAGGACACTCCCTAACAGGACACTCCCTAACAGGATATTCCCTCCGTTAGTAAGTCTCAATGCATTGAAGTATACAGGACACTCCCTAACAGGACACTCCCTAACAGGATATTCCCTCCGTTAGTAAGTCTCAATGCATTGAAGTATACAGGACACTCCCTAACAGCACATTCCCTCCGTTAGTAAGTCTCAATGCATTGAAGTATACAGGACACTCCCTAACAGGATATTCCCTCCGTTAGTAAGTCTCAATGCATTGAAGTATACAGGACACTCCCTAACAGCACATTCCCTCCGTTAGTAAGTCTCAATGCATTGAAGTATACAGGACACTCCCTAACAGGACACTCCCTCCGTTAGTAAGTCTCAATGCATTGAAGTATACAGGACACTCCCTAACAGCACATTCCCTCCATTAGTGAGTCTCATTGAAGTATACAGGACACTCCCTAACAGGACACTCCCTCCGTTAGTAAGTCTCAATGCATTTAAGTATACAGGACACTCCCTAACAGCACATTCCCTCCGTTAGTAAGTCTCAATGAAGTATACAGGACACTCCCTAACAGGACACTCCCTAACAACACATTCCCTCCGTTAGTAAGTCTCAATGCATTGAAGTATACAGGACACTCCCTAACAGGACATTCCCTCCGTTAGTAAGTCTCAATGCATTGAAGTATACAGGACACTCCCTAACAGGACACTCCCTAACAGGATATTCCCACCGTTAGTAAGTCTCAATGCATTGAAGTATACAGGACACTCCCTAACAGCACATTCCCTCCATTAGTGAGTCTCATTGAAGTATACAGGACACTCCCTAACAGGATATTCCCACCGTTAGTAAGTCTCAATGCATTGAAGTATACAGGACACTCCCTAACAGGACATTCCCTCCGTTAGTAAGTCTCAATGCATTGAAGTATACAGGACACTCCCTAACAGGACACTCCCTAACAGGATATTCCCACCGTTAGTAAGTCTCAATGCATTGAAGTATACAGGACACTCCCTAACAGGACATTCCCTCCGTTAGTAAGTCTCATTGAAGTATACAGGACACTCCCTAACAGGACACTCCCTAACAGGACATTCCCTCCGTTAGTAAGTCTCATTGAAGTATACAGGACACTCCCTAACAGCACATTCCCTCCGTTAGTAAGTCTCAATGCATTGAAGTATACAGGACACTCCCTAACAGGATATTCCCTCCGTTAGTAAGTCTCAATGCATTGAAGTATACAGGACACTCCCTAACAGCACATTCCCTCCGTTAGTAAGTCTCAATATATTGAGGTATACAGGACACTCCCTAACAGCACATTCCCTCCGTTAGTAAGTCTCAATATATTGAGGTATACAGGACACTCCCTAACAGCACATTCCCTCCGTTAGTAAGTCTCAATGCATTGAAGTATACAGGACACTCCCTAACAGGACACTCCCTAACAGGATATTCCCTCCGTTAGTAAGTCTCAATGCATTGAAGTATACAGGACACTCCCTAACAGGACACTCCCTAACAGGATATTCCCTCCGTTAGTAAGTCTCAATGCATTGAAGTATACAGGACACTCCCTAACAGCACATTCCCTCCGTTAGTAAGTCTCAATGCATTGAAGTATACAGGACACTCCCTAACAGGATATTCCCTCCGTTAGTAAGTCTCAATGCATTGAAGTATACAGGACACTCCCTAACAGCACATTCCCTCCGTTAGTAAGTCTCAATGCATTGAAGTATACAGGACACTCCCTAACAGGACACTCCCTCCGTTAGTAAGTCTCAATGCATTGAAGTATACAGGACACTCCCTAACAGCACATTCCCTCCATTAGTGAGTCTCATTGAAGTATACAGGACACTCCCTAACAGGACACTCCCTCCGTTAGTAAGTCTCAATGCATTTAAGTATACAGGACACTCCCTAACAGCACATTCCCTCCGTTAGTAAGTCTCAATGAAGTATACAGGACACTCCCTAACAGGACACTCCCTAACAACACATTCCCTCCGTTAGTAAGTCTCAATGCATTGAAGTATACAGGACACTCCCTAACAGGACATTCCCTCCGTTAGTAAGTCTCAATGCATTGAAGTATACAGGACACTCCCTAACAGGACACTCCCTAACAGGATATTCCCACCGTTAGTAAGTCTCAATGCATTGAAGTATACAGGACACTCCCTAACAGCACATTCCCTCCATTAGTGAGTCTCATTGAAGTATACAGGACACTCCCTAACAGGATATTCCCACCGTTAGTAAGTCTCAATGCATTGAAGTATACAGGACACTCCCTAACAGGACATTCCCTCCGTTAGTAAGTCTCAATGCATTGAAGTATACAGGACACTCCCTAACAGGACATTCCCTAACAGGATATTCCCACCGTTAGTAAGTCTCATTGACGTATACAGGACACTCCCTAACAGCACATTCCCTCCGTTAGTAAGTCTCAATGCATTGAAGTATACAGGACACTCCCTAACAGGACATTCCCTAACAGGACACTGTGTATTTCTTCCTTCTGTTTCTATTTCTATTGTTGGTCTTTAACTCTGCGTTGTTGGAAAATGACCCATAAGTCAGCATTTCACTATTAGTCTACACCTGTTGTTTACGAAGCATGTGACAAATAAAATGTGGTTTGATTTTGACGCAGTGTCCTCTGTGTCTACTTTCAACTGCCATGTGATGGCACCAGTAATCTTCCTCTGAAGGGGTATTTCTGATGGCAGTGGAACTTTTCATCCAAACTGTTCACCAGTCTTCCTCATTAATGTGCAGATAGGTAGAGATGTCTATGATAACACTTTTAGATAGGTACAGATGTTTATGAAAAGACTTTTAGCATATTCACGGTCACTTATGTCTAATTTAAAGAATTCAAAGTTCATTTGTTTCATAAGGTTCATATAGGTGGTTACGTTCTCAGAGAACTCCTATACATTTTGCCCAATATTATAGGGAAACAAGTGACATTTCAATACAAAGTGTTTATTTAGTATTAAAAACAATGAGTTCAGCCTTTGAGCCTTCATTAGGGCAGTGCACCTTGGTTGGACTGCAAATAGAGACAGACTGAATACTTCTATTAGGCATGAGTCGGTTAGAGTCAGTGATCACATCTCAGTCAGATGTTTAACATTAGTGGAGGGTTCTCAGGATAGACACTGACTGGTAACAGTGAGATGTTGGTATTAGTGGAGGGTCTCAGGATATACACTGACTGGTAACAGTGAGATGTTGGTATTAGTGGAGGGTCTCAGGATATACACTGACTGGTAACAGTGAGATGTTGGTATTAGTGGAGGGGTCTCAGGATATACACTGACTGGTAACAGTGAGATGTTTAACATTAGTGGAGGGTCTCAGGATATACACTGACTGGTAACAGTGAGATGTTGGTATTAGTGGAGGGTCTCAGGATATACACTGACTGGTAACAGTGAGATGTTGGTATTAGTGGAGGGTCTCAGGATATACACTGACTGGTAACAGTGAGATGTTGGTATTAGTGGAGGGTCCTCAGGATATACACTGACTGGTAACAGTGAGATGTTGGTATTAGTGGAGGGTCTCAGGATATACACTGACTGGTAACAGTGAGATGTTGGTATTAGTGGAGGGTCTCAGGATATACACTGACTGGTAACAGTGAGATGTTGGTATTAGTGGAGGGGTCTCAGGATATACACTGACTGGTAACAGTGAGATGTTGGTATTAGTGGAGGGTCTCAGGATATACACTGACTGGTAACAGTGAGATGTTGGTATTAGTGGAGGGTCTCAGGATATACACTGACTGGTAACAGTGAGATGTTTAACATTAGTGGAGGGTCTCAGGATATACACTGACTGGTAACAGTGAGATGTTGGTATTAGTGGAGGGTCTCAGGATGTACACTGACTGGTAACAGTGAGATGTTGGTATTAGTGGAGGGTCTCAGGATATACACTGACTGGTAACAGTGAGAGTTTTAACATTAGTGGAGGGGTCTCAGGATATACACTGACTGGTAACAGTGAGATGTTGGTATTAGTGGAGGGTCTCAGGATATACACTGACTGGTAACAGTGAGATGTTGGTATTAGTGGAGGGTCTCAGGATATACACTGACTGGTAACAGTGAGATGTTGGTATTAGTGGAGGGTCTCAGGATATACACTGACTGGTAACAGTGAGATGTTGGTATTAGTGGAGGGTCTCAGGATATACACTGACTGGTAACAGTGAGATGTTGGTATTAGTGGAGGGGTCTCAGGATATACACTGACTGGTAACAGTGAGATGTTTAACATTAGTGGAGGGTCTCAGGATATACACTGACTGGTAACAGTGAGATGTTGGTATTAGTGGAGGGTCTCAGGATATACACTGACTGGTAACAGTGAGATATTTAACATTAGTGGAGGGTCTCAGGATATACACTGACTGGTAACAGTGAGATGTTGGTATTAGTGGAGGGGTCTCAGGATATACACTGACTGGTAACAGTGAGATGTTGGTATTAGTGGAGGGGTCTCAGGATATACACTGACTGGTAACAGTGAGATGTTGGTATTAGTGGAGGGGTCTCAGGATATACACTGACTGGTAACAGTGAGATGTTGGTATTAGTGGAGGGTCTCAGGATGTACACTGACTGGTAACAGTGAGATGTTGGTATTAGTGGAGGGGTCTCAGGATATACACTGACTGGTAACAGTGAGATGTTGGTATTAGTTTAGGGTCTCAGGATATACACTGACTGGTAACAGTGAGATGTTGGTATTAGTGGAGGGTCTCAGGATATACACTGACTGGTAACAGTGAGATGTTGGTATTAGTGGAGGGTCTCAGGATATACACTGACTGGTAACAGTGAGATGTTGGTATTAGTGGAGGGTCTCAGGATATACACTGACTGGTAACAGTGAGATGTTTAACATTAGTGGAGGGGTTTCAGGATATACACTGACTGGTAACAGTGAGATGTTTAACATTAGTGGAGGGGTCTCAGGATATACACTGACTGGTAACAGTGAGATGTTGGTATTAGTGGAGGGTCTCAGGATATACACTGACTGGTAACAGTGAGATGTTGGTATTAGTGGAGGGTCTCAGGATATACACTGACTGGTAACAGTGAGATGTTGGTATTAGTGGAGGGGTCTCAGGATATACACTGACTGGTAACAGTGAGATGTTGGTATTAGTGGAGGGTCTCAGGATATACACTGACTGGTAACAGTGAGATGTTGGTATTAGTGGAGGGGTCTCAGGATATACACTGACTGGTAACAGTGAGATGTTTAACATTAGTGGAGGGTCTCAGGATATACACTGACTGGTAACAGTGAGATGTTGGTATTAGTGGAGGGTCTCAGGATATACACTGACTGGTAACAGTGAGATGTTGGTATTAGTGGAGGGGTCTCAGGATATACACTGACTGGTAACAGTGAGATGTTGGTATTAGTGGAGGGGTCTCAGGATATACACTGACTGGTAACAGTGAGATGTTGGTATTAGTGGAGGGGTCTCAGGATATACACTGACTGGTAACAGTGAGATGTTGGTATTAGTGGAGGGGTCTCAGGATATACACTGACTGGTAACAGTGAGATGTTGGTATTAGTGGAGGGTCTCAGGATATACACTGACTGGTAACAGTGAGATGTTGGTATTAGTGGAGGGGTCTCAGGATATACACTGACTGGTAACAGTGAGATGTTTAACATTAGTGGAGGGTCTCAGGATATACACTGACTGGTAACAGTGAGATGTTGGTATTAGTGGAGGGTCTCAGGATATACACTGACTGGTAACAGTGAGATGTTGGTATTAGTGGAGGGTCTCAGGATATACACTGACTGGTAACAGTGAGATGTTTAACATTAGTGGAGGGTCTCAGGATATACACTGACTGGTAACAGTGAGATGTTGGTATTAGTGGAGGGTCTCAGGATATACACTGACTGGTAACAGTGAGATGTTGGTATTAGTGGAGGGTCTCAGGATATACACTGACTGGTAACAGTGAGATGTTTAACATTAGTGGAGGGTCTCAGGATATACACTGACTGGTAACAGTGAGATGTTGGTATTAGTGGAGGGTCTCAGGATATACACTGACTGGTAACAGTGAGATGTTGGTATTAGTGGAGGGGTCTCAGGATATACACTGACTGGTAACAGTGAGATGTTGGTATTAGTGGAGGGTCTCAGGATATACACTGACTGGTAACAGTGAGATGTTGGTATTAGTGGAGGGTCTCAGGATATACACTGACTGGTAACAGTGAGATGTTGGTATTAGTGGAGGGTCTCAGGATATACACTGACTGGTAACAGTGAGATGTTGGTATTAGTGGAGGGTCTCAGGATATACACTGACTGGTAACAGTGAGATGTTTAACATTAGTGGAGGGTCTCAGGATATACACTGACTGGTAACAGTGAGATGTTGGTATTAGTGGAGGGGTCTCAGGATATACACTGACTCGTAACAGTGAGATGTTGGTATTAGTGGAGGGTCTCAGGATATACACTGACTGGTAACAGTGAGATGTTTAACATTAGTGGAGGGTCTCAGGATATACACTGACTGGTAACAGTGAGATGTTGGTATTAGTGGAGGGTCTCAGGATATACCCTGACTGGTAACAGTGAGATGTTGGTATTAGTGGAGGGTCTCAGGATATACACTGACTGATAACAGTGAGATGTTTAACATTAGTGGAGGGGTCTCAGGATATACACTGACTGGTAACAGTGAGATGTTGGTATTAGTGGAGGGTCTCAGGATATACACTGACTGGTAACAGTGAGATGTTTAACATTAGTGGAGGGTCTCAGGATATACACTGACTGGTAACAGTGAGAGAAGGGCTGACATGGTGCTTCAGCCCTTTTTAATGTGCACATGATCTGGCTCCTCTTAGCTGCCCACTTGACGGTGAGCCAGCTGAACCTGGTGTCCCACAGCGTGGTGGCTGCTCCCTACCAGTGGGAGTACCCCTATCTGCTCAGTATCATCCCCTCCCTCTTCAGCTACATGGCCCTCCCCAGAAACAACATCAGCTACCTGGTGATCTCCATGACCAGTGCTGGCCTCTTCTGCATAGCACTGCTCATCTACCCGGGTGTGGAGATGTTCCCAGAGGTCCAGCAGCTGTACCGCCACAGTAGGACAAACTGGAATCCTTTATGCCAGTCAGGAGGCTGTTCTGTCCTCTTCTCTGTATCTCACCTCCATTATCTCATCTCCTGACTCTGGAGCAGTGGACAGATTAAGACTTGAGTTGTCTATCTGAGACTCCAGGGTTTAATAATGACCTGTCCTGCTGCATTTAGAAACCCATCCTCTTTATATCTCAGTCCTGATTTATGGAGCTGGCTAGCTACCTCGTCTTAGCCATAAATCTTATTTTCTACCCCCACCCACCTTGCAACTCTAATAATCTTGCTATGGGGCGTAGAGAACATTTTTCAATTTTCCAGCTCATTTCCTGCAGTTCTAAACATGTTGCCATAGGGTGGAGATAAATATTTACCGTTTTTTAATGATATCACAACGGGAGTGACTTATGAAATTAATTGCCCCCCCAGTCGGTAATTTGAGCATGATTACTACAAGGTTAGATAGCTGGCTAGACTATTTTACCAATATAAAATATGAATCCAATGCTATTAGATCTAGATTATTTTACCAATATAAAATATGAATCCAATGCTTTTAGATTTGTGGGTGAAGTAGTGAACTAGTGTACAGTTCAGGAGGAAGACGATATTACTGGGACATACCCACTGACTAGGTCAGGACATGATGTGGCCTTAATGAGAGGAACCATCTAGAACTGACTAGATCAGGACATGATGTGGCCTTAATGAGAGGAGCCATCCAGAACTGACTAGGTCAGGACATGATGTGGCCTTAATGAGAGGAACCATCCAGAACTGACTAGGTCAGGACATGATGTGGCCTTAATGAGAGGAACCATCCAGAACTGACTAGGTCAGGACATGAGGTGGCCTTGTTAAATAACAATACAATAGCTCTGCTACAGCAGCTTTGCATCTATTGTCTATTAATTCATTAATTACATGAATTAATGATACTTCACCACTATCATTACAGAAATTAAGTTTATTGTTGTCAGGTTTGACAGCAGCTAAAAAGATGATGGAACTAAGATGGCTACCACCACACCTCATTGGATCAGCACTTTTATAGATTGAAGTTATTTACAACCATCCACTGCTAGGATCTATGGGGCCAAACAACAGAGCTGGTTGTCTGCAGCTGAAACCATAAAGTGTGTTTTTTATTCAACAGATTGACCTTCATTATAATTTTAGTTCAAATCTGTCCTAACTGATTTTATCACTTCATTTATTATTTATTTAATGGAGATCAGGTTGGGTGGGTTGGGGTGGTCCAGGAGGGGATGGGGTGGTCCCAGGAGGGGTTGGGGTGGTCCCAGGAGGGGTTGGGGTGGTCCCAGGAGGGGTTGGAGGGTGGAGTGGGGTGGTCCCAGTAGGGTTGGGGTGGTCCCAGGAGGGGTTGGGGTGGTCCCAGGAGGGGTTGGAGGGTGGGTTGGGGTGGTCCCAGGAGGGGTTGGGGTGGTCCCAGGAGGGGATGGAGGTGGGTTGGGGTGGTACCAGGAGGGGATGGAGGGTGGGGTGGGGTGGTACCAGGAGGGTTGGGGTGGTCCCAGGAGGGGTTGGGGTGGTCCCAGGAGGGGATGGAGGGTGGGTTGGGGTGGTCCCAGGAGGGGTTGGGGTGGTCCTAGGAGGGGTTGGAGGTGGGTTGGGGTGGTACCAGGAGGGGTTGGAGGGTGGGTTGGGGTGGTACCAGGAGGGGTTGGAGGGTGGGTTGGGGTGGTCCCAGGAGGGTTGGGGTGGTCCCAGGAGGGGTTGGAGGGTGGGGTGGGGTGGTACCAGGAGGGTTGGGGTGGTCCCAGGAGGGGTTGGGGTGGTACCAGGAGGGGTTGGGGTGGTACCAGGAGGGGATGGAGGGTGGGTTGGGGTGGTCCCAGGAGGGTTGGGGTGGTCCCAGGAGGGGTTGGGGTGGTACCAGGAGGGGATGGAGGGTGGGTTGGGGTGGTCCCAGGAGGGTTGGGGTGGTCCCAGGAGGGGTTGGGGTGGTCCCAGGAGGGGTTGGGGTGGTCCCAGGAGGGGTTGGGGTGGTCCCAGGAGGGGTTGGGGTGGTCCCAGGAGGGGTTGGGGTGGTCCCAGTAGGGTTGGGGTGGTCCCAGGAGGGGTTGGGGTGGTCCCAGGAGGGGTTGGGGGGTGGGGTGGGGTGGTACCAGGAGGGGATGGAGGGTGGGTTGGGGTGGTACCAGGAGGGGTTGGAGGGTGGGGTGGGGTGGTACCAGGAGGGGTTGGAGGGTGGGTTGGGGTGGTACCAGGAGGGGATTGAGGGTGGGGTGGGGTGGTCCCAGGAGGGGATGGAGGGTGGGGTGGGGTGGTACCAGGAGGGGATGGAGGGTGGGTTGGGGTGGTACCAGGAGGGGTTGGAGGGTGGGGTGGGGTGGTCCAGGAGGGGATGGAGGGTGGGTTGGGATGGTACCAGGAGGGGATGGAGGGTGGGTTGGGGTGGTACCAGGAGGGGTTGGGGTGGTCCCAGTAGGGGTTGGGGTGGTCCCAGTAGGGTTGGGGTGGTCCCAGGAGGGGTTGGGGTGGTCCCAGGAGGGGTTGGGGTGGTCCCAGTAGGGTTGGGGTGGTCCCAGGAGGGGTTGGGGTGGTCCCAGGAGGGGTTGGGGTGGTCCCAGGAGGGGTTGGGGGGTGGGTTGGGGTGGTCCCAGGAGGGGTTGGAGGGTGGGTTGGGGTGGTCCCAGGAGGGGTTGGAGGTGGTCCAGGAGGGGTTGGAGGTGGGTTGGGGTGGTACCAGGAGGGGTTGGAGGGTGTGTTGGGGTGGTACCAGGAGGGGATGGAGGGTGGGGTGGGGTGGTACCAGGAGGGGTTGGGGTGGTCCCAGGAGGGGTTGGAGGGTGGGTTGGGGTGGTCCCAGGAGGGGTTGGAGGGTGGGTTGGGGTGGTACCAGGAGGGGTTGGAGGGTGGGGTGGGGTGGTCCAGGAGGGGATGGAGGGTGGGTTGGGATGGTACCAGGAGGGGTTGGAGGGTGGGATGGGGTGGTACCAGGAGGGGTTGGAGGGTGGGGTGGGGTGGTCCAGGAGGGGATGGAGGGTGGGTTGGGATGGTACCAGGAGGGGTTGGAGGGTGGGGTGGGGTGGTCCAGGAGGGGATGGAGGGTGGGGTGGGGTGGTCCCAGGAGGGGATGGAGGGTGGGTTGGGGTGGTACCAGGAGGGGATGGAGGGTGGGTTGGGGTGGTCCAGGAGGGGATGGAGGGTGGGGTGGGGTGGTACCAGGAGGGGTTGGGGTGGTCCCAGGAGGGGTTGGGGTGGTCCCAGTAGGGTTGGGGTGGTCCCAGGAGGGGTTGGGGTGGTCCCAGGAGGGGATGGAGGTGGGTTGGGGTGGTACCAGGAGGGGATGGAGGGTGGGGTGGGGTGGTACCAGGAGGGTTGGGGTGGTCCCAGGAGGGGTTGGGGTGGTCCCAGGAGGGGATGGAGGGTGGGTTGGGGTGGTCCCAGGAGGGGTTGGGGTGGTCCTAGGAGGGGTTGGAGGTGGGTTGGGGTGGTACCAGGAGGGGTTGGAGGGTGGGTTGGGGTGGTACCAGGAGGGGTTGGAGGGTGGGTTGGGGTGGTCCCAGGAGGGTTGGGGTGGTCCCAGGAGGGGTTGGAGGGTGGGGTGGGGTGGTACCAGGAGGGTTGGGGTGGTCCCAGGAGGGGTTGGGGTGGTACCAGGAGGGGTTGGGGTGGTACCTGGAGGGGATGGAGGGTGGGTTGGGGTGGTCCCAGGAGGGTTGGGGTGGTCCCAGGAGGGGTTGGGGTGGTACCAGGAGGGGATGGAGGGTGGGTTGGGGTGGTCCCAGGAGGGTTGGGGTGGTCCCAGGAGGGGTTGGGGTGGTCCCAGGAGGGGTTGGGGTGGTCCCAGGAGGGGTTGGGGTGGTCCCAGTAGGGGTTGGGGTGGTCCCAGTAGGGTTGGGGTGGTCCCAGGAGGGGTTGGGGTGGTCCCAGTAGGGTTGGGGTGGTCCCAGGAGGGGTTGGGGTGGTCCCAGGAGGGGTTGGGGTGGTCCCAGGAGGGGTTGGGGGGTGGGGTGGGGTGGTACCAGGAGGGGATGGAGGGTGGGTTGGGGTGGTACCAGGAGGGGTTGGAGGGTGGGGTGGGGTGGTACCAGGAGGGGTTGGAGGGTGGGTTGGGGTGGTACCAGGAGGGGATTGAGGGTGGGGTGGGGTGGTACCAGGAGGGTTTAGAGGGTGGGGTGGGGTGGTCCAGGAGGGTTGGGGTGGTCCCAGGAGGGGTTGGGGTGGTACCAGGAGGGGATGGAGGGTGGGTTGGGGTGGTACCAGGAGGGGTTGGAGGGTGGGGTGGGGTGGTCCAGGAGGGGATGGAGGGTGGGTTGGGATGGTACCAGGAGGGGTTGGAGGGTGGGGTGGGGTGGTCCAGGAGGGGATGGAGGGTGGGGTGGGGTGGTCCCAGGAGGGGATGGAGGGTGGGTTGGGATGGTACCAGGAGGGGATGGAGGGTGGGTTGGGGTGGTACCAGGAGGGGTTGGGGTGGTCCCAGTAGGGGTTGGGGTGGTCCCAGTAGGGTTGGGGTGGTCCCAGGAGGGGTTGGGGTGGTCCCAGGAGGGGTTGGGGTGGTCCCAGTAGGGTTGGGGTGGTCCCAGGAGGGGTTGGGGTGGTCCCAGGAGGGGTTGGGGGGTGGGTTGGGGTGGTCCCAGGAGGGGTTGGAGGGTGGGTTGGGGTGGTCCCAGGAGGGGTTGGAGGTGGTCCAGGAGGGGTTGGAGGTGGGTTGGGGTGGTACCAGGAGGGGTTGGAGGGTGTGTTGGGGTGGTACCAGGAGGGGATGGAGGGTGGGGTGGGGTGGTACCAGGAGGGGTTGGGGTGGTCCCAGGAGGGGTTGGAGGGTGGGTTGGGGTGGTCCCAGGAGGGGTTGGAGGGTGGGTTGGGGTGGTACCAGGAGGGGTTGGAGGGTGGGGTGGGGTGGTCCAGGAGGGGATGGAGGGTGGGTTGGGATGGTACCAGGAGGGGTTGGAGGGTGGGATGGGGTGGTACCAGGAGGGGTTGGAGGGTGGGGTGGGGTGGTCCAGGAGGGGATGGAGGGTGGGTTGGGATGGTACCAGGAGGGGTTGGAGGGTGGGGTGGGGTGGTCCAGGAGGGGATGGAGGGTGGGGTGGGGTGGTCCCAGGAGGGGATGGAGGGTGGGTTGGGGTGGTACCAGGAGGGGATGGAGGGTGGGTTGGGGTGGTCCAGGAGGGGATGGAGGGTGGGGTGGGGTGGTACCAGGAGGGGTTGGGGTGGTCCCAGTAGGGGTTGGGGTGGTCCCAGTAGGGTTGGGGTGGTCCCAGGAGGGGTTGGGGTGGTCCCAGGAGGGGTTGGGGTGGTCCCAGTAGGGTTGGGGTGGTCCCAGGAGGGGTTGGGGTGGTCCCAGGAGGGGTTGGGGTGGTCCCAGGAGGGGTTGGGGGGTGGGTTGGGGTGGTCCCAGGAGGGGTTGGAGGTGGTCCAGCAGGGGTTGGAGGTGGGTTGGGGTGGTACCAGGAGGGGTTGGAGGGTGTGTTGGGGTGGTACCAGGAGGGGATGGAGGATGGGGTGGGGTGGTACCAGGAGGGGTTGGGGTGGTCCCAGGAGGGGTTGGAGGGTGGGTTGGGGTGGTCCCAGGAGGGGTTGGAGGTGGTCCAGGAGGGGTTGGAGGTGGGTTGGAGGGTGTGTTGGGGTGGTACCAGGAGGGTTTAGAGGGTGGGGTGGGGTGGTCCAGGAGGGGTTGGAGGGTGTGTTGGTGTGGTACCAGGAGGGGATGGAGGGTGGGTTGGGGTGGTCCCAGGAGGGGTTGGGGTGGTCCCAGTAGGGGTTGGGGTGGTACCAGGAGGGGTTGGAGGGTGGGATGGGGTGGTCCCAGTAGGGGTTGGGGTGGTACCAGGAGGGGTTGGAGGGTGGGTTGGGGTGGTCCCAGGAGGGGTTGGAGGTGGGTTGGGGTGGTACCAGGAGGGGATGGAGGTGGGTTGGGGTGGTACCAGGAGGGGATGGAGGTGGGTTGGGGTGGTCCCAGGAGGGGATGGAGGGTGGGGTGGGGTGGTCCCAGTATGGTTGGAGGGGGGGTTGGGGTGGTACCAGGAGGGGATGGAGGTGGGTTGGGGTGGTACCAGGAGGGGTTGGAGGGTGGGGTGGGGTGGTACCAGGAGGGGTTGGGGTGGTCCAGGAGGGGATGGAGGGTGGGTTGGGGTGGTCCCAGGAGGGGTTGGAGGGTGGGGTGGGGTGGTCCAGGAGGGGTTGGAGGGTGGGGTGGGGTGGTCCCAGGAGGGGTTGGAGGGTGGGGTGGGGTGGTCCAGGAGGGGTTGGATTGTGGGTTGGGGTGGTACCAGGAGGGGATGATGCAGTTCAGGTGAGCGATTGTAAATGTGGTTAATTATAATTATATTTCCCTTCAATAACTGGTTTACATAATATACTGATATATATATATATATATTTAATTAATTATTCCTGCTGCTATTTGTTCTGATATATATTTTAACAGTATTGTGTCTCTATCTTTATAATCATTCCTGCTGCTATTTGTTCTGATATGTATTTTAACAGTGTTGTCTCTAGCTGTATAACCATTCCTGCTGCTATTTGTTCTGATATATATTTAACAGTATTGTGTCTCCAGCTGTATAATCATTCCTGCTGCTATTTGTTCTGATATATATTTTAACAGTATTGTGTCTCTATCTGTATAATCATTCCTGCTGCTATTTGTTCTGATATATATTTTAACAGTATTGTGTCTCTATCTGTGTCACGTTCCTGACCTGTTTTCTGTTAGTTTGTGTATGTGTTAGCTGGTCAGGACGTGAGTTTGGGTGGGCAGTCTATGTTTTCTGTTTCTATGTTGGTTTAAGGGTGACCTGATATGGCTCTCAATTAGAGGCAGGTGGTTTTCATTTCCTCTGATTGAGAGCCATATTAAGGTAGGTGTTTTAACACTGTTTGTTTGTGGGTGGTTGTCTTCCGTGTCTGTGTCTGTGCACCACACGGGACTGTTTTCGGTTTGTTCGTTTTTTGTAGTCTGTTCCTGTTCATGCGTTCTTCACGTTATATGTAAGTTCGTGTCCAGGTCTGTCTACATCGTTTATTTGTTTTGTAGTTTATCAAGTGTATTTCGTTTCGTCTTGTTTAATAAATCATTATGTCACATAACCACGCTGCATTTTGGTCGAATCACTACTCCTCCTCTTCGTATGAAGAGGAGGGGGAATTCCGTTACAATCTGTATAACCATTCCTGCTGCTATCTGTTCTGATATATATTTTAACAGTATTGTGTCTCTATCCGTATAACCATTCCTGTTGCTATTTGTTCTGATATATATTTTAACAGTATTGTGTCTCTATCTGTATAACCATTCCTGCTGCTATTTTTCTTGTCTTTGTTCCTTTAAAATAAATTAAAAGTTGATCACAAAAAAAAGGAAAAGTGCACAGAGTTTCAATTGAATATCAGAGACGGGAAATTAAGTCACATGCTTCCACTGTGTCAAGGTGGGACATCAGACTTCTACATGCTGGTGTAAGGACATAGATTGTCCAGCCTGTGGTAAGAAAATGCACATTTGACAAAACCTCTAGAAACAAAAAGAGAACAGAAAATGCAAAACTGTAAACAGGAAACAGACATTCCAACGAAAGACAAATAGACATGTTCATACTGTTGAATAAGAGAACACTGAGGTGAGTGACTCATCAGACCAGGAAGTCACACTGAAACACCTTCCACTTCAGCCAGCGCCCCTCGTGTTAAAGACTTACACAGGTGAATCTGTCGCTGTGAGAGGCATCACTGAAGTCACTGTTCAGGAAAACAGACAAACTGAAAAGCTGCCACTCTATGTTATGAAGGGAGACTATGCATCACTACTGGGATGTTCATAGTTGGAGGAAATCACACTGGACTGGTCATCAGGGAATACAATGACACATGGAGACACAGACCTACCTGCCATCTTAAAGAAACAGACGTATTTAATGAACAGCAGGGTAGTGAACGACATTACAGGGAAGCTTAGCATTAAGACAGACAGCAAACCAACGTTTCTGAAAGCAGGACCTGTACCTTATGCATTCAGACCAGAAGTGGAGGCTGACTTGGAGGCTTTTGTCAAGAACTAAGTACTGGAGCCGGTCAGCATGAGAGAATGGCCAACACCCATCTACCAGTCCTTAACACTAGAACCTCCTGGTCTTTCAGCCTATCAGAACACCCATCTACCAGTCCTTAACACTAGAACCTCCTGGTCTTTCAGCCTATCAGAACACCCATCTACCAGTCCTTAACACTAGAACCTCCTGGTCTTTCAGCCTATCAGAACACCCATCTACCAGTCCTTAACACTAGAACCTCCTGGTCTTTCAGCCTATCAGAACACCCATCTACCAGTCCTTAACACTAGAACCACCTGGTCTTTCAGCCTATCAGAACACCCATCTACCAGTCCTTAACACTAGAACCACCTGGTCTTTCAGCCTATCAGAACACCCATCTACCAGTCCTTAACACTAGAACCACCTGGTCTTTCAGCCTATCAGAACACCCATCTACCAGTCCTTAACACTAGAACCACCTGGTCTTTCAGCCTATCAGAACACCCATCTACCAGTCCTTAACACTAGAACCACCTGGTATTTCAGCCTATCAGAACACCCATCTACCAGTCCTTAACACTAGAACCACCTGGTCTTTCAGCCTATCAGAACACCCATCTACCAGTCCTTAACACTAGAACCACCTGGTCTTTCAGAACACCCATCTACCAGTCCTTAACACTAGAACCACCTGGTCTTTCAGCCTATCAGAACACCCATCTACCAGTCCTTAACACTAGAACCACCTGGTCTTTCAGAACACCCATCTACCAGTCCTTAACACTAGAACCACCTGGTCTTTCAGCCTATCAGAACACCATCTACCAGTCCTTAACACTAGAACCACCTGGTCTTTCAGCCTATCAGAACACCCATCTACCAGTCCTTAACACTAGAACCACCTGGTCTTTCAGCCTATCAGAACACCCATCTACCAGTCCTTAACACTAGAACCACCTGGTCTTTCAGCCTATCAGAACACCCATCTACCAGTCCTTAACACTAGAACCACCTGGTCTTTCAGCCTATCAGAACACCCATCTACCAGTCCTTAACACTAGAACCACCTGGTCTTTCAGCCTATCAGAACACCCATCTACCAGTCCTTAACACTAGAACCACCTGGTCTTTCAGCCTATCAGAACACCATCTACCAGTCCTTAACACTAGAACCACCTGGTCTTTCAGCCTATCAGAACACCATCTACCAGTCCTTAACACTAGAACACTAGAACAGTTTTCATTGGCCTTGTTCGGTGTGAATCTGCCGACTTGACATTGTGTCTTCTTTCTCCCCCGAGGGAGCTGTGGTGCTGGGGAAGAGGGAGAGCAGGACCTGCTGCCTGCTTGGAGCTGTGGTGCTTGGGGAAGAGGGAGAGGAGGACCTGCTGCCTGCTTGGTGCTGTGGTGCTTGGGGAAGAGGGAGAGGAGGACCTGCTGCCTGCTTGGAGCTGTGGTGGTTGGGGAAGAAGGAGAACAGGACCTGCTGCCTGCTTGGTGACTGTAGCTTCTTTCTCTGCGTTAATGTGGTTCTCATGAAGCTCACATGCCAGATCCATGATGAAATCTCTCCTGCTGACTGTCTTGACAAGGCATTGCTTGTACAACACGTGTTGATAGCAGCCATGTTGAGCACATTGTAGAACACCGCAACAGGCCAGCGGCAAGTACCTCATTTTACAGAGTACAATCTAATATGAATGTAACATAATAAAAGGGATACTAGTTGGTGTCTGGCAGATGGAAGACTGTCTGTATATGGTAGAGATACTGTATATACTGTAATGACCTGGCTAGATCATAAAGGGGATACTAGTTGGTGTCTGTATATGGTAGAGATACTGTATATACTGTAATGACCTGGCTAGATCATAAAGGGGATACTAGTTGGTGTCTGTATATGGTAGAGATACTGTATATACTGTAATGACCTGGCTAGATCATAAAGGGGATACTAGTTGGTGTCTGTATATGGTAGAGATACTGTATATACTGTAATGACCTGGCTAGATCATAAAGGGGATACTAGTTGGTGTCTGTATATGGTAGAGATACTGTATATACTGTAATGACCTGGTTAGATCATAAAGGGATACTAGTTGGTGTCTGTATATGGTAGAGATACTGTATATACTGTAATGACCTGGCTAGATCATAAAGGGGATACTAGTTGGTGTCTGTATATGGTAGAGATACTGTAATGACCAGGTTAGATCATAAAGGGGATACTAGTTGATGTTTGTCAGATGGAAGGCTGTCTGTATATGGTAGAGATACTGTATATACATTTTTGTGATTGTAGTCTGTCACTGTCTCTGGTTTCTTCTTCTGGTCACTGCCGGTGGCAACAGTGGGGTGCATGGTGCTGAGGAAGAAAACACGTATTTATTTTACATCTGTACACCGTTGCTTTACCACTCTCCGCAGATATGTTGTTTTGCTCTTCCACCTTTGTTTGTTCACTGTTCCTAGCAGGCTAGTCTTCTTTGTGTGTTCACTGTTCCTAGCAGGCTAGTCTTCTTTGTGTGTTCACTGTTCCTAGCAGGCTAGTCTTCTTTGTGTGTTCACTGTTCCTAGCAGGCTAGTCTTCTTTGTGTGTTCACTGTTCCTAGCAGGCTAGTCTTCTTTGTGTGTTCACAGTTCCTAGCAGGCTAGTCTTCTTTGTGTGTTCACTGTTCCTAGCAGGCTAGTCTTCTTTGTGTGTTCACTGTTCATAGCAGGCTAGTCTTCTTTGTTTGTTCACTGTTCCTAGCAGGCTAGTCTTCTTTGTTTGTTCACTGTTCATAGCAGGCTAGTCTTCTTTGTGTGTTCACTGTTCATAGCAGGCTAGTCTTCTTTGTGTGTTCACTGTTCATAGCAGGCTAGTCTTCTTTGTGTGTTCACTGTTCCTAGCAGGCTAGTCTTCTTTGTGTGTTCACTGTTCATAGCAGGCTAGTCTTCTTTGTGTGTTCACTGTTCCTAGCAGGCTAGTCTTCTTTGTGTGTTCACTGTTCCTAGCAGGCTAGTCTTCTTTGTGTGTTCACTGTTCCTAGCAGGCTAGTCTTCTTGTGTGTTCACTGTTCCTAGCAGGCTACTCTTCTTTGTGTGTTCACTGTTCCTAGCAGGCTAGTCTTCTTTGTGTGTTCACTGTTCCTAGCAGGCTAGTCTTCTTTGTGTGTTCACTGTTCCTAGCAGGCTAGTCTTCTTTGTGTGTTCACTGTTCCTAGCAGGCTAGTCTTCTTTGTTTGTTCACTGTTCCTAGCAGGCTAGTCTTCTTTGTGTGTTCACTGTTCCTAGCAGGCTACTCTTCTTTGTGTGTTCACTGTTCACAGCAGGCTAGTCTTCTTTGTAATCAACTTGTCTGACAGGGAAATTGATGTGAAGAAGCTGTCCATGGTCACAATTCTGCCTTTGCCCATGTAAGGCTCCACATGACTCAAAACCACAGTCTCAGTCACTCACCCGCTGGCCTGGTTTCATTTCCCCAGACAAGGAAAGACATTGAGGGTGTCTGCGGATAACCAAAACTGAAGTCACATGCACCATGATCAGTTTCTATCTGGTTTCTATTGGCCGTTCATCCATTGACGACAGAATAGCAGATTTTAATTTGATTGTGTTACTAGTTTGTGCTTAGTTGCCAGATCAATGCTGCTGCTGGAGTGGTCCTGTGATAAATACATGGACAACACGGATGTTGTTGAAGAAAAAGTGAACTTTGGAAATAGAGCTGCACCTCTTGAATGTTGAGAGTTATTTGATAAAGGTACGTATCAAGGAACCTGCAGAATCTGCTCTTTCAGATACAGTATTATATAGAATCACAATGTTTTACCTCTTTCAGATACAGTATTATATAGAAACACAATGTTTTACCTACAGAATCTGCTCTTTCAGATACAGTACTATATAGAAACACAATGTTTTACCTACAGAATCTGCTCTTTCAGATACAGTACTATATAGAAACACAATGTTTTACCTGCAGAATCTGCTCTTTCAGATACAGTATTATATAGAAACACAATGTTTTACCTGCAGAATCTGCTCTTTCAGATACAGTATTATATAGAAATCACAATGTTTTACCTGCATGTGACTGAAGGAGGATTTGATAAAGAGATGCTCCTTTCACTGCATCTGTCATTTACAAGATGCTCCCATCTCTTCATGTACTAGATGTTCCCATCTCTTCATGTACTAGATGCTCCCATCTCTTCATGTACTAGATGCTCCCATCTCTTCATGTACTAGATGCTCCCATCTCTTCATGTACTAGATGCTCCCATCTCTTCATGTACTAGATGTTCCCATCTCTTCATGTACTAGATGCTCCCATCTCTTCATGTACTAGATGCTCCCATCTCTTCATGTCTTAGATGCTCCCATCTCTTCATGTACTAGATGCTCCCATCTCTTTATGTACTAGATGCTCCCATCTCTTCATGTACTAGATGCTCCCATCTCTTCATGTACAATATGACAACTGAAAGGCCTAATATTGTCACTCATCAGATTATTGTAAATGTAATCTTGTCTACAGGCTGACTCTTATCATGTGTGAAATTAGTTGTGGTGTAGTTTAGGAGTAGTGTCGATGGGCCGACTGATCAGGCTAACTCCTATAATGTGTGAAATTTGTTTTGGTATAGTTTAGGAGTAGTGTTGATGGACTGGCTGATCAGGCTAAATCCTATAATGTGTGATATTAGTTGTGGTATAGTTTAGGAGTAGTGTCGATGGACCGGCTGATCAGGATAACTCCTATAATGTGTTAAATTAGTTGTGGTATAGTTTAGGAGTAGTGTCGATGGACCGGCTGATCAGGATAACTCCTATAATGTGTGATATTAGTTGTGGTATAGTTTAGGAGTAGTGTCGATGGACCGGCTGATCAGGCTAACTCCTATAATGTGTGAAATTAGTTGTGGTATAGTTTAGGAGTAGTGTCGATGGACCGGCTGATCAGGCTAACTCATATAATGTGTGATATTAGTTGTGGTATAGTTTAGGAGTAGTGTTGATGGACCGGCTGATCAGGCTAACTCCTATAATGTGTGATATTAGTTGTGGTATAGTTTAGGAGTAGTGTTGATGGACCGGCTGATCAGGCTGACTCCTATAATGTGTGATATTAGTTGTGGTATAGTTTAGGAGTAGTGTCGATGGACCGGCTGATCAGGCTAACTCCTATAATGTGTGATATTAGTTGTGGTATAGTTTAGGAGTAGTGTCGATGGACCGGCTGATCAGGCTTACTCCTATAATGTGTGATATTAGTTGTGGTATAGTTTAGGAGTAGTGTCGATGGACCGGCTGATCAGGCTAACTCCTATAATGTGTGATATTAGTTGTGGTATAGTTTAGGAGTAGTGTCGATGAACCCGCTGATCAGGCTAACTCCTATAATGTGTGATATTAGTTTTGGTATAGTTTAGGAGTAGTGTCGATGGACCGGCTGATCAGGATAACTCCTATAATGTGTGATATTAGTTGTGGTATAGTTTAGGAGTAGTGTCGATGGACCGGCTGATCAGGCTAACTCCTATAATGTGTGATATTAGTTGTGGTATAGTTTAGGAGTAGTGTCGATGGACCGGCTGATCAGGCTAACTCCTATAATGTGTGATATTAGTTGTGGTATAGTTTAGGAGTAGTGTCGATGGACCGGCTGATCAGGCTAACTCCTATAATGTGTGATATTAGTTGTGGTATAGTTTAGGAGTAGTGTCGATGGACCGGCTGATCAGGCTAACTCCTATAATGTGTGATATTAGTTGTGGTATAGTTTAGGAGTAGTGTTGATGGACCGGCTGATCAGGCTAACTCCTATAATGTGTGATATTAGTTGTGGTATAGTTTAGGAGTAGTGTCGATGGACCGGCTGATCAGGCTGACTCCTATAATGTGTGAAATTAGTTGTGGTATAGTTTAGGAGTAGTGTCGATGGACCGGCTGATCAGGCTAACTCATATAATGTGTGATATTAGTTGTGGTATAGTTTAGGAGTAGTGTTGATGGACCGGCTGATCAGGCTAACTCCTATAATGTGTGATATTAGTTGTGGTATAGTTTAGGAGTAGTGTAGATGGACCGGCTGATCAGGCTGACTCCTATAATGTGTGATATTAGTTGTGGTATAGTTTAGGAGTAGTGTCGATGGACCGGCTGATCAGGCTAACTCCTATAATGTGTGATATTAGTTGTGGTATAGTTTAGGAGTAGTGTCGATGGACCGGCTGATCAGGCTTACTCCTATAATGTGTGATATTAGTTGTGGTATAGTTTAGGAGTAGTGTCGATGGACCGGCTGATCAGGCTAACTCCTATAATGTGTGATATTAGTTGTGGTATAGTTTAGGAGTAGTGTCGATGAACCCGCTGATCAGGCTAACTCCTATAATGTGTGATATTAGTTGTGGTATAGTTTAGGAGTAGTGTCGATGAACCCGCTGATCAGGCTAACTCCTATAATGTGTGATATTAGTTTTGGTATAGTTTAGGAGTAGTGTCGATGGACCGGCTGATCAGGATAACTCCTATAATGTGTGATATTAGTTGTGGTATAGTTTAGGAGTAGTGTCGATGGACCGGCTGATCAGGCTAACTCCTATAATGTGTGATATTAGTTGTGGTATAGTTTAGGAGTAGTGTCGATGGACCGGCTGATCAGGCTAACTCCTATAATGTGTGATATTAGTTGTGGTATAGTTTAGGAGTAGTGTCGATGGACCGGCTGATCAGGCTAACTCCTATAATGTGTGATATTAGTTGTGGTATAGTTTAGGAGTAGTGTCGATGGACCGGCTGATCAGGCTAACTCCTATAATGTGTGATATTAGTTGTGGTATAGTTTAGGAGTAGTGTCGATGGACCGGCTGATCAGGCTAACTCCTATAATGTGTGATATTAGTTGTGGTATAGTTTAGGAGTAGTGTCGATGGACCGGCTGATTAGGCTGACTCCTATAATGTGTGGTATTAGTTGTGGTATAGTTTAGGAGTAGTGTTGATGGACCGGCTGATCAGGATAACTCCTATAATGTGTGATGTTAGTTGTGGTACAGTTTAGGAGTAGTGTTGATGGACCGGCTGATCAGGCTAACTCCTATAATGTGTGATATTAGTTGTGGTATAGTTTAGGAGTAATGTCGATGGACCGGCTGATCAGGCTGACTGGTATCATTTGTTTCCCGCTCATCATCTTGGATAGAGTCAAGGACATGTTTTATATCATTCTAATGGCCTACTGCAACTCATAGCATGTTTTCATTTCCCTTACATCATTACACTGTTGTTCTACATTAAATCAACCTCATCATTACACTATTGTTCTACATTAAACCAACCTCTTCATTACACTATAGTTCTACATTAAATCAACCTCATCACTACACTATTGTTCTTGTCACGATCGTCGTAACGTGGAAGAGAGGAGGACCAAGGCGCAGCGTGATAACAATACATCTTCTCTTTTTATTTAAGACGAAGACGAAACGAAGAACACTTTACAAACTAAACGAAAACAACAAACCGACGAACGTGAAGCTATATAAACAACAAGTGCAGACAGAGGCAACTTACACATAGACAATCACCCACGAACTACCTAATGAATATGGCTGCCTAAATATGGTTCCCAATCAGAGACAACGATAGACAGCTGTCTCTAATTGAGAACCAATCTAGGCAACCATAGACATACATACACCTAGACTGAACACTGCCCCATAAACATACAAAAACCCTAGACAATACAAAACACATACATCCCCCATGTCACAAGAGGTTAAACCAACCTCTTCACCTCATCAATACACTATTGTTCTACATTAAATCAACCTCATCATTATACTATTGTTCTACATTAAATCAGAAAGCAGGACTGATTCTAATGTTAAAAGTCAGGGAGCAGGGCTGATTCTAGTGTTAAAAGTCAGGGAGCAGGACTGATTCTAATGTTAAAAGTCAGGGAGCAGGACTGATTCTGGTGTTAAAAGTCAGGGAACAGGACTGATTCTAGTGTTAAAAGTCAGGGAGCAGGACTGATTATAGTGTTAAAAGTCAGGGAGCAGGACTGATTCTAGTGTTAAAAGTCAGAGAGCAAGACTGATTCTAGTGTTAAAAGTCAGGGAGCAGGACTGATTATAGTGTTAAAAGTCAGGGAGCAGGACTGATTCTAATGTTAAAAGTCAGGGAGCAGGACTGATTCTAGTGTTAAAAGTCAGGGAGCAGGACTGATTCTAGTGTTAAAAGTCAGGGAGCAGGACTGATTCTAGGGTTAAAAGTCAGGGAGCAGGACTGATTCTAGTGTTAAAAGTCAGGGTGCAGGACTGATTCTAGGGTTAAAAGTCAGGGGGCAGGACTGATTCTGGTGTTAAAAGACAAGGAGCAGGACTGATTCTGGTGTTAAAAGTCAGGGAGCAGGACTGATTCTAGTGTTAAAAGACAGGGAGCAGGACTGATTCTATTGTTAAAAGACAAGGAGCAGGACTGATTCTAGTGTTAAAAGTCAGGGGGCAGGACTGATTCTGGTGTTAAAAGTCAGGGAGCAGGACTGATTCTAGTGTTAAAAGTCAGGGAGCAGGACTGATTCTAGTGTTAAAAGTCAGGGAGTAGGACTGATTCTGGTGTTAAAAGTCAGGGAGCAGGTCTGATTCTAGTGTTAAAAGTCAGGGAGCAGGCCTGATTCTAGTGTTAAAACTCAGGGAGCAGGACTGATTCTAGTGTTAAAAGTCAGGGAGCAGGACTGATTCTAGTGTTAAAAGTCAGGGAACAGGACTGATTCTGGTGTTAAAAGTCAGGGAGCAGGACTGATTCTGGTGTTAAAAGTCAGGGAGCAGGACTGATTCTAGTGTTAAAAGTCAGGGGGCAGGACTGATTCTGGTGTTAAAAGTCAGGGAGCAGGACTGATTCTAGTGTTAAATGTCAGGGAGCAGGCCTGATTCTAGTGTTAAAAGTCAGGGGGCAGGTCTGATTATAGTGTTAAAAGTCAGGGAGCAGGACTGATTCTAGTGTTAAAAGTCAGGGGGCAGGTCTGATTATAGTGTTAAAAGTCAGGGAGCAGGACTGATTCTAGTGTTAAAAGTCAGGGAGCAGGACTGATTCTAGTGTTAAAAGACAAGGAGCAGGACTGATTCTGGTGTTAAAAGTCAGGGAGCAGGACTGATTCTAGTGTTAAAAGACAGGGAGCAGGACTGATTCTAGTGTTAAAAGACAAGGAGCAGGACTGATTATAGTGTTAAAAGTCAGGGAGCAGGACTGATTCTAGTGTTAAAAGTCAGGGAACAGGACTGATTCTAGGGCTAAAAGTCAGGGAGCAGGACTGATTCTAGTGTTAAAAGTCAGGGGGCAGGACTGATTCTAGTGTTAAAAGTCAGGGAGCAGGACTGATTCTGGTGTTAAAAGTCAGGGAGCAGGACTGTTTATAGTGTTAAAAGTCAGGGAGCAGGACTGATTATAGTGTTAAAAGTCAGGGAGCAGTACTGATTCTAGTGTTAAAAGTCAGGGAGCAGGACTGATTCTAGTGTTAAAAGTCAGGGAGCAGGACTGATTCTAGTGTTAAAAGTCAGGGAGCAGGACTGATTATAGTGTTAAAAGTCAGGGAGCAGGACTGATTCTAGTGTTAAAAGTCAGGGAGCAGGACTGATTCTAGTGTTAAAAGTCAGGGAGCAGGACTGATTCTAGTGTTAAAAGTCAGGGAGCAGGACTGATTCTAGTGTTAAAAGTCAGGGAGCAGCAGTGATTATAGTGTTAAAGGTCAGGGAGCAGGACTGATTCTAGTGTTAAAAGTCAGGGAACAGGACTGACTCTAATGTTAAAAGTCAGGGAGCAGGACTGATTCTAGTGTTAAAAGTCAGGGAGCAGGACTGATTCTAGTGTTAAAAGTCAGGGAGCAGGACTGATTCTAGTGTTAAAAGTCAGGGAGTAGGACTGATTCTAGTGTTAAAAGTCAGGGAGCAGGACTGATTCTAGTGTTAAAAGTCAGGGAGCAGGACTGATTCTAGTGTTAAAAGTCAGGGAGCAGGACTGATTCTGGTGTTAAAAGTCAATTCCTCCACTCTTCAACCTCATATTCATCCTCTCCAGCACCAAAACAGTATCAATTTTTGTGAAAACAGCACGTTTCTATGATCTGTAGTGAAAAATATACTGTAAGTAGAAAAGTGTTAAAAAATATGTTTTCTGTGACATGAAAGTTGCACTAGGTTTCTAGTCCAATGGAGGGAATTGTATTGCTCCCAACACCACTGACAATATAACTGTGTTTGAAAACCACTGCTTTTAAATGTTATAACTTTTGATGATGTCATCGGGTAGAATTTTTTAACTTTATACTTTTTTTCTACAAAACTTAGAAATCCACCATTTATTTTATTTTATTTTTACGGCTGAATTGGACATTTAAAGGTAATTTTTTTAATATAATTTGCCTCCACAGCAACATGAACACCTGAATACTTTCACATACAAACCAGAGGAGGCTGGTGGAGGAGCTATAGGAGGACAGGCTCAGTGTAAAGACTGGAATGGAATAAATGGAACGGTATCAAACACTTAATATATTTATTCCATTTCAGCCATAAAAATTAACCCGTCCTCCTATAACTCTTCCCACCAGCCTCCTCTTGGAAATGTCTCTGTTCTGATAAAAGAGAAGTTGAGAGTATCACATCTTGTTTCTGTTGTATCGACATGGATCTACATTAAAACACATTTTTTGTTCTTAAGACAGATGGGGAAGAGTGGGGTGGTAAGGATTTTGCAACACCACTGTAGTTGACACAAACTTGTGACTAAGTTAACTTCCTGTTTGCAATACTTGGGGGGAATTCAATGTTATCTTTCAGGATTCTCAAAAGACAATCTCTGTACAGGATCTGAATTGTATAACCTTTTGCATGAGAACTTTCCTGCAATGTAGGGAATTTAAAACTTGTAGTGTATTTGAGATTAATATAAAAAGGGTTTTGAAGTTTGTAATACAGACTACTTCCTCTGCATTAGCGTCAGAAAATATGGGATTTCCTCATAAGAAATTATAAATAAGTTTGTACGCAGTTACAAAATGGCTGTTGAAACTGTGGCAAAGATTTCTCTGTACAATTAGAAGTCAGATACATGTGTTGATTTGAAGGAAAGACGGGCAGACTCTGGTAAGTCTAGGATAATTATGACATTAGTTCGTCAAACATTCAATAGACAGAGTAGGCTGGAGATATGATCCTTTATATTGATGAACAACCTGATGGTCTCTGTAGGAAATGTATTTAAATATCCTTTATATTGCTGAATAACCTGATGGTCTCTGTAGGAAATGTTTTTAAATATCCTTTATATTGATGAACGACCTGATGGTCTCTGTAGGAAATGTTTTTAAATATCCTTTATATTGATGAACGACCTGATGGTCTCTGTAGGAAATGTTTTTAAATATCCTTTATGTTGCTGAACGATCTGATGGGTCCGTAGGAAATGTTTTTAAATATCCTTTATATTGATGAACAACGTGATGGTCTCTGCAGGAAATGTTTAGGAAATATTGCTACATGCTCAGTTATTTAGAATGAAACTGATTTGAAGGTGATGAGTCCTGCTACTGGTAGTCCATGTGAACTCTGTCAGGACCACTAGTGGGTCGCGGCAGGGGTCCAGGTGGGTCGCGGCAGGGGTCCAGGTGGGTCGCGGCAGGGGTCCAGGTGGGTCGCGGCAGGGGTCCAGGTGGGTCGCGGCAGGGGTCCAGGTGGGTCGCGGCAGGGGTCCAGGTGGGTCGGGGCAGGGGTCCAGGTGGGTCGGGGCAGGGGTCCAGGTGGGTCGCGGCAGGGGTCCAGGTGGGTCGCGGCAGGGGTCCAGGTGGGTCGGGGGATGACATTGCCCGAAACAAAAGTTTTCAGTAAACTTAAACGACTAAAACTAAATAGAAAGTATGTATAAAAGGTAATGGACTTATACATATTTCAATAACAGCCTATCATCTTTGAGAATTTTCAATCAACTAAATAAAAGCTAGACAATTAGACCCCCACTAATTTTGTTATAATGTTTGAGCACAAGAACACATGATTAGCCATGTCAAATGTTTGTTTTTTTACCGTTCAACCCAACTCAAAAACACCTCAGTTGGTGGGTCACGTTTGGGAACCCCTGCCTTAACAAACAGTGACACATTATATTATCGTTATTATTATTAATATTATTACTACTGACACCAAACATGGAGATGAGGTGACATATATCAGTCAACTACATGTTCATGTGATTACTTTAAATCACTTGACTGTTTGGATGTGTCTGTTAATAAATGTTTAATTTCTAAGAGATAATGAATAAATGAGAACAATTGACATACAATAATTAGTTGTCACTGTGTTAACCACAACCAACATGTAGGATCTCTGTTTAGTTGTCACTGTGTTAACCACAACCAACATGCTGGATCTCTGTTTAGTTGTCACTGTGTTAACCACAACCAACATGTTGGATCTCTGTTTAGTTGTCACTGTGTTAACCACAACCAACATGTTGGATCTCTGTTTAGTTGTCACTGTGTTAACCACAACCAACATGTTGGATCTCTGTTTAGTTGTCACTGTGTTAACCACAACCAACATGCTGGATCTCTGTTTAGTTGTCACTGTGTTAACCAACATGTTGGATCTCTGTTTAGTTGTCACTGTGTTAACCTCAACCAACATGATGGATCTCTGTTTAGTTGTCACTGTGTTAACCACAACCAACATGTTGGATCTCTGTTTAGTTGTCACTGTGTTAACCACAACCAACATGTTGGATCTCTGTTTAGTTGTCACTGTGTTAACCACAACCAACATGTTGGATCTCTGTTTAGTTGTTACTGTGTTAACCACAACCAACATGTTGGATCTCTGTTTAGTTGTCACTGTGTTAACCACAACCAACATGTTGGATCTCTGTTTAGTTGTCACTGTGTTAACCACAACCAACATGTTGGATCTCTGTTTAGTTGTCACTGTGTTAACCACAACCAACATGTTGGATCTCTGTTTAGTTGTCACTGTGTTAACCACAACCAACATGTTGGATCTCTGTTTAGTTGTCACTGTGTTAACCACAACCAACATGTTGGATCTCTGTTTAGTTGTCACTGTGTTAACCACAACCAACATGTTGGATCTCTGTTTAGTTGTCACTGTGTTAACCACAACCAACATGTTGGATCTCTGTTTAGTTGTCACTGTGTTAACCACAACCAACATGTTGGATCTCTGTTTAGTTGTCACTGTGTTAACCACAACCAACATGTTGGATCTCTGTTTAGTTGTCACTGTGTTAACCACAACCAACATGTTGGATCTCTGTTTAGTTGTCACTGTGTTAACCACAACCAACATGTTGGATCTCTGTTTAGTTGTCACTGTGTTAACCACAACCAACATGTTGGATCTCTGTTTAGTTGTCACTGTGTTAACCAACATGCTGGATCTCTGTTTAGTTGTCACTGTGTTAACCACAACCAACATGCTGGATCTCTGTTTAGTTGTCACTGTGTTAACCAACATGCTGGATCTCTGTTTAGTTGTCACTGTGTTAACCTCAACCAACATGTTGGATCTCTGTTTAGTTGTCACTGTGTTAACCACAACCAACATGCTGGATCTCTGTTTAGTTGTCACTGTGTTAACCACAACCAACATGTTGGATCTCTGTTTAGTTGTCACTGTGTTAACCACAACCAACATGTTGGATCTCTGTTTAGTTGTCACTGTGTTAACCACAACCAACATGCTGGATCTCTGTTTAGTTGTCACTGTGTTAACCACAACCAACATGCTGGATCTCTGTTTAGTTGTCACTGTGTTAACCACAACCAACATGCTGGATCTCTGTTTAGTTGTCACTGTGTTAACCTCAACCAACATGTTGGATCTCTGTTTAGTTGTCACTGTGTTAACCACAACCAACATGTTGGATCTCTGTTTAGTTGTCACTGTGTTAACCACAACCAACATGCTGGATCTCTGTTTAGTTGTCACTGTGTTAACCTCAACCAACATGCTGGATCTCTGTTTAGTTGTCACTGTGTTAACCAACATGCTGGATCTCTGTTTAGTTGTCACTGTGTTAACCACAACCAACATGTTGGATCTCTGTTTAGTTGTCACTGTGTTAACCACAACCAACATGTTGGATCTCTGTTTAGTTGTCACTGTGTTAACCTCAACCAACATGCTGGATCTCTGTTTAGTTGTCACTGTGTTAACCACAACCAACATGCTGGATCTCTGTTTAGTTGTCACTGTGTTAACCACAACCAACATGCTGGATCTCTGTTTAGTTGTCACTGTGTTAACCACAACCAACATGTTGGATCTCTGTTTAGTTGTCACTGTGTTAACCACAACCAACATGTTGGATCTCTGTTTAGTTGTCACTGTGTTAACCACAACCAACATGCTGGATCTCTGTTTAGTTGTCACTGTGTTAACCACAACCAACATGCTGGATCTCTGTTTAGTTGTCACTGTGTTAACCACAACCAACATGCTGGATCTCTGTTTAGTTGTCACTGTGTTAACCACAACCAACATGTTGGATCTCTGTTTAGTTGTCACTGTGTTAACCACAACCAACATGTTGGATCTCTGTTTAGTTGTCACTGTGTTAACCACAACCAACATGTTGGATCTCTGTTTAGTTGTCACTGTGTTAACCACAACCAACATGCTGGATCTCTGTTTAGTTGTCACTGTGTTAACCACAACCAACATGTTGGATCTCTGTTTAGTTGTCACTGTGTTAACCACAACCAACATGTTGGATCTCTGTTTAGTTGTCACTGTGTTAACCACAACCAACATGCTGGATCTCTGTTTAGTTGTCACTGTGTTAACCACAACCAACATGCTGGATCTCTGTTTAGTTGTCACTGTGTTAACCACAACCAACATGCTGGATCTCTGTTTAGTTGTCACTGTGTTAACCACAACCAACATGCTGGATCTCTGTTTAGTTGTCACTGTGTTAACCACAACCAACATGCTGGATCTCTGTTTAGTTGTCACTGTGTTAACCACAACCAACATGTTGGATCTCTGTTTAGTTGTCACTGTGTTAACCAACATGCTGGTTCTCTGTTTAGTTGTCACTGTGTTAACCACAACCAACATGTTGGATCTCTGTTTAGTTGTCACTGTGTTAACCACAACCAACATGCTGGATCTCTGTTTAGTTGTCACTGTGTTAACCACAACCAACATGTTGGATCTCTGTTTAGTTGTCACTGTGTTAACCACAACCAACATGTTGGATCTCTGTTTAGTTGTCACTGTGTTAACCACAACCAACATGCTGGATCTCTGTTTAGTTGTCACTGTGTTAACCACCACCAACATGCTGGATCTCTGTTTAGTTGTCACTGTGTTAACCACAACCAACATGTTGGATCTCTGTTTAGTTGTCACTGTGTTAACCACAACCAACATGCTGGATCTCTGTTTAGTTGTCACTGTGTTAACCAACATGCTGGATCTCTGTTTAGTTGTCACTGTGTTAACCACAACCAACATGTTGGATCTCTGTTTAGTTGTCACTGTGTTAACCAACATGCTGGATCTCTGTTTAGTTGTCACTGTGTTAACCACAACCAACATGTTGGATCTCTGTTTAGTTGTCACTGTGTTAACCAACATGCTGGATCTCTGTTTAGTTGCCACTGTGTTAACCACAACCAACATGTTGGATCTCTGTTTAGTTGTCACTGTGTTAACCACAACCAACATGTTGGATCTCTGTTTAGTTGTCACTGTGTTAACCACAACCAACATGCTGGATCTCTGTTTAGTTGTCACTGTGTTAACCACAACCAACATGTTGGATCTCTGTTTAGTTGTCACTGTGTTAACCACAACCAACATGTTGGATCTCTGTTTAGTTGTCACTGTGTTAACCACAACCAACATGCTGGATCTCTGTTTAGTTGTCACTGTGTTAACCACAACCAACATGTTGGATCTCTGTTTAGTTGTCACTGTGTTAACCACAACCAACATGTTGGATCTCTGTTTAGTTGTCACTGTGTTAACCACAACCAACATGCTGGATCTCTGTTTAGTTGTCACTGTGTTAACCACAACCAACATGATGGATCTCTGTTTAGTTGTCACTGTGTTAACCAACATGCTGGATCTCTGTTTAGTTGTCACTGTGTTAACCACAACCAACATGTTGGATCTCTGTTTAGTTGTCACTGTGTTAACCACAACCAACATGTTGGATCTCTGTTTAGGGGTCAGTGCTCTAAAATGAGTCTCTCTGGGGAGAGAGAGGAGGGGGGTCCTGCCTCTCAAAGGCATCTCTCTGGGGGACATGACACCAAAGCTAAGAGGTGAGCTGACACATTTGTTTAAGAATGTACTATATTCTAAAACGTTTTTTAATCAGAATGTATTTCTTATGGGTACATTCTATATAACTGTTCTAGATTTTAGATGTGTATGGAAATTCTTTTTTTTGCAAAACGCTATATATCCATTGTTTAGCTGGAATGGAATGTTGGTATCCTGTATATTTGACTGTGATATGTGGTTGTCTCACCTAGGTATCTAAAGATGAATGTACTTACAGATGCCATGTTAATTTGAACCAGTTTTTCACTGAAGGAAAATAACATGCATTTTTATATTTATCATCAAATCAAGTCTGACATTTTAAGGTGGAAATTACAAACGTTAGACGCCTTTATAAAGCCTTGTAGTGGTTTAATAATTTCTTTAAACAATAAAATAAAATGTCTCAACATTTCTGAAAATGGATATATCGTGTTTTGGAATTAAACTCTTGTTTCCCCATCTGAGCTCAGAGTAGATGAGAGATGTAATGTTTGTCTCTGTTGTGTTGAAGCCCAATCAAGCAGGAGAGACCAGCCTCCCCTGTACCCAGCTGTGTGTCCATGAAGAGTGACCGGTCTATGGGTCTACCGATACTGTTTAGAGAGGGAGACTTTTCTACTGAACAAAGGTAAGAAGAACTCATGGGTCATGGTCAGTGAGTTAAACAACACTGTCTCTAGTCATTTCTCCTCTCCCATTTTCCTATTTATTGTTGTTGTTTTCATAATCCATAGGCTAATCCTTTTGTCCATTTTCATAGTCCTAAAACAATATTAAACAAACACAACATTCCCTCCCTGTGTGTGTGTGTGTAAGGTTCTGTATTTATTTTCTTAGTCAACCTTGTGGCCTGTTTCTTTGTGTTCTTGAATGTAACCCTGACAATCATTTTTGTTCATTGATTCATTCACCTTTGTTAGTTACTCACCTGGTCTCATCAGCTCCTTATTTAGTTCAGTTCCTTTGTGAGGTGTTTGTTGTGACTCTACTAAGCGTTTTCATAGCTCGTTTTTGAGTCCTAGTCCTAGTTTTGATTCACCTGCCTGTTTGCCTACCTGTGTATGACCATTGCCTGCCTGTGACCACAATTCCTACCTTCTGCGAAATAAACACCTGCCACGCTCTGTGCGTGAATCTACACCTTTTTCTCCTTAAGTATTCATTACAGTGTGCACACTCCCTGGAAATGGAGATGTCATTTCTATCCTGATTGCCAAATCACTTTTACCCCGACCTACATGTACATTTTACCTCAATTATAGCCTCATTATTAACTCAACTACCTGGTACCCCTGCACATTGACTCAGTACTGGTACTCCTTATAGCCTCATTATTACCTCAACTACCTGGTACCCCTGCACATTGACTCAGTACTGGTACTCCTTATAGTCTCATTATTGTTATTTTGTGTTACTATTTTCTTTTTTTAATTTATAAGGACAAGGTATAAGAGTCTGGTGAACAGGTAGAAACTGGATCAGCAGCACTACAAGGTATAATGTACTGATAGAATGGCTAAGGGCCTCCCGGGTGGCGCAGTGGTCTGTGCCACCAGAGACTCTGGGTTCGAGCCCAGGCTCTGTCGCTACCGGCCACGACCGGGAGGTCCATGGGGCGACGCACAATTGGCCTAACGTCGTCCGGGTTAGGGAGGGTTTGGTCGGTAGGGATATCCTTGTCTCATCGCGCACTAGCGACTCCTGTGGCGGGCCGGGCACAGTGCACGCTGACCAGGTCGCTAGGTGCACAGTGTTTCCTCCAACACATTGGTACGGCTGGCTTCCGGGTTGGATGCGCTGTGTTAAGCAGTGCGGCTTGGTTGTGTTTCGGAGGACGCATGACTCTCGACCTTCGTCTCTTCCCAGCCCATACGGGAGTTGTAGTGATGAGACTACTAGAAACAATTGGATACTACGAAATTGGGGAGAAAAAAGGGGTAAAAAAAAAATGGCTAAGAAAGGGAGCGCTTCTCTCATTCAAATCTTTCCTCACCATTATAATTATTGCAAAATACTGATGACGGATCAGCACCTAGAGGAATATTACCACCTATGGATGCAAATATTGAGGCGCCTTACTCCAGTAAAAACCTCTGTCACTAGAGGTTTACGCACATGATCTTGTGCGCACTCTCCGTTATTTTTCAATTCTATTGAATACGCTGTTGTCCGGTTGAAATATTATCCATTATATAGATATTAGACAAAGGATTAACATTATAATTATTTCACAATACTGATGACGGATCAGCACCTAGAGGAATATTACCACCTACGGCTGCAAATATTGAGGCGGCTTATTCTAATGCTTACCCAATAAAAATGCATTCAATCACGTTAGGCTACACATCATAAAATATATTGAGACAAATTACAGACAGTAACCTACAAGTAGCAAAACATAACTCATTTGATCGAATGACCATAAAACGTGGCTCACATCAACACCATTATCCCAGAATAGAAAGATCCACTCCAATTTACACACCGCTCTAACAGATCCACAGATGATGCAATCTCTATTGCACTCCACACTGCCCTTTCCCACCTGGACAAAAGGAACACCTGTGAGAATGCTATTCACTGACTACAGCTCAGTAGAATGTTTGTTTAACATAATAATAAAAAATGAATATTACTAATGTAACCCACTGTAAAGACTGGGTTTAGTTGATTGTGTTGCACTGCTCATGTCCGCGTTCTGGATCTGCCCGCGTTCCCGTACAGAACTGTCCCGTTCAGTTACGGTGTGGCGCCAAGGTTATTGTCCGGTTACGGGCAGAGTGGGCTGAGGTGATCTTGGGGAATAATGAAGGAGTTCACTACATTATTGAGTAGCTAGCTAGCTACTCTACCAGCAGCATCCTCGTTATCCTAGCTAGTCGGTACAGCTAGGTAAGCTAGCTAGCTACTCTACCAGCAGCATCCTCGTTATCCTAGCTAGTCAGTACAGCTAGGTAAGCTAGCTAGCTACTCTACCAGCAGCATCCTCGTTATCCTAGCTAGTCGGTACAGCTAGGTAAGCTAGCTAGCTACTCTACCAGCAGCATCCTAGTTACCATAGCTAGTCGGTACAGCTAGGTAAGCTAGGTAGCTACTCTACCAGCAGCATCCTAGTTACCATAGCTACCACTACATCATCACCGGTTGCCTGCATCTCTTGTGGACCGATGTAGATCCCCGGTTGTTTCTTCCACCTGTTAAATCCTGTGGAGGGCTTCTTCCTCTCTCATTGATGGATGCTGGCTACCTCTGTCCGGTTCTCCTCTCTTCACTAGATGGACGGTAACTTTGGTGTTTAACCCCTCTGTGTCCAAGGACCGAAGTTTTGAACATTATTTTCGGGGCGCCTCAAGTAGGCTGGACACATGACATTTTTACAACGTTTTTTTCTGATGAAAACTAGTTAATTGTTTGCGCGAGAAGGCAGAGTGACAACACAAGCTTTTTGGCGAGGCTGACTACTTGCTTGAGAATGTCACGTTCCTGACCTATTGTTCCTTTTTCTTTTATTTATTTAGTTGGTCAGGGCGTGAGTTGGGGTGGATTGTTTTTGTGTGTTTTGTCTAGTCTATGGGGTGTTGTATGTGTATGGGGCAGAGTAGAGTATAGTTGTCTAGTTATGTCTATGGCTGCCTGGATTGGTTCTCAATCAGAGACAGCTGTCATTCATTGTCTCTGATTGGGAGCCATATTTAAGGCAGCCATAGGCAGTAGGCTGGTGTGGGTAGTTGTCTATGTCTGTGTCGTGTTGCATGTTTGCACTTAGTTCTGTTTAGCTTCACGATCGTTTGTTTTGTTCCTTTTGTAAGTGGTTGTTTTTTCCTTCATTAAAAGAAGATGTATTTTTCACGCGCTGCGCCTTGGTCCTCTCTCTCTCCCATAGACGATCGTGACAGAGAAGGCAGAGCGGCTTGATGCTGGTTGATGAATTTGACAATGAATGTACCTGGAAATATGCTTTTCTCGATGTGATTGAATTAAGGTTGATAATCGTAACAGTAATGAAGTATAATTTCAAAACATGAGCATAAAAACAGGTAATAAGAAACATGAATCATCATTATATTACTTCACAGTAATCTGTTAAATGCTTTTTCAGTCCTCTTGCGTTAGCAGTGTGTAAAGGCAGCGTGGAAAGGGACAGAAAAACCTAGCAGTACTACTGATTTCTCTGAGAGTGAGGCAGATATATATTATTACTGTGTAAAACCTAGCAGTACTACTGATTTCTCTGAGAGTGAGGCAGATATATATTATTACTGTGTAAAACCTAGCAGTACTACTGATTTCTCTGAGAGTGAGGCAGATATATATTATTACTGTGTAAAACCTAGCAGTACTACTGATTTCTCTGAGGGTGAGGCATATACAGTATATAGCATTTAGCAAAAAAACATGACTATTTGTCTCTCTGAAATTTTTTAGACATGTTTTATTTCACCTTTGTTTAACCAGGTAGGCCAGTTGAGAACAAGTTCTCATTTAAAACTGTGACCTGGCCAAGTTAAAGCAAAGCAGTGCGACACACACAACAACACAGAGTTACGCATGGAATAAACAAAACATACAGTCAATAATACAATAGAGAAAGTCTATATACAGTGTGTGCAAATGAGGTAGGATAAGAGGAGTGAGGCAATAAATAGGCCATAGTGGTGAAATTATTACAAATTAAACACTAGGGTGATAGATGTGCAGAAGATGAGTGTGTAAGTAGCGATGCTGGGGTGCAAAATAAGTAAAATAACAATATGGTGATGAGGTAGTTGTGTCAGTGTCCAAAGAGAGGCCAGAAGTATACAGAATGGTGTCGTCTGCGTAGAGGTGGATCAGAGAATCACCAGCAGCAAGGCAGACATCATTGATTGATACAGAGAAGAGAGTCAGCCCGAGGATTGAACCCTGTGGTACCCCCATAGAGAATGCCAGAGGTCTGGACAACAGGCCCTCCAATTTGACACACTGAACTCTGTCTGATAAGTAGTTCGTGAACCAGGCGAGGCAGTCATTTCAGAAACCAAGGCTGTTCAATCAATCATTCAAATGTACTTATAAAGCCCTTCTTACATCAGCTGATGTCACAAAGTGCTGTACAGAAACCCAGCCTTAAACCCCAAACAGCAAGCAATGCAGGTGTAGAAGCACGGTGGCTAGGAAAAACTACCTAGAAAGGCCAGAACCTAGGAAGAAACCAAGAGAAACCAGGCTATGAGGGGTGGCCAGTCCTCTTCTGGCTGTGCCGGGTGGAGATTATAACAGAACATGGCCAAGACGGTCAAATGTTCATAGATGACCAGTAGGGTCAAATAATAATAATCACAGTGGTTGTCGAGGGTGCAACAGGTCAGCACCTCAAGAGTAAATGTCTCTTGGCTTTTCATAGCCGATCATTAAGAGTATCTCTACCGCTCCTGCGGTCTCTAGAGAGTTGAAAACAGCAGGTCAGGTAGCACGTCCGGTGAACAGGTCAGGGTTCCATAGGCAGAACAGTTGAAACTGGAGCAGCAGCAGGGCCAGGTGGACTGGGGACAGCAAGGAGTCATCAGGCCAGGTAGTCCTGAGGCATGGTCCTAGGGCTCAGGTATTCCGAGAGAGAGAAAGAGAGAGAAAAAGCGAGAAAGAAAATTAGGGAGAGCATACTTAAATTCACACAGGACACCGGATAAGACAGGAAAAATACTCCAGATTTAAGACTGACCCTAGCCCCCCGACACATAAACTACTGCAGCATAAATGCTGGAGGCTGAGACAGGAGGGGTCGGGAGACACTGTGGCCCCGTCCGACGAAACCCCACGGACAGGGCCAAACAGGCAGGATATAACCCCACCCACTTTGCCAAGCCCAGCCCCCACACCACTAGAAGGATATCTTCAACCACCAACTTACCATCCTGAGACAAGGCAGAGTATAGCCCACAAAGATCTCCGCCACGGCACAACCCTAGGGGGGCACCAACCCAGACAGGAAGATCACATCAGTGACTCAACCCACTCAAGTGACGCACCCCTCCCAGGGACGGCATGAAAGAGCACCAGTAAGCCAGTGACTCAGCCCCTGTAATAGGGTTAGAGGCAGAGAATCCCAGTGGAGAGAGGGCAACCGGCCAGGCAGAGACAGCAAGGGTGGTTCATTGCTCCAGTGCCTTTCCGTTCACCTTCAAACCCCTGGGCCAGACTACACTCAATCATAGGACCTACTGAAGAGATGAGTCTTCAATAAAGACTTAAAGGTTGAGACCGAGTCTGCGTCTCTCACATGGATAGGCAGACCACTCCATAAAAATGGAACTCTATAGGAGAAAGCCTTGCCTCCAGCTGTTTGCTTAGAAATTCAGATTAGCCTTAACGTCAGCAGCCCTGCCCCCGGTAAACAGTGTATGATCGCTGGATGATTTGTTTTAAGTCTAATATTGCGTGTAATTGAGTCGCCAATGACTAGGGTTTTCAATTTGTCAGAGCTAATGGTGGGAGGCTTCGGTGTCTCAGACCCCGTAACGGGAGGAGTAGAGACCAGAGAAGGCTCGGCCTCTGACCCGCTGCTTAATGGTGGAGCACGGAGGCCAACCGGTTTAAAGTTTGTCGGCTGAATGAGCGACACCGGTTGAGTATTCCTACAGCATTTCCCTCCAGAAGCCATGAGAAAGTTGTCCGGCTGTGGGGACTGTGCGAGGGGATTTATACTACTATCTGTACTTACTGGTGGCACAAACGCTGTTTCATCCTTTCCTACACTTTAAATTACCCTTGCCTAACGATTGCGTCTGAAGCTGGGCTTGCAGAACAGCTATCCTCTCCATAAGGCAATCGTTTTCCTGTATATTATGAGGACAGCGACTGCAATTAGAAGGCATTATGTTGATGTTACTACTTAGCTTCGGCTGGTGGAGGTCCTGACGAACCACGTCCAGATAAAGCGTCCGGAGTGAAAAAGTTGAATGAAACATGTAGAGCGATGGAAAAACTAAAAAAATATAAACGGTAATGTCACGTTCTGACCATAGTTCTTTTGTGTTTTCTTTGTTTTAGTGTTGGTCAGGACGTGAGCTGGGTGGGCATTCTATGTTGAGTGTCTAGTTTTCACGTTTCTATGTTTGGCCTGATATGGTTCTCAATCAGAGGCAGGTGTTAGTCATTGTCTCTGATTGGGAACCATATTTAGGTAGCCTGGATTGTGTTGGGTTATGTGGGTGGTTGTCTTCTGTCTTTGTATCTATGCACTAGGACTGTTTCGTTTTTTTTTTTACATTTGTTGATTTGTAGTTTGTAGCGTTCACGTTTTTGTTAAACATGATAAACACTAACCACGCTGCGCTTTGGTCTGATCCCTGCTACACCTCCTCTTCAGACGAAGAGGAGAAAATCTGCCGTTACAAGTAATTAAAAAGTAAAAACCTTAATGTTGGTAGGTAGCAAAGTAAGGTTCGGAACAAAATGCACAGCAGCAAGTTGTGACCGGAAATAACATGTGTACTACACTAAGCCTGTTGAGTCTGCCGATAAGAATGTGGTGATTGACAGAGTCGAAAGCCTTGGCCAGGTCGATGAATGCAGCTGCACAGTAATGTCTCTTATCGATGGCGGTTATGATATCGTTTAGGACCTTGAGCGTGGCTGAGGTGCACCCATGACCAGCTCTGAAACCAGATTCCATAGCGGAAAAGGTACGGTGAGATTCGAAGTGGTCGGTAATCTGTTTATTAACTTGGTGAAGACCTTAGAATGGCAGGGCAGGATAGTAATAGGTCTGTAGCAGTTTGGGTCTAGAGTGTCTCCCCCTTTGAAGACGGGGATGACTGCGGCAGCTTTCAAATCTTTGGGAATCTCAGACGATACGAAAGAGAGGTTGAACAGGCTAGTAATTGTGGTTGCAACAATTTCAGCAGATCATTTTAGAAAGAGAGGGTCCAGATTGTCTAGCCCGGCTGATTTGTAGGGGTCCAGGTTTTGCAGTTCTTTAAGAACAACAGCTATCTGGATTTGGGTGAAGGAGAAATGGGGGAGGCTTGGGCGAGTTGCTGTGGGGAGTGCAGGGCTGTTGACCGGGGTAGGGTTAGCCAGGTGAAAAGCATTGCCAGCTGTAGAAAAATGCTTATTGAAATTCTCAATAATCGCAGATTTATCAGTAGTGACAGTGATTCCAAGCCTGGGAGGAGGCAGCTGGGAGGAGGTGCTCTTATTCTCCATGGACTTTACAGTGTCCCAGAACATTTTTGAGTTTGTGCTACAGGATGCAAATTTCTGCTTGAAAAAGCTAGCCTTAGCTTTCCTAACTGCCTGTGTATATTTGTTCCTGACTTCCTTGAAAAGTTGCATATCACGGGGGCTATTCGATGCTAATGCAGAATGCCACAGGATGTTTTTGTGTTGGTTAAGGGCAGTCAGGTCTGGAGAGAACCAAGGGCTATATCTGTTCCTGGTTCTACATTTTTTTGAATGGGGCATGCTTATTTAAGATGGTGAGGAAGGCACTTTTAAAGAATGACCAGGCATCCTCTACTGACGGGATGAGGTCAATATCATTTCAGGATACCTGGGCCAGGTTGATTAGAAAAGGCCTGCTCGCTGAAGTGTTTTAGGGAGCGTTTGACAGTGATGAGGGGTGGTCGCTTGACCGCAGGCAATGAGGCAGTGATTGCTGAGATCCTGGTTGAAGACAGCAGAGGTGTATTTGGAGGGCAGGTTGGTTAGGAAGATATCTATGAGGGTGCCCGTGTTTAAGGATTTGGGGTTGTACCTGGTGGGTTCATTGATAATTTGTGTGAGATTGAGAGCATCAAGCTTAGATTGTAGGATGGCCGGGGTGTTAAGCATGTCCCAGTTTAGGTCACCTAACAGCTCGAGCTCTGAAGATAGATGGGGAGCAATCAGTTCACATATGGTGTCCAGAGCACAGCTGGGGGCAGAGGGTGGTCTATAGCAAGCGGCGACGGTGAGAGACTTGTTTCTGGAAAGGTGGATTTTTAAAAGTAGAAGCTGGAATTGTTTGGGTTCAGACCTGGACAGTAGGACAGAACTCTGCAGGCTGTCTCTACAGTAGATTGCAACTCCACCCCCTTTGGCAGTTCTATCTTGTCGGAAAATGTTATAGATAGGGATGGAAATGTCAGGGTTTTTGTTTTTTTGGTGGTCTTCCTAAGTCAGATTCAGACACAGCTAGGACATCCAGATTGGCAGAGTGTGCTAAAGCAGTGAATAAAACAAACTTAGGGAGGAGGCTTCTAATGTTAACATGCATGAAACCAAGGCTTTTACGGTTACAGATGTCAACAAATGAGAGTGCCTGGGGAATGGGAGTGGAGCTAGGCACTGCTGGGCCTGGATTAACCTTCACATCCCCAGAGGAGGAGTAGGATAAGGGCTAAAGGCTAAAAGGACTGGTTGAACAGAGAGTAAATGAAGTAGAATTCTGGGCATGGTGGAATAGATTCAAGGCATAATGTACAGGCACAGGTATGGTAGAATGTGAATACAGTGAGGGTAAACCTGTGCATAGAGTGACGATGAAAGAGATTTTGTCTCTAGAAATATCATTTAAACCAGGTGATGTCACCGCATGTGTGGGAGGTGGAACTAAAGGATTAACTAATACGTATTGAGCAGGGCTAGAGGCTCAAACAGTGAAATAAGGCAATAATTGCTAACCAAAACCGCAATGGACAAGGCATATTGACGTTAGGGAGAAGCATGCGTAGCCAAGTGATCATAGGAGTCCAGTGGGCCGGGACTAGCAAGCTAGCAGAAGGGCCTTAGAGGGACGTCGCAACGGAAGAAAGTGATGAAACTATCAAGTGATAGATTTTAAACAAATACTTATTTCTGAAAATGGATATATAGCGTTTTGGAATGAAACTCTTCTTATGTTTCCCCATCTGAGCTCAGAGTAGATGAGAGATGTAATGTTTGTCTCTGTTGTGTTGAAGTCCAATCAAGCAGGAGAGAGCAGCCTCCCCTGTTCCCAGCTGTGTGTCCATGAAGAGTGAACGATGTATGGGTCTACCTATACTGTTTAGAGAGGGAGACTTTTGTACTGAACAAAGGTAAGAAGAACTCATGGGTCATGGTCAGTGAGTTAAACAACACTGTCTCTAGTCATTTCTCCTCTCCCATTTTCACATTTATTGTTGTTGTTTTCATAATCCATAGTCTAATCCTTTTGTCCATTTTCATAGTCCTAAAACAATATTAAACAAACACAACATTCCTTCCCTCCGTGTGTGTGTGTGTGTGTGTGTGTGTGTGTGTGTGTGTGTGTGTGTGTGTGTGTGTGTGTGTGTGTGTGTGTGTGCGTGCGTGCGTGCGTGCGTGCGTGCGTGCGTGCGTGCGTGCGTGCGTGCGTGCGTGCGTGCGTGCGTGCGTGCGTGCGTGCGTGCGTGCGTGCGTGCGTGCGTGCGTGCGTGCGTGCGTGCGTGCGTGCGTGCGTGCGTGCGTGCGTGCGTGCGTGCGTGCGTGCGTGCGTGCGTGCGTGCGTGCGTGCGTGCGTGCGTGCGTGCGCGCATGTGCGCGTGTGTGTGTGTACTCCCTGGATGAGGAGATGTAATCTCATGTTTTGTCCACAGAAACCAACAGGAGAGATCAGAGTCAGAGATTCTCAGTGGTCCGTCTTCCCAGAGTCATCAAACAGACCTGGCCTCCATATTCAGTGTAAGTTGTCCTGTTATGTAAATTTGTTTTTGTTTACCTCAAGTCAAGTTAATCTGTCAATCATTCATTAATGTGTTAATGAAAAAGCATTTCTTCTTTTGCTTAACTTATTTTATTTATTTATTTTAGTTGCTGACATTTGTGAAGTACGAGTTGAAGATGTTCAAGAGGATTCTTAGTCCAGAACTCCCAGAAGGCTTTGAGAGTCAGAAGCAGGATAAGGAAGTGGTGGATGCTGAAGATGAGAAGCAGGAGAGCAGTGCCAGAGAGGGGGCTCTGAAGATCACACTGCACGTCCTGAGGAAAATGAACCAGAAGGAGCTTGCTGACACACTGGAGAAATGTAAGATCTGTCTGCCTCATGTTGAATGCTGTTTTATAACATTTAAAAGCTGTAGCTAAAGTACAGCTAAAGTAGCTGTGTAACTCAATGATATTGTAGCAGCCTTAACACAACACCTAGTGATCTCATCAAGTAGCAGCAGGGATGTGTTGTGGTGATTAATTTAGAGAGAGAGAGACAAAATTAATAATACCATCAATAATACCAATAACAATATAATCAGTCACACCAGTCTGTAATGCATTATGAAAACATTTACACATTTATACAGTCAGTTAAGAGAATAAATAATTATAATCTAAACTTTATAACAGTCCTACAATACTGTAGGCATTAAAACAGACGTAATATTAATATCCTCTGTGGTCTTTCTAGATTCAGATGAGCTTGCTGTGATTTGCCAACGTGAACTCAAATCTAATCTAAAGAAGAAGTTTCAATGTGTATTTGAGGGGATCGCTAAACAAGGAAACCCAACACTTCTCAATAAGATCTACACAGAGCTCTACATCACAGAGGGTGGAACAGGAGAGGTCAATAATGAACATGAGCTGAGACAGATTGAGACAACAGCCAGGAAACAAGCAAGACCAGAGACTGCAATCAAATGTAACGACATCTTCAAACCCTTAACTGGACAAGACAAACTTATCAGAACTGTGCTGACAAAGGGAGTCGCTGGCATTGGAAAAACAGTCTCTGTGCAGAAGTTCATTCTGGACTGGGCTGAAGGAAAAGCAAATCAGGATGTCCAATTTGTATTTTCATTCCCTTTTCGGGAGCTGAATTTGATGAAAGGGGACAAACACACTTTCATTGAACTTCTTAACCTGTCTAGGATCAGCGTGGCGCTAGCGGCACCCCCCCCCCCCCCCCCCCACTGAAAAACCAGTGCCGCGAAATTCAAAAAAAATATATTTTTAAAATATTTAACTTTCACACATTAAAGTCCAATACAGCTAATGAAAGACACAGATCTTATGAATCCAGTCAACATTTCCGATTTTTAAAATGTTTTACAGGGAAGACACAATATGTAAAGATGTACATCTATTACCTAAAAACACATTAGCATAATCCACCATCTTTTATTTGTCCACCAACACCAGTAGCCATCACCAATTCGGCTAAACTAAGATATTTATAGCCCCTAACCAACAAAAAAACTCATTAGATGACAGTCTGATAACATATTTATGGTATGGGATAGGTTTTGTTAGAAAAAAGTGCATATTTCAGGTATATGGCATAGTTTACAATTGCACCCACCATCACAAATGGACTAGAATAATTACAATGAGCAACGTGTTTACCTAACTACTAATCATCAAACATTTCGTAAAAATACACAGCATACACGAATCGAAAGACACAGATCCTGTGAATACAGACAATATTTCAGATTTTCTAAGTGTCTTACAGCGAAAACACAATAAATCGTTATATTAGCTTAGCACATAGCAATTAGCAGCCCAGCATTGATTCTAGCCAAAGTGAGCGATAAAAGTCAACATCGCCAAAAGATATTAATTTTTTCACTAACCTTCTCAGAATTCTTCCGATGACACTCCTGTAACATCACATTACAACATGCATATACAGTTTGATCGAAAATGTTTATATTTAGCCACCAAAATCATGGTTAGACAATGTGAAATGTAGACAAGCTGGTAAAGAAAATGTCCTTGCGCCACTTAGACAGTGATCTACTCTTATACATAAATACTCATAAACGTGACTAAAAAATACAGGGTGGACAGGGATTGATAGACAATTTAATTCTTAATACAATTGCGTTATTACATTTTTTAATTTATCCTTACTTTTCAATACAGTTTGCGCCAAGCGAAGCTACGTCAAAAAACATGGCGTCCTAAGCCACTAAAATGTTTCGACAGAAACACGATTTATCATAATAAAAATGTCCTACCTTGAGCTGTTCTTCCATCAGTATCTTGGGCAAAGGATCCTTTCTTGGGAGAAATCGTCTTTTGGTGGAAAGCTGTCCTCTTGCCATGTGGAAATGTCAACTGAGTTCGGGATGAACTGAAAAGCATGCCCAACTTTTCACATCGTTGCAAAAATAAATGTCCCAAAATCGCACTAAACGGATATAAATTGCTATAAAACGCTTTAAATTAACTACTTTATGATGTTTGTAACTCCTATAACGAGTGAAAAGATGACCGGAGAAATATAACAGGCTAAACTAACGCTTGGAACAGGAGAGGGTCGGTGTCTTCCGCGCGCGTTACGCAGCTCCCAAAGAATGACTAGCTTCAGAGTTTTTTCATTTGTAGGGCCTGTGAACGCGCAATCGAGCCCGTTGGAATCGTCATCACGTAAAGGCATCCAGGGGAAGACGTAAGAAGTGTCCGTATAGTCATAGCAACGACAGTGCCCTTTTAACTGACTTCAGAAAAGTGGCCAACATTTCTCAAATCTGACTCCATGTCAGGGAAATTGCTGTAGAATGGGCTCTGTTCCACTTAGAGACAAAATTTCAACTCCTATAGAAACTATAGACTGTTTTCTATCCAATAATAATAATAATATGCATATTGTACGATCAAGGATTTTGTGGGAAGCCGTTTAAAAAATTAGCCACATTAGCATAAATAGTCTAAACAGCGCCACCATCCCCAACAGGTTAATCACTTCTCAATGGAAACAAAACAAGCAGGAATCTCCATCTTCAACAAGTACAAAGTTCTGTTCATCTTTGATGGTCTGGATGAGTGCCGACTGCCCCTAGACTTCCAGAAGAACAAGATCTGTTGGGACGTCACAGAGTCAACCTCAGTCGATGTTCTGCTGACAAATCTCATCAAGGGAAATCTGCTTCCCTCTGCTCTCCTCTGGATAACTACCCGACCTGCAGCAGCCAATAAAATCCCTTCAGGGTGTGTTGACCAGGTGACAGAGGTACGAGGGTTCAATGACCCACAGAAGGAGGAGTACTTCAGGAAGAGATTCAGTAATGACCTGGCCAGCAGAATCATCTCACACATAAAGAAATCAAGGAGCCTCCACATCATGTGTCACATTCCAGTCTTCTGTTGGATTTCTGCAACAGTCCTTGAACACATGCTGGAACATAAGCGAGAAGAGATGCCCAAGACTCTGACTGAGATGTACACACACCTTGTGGAGTTTCATACCAAACAGAAGAATGAAAAGTATCTTGGGAAAGAAGAGACAGATCCACACTGGAATAAAGAGAGCATTCTGTCACTGGGAAAACTGGCTTTTCAACAGCTTGTGAATGGCAATCTGATTTTCTATGAAGAAGACCTGAAAGAGGCTGGCATTGATGTCAATGAAGCCTCAGTGCACTCAGGATTGTGCACACAGATCTTTAAAGAGGAATGTGGACTGTACCAGGACAAGGTGTACTGCTTTGTTCATCTGAGCATTCAGGAGTTTCTGGCTGCAGTATATGTGTTCCTCTCATTCATCAACAACAATGAGAATCTATTGGATGAACCGCAATCAACTTCCAGGAACCTTTCTGTGAGGATCAAACAAAGGCGTAAAGTTACTTTCTACAAGAGTGCTGTGGATAAAGCCTTACAAAGTGAGACAGGAAACCTGGACCTTTTCCTCCGCTTCCTTCTGGGACTCTCACTGGAGTCCAATCAGAAGCACTTACGAGGTCTACTGACAAAGACAAGAAGCAGCTCACAGAGCCATGAAGAAACAGTCGAGTACATCAAGAAGAAGATCAGGAAGAATCCCTCTTCAGAGAGGTGCATCAATCTGTTCCACTGTCTGAATGAACTGAATGATCATTCTCTAGTGGAGGAGATCCAAAGCTTCCTGAACTCAGGAAGTCTCTCAGAACCCAACCTGTCACCTGCACAGTGGTCAGCTCTGGTCTTTGTGTTGCTGACTTCAGAAAAGGAGCTGGATGTGTTTGACCTGAAGAAATACTCCAGATCAGAGGAAGGTCTTCTGAGGCTGCTGCCAGTGGTCAAAGCCTCCAGAGCTGTTCTGTGAGTAAATAAAATGACATTTAATTACTAATCATCAGGAAGCAATATTCAGTTTAGAGAAAAATATGTTATTTAATATGTATATAATATTATATTGAATAATATATTGAATCAGTGCATTGATTTTCAATCCAGTATAACAATATGACCATACAATTCTAGGAGACGAAATATGTTGTTTGGGAGAATTAACTAAATGCATCTGCCATTGTCCTTCAACACTACTCGTTAAATTAACAGTGTGTTTGTGAAGTCATGATGATCTCTTTGTCAGGCTGTCAGACTGTGGAGTCACAGAGGAAGGCTGTGCTTCTCTGGTCTCAGCTCTGAGGTCAAACCCCTCACACCTGAGAGAGCTGGACCTGAGTAACAATGACCTGAAGGATTCAGGAGTGAAGCTGCTCTCTGCTGGACTGGGGAATCCCCACTGTAAACTGGAGACTCTCAGGTCAGTATTCCTGTAGTTGGTCAACAGGTGATAACTGTTCACCAGATCCACATGTGTTTACCAGACACACATAGTCCACACCATATGTGTTTGGAGAGTGAAGCTTACAGTTTTAAATTTGGTGCTATGCTCCAGCATTTTGTATTTTAGTTAGAATGTTTCATATTAGATGAGAGTACAGAATGTCACCTTTCACATACATATTTATGATGGTACAGTGGCTTGCAAAAGTTTTCACCCCCCTTGGAATTTTTCCTATTTTGTTGCCTAAAAACCTGTAATTAAAATAGACGTTTTGGGGGTTTGTATCAGTTGATTTACACAAAGATGCAAAATATTTTTTTATTGTTAAACAACCAATAAATAAAAAAGAAAAGAACTTGAGTGTGCATAACTATTCACCCCCCCAAAGTCAATACTTTGTAGAGCCACCTTCTGCAGGAATTACAGCTGCAAGTCTTTTGGGGTTTGTCTCTATAAGCTTGGCACATTTAGCCACTGGGATGTTTGACAATTTTTTCAAGGCATAACTGCTCCAGCTCCTTCAAGTTGGATGGGTTCCACTGGTGTACATCAATCTGTAAGTCATTCCACATATTCTCAATTGGATTGAGGTCTGTGCTTTGACTTGACCATTACAAGACATTTACATTTTTCCCTTTAAACCACTCGAGTGTTGCTTTAGTAGTCTCAAAATCTCTGGAAGACTGAAACAGGTTTCCCTCAAGAATTTCCCTGTATTTAGCGCCATCCATCATTCCTTCAATTCTGAACCAGTTTCCCAGGTCCTGCCGATGAAAAACATCCCCACAGCATGATGCTGCCACCACCATGCTTCACTGTGGGGATGGTGTTCTCGGGTTGATGAGAGGTGTTGGGTTTGCGCCAGACATAGCGTTTTTCTTGATGGCCATAAAGCTCAATTTTAGTCTCATCTGACCAGAGTACCTTCTTCCATATGTTTGGGGAGTCTCCAACATGCCTTTTGGCGAACGCCAAATGTGTTTTCTTATTTTTTTCTGGCCACACTTCTGTAAAGCCCAGCTCTGTGGAGTGTACAGCTTAAAGTGGTCCTATGGACAGATACTCCAATCTCCGCTGTGGAGCTTTGTTATTGGTAATGGTGAGAGGTTAGCATGTTTTGTTGTAGCCTCTGTTATTGGTAATGGTGAGAGGTTAGCATGTTTTGTTGTAGTCTCTGTTATTGGTAATGGTGAGAGCTTAGCATGTTTTGTTGTAGCCTCTGTTATTGGTAATGGTGAGAGGTTAGCATGTTTTGTTGTAGCCTCTGTTATTGGTAATGGTGAGAGCTTAGCATGTTTTGTTGTAGCCTCTGTTATTGGTAATGGTGAGAGCTTAGCATGTTTTGTTGTAGCCTCTGTTATTGGTAATGGTGAGAGGTTAGCATGTTTTGTTGTAGCCTCTGTTATTGGTAATGGTGAGAGGTTAGCATGTTTTGTTGTAGCCTCTGTTATTGGTAATGGTGAGAGGTTAGCATGTTTTGTTGTAGTCTCTGTTATTGGTAATGGTGAGAGGTTAGCATGTTTTGTTGTAGCCTCTGTTATTGGTAATGGTGAGAGGTTAGCATGTTTTGTTGTAGTCTCTGTTATTGGTAATGGTGAGAGGTTAGCATGTTTTGTTGTAGCCTCTAACTTTCTCACTCATTGTATTTAAAAATATATATAATTTCACCTTTATTTAACCAGGTAAGCTAGTTGAGAACAAATTCTCATTTGCAACTGCGACCTGGCCAAGATAAAGCATAGCAATTCGACACAACACAGAGTTACACATGGAATAAACAAAACATAGTCAATAATACAGTAGAACAAAAGAAAACAAAGATTATATATACAGTGAGTGCAAATGAGGTAAGATAAGGGAGTTAAGGCAATAAATAGGCCATGGTGGCGAAGTAATTACATTATAGCAATTAAACACTGGAATGGTAGATGTGCAGAAGATGAATGTGCAAGTAGAGATACTGGGGTGCAAAGGAGCAAGATAAATAAATAAATACAGTATGGGGATGAGGGATATAGATGGGCTATTTACAGATGGGCTATGTACAGGTGCAGTGATCTGTGAGCTGCTCTGACAGCTGGTGCTTAAAGCTAGTGAGGGAGATAAGAGTCTCCAGCTTCAGAGATTTTTGCAGTTTGTTCCAGTCATTGGCAGCAGAGAACTGGAAGGAGAGGCGGCCAAATGAGGAATTGGCTTTGGGGGTGACCAGTGAAAAATACCTGCTGGAGTGCGTGCTACGAGTGGGTGCTGCTATGGTGACCAGTGAGCTGAGATAAGGCGGGGCTTAACCTAGCAGAGACTTGTAGATGACCTGGAGCCAGATGGTTTGGCGACGAGCATGAAGCGATGGCCAGCCAACGAGAGCATACAGGTCGCAGTGGTGGGTAATATATGGGGCTTTGGTGACAAAACGGATGGCACTGTGATAAACTGCATCCAATTTGTTGAGTAGAGTGTTGGAGGCTATTTTATAGATGACATCGCCGAAGTCGAGGATCGGTAGGATGGTCAGTTTTACGAGAGTATGTTTGGCTGCATGAGTGAAGGATGCTTTGTTGCGAAATAGGAAGCTGATTCTATATTTAATTTTGGATTGGAGATGCTTAATGTGAGTCTGGAAGGAGAGTTTACAGTCTAACCAAAAACCTAGGTATTTGTAGTTGTCCACATATTCTAAGTCGGAGCCGTCCAGAGTAGTGATGCTGGACGGTCGGGCGGGTGTGGGCAGTGATCATTTGGCCAGAAGTTTACAGAATGGTGTCGTCTGCGTAGAGGTGGATCAGAGAATCACCAGCAGCGAGAGCGACATCATTGATGTATACAGAGAAGAGATTCAGCCCGAGAACTGAACCCTGTGGCACCCCCATAGAGACTGCAAGAGGTCCGGACAACAGGCCCTCCGATTTGACACACTGAACTCTATCAGAGAAGTAGTTGGTGAACCAGGCGAGGCAATCATTTGAAAAACCAAGACTGTTGAGTCTGCCAATAAGAATGTGGTGATTGACAGAGTCGAAAGCCTTGGCCAGGTCGATGAATACGGCTGCACAGTAATGTCTCTTATCGATGGCGGTTATGATATCGTTTAGGACCTTGAGCGTGGCTGAGGTGCACCCATGACCAGCTCTGAAACCAGATTGCATAGCGGAAAAGGTACGGTGAGATTCAAAGCGGTCGGTAATCTGTTTATTAACTTTGCTTTCGAAGACCTTAGAAAGGCAGGGCAGGATAGTAATAGGTCTGTAGCAATTTGGGTCTAGAGTGTCTCCCCCTTTGAAGATGGGGATGACTGCGGCAGCTTTCCAATCTTTGGAAATCTCAGACGATACGAAAGAGAGGTTGAACAGGCTAGTAATTGCAGTTGCAACAATTTCAGCAGATAATTTTAGAAAGAGAGGGTCCAGATTGTCTAGCCCGGCTGATTTGTAGGGGTCCAGGTTTTGCAGTTCTTTAAGAACATCAGCTATCTGGATTTGGGTGCAGGAGAAGTGGGGGAGGCTTGGGCGAGTTGCTGTGGGGAGTGCAGGGCTGTTGACCGGGTAGGGTTAGCCAGGTGGAAAGCATGGCCAGCCGTAGAAAAATGATTGTTGAAATTCTCAATTATAGTCGATTTATCGTGGTGACAGTGTTTCCTAGCCTCAGTGCAGTGGGCAGCTGGGAGGAGATGTTCTTATTCTCCATGGACTTTACAGTGTCCCAGAACTTTTTTGAGTTTGTGTTGCAGGATGCACATTTCTGCTTGAAAAAGCTAGCCTTAGCTTTCCTAACTGCCTGTGTATATTTGTTCCTGACTTCCCTGAAAAGTTGCATATCACGGGGGCTATTCGATGCTAATGCAGAATGCCACAGGATGTGTTTGTGCTGGTCAAGGGCAGTCAGGTCTGGAGAGAACCAAGGGCTATATCTGTTCCTGGTTCAAACATTTTTGAAAGGGGCATGCTTATTTAAGATGGTGAGGAAGGCACTTTTAAAGAATGACCAGACGTCCTCTACTGACGGGATGAGGTCAATATCCTTCCAGGATACCCGGGCCAGGTCGATTAGGAAGGCCTGCTCGCAGAAGTGTTTTAGGGAGCGTTTGATAGTGATGAGGGGTGGTCGTTTGACCGCAGACCTGTTACGGATGCAGGCAATGAGGCAGTGATCGCTGAGATCTTGGTTGAAAACAGCAGAGGTGTATTTGGAGGGCAAGTTGGTTAGAATGATATTGTTGAGGGTGGCCGTGTTTACGGATTTGGGGTTGTACCTGGTGGGTTCATTGACAATTTGTGAGAGATTGAGGGCATCAAGCTTAGATTGTAGGATGGCCGGGGTGTTAAGCATGTCCCACTTTAGGTCACCTAGCAGCACGAGCTGTGAAGATAGATGGGGGGCAATCAGTTCACATATGGTGTCCAGGGCACAGCTGGGGGCAGAGGGTGGTCTATAGCAAGCGGCGACGGTGAGAGACTTGTTTCTGGAAAGGTGGATTTTTAAAAGTAGAAGCTCGAATTGTTTGGGTACAGACCTGGATAGTAGGACAGAACTCTGCAGGCTATCTCTACAGTAGATTGCAACTCCACCCCATTTGGCAGTTCTATCTTTAAACAGATTCAGATCTGTTTAAACTAACTCTTAGTTTCCCGATTCAGATCCGTTCAAACCATCTCTTAGTTTCCTGATTCAGATCTGTTTAAACCAACTCTTAGTTTCCAGATTCAGATCTGTTTAAACCAACTCTTAGTGTTATTATTCATTATTTATTTATGATTTGTATTAATCAAGGCATAATCAGGATTAATTTATTATTGTTTAGAAACGTGTTATCTACTCCCTTAGACAGAAAATTACTCCAGTCATCATCCACAGTTCAGTTACTATTGGGAAAAACACAACCCAAAACACAACCAAAACAAACTGCAAATGCAACCAATGAGTTTGGAACCAAATACTACACTTTCGACTACTTTAATACACTATAAGTAAATTGATCAGAATATTTACGACTTCTTCAAATTATCAAAGTATGGGGGGACTAGATACATAAAGTGCTTTCATTTCTAAATTGTGAAACAGATATGTATTAAAATACCCTAAAATAAAAGGTGACCTTATATACTGTCACCTCATATGAAACATTTGATCTGAAATCCAACATGTTGGAGTATAGAGCCACATTTAAAATGTTAGCTTCACTGTCAAAATAGATATGGTGTGGACTGTATACTCAATACAATCTAAATCTGATACCTCACTGTCATTATAGATATGGTGTGGACTGTTTACTCAATACAATCTAAATCTGATACCTCACTGTCATTATAGATATGGTGTGGACTGTATACTCAATACAATCTAAATCTGATACCTCACTGTCATTATAGATATGGTGTGGACTGTATACTCAATACAATCTAAATCTGATACCTCACTGTCATTATAGATATGGTGTGGACTGTTTACTCAATACAATCTAAATCTGATACCTCACTGTCATTATAGATATGGTGTGGACTGTTTACTCAATACAATCTAAATCTGATACCTCACTGTCATTATAGATATGGTGTGGACTGTATACTCAATACAATCTAAATCTGATACCTCACTGTCATTATAGATATGGTGTGGACTGTATACTCAATACAATCTAAATCTGATACCTCACTGTCTGTCTTTTGACTGATACTGCTTTTTAAACTGGTCTGGTCAGTCTACTCAAATATTTGTACTTTATATTTTTCTATCTACAGTCAATACTTTGATAATTTGTCATTTCTAATAATGATACATCCATTTATGAATAGATATGGCAGGTTTCAGGACACTGATGTATCTGAATATGTTGAAAAAATATTCTGCCACTATTTTCACCACCAAAGAATAGCAGTGTGATTTTAATATGATTTGACTCTTTGCAGTCTGTCAGGCTGTCTAGTCACAGAGGAAGGCTGTGCTTCTCTGGTCTCAGCTCTGAGGTCAAACCCCTCACACCTGAGAGAGCTGGACCTGAGCTACAATCACCCAGGAGACTCAGGAGTCAGACTGCTCTCTGCTGGACTGGAGGATCCACACTGCAGACTGGAGAAACTCAAGTATGTAGAGGGTTTATGTCCATGTTCATATCAGACATGTTTGACTTATCAGGCTCATTAAGACAAACATTCTTACCACCACCTGGACAAGGTTATATGCTGACTGTGTGTGTGTCCAGTGTGAGTGTGTGTGTCAGGTGTGTATGTGTCCTGTGTGTGTATATGTCCAGTGTGTATGTGTGTGTGTGTCTCTTGTGTGTGTCCAGTGTGAAACACAAACACTCACACACTGCATAAATACACACATGACATACACACAGGACACACAAACACACACACACACACACACACACAGGACACACAAACACACACACACACACACATACTGGACACACACACATACTGGACACACACACTAGACACAGACAGTGAACACACAGACAAACATTCTTACAAATGCTTGACCGCTTGTGTGTGTCCAGTGTGTTTTTGTGTCCAGTGTGTGTCTAGTGTGTGTTTGTGTCCAGTGTGTGTGTGTGTGTGTGTGTCCAGTGAGTTTTTGTGTCCAGTGTGTGTCCAGTGTGTGTGTGTGTGTGTGTGTGTGTGTTTTTTGTGTTTGTGTCCAGTATTAGTGTGTGTCCCTAGTGTGTGTGTGTGTGTGTGTGTGTCCAGTGAGTTTTTGTGTCCAGTGTGTGTTTGTGTCTAGTGTGTGTTTGTGTCCAGTGTGTGTGTGTGTGTGTATGTCCAGTGAGTTTTTGTGTCCAGTGTGTGTTTGTGTCTGGTGTGTGTTTGTGTCCAGTGTGTGTTTGTGTCTAGTGTGTGTTTGTGTCCAGTGTGTGTGTATGTCCAGTGAGTTTTTGTGTCCAGTGTGGCTATATGTGTGTGTGTGTGTGTATGTGTGTGTGTCCTGTGTGTGTGTGTGTGTGTGTCTAGAATGTGTTTGTGTGTGTGTGTGTGTGTGTGTGTGTGTGTGTGTGTGTGTGTGTGTGTGTGTGTGTGTGTGTGTGTGTGTGTGTGTGTGTGTGTGTGTGTGTGTGAGTTCAGGTGTATCCCTCAATGACTGTCTGTTCTTCTGCTTACCGCTACAGTGTGGAACATGGTGGAGAGAACAGAATGAAACCTGGACTTAGAAAATGTGAGTGTTGACTGCTGTGAAGAATATGACTAAGAATAAGTCTTAATTCAAGTTAAGTCAAAGTCAAAGACCACCATCATTACTTACTTGGTCATATTAAATATAAGCTGTAGTTCTACAGAAGCAGAAATCAGGGACACCAACATTTACAAAGAGTTGCTTTGACAATGTGTGTGTGTGTGTGTGTGTGTGTGTGTGTGTGTGTGTGTGTGTGTGTGTGTGTGTGTGTGTGTGTGTGTGTGTGTGTGTGTGTGTGTGTGTGTGTGTGTGTGTGTGTGTGTGTGTGTGTGTGTGTGTGTGTGTGTGTGTAATCTTTGGGGATAAGTGTGTTTTATGTTACCATACAGTATAACATATGATCATTCAACAAGTCTCAAGTTACCTTAACTTCTCCTTTTGATACCTAGAAACATCTACATTAAATGAATTAGTGAAAAGTGAGTTAACATTCTAATGTGAATGATGATGATTTCTAATATTGTGTCTGGTTTCATCCATCAGATGTCTGTGATCTCACACTGGACCCAAACACAGTAAACAGACTCCTCTCTCTGTCTGAGGAGAACAGAAATGTGACATGTAGGACAGAGGAGCAGCCGTATCCTGATCACCCAGAGAGATTTGAGGACTGTAGACAGGTGCTGTGTAGAGAGGGTCTAACTGGGCGCTGTTACTGGGAGGCAGAGTGGAGTGGGAGAGAAGGGGCTGTTATAGGAGTGACATATAAAGGAATCAGCAGGAGAGGAGAGGGTGATGACTGTTGTCTTGGATGTAATGACAAGTCCTGGAGTCTGATCTGCTCTGACAACAGTTACTCTGCCAGGCACAATAAGAAACCCACTACCACAGACGTCCCTTCCTCCGGCTCCCACAGAGTAGGAGTGTATCTGGACTGGCCAGCCGGCATTCTGTCCTTCTATAGAGCCTCCTCTGACACACTGACCCACCTGATCACATTCACCTCCACATTCACTGAGCCCCTCTATCCAGGATTTTATGTTTGTTTTGACTCCTCAGTGTCCCTGTAAATAATAAACTGACACAAACACACACTGGACTCACAAACACACACTGGACTCACAAACACACACTAGACTCAAACACACACTGGACACACACACACAAACACTGGATAAACAAACACACACTGGACTAACAAACACACACTGGACTCACAAACACACTGGACTCACACATACACACACACTGGACTCACAAACGCACACTGGACACACACAAACACTGGTCTCACACACACACACACACACACACACACTGGACAAACACAAACACTGGTCAAACACACACACACACACACACACACTGGACACACACATGCTGGACAAACTGGACACACACACTGGATATACACACACACACACACACACACACTGGACAAACACACACACAGACCACTCTGGAAATACACACAAACAAACTCACTGGACACAAACACACTGGACAAACACAAACACACATACACTGGACAAACACAAACACACATACACTGGACAAACACACACACACACACACACACACACACACACACACACACTGGACAAACAAACACACACACACTAGACAAACACACACACACACACACACACACACTTGACAAACACAAACACGCTGGACACACACACTGGACAAACACACACTGGACAAACAAACACACACACACACTGGAAAAAAACACACACTGGACAAACAAACACACACACACACTGGAAAAAAACACACACTGGACTAAAACACTGCACAATGCTGGACACAAACACACTGGACACACACACACACACACGCACTGGACAAACACACACACGAACACACACTGGACACACACACACACACACTGGACACACACACACACACACTGGACAAACACACACACTCACTAGACACACACACACTGGACTCACACACACACACAAACACACACACACAAACACACACACACACTGGACAAACACACACACACTGGACAAACACACACACTCACTGGACACAAACACACACACACACTGGACACACACACAGTGCACTCACATACACATACCCTGGACAAACACACACACACACACACACACACACACACACACACACACACACACACACACACACACACACTGGACAAACACACAGACACATACTGGACAAACAAACACACACTGGACACACACACAGTGCACTCACACACACATACCCTGGACAAACACAAACACACACACACATACTGGACAAACAAACACACACTGGACAAACACACACAGTGCACTCACACACACATACCCTGGACAAACACACACACATACACACACTGGACAAACACACACACATACTGGACAAACAAACACACACTGGACAAACTCACACACACACACTGGACAAACACACACACACATACTGGACAAACACACACACACACACTGGACAAACACACATACACAACCTGGATTAAAACACACACACACACACTTGACACACACAGACATGCTGGACACACACAAACGCTAGACACACTCACTGGACTCATACACACACACTCACACACACACACACACACACAAACACACACTGGACAAATACACACACACACTGGACAAACACACACACACACTGGACAAACACACACACAAACACACACTGGACAAACACACACACACACACTGGACACACACACACACGCACTAGACACACACACACACACACACACACACACACACACACACACTCACTGGACTCATACACACACACACACACACACACACACACACACACACACACACACACACACACACACACACACACACACACACACTGGACAAATACACACACACACTGGACAAACACACACACACACTGGACAAACACACACACAAACACACACTGGACAAACACACACACAAACACACACTGGACACACACACACACACTGGACACACACACACACGCACTAGACACACACACACACACACACACACACTGGACTCACACACACACTGGAGAAATACACACACACTGGACAAACACACACACACACACACTGGACAAACACACACACACACGCACTGGACAAACACACATACGAACACACATTGGACACACACACACTGGACACACACACACACACACACACACTGGACAAACACACATAAACACTGTACACACACACTGGACACACACACTGGACAAACACACACACAGGACAAACACACACTGTACAAACACACTGTACAAACACACACACACACTGGACAAACACACACACACTGTACAAAAACACACACACACACTGGTCAAACACACACACACACACACACAAAAGCACTGGACACACTCACACACACACTGGACAAACACACACACACACAGACAAACACACACACACACACACACACACACTGGACACACACACTGGACACACACACTGGACAACCACACACACTGGACAAACGAACACCAACACAAACACACCTAACACACATACACACACTTGATTAACACACACGCACACTGGACCAACACACACTAAACAAACACACACACAAACACACACTGGACACAGACATCTTCCTATAATTGTGAGGACCTTGACCCAGGACCTTCAAATGAGGACCATCATTTCTGATAGAATTGATGACAATTCTACCACCCTGCATACCACTGCTGGCTTGCTTCTGAAGCTAAGCAGGGTTGGTCCTGGTCAGTCCCTGGATGGGAGACCAGATGCTGCTGGAAGTGGTGTTGGAGGGCCAGTAGGAGGCACTCTTTCCTCTGGTCTAAAAAATATCCCAATTCCCCAGGGCAGTGATTGGGGACACTGCCCTGTGTAGGGTGCCGTCTTTCGGATGGGACGTTAAACGGGTGTCCTGACTCTCTGAGGTCATTAAAAATCCCATGGCACTTATCGTAAGAGTAGGGGTGTTAACCCCGGTGTCCTGGCTAAATTCCCAATCTGGACCTCAAACCATCATGGTCACCTAATAATCCCCAGTTTACAATTGGCTCATTCATCCCCCTCCTCTCCCCTGTAACTATTCCCCAGGTCGTTGCTGCAAATGAGAACGTGTTCTCAGTCAACTTACCTGGTAAAATAACGGTAAAATAAAATAAATAAATAAACAAACAGACACCTCTTTCCAGCACTAAGTGGTCCAACAATCACAGAGTTGAAAATATTACAAGAATATTCTGCAAATGTTGATGAAGATGTCACTCAATACACCTAAAATAATATGCAGTCTTTCCACTATAAAGGCAAAGGCCAGATGGCTAGAGTCTTTGATATTTATTAACACACCAACAGGGGTAGGCAAGTGAATGGCAAAAGGTCAACACCAGTTCAGAGTCCAATAGGTGCAGAGTGCCAGGCAGGTTCAAGGTCAGGACAGGCAGACTGGTCAGGCAGGCGGGTACTGAGTCCAGAAAACAGGCAAGGGACAAAAACCGGGAGGCCTATCAAAAAGAGAAAACAGGAGCACAAGGAAAAACATGCTGGTTGACTTGAAACATACAAGACGAACTGGCACAGAGAAACAGGAAACACAGGGATAAATACACTGGCACAGAGAGACAGGAAACACAGGGATAAATACACTGGCACAGAGAGACAGGAAACACAGGGATAAATACACTGGTACAGAGAGACAGGAAACACAGGGATAAATACACTGGTACAGAGAGACAGGAAACACAGGGATAAATACACTGGCACAGAGAGACAGGAAACACAGGGATAAATACACTGGTACAGAGAGACAGGAAACACAGGGATAAATACACTGGTACAGAGAGACAGGAAACACAGGGATAAATACACTGGTACAGAGAGACAGGAACACAGGGATAAATACACTGGCACAGAGAGACAGGAAACACAGGGATAAATACACTGGAACAGAGAGACAGGAAACAAAGGGATAAATACACTGGTACAGAGAGACAGGAAACACATGGATAAATACACTGGTACAGAGAGACAGGAAACACAGGGATAAATACACTGGCACAGAGAGACAGGAAACAAAGGGATAAATACATTGGTACAGAGAGACAGGAAACACAGGGATAAATACACTGGTACAGAAAGAGAGGAAACACAGGGATACATAAACTGGCACAGAGAGACAGGAAACACAGGGATAAATACACTGGCACAGAGAGACAGGAAACACAGGGATAAATACACTGGTACAGAGAGACAGGAAACACAGGGATAAATACACTGGTACAGAGAGACAGGAAACACAGGGATAAATACACTGGCACAGAGAGACAGGAAACAAAGGGATAAATACACTGGCGCAGAGAGACAGGAAACACAGGGATAAATACACTGGTACAGAGAGACAGGAAACACAGGGATAAATACACTGGTACAGAGAGACAGGAAACACAGGGATAAATACACTGGTACAGAGAGACAGGAAACACAGGGATAAATACACTGGCACAGAGAGACAGGAAACACAGGGATAAATACACTGGCACAGAGAGACAGGAAACAAAGGGATAAATACACTGGTACAGAAAGACAGGAAACACAGGGATAAATAAACTGGCACAGAGAGACAGGAAACACAGAGATAAATACACTGGCACAGAGATACAGGAAACAAAGGGATAAATACACTGGTACAGAAAGACAGGAAACACAGGGATAAATACACTGGTACAGAAAGACAGGAAACACAGGGATAAATACACTGGCACAGAAAGACAGGAAACACAGGGATAAATACACTGGCACAGAGAGACAGGAAACAAAGGGATAAATACATTGGTACAGAGAGACAGGAAACACAGGGATAAATACACTGGTACAGAAAGAGAGGAAACACAGGGATACATAAACTGGCACAGAGAGACAGGAAACACAGGGATAAATACACTAATAAAGAGAAGCTAGTGATGTGGGGGTTCTCTCATAACCCTCAGTCCCCAGGTGGGTAGATGGCAGGTTGTATAAAGAGAAAACAATAGGCTATATAACAAAATCCATAAATGTATAATTATTGTGCAATTTAAACTAAGTGTACAAAACATTATGAACACCTGCTCTTTCCATGACAGACTGACCAGGTGAATCCAGGTGAAAGCTATGATACCTTATTGATGTCACTTGCAGATGAAGGGGACGGGACAGGTTATAGAAGGATTTTTAAGCCTGGAGACAATTGAGACATGGATTGTGTCTGTGTGCTAGAGGGGGATTGAGCAACACAACATTTTTAAGTACATTTGAACGGGGTATGGTAGTAGGTGCCATGTACACCGGTTTGTGTCAAGAACTGCAACGCTGCTGGGGTTTTCACGCTCATGTTCCACCACCCAAAGGACATCCAGCCAACTGGACACATTGGAGTGTTGGAGTCAACATGGACCAGCACCCCTGTGGAACGGGTTCAACACCTGTAGAATCCATTCTGTTCTGAGGACAAAAGGGGGGAACTCAATATTAGGAAGGCGTCCTTAATATCTAGTGCACTCAGTGTATAACCTATAGACTACACTGCTCAGTTAGAGTAATATCTAGTCCACTCAGTGTATAACCTGTAGACTACACTGCTCAGTTAGAGTAATATCTAGTCCACTCAGTGTAAAACCTGTAGACTACACTGCTCAGTTACAGTAATATCTAGTCTACTCAGTGTATAACCTGTAGTCTACACTGCTCAGTTAGAGTAATATCTAGTCCACTCAGTGTATAACCTATAGACTACACTGCTCAGTTAGAGTAATATCTAGTCTACTCGGTGTATAACCTGTAGTCTACACTGCTCAGTTAGAGTAATATCTAGTCCACTCAGTGTATAACCTGTAGGCTACACTGCTCAGTTACAGTAATATCTAGTCCACTCAGTGTATAACCTATAGACTACACTGCTCAGTTAGAGTAATATCTAGTCCACTCAGTGTATAACCTGTAGGCTACACTGCTCAGTTAGAGTAGTATCTAGTCCACTCAGTGTATAACCTGTAGACTACACTGCTCAGTTAGAGTAATATCTAGTCCACTCAGTGTATAACCTGTAGACTACACTGCTCAGTTACAGTAATATCTAGTCCACTCAGTGTATAACCTGTAGACTACACTGCTCAGTTAGAGTAATATCTAGTCCACTCAGTGTATAACCTGTAGACTACACTGCTCAGTTAGACTAATATCTAGTCATCTCAGTGTATAACCTGTAGACTACACTGCTCAGTTAGAGTAATATCTAGTCCACTCAGTGTATAACCTATAGGCTACACTGCTCAGTTAGAGTACTATCTAGTCCACTCAGTGTATAACCTATAGACTACACTGCTCAGTTAGAGTAATATCTAGTCCACTCAGTGTATAACCTGTAGACTACACTGCTCAGTTAGAGTAATATCTAGTCCACTCAGTGTATAACCTGTAGACTACACTGCTCAGTTAGAGTAATATCTAGTCCACTCAGTGTATAACCTATAGGCTACACTGCTCAGTTAGAGTAATATCTAGTCCACTCAGTGTATAACCTGTAGGCTACACTGCTCAGTTAGAGTAATATCTAGTCCACTCAGTGTATAACCTGTAGGCTACACTGCTCAGTTAGAGTAATATCTAGTCTACTCAGTGTATAACCTGTAGGCTACACTGCTCAGTTAGAGTAATATCTAGTCCACTCAGTGTATAACCTGTAGACTACACTGCTCAGTTAGAGTAATATCTAGTCCACTCAGTGTATAACCTATAGGCTACACTGCTCAGTTAGAGTAATATCTAGTCCACTCAGTGTATAACCTGTAGGCTACACTGCTCAGTTAGAGTAATATCTAGTCCACTCAGTGTATAACCTGTAGGCTACACTGCTCAGTTAGAGTAATATCTAGTCTACTCAGTGTATAACCTGTAGGCTACACTGCTCAGTTAGAGTAATATCTAGTCCACTCAGTGTATAACCTGTAGACTACACTGCTCAGTTAGAGTAATATCTAGTACACTCAGTGTTTAACCTATAGACTACACTGCTCAGTTAGAGTAATATCTAGTCCACTCAGTGTATAACCTGTAGGCTACACTGCTCAGTTAGAGTAATATCTAGTCCACTCAGTGTATAACCTATAGACTACACTGCTCAGTTAGAGTAATATCTAGTCCATTCAGTGTATAACCTGTAGGCTACACTGCTCAGTTAGAGTAATATCTAGTCCACTCAGTGTATAACCTATAGGCTACACTGCTCAGTTAGAGTAATATCTAGTCCACTCAGTGTATAACCTGTAGGCTACACTGCTCAGTTAGAGTAATATCTAGTCCACTCAGTGTATAACCTGTAGGCTACACTGCTCAGTTAGAGTACTATCTAGTCCACTCAGTGTATAGCCTGTAGACTACACTGCTCAGTTAGAGTAATATCTAGTCCACTCAGTGTATAACCTGTAGGCTACACTGTTCAGGTAGAGTAATATTTAGTCCACTCAGTGTATAACCTGTAGGCTACACTGCTCAGAGTAATATCTAGTCCACTCAGTGTATAACCTGTAGACTACACTGCTCAGTTAGAGTAATATCTAGTCCACTCAGTGTATAACCTGTAGACTACACTGCTCAGTTAGAGTAATATCTAGTCTACTCGGTGTATAACCTGTAGGCTACACTGCTCAGTTAGAGTAATATCTAGTCCACTCAGTGTATAACCTGTAGACTACATTGCTCAGTTAGAGTAATATCTAGTCCACTCAGTGTATAACCTGTAGACTACACTGCTCAGTTAGAGTAATATCTAGTCCACTCAGTGTATAACCTGTAGGCTACACTGCTCAGTTAGAGTAATATCTAGTCCACTCAGTGTATAACCTGTAGACTACACTGCTCAGTTAGAGTAATATCTAGTCCACTCAGTGTATAACCTGTAGGCTACACTGCTCAGTTAGAGTAATATCTAGTCCACTCAATGTCTAACCTGTAGACTACACTGCTCAGTTAGAGTCCGTCTGTTAAGGTGCCTCTTTATCAGCATCATAAAAGCTGACAGTATTTCAACCACATCAAATATGCATCCAAGTCAAACTGAAATCTGATCAGAAACATGTTGGGTCTTTTACAATGAAGATTGGCCACTAGATTATTACCAGTTTATATTAATAACTAAAACTTCACCTATATTTTATTAATATTCTGTCATAAAGAACACATTCAAATTAATAACTAAAATAAAATAATGGTTTTCCATCTCAAAAGGTTAAATGAAAAAATAACTATGATAAGTGCCTATTAAGTACCAAATAAAGTAACCATTGACAATAACAGGGTTTCATATTAATTCTTATGGCTGTTTTTTTTGCGGTGAAACAATTGTTTATCTAGTCATGGTTGTTTTGCAACACAGCCAAACGTGATTGTTTTTTTTGCGGGGAGTATTGACCGAAGTGAGCTGATTTGACGACAACAAGCAATGACATCTTTGCGCACCAGTAATACTGGCGAAGCGTCGTTGATTGACTGTATTTCTGCCCAATGATCACAGATCTTCTTGAAATCTAGCTGGGTAGATAGCCAATGAGTTGAGGTAAATGCCATTCTTTGTTTCTGAACGCAAGCGTAACAGACCTTCTTTCGCCATCGACCTTCGGACTAGTTGCAGCAGAACTCATTACGCACTGGTGAAGTTCAAAACCTGGGGCTGGTGAAGTTCAAAACCCTAAAGGATTACTGGAAAACATCCCCACTCTATCAACTGCCTTTCCCCCCCACTGTCATGTCCTCTACAAGGTTTTTAAATATCTCACTGGCGCTTCACATCAGTGACCCAGAAGTTGATGAGGAGAATGACAGGAGGAGAGGCACCGCACGGTTTGACAGGCTCTGCAAAGTCAAACCTCTCTCCGCCAGCATGGTTGAGGCTTGCAAGACCCATTTTCAGCCCGCCCAGAACTTGTCCATAGATGAAAGGATGGTAGCCTCAAAGGTCAGAATTGGCCTTAAACAATATATGCGTAACAAGCCAACTAAGTGGGGTTACAAGCTGTTTGTTTTGGCTGATTCTGTGTGTGCCTACACATGCAATTTCTTTGTCTATGAGGGGAAGAACACTTGTGTGACTGGTAAAGGACTTAGCTATGACTCTGTGATGGCGTTATTGGATCTCCAACTGCTGGGGAAGGGCTACAAACTCTTTGTGGACAAGTTTTACACAAGCCCTACCCTGTTTGCAGACCTGAGGAAGCTGGAGGTGTGGGCTTGTGGCACTATTCGGACCAACAGAGTTTGTGAAGTGAAGTGTTTGTGAAGTGGATGGACACTCGAGAGGTAGTCATGTGCTCCACTATTCACAAGTCCTTCAATGGCGACCATGTCAGTAGGCGTGTGAAAGATGCCATGGGTGCATGGACCAACAAAAATGTCCCCATTCCTGCAGCCATCAAGGACTACAACAAGAGCATGGGAGGTGTAGACCTATCAGACGCACTGATAGGGTACTACAATGTTCTACATAAGACAAAGAAGTGGTACAAGACATTGTTTTACCACTTCATTGACATTGCTGTGGTGAATTCCTTCATCCTGCAGAAGGAAATGGCGAAGAGCTGTGGACAGCCCCCCATCACACAGCTAGCCTTCAGGGAGCTGCTCATCCGGGAGCTTGCTGCCTATAGCACAAAGTCCACTACATCACACTCTGCCCCCTCTAACTCTGCCCGCTCTACCTCTGCCCGCTCTACCTCTGCCCCCTCTACTCCTGCCTCCAGTGGTGTTCATATGCCACAATTCATTACTGCAGACATGACTGTGCCTCATGGCCAAAAGGCCACAGCATTTAGGCGTCGTTGTGTTCTGTGTCACATGAAGTCCCCCATCATCTGCACCACGTGTTCAGTTTGCCTCTGCTTTACATCAGAAAGAGACTGCTATGGGATATGGCACAGGCAGCAAAATATTGTGTAGAGGACTTCTAAAGGCTCTACCCCTGTTTTAATTTTTTTATTTTTTCTAATATTTTTTTTAACATTTTTATAATTTTTTTTGTGTGTTAGAATTGCTTTTTGATATGTCGTATATAGTAATTTGCACTGTTGTATATAGTTATAGGTCATTTCACCAATTCGGCCACTTGGGTACATTTGGGCAACTTGTGTGGGACACCTGGGTGACTTCATGCTAAATGTCATGTAGCTCACCCATTCCTGAAGTTATCAGTCTAAAACTTTGCACAACTACAGTTGCCCTCTTGTGTTCTCCATCTAAATTGTCCCCAGCATCCTATCTGACTGTTTGGCTATTCCAGTACATGTGAAAGATGATGCTACAACAATAAAAAACAGAAAATGTATGTTTATTTCCTTGTACTTTCTTCTACCAGATCTACTGTGTTATATTCTCCTACATTCAATTAACATTTCCACAAACTTCAGAATGTTTCCTTTCAAATGATACCAAGAATATACATATCCTTGCTTCTGGGGCTGAGCTACAGGCAGTTAGATTAGGGTATGTCTTCAGGCGGAAATTGAGAACAAGGGTTGCAGCCATAAAAGGTTAAATCATGTATAAATCCCTTGTGAATGTCACACCCTGATCTGTTTCACCTGTCGTTGTGATTGTCTCCACCCCCTCTTCCCCATTATCCCCTGTGTATTTATACCTGTGTTCTCTGTTTGTCTCCACCCCCTCCAGGTGTCGCCCATCTTCCCCATTATCCCCTGTGTATTTATACCTGTGTTCTCTGTTTGTCTCCACCCCCTCCAGGTGTCGCCCATCTTCCCCATTATCCCCTGTGTATTTATACCTGTGTTCTCTGTTTGTCTGTTGCCAGTTCGTCTTGTTTGTCAAGTCAACCAGCGTTTTTGTCTCAGCTCCCGCTTTTCCCCAGTCTCTCTCTTTCTCGCCCTCCTGGTTTTGACCCTTGCCTGTCCTGACTCTGAGCCCGCCTGCCTGACCACTCTGCCTGACCCTGAGCCTGCCTTCCATCCTGTACCTTTGCCCCTACTCTGGATTACCGACCTCTGCCTGACCTGACCCTGAGTCTGCCTGCCATCCTGTCCCTTTGCCCCACTACTATGGATTATCGACCCCTCCCTGCCTTGGCCAGTCGTTTGCCTTCCCCTGTTGCTGTAATACACATTGTTACGTCAACAAAGTCTGGGTCTTACCTGAAACGTGAAAGAATGGTAATATGTTGTTAGTGGGTTTTTGAATAGCACTCTGATAATGCCATATTTTAGTGAATGGAAGAAGCTGTGGTTTCAATACAAGGTTAAATAATGAATAGAAGGTTTGAGCTTTCAGACTGACAAAATAGATAAGCTGCTAGTGACAGGAAGTAGTACTCACTGAACTCAAACAGGCTGTAAGGGACAAAATGGGACATTTGGAGCAGAGGTATAAACAGCTGAATGGGAGGTAATGTCATCTATAACGATCATCTGTTTCCATTACATGGAACAGTGTTTAAAATAAAGTTGGTCCAAGTAATGTTTTATTATTGAATATTAACCTCTAACGAGCCTCTACCCCGGGTCCGGGATCACCCCCCATCCCCCCACACACTGATTAGCATAGCTAGCATAGCTTCACAAGTAGATAGTAGCATCTAAATATCATTAAATCACAAGTCCAAGACACCAGATGAAAGATACAGATCTTGTGAATAAAGCCACCATTTCAGATTTTTAAAATGTTTTACAGGGAAGACAAAATATGTAAATCTATTAGCTAAACACGTTAGCAAAATACACAATTTCTTTGTCCACCATTTTTTCTCTCCACCAGTAGCTATCACCAATTCGGCTAAACTAAGATATTGAAAACCAATAACCTATAAAAAACCTCATCAGATGACAGTCTGATAACATATTTATGGTATAGGATAGGTTTTGTTAGAAAAAAGTGCATATTTCAGGTAGAAATCACAGTTTACAATTGCACCGACCATCACAACACGACTAGAATTACTATAGAGAGCAACGTGTATGACCAATTTACTCTTAATAAAACATTTCATAAGAATAGACAAAGCATAGCAATGGAAAGACCCAGATCTTGTGATTCCAGACAATATTTCAGATTTTCTAAGCGTTTTACAGCGAAAACACAATAAATCGATAAGTTAGCATACCACATGTGAAAACGTTACCAGAGCATCGATTCCAGCCAAAGAGCGCTATAACGTAATCACCGCCAAAATAAATTAATTTTTTCACTAACCTTCTCAGAATTCTTCCGATGACACTCCTGTAACATCATTTTACAACATACATATACAGTTTGTTCGAAAATGTGCATATTTAGCCATACAAAACCGTGGTTATACAATGAAAATAGTAGCAACTCAAGCATCAAAATGAGGGACGTCAGCTTTCAGAGTGATCTAGTTTAATCGAAAGCTAATCATATACTTGACTAAAAAATACAGGGTTGACAGGAATCGAAAGACAAATTAGTTCTTAATGCAACCGCTGACTTACATTTTTAAAATTATCCTTACTTTTCAATACAGGGTTCGCCAAGTGACGCGATAACAAACAAAATGGCGAAATATGCGTTTAAAATATTTCGACAGAACAACGATTTATCATATTAAATATTGCTTACTTTGAGCTGTTCTTCCATCAGATTCTTGGGCAATGTATCCTTTCTATGTTGTAATCTTCTTTTGGTCGATAGATGTCCTCTGTCCTTCGAAATATCCACTAACGATCGAACGGGACCCCAAAACGTGTCCAAAGTTTCAGAGTGCACAACAAAGAAATTCCTCAAAATCGCACTAAACGGATATAAATTGCTATAAAACGGTTCAAATTAACTACATTATGATGTTTTTAACAACTATAACGACTAAAAACATGACCGGAGAAATATTACTCTCTAAACAACGATTTGGAAGGAGGCAGGTCTGATGCCCATCTTGCGCACGACGCATGCAGGAAGAGAGCGGTACTTCTACGTTTTCGTGTTTTATAGTGGCTGTGATTGTGCAATAGACTCCATTCAAAACGTGATGACGTACAGACACCCAGAGGAAGACGTAGGCAGTGTCGGTTTCTTCATAGCATTCACTGTCGCCTTAAAAACAGACTCCAGATCAGGGGTAAAAATTTCTGAAATCTGACCCCTGTCATGAAAAGTGCTGTAGATATTGTTCTGTACCACTCAGAGACAAAATTCCAACGGCTATAGAAACTAGAAAGTGTTTTCTATCCAATAATAACAATAATATGCATATTGTACGATCAAGAATTTAGCACGAGGCAGTTTAATTTGGAGACCCAAATATGCTAATGCGGGACAGCACCCCCTATAGTTCCAAGAAGTTTTAAGCTGATAAGACAGAACCAACTTGTTGAAGGTTCTAATAGATGTGTTAAACAACAGGGTTTATATTTAGACTAAATCAATGATAAGACAGAACCAACTTGAAGGATCTAATAGATGTGTTAAACAACAGGGTTTATATTTAGACTAAATCAATGATAAGACAGAACCAACTTGAAGGATCTAATAGATATGTTAAACAACAGGGTTTATATTTAGACTAAATCAATGAAAAGACAGAACCAACTTGTTGAAGGTTCTAATAGATGTGTTAAACAACAGGGTTTATATTTAGACTAAATCAATGATAAGACAGAACCAACTTGTTGAAGGATCTAATAGATGTGTTAAACAGGGTTTATATTTAGACTAAATCAATGATAAGACAGAACCAACTTGTTGAAGGATCTAATAGATGTGTTAAACTACAGGGTTTATATTTAGACTAAATCAATGATAAGACAGAACCAACTTGTTGAAGGATCTAATAGATGTGTTAAACAACAGGGTTTATATTTAGACTAAATCAATGATAAGACAGAACCAACTTGTTGAAGGATCTAATAGATGTGTTAAACAACAGGGTTTATATTTAGACTAAATCAATGATAAGACAGAACCAACTTGTTGAAGGATCTAATAGATGTGTTAAACAGGGTTTATATTTAGACTAAATCAATGATAAGACAGAACCAACTTGTTGAAGGATCTAATAGATGTGATAAACAGGGTTTATATTTAGACTAAATCAGTGATAAGACAGAACCAACAGATTGGCCTTACTGAAGAGCTCAGTGATTTTCAATGTGGCACCGTCATAGGACATTTCAGACAAGTCAGTTTGTCAAATGTCTTCCCTGCTAGAGTTGCCCTGGTCAACTGTAAGTGCTGTTATTGTAAAGTGGAAACGTCTAGGAGCAACAACGGCTCAGCCGCGAAGTGGTAGGCCACACAAGCTCAGAGAACGGGACCACCGAATGCTGAAACGCGCAAAAATCGTCAGTCCTCGGTTGCAACACTCACTGCTGAGTTCCAAACGGCCTCTGGAAGCAACATCAGCACAAGAACTGTTTGTCGGGAGCTTCATGAAATTGGTTTCCATGGCAGAGGAAATGCCAAACCCACCCCTAGAATGCCAAAACCACCCCGAATCTGGGTTTGGCAAATGCCAGGAGAACGCTACCAGCCCCAATGCACAGTGCCAAATGTAAAGTTTGGTGGAGAAGGAATAATGTTCTGGGGCTGTTTTTCATGTTTCGGGCCCCTGAGTTTCAGTGAAGGGAAATCTTAATGCTACAGCATACAATGGCATTCTAGATGATTCTGTGCTTTATGGCAACAGTTTGGGGAAGGCCCTTTCCTGTTTCAGCATGATAATGCCCCTGTGCATGAAGCAAAGTCAATACAGAAATGGTTTGTTGAGATCAATGTGAAAGAACTTGACTGGCCTGCAAACCTCAAACCACCTCAACCCCATTGAACACATTTGGGATGAATTGGAACACCGACTGTGAGCCAGGCCTAATCGCCCAACATCAGTGCCCGACCTCACTAATGTTTGTGGCTGAATGGAAGCAAGTCCCAGCAGCAATGTTCCAACATCTAGCAGCAAAGGGGGGACCAACTCCATGTCAATGCCATGATTTTGGAATGAGATGTTCGATGAGCATGTGTCCACATATTTTTGTAGTGTATTTTGTCTTGCCCATTCACCCTCTGAATGACACACACACAATCCATGTCTCAAATGTCTCAAGGCTTAAAAATCCTTCTTTAACCCGTCTCTTCTCCTTCGTCTACACTGATTGAAGTGGATTTAGAACGTGACACCAATAAGGGGTCAAAGCTTCCACCTGGATTCACCTGGTCAGTCTGTCATGGAAAGAGCTGTTCATAATGTTTTGTCCACTCAGTGTCTGACCGGATTGGATGTTTATTTTTTAAATGATTTTAGTCAGTTAGCAGACGTTCTTATTCAGAGTGATTTACAGGAGCAATTAGGGTTAGGTGCCTTGCTTAAGGGCACAACGGCAGGTTTTTCTCCAAGTCGGCTCGGGGATTTGAACCGCTCTTAACCGCTAGGCTACCTGCCACCCTATGCGTTCAATGTCAATGTTGTTTGACTTGTTTGTGTATCAGCACATTGACCTGGTCTCACTGGTCAACACTGCGTCCATGTTGCATCACACAGGCGTTTTCAAAGAACCTTTAGTCAAGGTGAGCTTCTCGCCCACTCAGTCTGTATTATCAGACTTCCTGGTCTAACTTATTAACTTAATACTCATACCTTATTGACCGTTGATTCAGTGGAACTCACAGGGAGGGTTGGGGCATGTCTTTCAAACTTCCAAAGCATTTTATTTTATCTGACTTTTTTAATTAGAACATTGAAATGTACAACAGTAAGTCTAAATTTATACCATGACATTAAAGTGATAGTTAAGCGTTTTAAAATATTTAAAAGGAACATTTACCCTGCACCCCACCACCACACAGGAACATTTACCCTGCACCTCACCTCCACACAGTAACATTTACCCTGCACCCCACCTCCACACAGTAACATTTACCCTGCACCCCACCTCCACACAGTAACATTTACCCTGCACCCCACCTCCACACAGTAACATTTACCCTGCACCCCACCTCCACACAGTAACATTTACCCTGCACCCCACCTCCACACAGTAACATTTACCCTGCACCTCACCTCCACACAGTAACATTTACCCTGCACCACCACACAGTAACATTTACCCTGCACCCCACCACCACACAGTAACATTTACCCTGCACCCCACCTCCACACAGTAACATTTACCCTGCACCACCACACAGTAACATTTACCCTGCACCCCACCTCCACAAAGTAACATTTACCCTGCACCTCCACACAGTAACATTTACCCTAAACCCCACCTCCACACAGTAACATTTACCCTGCACCTCACCTCCACACAGTAACATTTACCCTGCACCCCACCACCACACAGTAACATTTACCCTGCACCTCACCTCCACACAGTAACATTTACCCTGCACCCCACCACCACACAGTAACATTTACCCTGCACCTCACCTCCACACAGTAACATTTACCCTGCACCCCACCTCCACACAGTAACATTTACCCTGCACCTCCACACAGTAACATTTACCCTGCACCCCACCTCCACACAGTAACATTTACCCTGCACCCCACCTCCACACAGTAACATTTACCCTGCACCTCCACACAGTAACATTTACCCTGCACCTCCACACAGTAACATTTACCCTGCACCTCCACACAGTAACATTTACCCTGCACCTCCACACAGTAACATTTACCCTGCACCCCACCTCCACACAGTAACATTTACCCTGCACCCCACCACCACACATGAACATTTACCCTGCACCTCACCTCCACACAGTAACATTTACCCTGCACCTCCACACAGGAACATTTACCCTGCAACCCACCTCCACACAGTAACATTTACCCTGCACCTCCACACAGGAACATTTACCCTGCACCCCACCTCCACACAGGAACATTTACCCTGCACCCCACCTCCACACAGTAACATTTACCCTGCACCCCACCTCCACACAGTAACATTTACCCTGCACCCCACCTCCACACAGTAACATTTACCCTGCACCTCACCTCCACACAGTAACATTTACCCTGCACCCCACCACCACACAGTAACATTTACCCTGCACCCCACCTCCACACAGTAACATTTACCCTGCACCCCACCTCCACACAGTAACATTTACCCTGCACCTCCACACAGGAACATTTACCCTGCACCCCACCTCCACACAGTAACATTTACCCTGCACCCCACCTCCACACAGTAACATTTACCCTGCACCTCCACACAGGAACATTTACCCTGCACCTCCACACAGTAACATTTACCCTGCACCTCCACACAGTAACATTTACCCTGCACCCCACCTCCACACAGTAACATTTACCCTGCACCTCCACACAGTAACATTTACCCTGCACCCCACCTCCACACAGGAACATTTACCCTGCACCTCCACACAGTAACATTTACCCTGCACCCCACCTCCACACAGGAACATTTACCCTGCACCTCCACACAGTAACATTTACCCTGCACCCCACCTCCACACAGGAACATTTACCCTGCACCTCCACACAGTAACATTTACCCTGCACCCCACCTCCACACAGGAACATATACCCTGCACCTCCACACAGTAACATTTACCCTGCACCCCACCTCCACACAGGAACATTTACCCTGCACCTCCACACAGTAACATTTACCCTGCACCTCCACACAGTAACATTTACCCTGCACCCCACACAGTAACATTTACCCTGCACCCCACCCCACACAGTAACATTTACCCTGCATCTCACCTCCACACAGTAACATTTACCCTGCACCACCACACATAACATTTACCCTGCACCCCACCTCCACACAGTAACATTTACCCTGCACCTCCACACAGTAACATTTACCCTGCACCTCCACACAGTAACATTTACCCTGCACCTCCACACAGTAACATTTACCCTGCACCCCACCTCCACACAGTAACATTTACCCTGCACCCCACCACCACACATAACATTTACCCTGCACCCCACCTCCACACAGTAACATTTACCCTGCATCTCCACACAGTAACATTTACCCTGCACCTCCACACAGTAACATTTACCCTGCACCTCACCTCCACACAGTAACATTTACCCTGCACCTCCACACAGTAACATTTACCCTGCACCCCACCTCCACACAGTAACATTTACCCTGCACCCCACCACCACACAGTAACATTTACCCTGCACCTCACCTCCACACAGTAACATTTACCCTGCACCCCACCTCCACACAGGAACATTTACCCTGCACCTCACCTCCACACAGTAACATTTACCCTGCACCTCCACACAGTAACATTTACCCTGCACCACCACACAGTAACATTTACCCTGCACCTCACCTCCACACAGTAACATTTACCCTGCACCCCACCTCCACACAGGAACATTTACCCTGCACCTCACCTCCACACAGTAACATTTACCCTGCACCTCCACACAGTAACATTTACCCTGCATCTCCACACAGTAACATTTACCCTGCACCTCCACACAGTAACATTTACCCTGCACCTCACCTCCACACAGTAACATTTACCCTGCACCTCACCTCCACACAGTAACATTTACCCTGCACCCCACCTCCACACAGTAACATTTACCCTGCACCTCACCTCCACACAGTAACATTTACCCTGCACCTCACCTCCACACAGTAACATTTACCCTGCACCTCACCACACAGTAACATTTACCCTGCACCCCACCTCCACACAGTAACATTTACCCTGCACCACCACACAGTAACATTTACCCTGCACCTCACCTCCACACAGTAACATTTACCCTGCACCTCACCTCCACACAGTAACATTTACCCTGCACCCCACCTCCACACAGTAACATTTACCCTGCACCCCACCTCCACACAGTAACATTTACCCTGCACCCCACCTCCACACAGTAACATTTACCCTGCACCCCACCTCCACACAGTAACATTTACCCTGCACCCCACCTCCACACAGTAACATTTACCCTGCACCCCACCTCCACACAGTAATATTTACCCTGCACCCCACCTCCACACAGTAACATTTACCCTGCACCTCACCTCCACACAGTAACATTTACCCTGCACCCCACCTCCACACAGTAATATTTACCCTGCACCCCACCTCCACACAGTAACATTTACCCTGCACCTCACCTCCACACAGTAACATTTACCCTGCACCCCACCTCCACACAGTAACATTTACCCTGCACCTCCACACAGTAACATTTACCCTGCACCCCACCTCCACACAGTAACATTTACCCTGCACCCCACCTCCACACAGTAACATTTACCCTGCATCTCACCTCCACACAGTAACATTTACCTTGCACCTCACCTCCACACATAACATTTACCCTGCACCCCACCTCCACACAGGAACATTTACCCTGCACCCCACCTCCACACAGGAACATTTACCCTGCACCTCCACACAGTAACATTTACCCTGCACCTCCACACAGTAACATTTACCCTGCACCTCACCTCCACACAGTAACATTTACCCTGCACCCCACCTCCACACAGTAACATTTACCCTGCATCTCACCTCCACACAGTAACATTTACCCTGCACCTCCACACAGTAACATTTACCCTGCACCACCACACATAACATTTACCCTGCACCCCACCTCCACACAGTAACATTTACCCTGCACCCCACCTCCACACAGTAACATTTACCCTGCATCTCACCTCCACACAGTAACATTTACCCTGCACCTCCACACATAACATTTACCCTGCACCCCACCTCCACACAGTAACATTTACCCTGCACCCCACCTCCACACAGTAACATTTACCCTGCACCCCACCTCCACACAGTAACATTTACCCTGCACCACCACACAGTAACATTTACCCTGCACCTCACCTCCACACAGTAATATTTACCCTGCATCTCACCTCCACACAGTAACATTTACCCTGCACCTCACCACCACACATAACATTTACCCTGCACCCCACCTCCACACAGTAACATTTACCCTGCACCCCACCTCCACACAGTAACATTTACCCTGCACCCCACCTCCACACAGTAACATTTACCCTGCACCCCACCTCCACACAGTAACATTTACCCTGCACCCCACCTCCACACAGTAACATTTACCCTGCACCCCACCTCCACACAGGAACATTTACCCTGCACCCCACCTCCACACAGTAACATTTACCCTGCACCCCACACAGTAACATTTACCCTGCACCCCACCTCCACACAGTAACATTTACCCTGCACCCCACACAGTAACATTTACCCTGCACCCCACCCCACACAGTAACATTTACCCTGCATCTCACCTCCACACAGTAACATTTACCCTGCACCTCCACACAGTAACATTTACCCTGCACCACCACACATAACATTTACCCTGCACCCCACCTCCACACAGTAACATTTACCCTGCACCCCACCACCACACAGTAACATTTACCCTGCACCCCACCTCCACACAGTAACATTTACCCTGCACCTCCACACAGTAACATTTACCCTGCACCTCCACACAGTAACATTTACCCTGCACCTCCACACAGTAACATTTACCCTGCACCCCACCTCCACACAGTAACATTTACCCTGCACCCCACCACCACACATAACATTTACCCTGCACCCCACCTCCACACAGTAACATTTACCCTGCACCTCCACACAGTAACATTTACCCTGCACCTCCACACAGTAACATTTACCCTGCACCTCACCTCCACACAGTAACATTTACCCTGCACCTCCACACAGTAACATTTACCCTGCACCCCACCTCCACACAGTAACATTTACCCTGCACCCCACCACCACACAGTAACATTTACCCTGCACCTCACCTCCACACAGTAACATTTACCCTGCACCCCACCTCCACACAGGAACATTTACCCTGCACCTCACCTCCACACAGTAACATTTACCCTGCACCTCCACACAGTAACATTTACCCTGCACCTCCACACAGTAACATTTACCCTGCACCTCCACACAGTAACATTTACCCTGCACCTCACCTCCACACAGTAACATTTACCCTGCACCTCACCTCCACACAGTAACATTTACCCTGCATCCCACCTCCACACAGTAACATTTACCCTGCACCTCACCTCCACACAGTAACATTTACCCTGCACCTCACCTCCACACAGTAACATTTACCCTGCACCTCACCACACAGTAACATTTACCCTGCACCCCACCTCCACACAGTAACATTTACCCTGCACCACCACACAGTAACATTTACCCTGCACCCCACCTCCACACAGTAACATTTACCCTGCACCCCACCTCCACACAGTAACATTTACCCTGCACCACCACACAGTAACATTTACCCTGCACCCCACCTCCACACAGTAACATTTACCCTGCACCTCACCTCCACACAGTAACATTTACCCTGCACCTCACCTCCACACAGTAACATTTACCCTGCACCCCACCTCCACACAGTAACATTTACCCTGCACCCCACCTCCACACAGTAACATTTACCCTGCACCCCACCTCCACACAGTAACATTTACCCTGCACCCCACCTCCACACAGTAACATTTACCCTGCACCCCACCTCCACACAGTAACATTTACCCTGCACCCCACCTCCACACAGTAATATTTACCCTGCACCCCACCTCCACACAGTAACATTTACCCTGCACCTCACCTCCACACAGTAACATTTACCCTGCACCCCACCTCCACACAGTAACATTTACCCTGCACCTCCACACAGTAACATTTACCCTGCACCCCACCTCCACACAGTAACATTTACCCTGCACCCCACCTCCACACAGTAACATTTACCCTGCACCCCACCTCCACACAGTAATATTTACCCTGCACCCCACCTCCACACAGTAACATTTACCCTGCACCTCACCTCCACACAGTAACATTTACCCTGCACCCCACCTCCACACAGTAACATTTACCCTGCACCTCCACACAGTAACATTTACCCTGCACCCCACCTCCACACAGTAACATTTACCCTGCACCCCACCTCCACACAGGAACATTTACCCTGCACCTCCACACAGTAACATTTACCCTGCATCTCACCTCCACACAGTAACATTTACCTTGCACCTCACCTCCACACATAACATTTACCCTGCACCCCACCTCCACACAGGAACATTTACCCTGCACCCCACCTCCACACAGTAACATTTACCCTGCACCTCCACACAGTAACATTTACCCTGCACCTCCACACAGTAACATTTACCCTGCACCCCACCTCCACACAGTAACATTTACCCTGCACCCCACCTCCACACAGTAACATTTACCCTGCACCCCACCTCCACACAGTAACATTTACCCTGCACCTCCACACAGTAACATTTACCCTGCACCTCCACACAGTAACATTTACCCTGCACCCCACCTCCACACAGTAACATTTACCCTGCACCCCACCTCCACACAGTAACATTTACCCTGCACCCCACCTCCACACAGGAACATTTACCCTGCACCACCACACAGTAACATTTACCCTGCACCTCACCTCCACACAGTAACATTTACCCTGCACCCCACCTCCACACAGGAACATTTACCCTGCACCACCACACAGTAACATTTACCCTGCACCTCCACACAGTAACATTTACCCTGCACCTCCACACAGTAACATTTACCCTGCACCACCACACAGTAACATTTACCCTGCACCTCCACACAGTAACATTTACCCTGCACCTCCACACAGTAACATTTACCCTGCACCTCCACACAGTAACATTTACCCTGCACCCCACCTCCACACAGTAACATTTACCCTGCACCTCACCTCCACACAGTAACATTTACCCTGCACCCCACCACCACACAGGAACATTTACCCTGCACCCCACCTCCACACATAACATTTACCCTGCACCCCACCACCACACAGTAACATTTACCCTGCACCTCCACACAGTAACATTTACCCTGCACCCCACCTCCACACAGGAACATTTACCCTGCACCTCACCACCACACAGTAACATTTACCCTGCACCCCACCTCCACACAGTAACATTTACCCTGCACCTCACCTCCACACAGTAACATTTACCCTGCACCCCACCTCCACACAGTAACATTTACCCTGCACCTCACCTCCACACAGTAACATTTACCCTGCACCTCACCTCCACACAGTAACATTTACCCTGCACCTCCACACAGGAACATTTACCCTGCACCTCCACACAGTAACATTTACCCTGCACCTCACCTCCACACAGTAACATTTACCCTGCACCTCCACACAGGAACATTTACCCTGCACCTCCACACAGTAACATTTACCCTGCACCTCACCTCCACACAGTAACATTTACCCTGCACCCCACCTCCACACATAACATTTACCCTGCACCTCCACACAGTAACATTTACCCTGCACCTCACCTCCACACAGTAACATTTACCCTGCACCCCACCTCCACACAGTAACATTTACCCTGCACCCCACCACCACACAGGAACATTTACCCTGCACCTCCACACATAACATTTACCCTGCACCTCACCTCCACACAGTAACATTTACCCTGCACCTCACCACACAGTAACATTTACCCTGCACCCCACCTCCACACAGTAACATTTACCCTGCACCCCACCTCCACACAGTAACATTTACCCTGCACCTCACCTCCACACAGTAACATTTACCCTGCACCCCACCTCCACACAGTAACATTTACCCTGCACCCCACCTCCACACAGTAACATTTACCCTGCACCTCCACACAGTAACATTTACCCTGCACCTCCACACAGTAACATTTACCCTGCACCTCACCTCCACACAGTAACATTTACCCTGCACCCCACCGCCACACAGTAACATTTACCCTGCACCCCACCTCCACACAGTAACATTTACCCTGCACCTCACCACACAGTAACATTTACCCTGCACCCCACCTCCACACAGTAACATTTACCCTGCACCCCACCTCCACACAGTAACATTTACCCTGCACCCCACCACCACACAGTAACATTTACCCTGCACCCCACCTCCACACAGTAACATTTACCCTGCACCCCACCTCCACACAGTAACATTTACCCTGCACCCCACCACCACACAGTAACATTTACCCTGCACCCCACCTCCACACAGTAACATTTACCCTGAACCTCCACACAGTAACATTTAACCTGCACCTCCACACAGTAACATTCACCCTGGACACCCCCCAATGGACATTACAGACTGTTACCCTGTTACCCTGCCCCCACCACCCAGTGGACATTACAGACTGATACCCTGCCCCCCCCCCCCCCCCCCCACACCATCCAATGGACATTACAGACTGTTACCCTGCCCCCCCCCATTCAATGGACATTACAGACTTTTACCCTGCCCCCCCCCCCCCCCCCCCCCAATGGACATTACAGACTGTCTACCCTGCCCCCACCCCCCAATGGACATTACAGACTGTTACCCTGCCCCCCCCCCCCCCACCCCCAATGGACATTACAGACTGTTACCCTGCCCCCCCCCCACCCCCCAATGGACATTACAGACTGTTACCCTGTTACCCTGCCCCCCCCCACCACCCAATGGACATTACAGACTGTTACCCTTCTTAGGTGCCCGACCGGGTTTAAATGCTTTTTTCAGTTTCATTCATTTTTATTTATACATCTGTATTTATGTATTTTAGTTTTTGCTGCTAAAAGGTTTTTGTTATTGGCTGGACAACCTTATTATCCTGTTTATAATGCTTCTCCACCTGCATTGCTTGCTGTTTGGGGTTTTAAACTGGGTTTCTGTACAGCACTTTGAGATATCAGCTGATGTACGAAGGGCTATATAAATACATTTGATTTGATTCTTCGTATTCGGTGGGGGGAGCTGCAACTCAATATTAGGAAGGTGTTCTTAATGTGTTGTACACACCAGAAACTGTTGAGCGTGAAAAACCCAGCAGCGTTGCAGTTCTTGACAGGAACAGGTGCATCTGGCACCTACTACCATACCCCGTTCAAAGGTACCTACTATCATACCCCGTTCAAAGGCACCTACTACCATACCCCGTTCAAAGGCACCTACTATCATACCCCGTTCAAAGGTACCTACTATCATACCCCGTTCAAAGGTACCTACTACCATACCCCGTTCAAAGGCACCTACTATCATACCCCGTTCAAAGGTACCTACTATCATACCCCGTTCAAAGGTACCTACTACCATACCCCGTTCAAAGGCACCTACTATCATACCCCGTTCAAAGGCACCTACTATCATACCCCGTTCAAAGGTACCTACTATCATACCCCGTTCAAAGGTACCTACTATCATACCCCGTTCAAAGGTACCTACTATCATACCCCGTTCAAAGGCACCTACTATCATACCCTGTTCAAAGGCACCTACTATCATACCCCGTTCAAAGGTACCTACTATCATACCCCGTTCAAAGGTACCTACTATCATACCCCGTTCAAAGGCACCTACTATCATACCCCGTTCAAAGGCACCTACTATCATACCCCGTTCAAAGGCACCTACTATCATACCCCGTTCAAAGGTACCTACTACCATACCTCGTTCAAAGGTACCTACTATCATACCCCGTTCAAAGGTACCTACTATCATACCCCGTTCAAAGGCACTTAAATCTATTGTCTTCACCCTCTGAATGGCACATACACAATCCATCTCTCAATTGTCTCAACACTCCAAAATCTTTTTTTTAACCCGTCTCCTCTCCTTCATCTACACTGATTGAAGTGGATTTAACAAGTGACATTAATGAGGGATCATAGCTTTCACCTGGATTCACCTGGTCAGTCTAGGTCATGGAAAGAGCAGGGGACCTTAATGTTTTGTACACTCAGTGTATATTTGCCAAAAGGATTAGGATACATTTCCCAATAGGATGTGGAATCAGTGTCAACATGTTTCTTGGTACATTGGAATCAGTGTAAATACATGTTTTGTACTTCGTCCTTGTGGCTTGGTGAGCTACATGTATAAAAGTGTTCCTCTTTCTCAAGCTGAACAGAACCTACAGACTACCACCTGTGATTCCTTCTCTGACAGGAACAGATTACCATGGAGAAGTTGGCCGTCCTTCTGCTTCTGAGTGCTGCCATTGCACTGGGCGACGCAAACCTGACCCAGCTCCTTGGTTTAGAACCCTTACTGAAGACTGAGGTGGAACAGACTCCTCCTGTCGAGGCTCAGGTAGCAGCACTGCATGTGGGGACAAAGGAAAGTTCATGTCCCTCAGACTGGCACCCTTATGGATCACGCTGTTTCAAGTTTGTCAGCATTCCACAGTCATGGTCAGATTCGGAGCAAAACTGTTTGGCACTTGGTGGAAACCTAGCATCCGTGCATAACCTTTTAGAGTACCAGTTCATGCAATCACTGACAAAGGACACCAATGTTCACCTACCTGACACCTGGCTTGGAGGTTTTGATGCAGTCAAGGAGGGCTTATGGATGTGGTCAGATGGGTCCAGATTTGACTACACTAACTGGAACACCGATGAGCCCAATAACGCTGGAGAAGGAGAGGACTGTCTGCAGATGAACGCTGCGAGTGAGAAGCTCTGGTTCGACGTGCCCTGTGAGTGGAAGTTTGTATCTCTCTGTTCCAGAAGAATGTAGGCTAGGAAATGACCCAGCTACTTCACCTCCACCTCCAGGGGTCAACAGGCTCCTTCACCTCCACCTCCAGGGATCAACAGGCTACTTCCCCTCCACCTCCAGGGGTCAACAGGCTCCTTCACCTCCACCTCCAGGGATCAACAGGCTACTTCACCTCCACCTCCAGGGATCAACAGGCTCCTTCACCTCCACCTCCAGGGATCAACAGGCTACTTCACCTCCACCTCCAGGGATCAACAGGCTACTTCCCCTCCACCTCCAGGGGTCAACAGGCTCCTTCACCTCCACCTCCAGGGGTCAACAGGCTACACTTCAATACTCAAACCAAGATCTGTCACTGACTGCAGCTCACCAACATGACAAATAAAACATGTAATCACAAAAAAAGCTTTCCACCTGTCTAATGATTAGCTAACGAGCCATATCTAACAGTTAGAAATAATGACAAAGGAATTTACAAGAGACAGCAAACAGCAAACATGTAACTACCGAAAAAAAACATTCTTTGAAGTTCAATGCAGACTTTTAAACTAAGTCATGATCTGCTGTTAGCTAGCTACTGTTTAGGTAGACTAACCTTTCAGGTTAACTGACATTAGCTAAACTTGTGATGAAAATGTGTGATGTTGCTAATCTTGCTTTTGAAATGAAAGATAAATTACTGAATAGTTTGTTTTCTTCATTTGCAGTTGCTTTTCAAGTTGTCATGGCACATCAGTTAGTCAATGGTGAGATTTTATAAACTAGAATAAAGACAATCTCTCAATAACATGAACCTGCGTCACTAAAAATAATTGATACATGATAAAACCTTATCATACTGTTAATAATGATTAACTCTCTTCCTAACAGACCATTTGTTTCTGAATGGTTTAGATGCAGGAAATTAAAGTTATATAACTATTAACTAACATGAATTATCAGCTTTTAAAAATAATTTCTTATTGCATTTTTCTGGCTTAGTAATTATGCATACAATTAATAAATACTTAGTAGATATTAAAATAATTATTTATTGATTCAGGTTAACACATTAACTAATGTACCCTTATTGTAAAGCGTTACCATTCCCTGTCTTTCATATCTGAGGCTAAATCCATGAGGCTGAGAAATGTGACAGGGAATGTGTCTACAGAGAGAGAGAGTGCTATTCTATTCCTCCCCTGAATGAAGGACTGAAGAAGCTCTGAGATTAAAATGCAGAAAATAAATTAAATGCGAAATATTGGGACGGAGAGTCCCTCACACAACAACGTGACAGCCATTCGGGCTTTAGGAGAAGGGTGTTACGCGGAGCAAACACAGGGGAACCCAAGAGTGGACTCAGATGCAGAAGCAGGGCTGAACGAACCAAAATGTTTATTGAACACAGAGAGATATGGAGTGCAGAACCGGGGTAGCTCAGATGAGTTGCAGAAAAACCTGAAGTGTAGAGTGAGGTTGTAGTTGACTGAGTTGAACAGGGTTAACAGATCCTGAGAGGAATCCAAGGTGGCGGTGGTGAGTGAAGTCAGATCAAGGTGTTTGGTGGTGAGATGTGGTACAAGAGACAGGAGACAGAGACAGAGCAGTACTGCAACAAGAGGACAAAACGGTGTAAGGCAGGGAAACAAGCACAGCAGGGCAACAGGATCTTGAGAACTGACAAAAGGCTAGGATAACAACTGACTGAGCAGAGATTACGATCTGGCAGAGTGGAGGTGCCAGGAATGAGTGTATATAGAGGTCTTGATTATGGGACGATTCACAGCTGATAGGGATCTGCTCTGATTCCAGCACAACTGTCTCCAACCACACAATCACACCAAGAGAGGAGAGAGAGAGAGAGCATACAGGGGGAGAACTGCAGGTTAGGACGACACCGGATGGACACCAGAGGGCGTAGTGGGAGCAGATATGACATGGGTATCCTTATGTACATATTGCCCCACCTACTGTATAAGGGCCCCACCTGTTTTCAGACCGTAGTTTCAAAGACCTTCCACACACACACACACACACACACACACACACACACACACACACACACACACACACACACACACACACACACACACACACACACACACACACACACACACACACACACCCCTCACATGGGATAAACAGAGAGACAGCCTGATATTTCATTCATTGTAAATCTTTTAAGTCTTTAGTACCAGAATGCATACATATTACACATTATTACTGAACAATACTACATATACGTACATGATTATATGTCACTATTCTCTAATTCCTTTCTTAGAGAAAAAGGCCTGGGGAAGCCGACACCCCCATCAGTCGTATGTTTTCTTTCCAGGATAGACCTTCTTGCCTTTAGGCCCAGGTTCTGTCTTCAGGACAGAAGGGCCCATCGACGTAAATGTTCACCATGTTGGAAAAGATTTTCCACTTGTCTCATCATGTCAAGGACTTTATGATAATCTCCCCACCTAAAGCTAAAGACAGGCACAAAATAGTTGACCTCTGTGCAGGCTATGGAAAATACATATGAACTAACAGATTTAGTAGCATTTGAACTATTGAATTCGGCACAACCTAAAATTTGGAGTCTGGCCTATATGCCACTGAAGAGATTCTTATGGCTTTCAAATCATCTGACCCCCAGACTTCCTCTCCCAGTGCGTACCCAGGCAGGGATGTTCCACTGAGGGCCTGTTAGATCTGACACAGAGCAAGTCTTATCTTAAGCCATTCTCTCATCCGCAACGCAGGAGAAAAACTCCCTGTTTTGGTTGAAAAAGGTTGTTGAGGCAGCTGTTTGTGAAAATCTTCACAGTTGAATCGTCCGGTTGGAAAATATAGCCCATATGTCCGTCACTCATATCCAGCACACCATTAAAACAATCAGGGACATCACAAAGAATGGCTGCGATGGTTTTGTCATTGTGTTCATGACACGAAGGACACAATACACCGACAATTGGTCTAGGAGCCATGTTTTATTTCTTTCTTCTTTAGAGTCTTCAGTGGTTTATCTCTGTTGAGGTTTATTGGCGCACATAGTGTTCACAGACCTTACCCATACTGAGGCATACCTACCCCGGAAATTACTGTTTCATATACAAGATACCTAAACAGCAGAGACATAAGTTCACTACAAAATCAAATGTTTTGAAATGTTCAAACACATTCCACAGTTCAACAAGGTCACAACACATCAATCACCAGGACAGTTTTATTTCAAACAGATGCTTTACTTCAAAGGAACAGCTGCACTATCAGGTTACATAAACACTCACTCCATAGGGTGAGAACATCCGGACGGGATGTCCATAAAAGGGCATAACCACGTGATACATAAACACTCACTCCATAGGGTGAGAACATCCGGACGGGATGTCCATAAAAGGGCATAACCACGTGATACATAAACACTCACTCCAAAGCGTGAGAACATCCGGACAGGATGTCCATAAAAGGGCATAACCACGCAATACATAAAATAGGTCATCAATCACTTTTTGACACATGCCGTATACTGTATTCTCTGTAGCGTATGAGTGAATAAAGGGAAAGGGAAGTGACATAATTTTTTGGAGAAGAAACGCATAGTATTATGGAAAATGTAGTTATGTGGCAACAGAAGTGTGGGGGGGGGGGGCAGTGGTGTGTAGTCTTAACTCAAAAAGTGGTATTGTGGACATCCTGTTCTCAAAGGTTTTTGCCTTTGTCATATGAGGTTAAAGAGGTAGTTGAGGGGAGGTTATTAAAAGTTAGAGCGAGATATCAAAACATCAATATGTGTTTAATAAATGTACAGTATGTGCCCCAGTAGTGGCAGTTGAGAGGGAATGTTTTTTTATAGACATTATCAAATACCATTGAGAAATGTAACACTGAAGAGGATTATTTATTTCTTGCTGGGGATTTTAAGAGAGAGAGAGAGAGAGAGAGAGACAGAGAGAGAAAAAAAAATTGTCTAGCAGTAGTTAACGATAGTTTGACTAGAGGGTTCGTACCGTTAAGCTGCAGAAGGGTTGTCCTCACCTTACTGCCAAAAAAGGGTGACCCTATGGAGGTGAAGAACTGGAGGCCGGTGGCCTTAATGTGCACTGATTATAAGATCCTGTCCAAGGCTTTGTCCACCAGGCCGAGAGAGGTGATGGAGCAAATAATACAGACCAGTCCTACTGTGTTCCTGGCAGGCAGATAGGGGATGACATTTCACATCATACAGACCAGTCCTACTGTGTTCCTGGCAGGCAGATAGGGGGTAACATTTCACATCATACAGACCAGTCCTACTGTGTTCCTGGCAGGCAGATAGAGGATAACATTTCCCTGATTCTGGATGTTCTGGACGTCTCTTGGGCTGTTGGGTTGGATGCTGGTCTCATTTCAATTGATCAGGAAAAGGCATTTGACAGAGTTGAACATCAATACCTCTGGGGCCACCTTGGAGGCTTTTGGTTTCAGCTCTGGTTTTATTGCCATGATCAGGGTGATATATGGTGACATTGAAAGTGTACTGAAAGTTAACGGTGGCTTGAGTGCTCCTTTTAAAGTGTGTAGAGGAACTAGACAGGGGTGTTCGTTGTCTGTAATGTTGTATCCCATCGATATAGAGCCACCACTAAATAGCATTAGAAGTCACATTGAAGGGGTGAACCTTTCAGAGGATATTCCTCCTATTGGTCTCTCAGCATATGCTGATGATGTAGTTATTGTGGTGAAACATCAAGCGGAGGTGGATAGTTTGAGTCTCATAGTTGATCGGTTTATGGGAAAATCCTCTGCAAAGGTAAATCTGGAAAAAAGTTGTGCTTTTCAGATTGGGAAAGGGTCTGGAGGGATCATGGCTTTGCCAGGGGGGTGGAATGGTGTAAGCGTATCTAGGAGTGTACCCAGGGGATGAGGGATCATGGCTTCCCAGGGAGGTGGAATGGTGTATGGGTATCTAGGAGTGTACCTAGGGGATGAGGGGATCATGGCTTTGCCAGGGAGGTGGAATGGTGTAAGGGTATCTAGGAGTGTACCCAGGGGATGAGGGGATCATGGCTTTGCCAGGGAGGTGGAATGGTGTAAGGGTATCTAGGAGTGTACCTAGGGGATGAGGGATCATAGCTTTGCCAGGGAGGTGGAATGGTGTAAGGGTATCTAGGAGTGTACCTAGGGGATGAGGGATTATGGCTTTGCCAGGGAGGTGGAATGGTGTAAGGGTATCTAGGAGTGTACCTAGGGGATGAGGGATCATGGCTTCCCAGGGGGGTGGAATGGTGTAAGCGTATCTAGGAGTGTACCCAGGGGATGAGGGGATCATGGCTTTGCCAGGGAGGTGGAATGGTGTAAGGGTATCTAGGAGTGTACCTAGGGGATGAGGGATCATGGCTTTGCCAGGGGGGTGGAATGGTGTATGGGTATCTAGGAGTGTACCTAGGGGATGAGGGATCATGGCTTCCCAGGGGGGTGGAATGGTGTAAGCGTATCTAGGAGTGTACCCAGGGGATGAGGGGATCATGGCTTTGCCAGGGAGGTGGAATGGTGTAAGGGTATCTAGGAGTGTACCTAGGGGATGAGGGATTATGGCTTTGCCAGGGGGGTGGAATGGTGTAAGGGTATCTAGGAGTGTACCTAGGGTCTGTAGGGATCATAGCTTTGCCAGGGAGGTGGAATGGTGTAAGGGTATCTAGGAGTGTACCTAGGGGATGAGGGATCATGGCTTTGCCAGGGGGGTGGAATGGTGTATGGGTATCTAGGAGTGTACCTAGGGGATGAGGGATCATGGCTTTGCCAGGGGGTTGGAATGGTGTAAGGGTATCTAGGAGTGCAGCTAGGGGATGAGGGGATAATGGAAACACATTGGAATGGGGTGGTTGATATGGTAGAAGGAGGATGAGGAGATGGTGTTGGTTGATATGGTAGAAGGAGGATGAGGAGAAGGTGGTGGTTGATATGGTGGAAGGAGGATGAGGAGATGGTGGTGGTTGATATGGTGGAAGGAGGATGAGGAGATGGTGGTGGTTGATATGGTAGAAGGAGGATGAGGAGAAGGTGGTGGTTGATATGGTAGAAGGAGGATGAGGAGATGGTGGTGGTTGATATGGTAGAAGGAGGATGAGGAGATGGTGGTGGTTGATATGGTGGAAGGAGGATGAGGAGATGGTGGTGGTTGATATGGTGGAAGGAGGATGAGGAGAAGGTGGTGGTTGATATGGTGGAAGGAGGATGAGGAGATGGTGTTGGTTGATATGGTAGAAGGAGGATGAGGAGAAGGTGGTGGTTGATATGGTGGAAGGAGGATGAGGAGATGGTGGTGGTTGATATGGTGGAAGGAGGATGAGGAGATGGTGGTGGTTGATATGGTAGAAGGAGGATGAGGAGAAGGTGGTGGTTGATATGGTAGAAGGAGGATGAGGAGATGGTGGTGGTTGATATGGTAGAAGGAGGATGAGGAGATGGTGGTGGTTGATATGGTGGAAGGAGGATGAGGAGATGGTGGTGGTTGATATGGTAGAAGGAGGATGAGGAGAAGGTGGTGGTTGATATGGTAGAAGGAGGATGAGGAGATGGTGGTGGTTGATATGGTAGAAGGAGGAGGAGGAGATGGTGGTGGTTGATATGGTGGAAGGAGGATGAGGAGATGGTGGTGGTTGATATGGTGGAAGGAGGATGAGGAGATGGTGGTGGTTGATATGGTAGAAGGAGGATGAGGAGATGGTGGTGGTTGATATGGTAGAAGGAGGAGGAGGAGATGGTGGTGGTTGTTATCTCATATGTCATATAGGGGGTCAACTATTATTGTTAATAATGTGGTTGCCTCTGCACTGCGGCATCGGTTGTCATGTTTAGAGCCACAGGCAATTATTGTAGGTTTATTGGGGGATAAATGTCATTGGGTTCCACAAAGTGTTTTGTATTTGTCAAAAGAGGAGGGAGACAATGTCTTGTACATCTTGCTAGTAGGGCTCCTGCTTTCCGGTTTCAGTTTATTCAGGTTCCTTTATGGACTGAAACATGTGGTGTGGAGAGGGGTGGCAGGTCTGGTGTTAAAGCAGGTAGGGGGTTTAGAGTTAAAGAAGGCTTTATTTTTGGTTGATAACAGCCAGATTTCTAGGGATGGAGTACCTCCGTATTACAGAGGCCTTCTTAGGGTTTGGAGTATAATGAAGGTGTCCAGACACACTAAGGCTGAGTCAGTACATTGGCTGCTGGAGGAACCTCTGGTGTTTGGAGTATAATGAAGGTGTCCAGACACACTAAGGCTGAGTCAGTACATTGGCTGCTGGAGGAACCTCTGGTGTTTGGAGTATAATGAAGGTGTCCAGACACACTAAGGCTGAGTCAGTGTATTGGCTGCTGGAGGAACCTCTGGTGTTTGGAGTATAATGAAGGTGTCCAGACACACTAAGGCTGAGTCAGTGCATTGGCTGCTGGAGGAACCTCTGGTGTTTGGAGTATAATGAAGGTGTCCAGACACACTAAGGCTGAGTCAGTGCATTGGCTGCTGGAGGAACCTCTGGTGTTTGGGGCAAGACTGGACTGTACAACTGAATCTGTTCCACATTTCTCCAAGATGTTGGTGAAGGGCAAAATCATCACGCTCAGGAAGTTAATGGACATGGCTGGGCCCACATTAATGGATGGAGGACGGGTGGCTGAACATTTAATAATGTTAATAATAATAATAATTAATGGCTGATTTACATACATTCACTAAACACACTAATACTAGGTTATGTTAATGGATGGAGGACAGGGGCTGAACACACTAATACTAGGTTATGTTAATGGGTGGAGGACAGGGGGCTGAACACACTAATACTAGGTTATGTTAATGGAGGGAGGACAGGGGGCTGAACACACTAATACTAGGTTATGTTAATGGATGGAGGACAGGGGCTGAACACACTAATACTAGGTTATGTTAATGGAGGGAGGACAGGGGGCTGAACACACTAATACTAGGTTATGTTAATGGATGGAGGACAGGGGGCTGAACACACTAATACTAGGTTATGTTAATGGATGGAGGACGGGGGGCTGAACACACTAATACTAGGTTATGTTAATGGATGGAGGACGGGGGGCTGAACACACTAATACTAGGTTATGTTAATGGATGGAGGACGGGGGGCTGAACACACTAATACTAGGTTATGTTAATGGATGGAGGACAGGGGCTGAACACACTAATACTAGGTTATGTTAATGGAGGGAGGACAGGGGGCTGAACACACTAATACTAGGTTATGTTAATGGAGGGAGGACAGGGGGCTGAACACACTAATACTAGGTTATGTTAATGGATGGAGGACAGGGGGCTGAACACACTAATACTAGGTTATGTTAATGGGGGACAGGGGGCTGAACACACTAATACTAGGTTATGTTAATGGAGGAGGACGGGGGCTGAACACACTAATACTAGGTTATGTTAATGGAGGAGGACAGGGGGCTGAACACACTAATACTAGGTTATGTTAATGGATGGAGGACAGGGGGCTGAACACACTAATACTAGGTTATGTTAATGGATGGAGGACAGGGGCTGAACACACTAATACTAGGTTATGTTAATGGATGGAGGACGGGGGGCTGAACACACTAATACTAGGTTATGTTAATGGATGGAGGACGGGGGGCTGAACACACTAATACTAGGTTATGTTAATGGATGGAGGACAGGGGGCTGAACACACTAATACTAGGTTATGTTAATGGATGGAGGACGGGGGGCTGAACACACTAATACTAGGTTATGTTAATGGAGGACAGGGGGCTGAACACACTAATACTAGGTTATGTTAATGGAGGAGGACGGGGGGCTGAACACACTAATACTAGGTTATGTTAATGGAGGACAGGGGCTGAACACACTAATACTAGGTTATGTTAATGGAGGACAGGGGGCTGAACACACTAATACTAGGTTATGTTAATGGAGGAGGACGGGGGGCTGAACACACTAATACTAGGTTATGTTAATGGATGGAGGACAGGGGGCTGAACACACTAATACTAGGTTATGTTAATGGAGGGAGGACAAGGGGCTGAACACACTAATACTAGGTTATGTTAATGGAGGGAGGACAGGGGGCTGAACACACTAATACTAGGTTATGTTAATGGAGGACAGGGGGCTGAACACACTAATACTAGGTTATGTTAATGGATGGAGGACAGGGGGCTGAACACACTAATACTAGGTTATGTTAATGGATGGAGGACAGGGGGCTGAACACACTAATACTAGGTTATGTTAATGGAGGAGGACAGGGGGCTGAACACACTAATACTAGGTTATGTTAATGGAGGAGGACAGGGGGCTGAACACACTAATACTAGGTTATGTTAATGGAGGACAGGGGGCTGAACACACTAATACTAGGTTATGTTAATGGAGGAGGACAGGGGGCTGAACACACTAATACTAGGTTATGTTAATGGATGGAGGACAGGGGGCTGAACACACTAATACTAGGTTATGTTAATGGATGACAGGGGGCTGAACACACTAATACTAGGTTATGTTAATGGAGGGAGGACAGGGGGCTGAACACACTAATACTAGGTTATGTTAATGGAGGGAGGACAGGGGGCTGAACACACTAATACTAGGTTATGTTAATGGATGGAGGACAGGGGCTGAACACACTAATACTAGGTTATGTTAATGGAGGAGGACAGGGGGCTGAACACACTAATACTAGGTTATGTTAATGGAGGGAGGACAGGGGGCTGAACACACTAATACTAGGTTATGTTAATGGAGGGAGGACAGGGGGCTGAACACACTAATACTAGGTTATGTTAATGGAGGAGGACAGGGGCTGAACACACTAATACTAGGTTATGTTAATGGAGGGAGGACAGGGGGCTGAACACACTAATACTAGGTTATGTTAATGGAGGAGGACAGGGGGCTGAACACACTAATACTAGGTTATGTTAATGGAGGAGGACAGGGGGCTGAACACACTAATACTAGGTTATGTTAATGGATGACAGGGGGCTGAACACACTAATACTAGGTTATGTTAATGGAGGAGGACAGGGGGCTGAACACACTAATACTAGGTTATGTTAATGGATGGAGGACAGGGGGCTGAACACACTAATACTAGGTTATGTTAATGGAGGAGGACAGGGGGCTGAACACACTAATACTAGGTTATGTTAATGGAGGAGGACAGGGGGCTGAACACACTAATACTAGGTTATGTTAATGGATGGAGGACAGGGGGCTGAACACACTAATACTAGGTTATGTTAATGGAGGAGGACGGGGGGCTGAACACACTAATACTAGGTTATGTTAATGGAGGAGGACAGGGGGCTGAACACACTAATACTAGGTTATGTTAATGGATGGAGGACGGGGGGCTGAACACACTAATACTAGGTTATGTTAATGGAGGACGGGGGGCTGAACACACTAATACTAGGTTATGTTAATGGAGGGAGGACAGGGGGCTGAACACACTAATACTAGGTTATGTTAATGGAGGGAGGACGGGGGGCTGAACACACTAATACTAGGTTATGTTAATGGAGGGAGGACAGGGGGCTGAACACACTAATACTAGGTTATGTTAATGGATGGAGGACAAGGGGCTGAACACACTAATACTAGGTTATGTTAATGGAGGGAGGACAGGGGGCTGAACACACTAATACTAGGTTATGTTAATGGATGGAGGACAAGGGGCTGAACACACTAATACTAGGTTATGTTAATGGAGGACGGGGGGCTGAACACACTAATACTAGGTTATGTTAATGGAGGGAGGACAGGGGGCTGAACACACTAATACTAGGTTATGTTAATGGAGGGAGGACAGGGGGCTGAACACACTAATACTAGGTTATGTTAATGGATGGAGGACAGGGGGCTGAACACACTAATACTAGGTTATGTTAATGGAGGGAGGACAGGGGGCTGAACACACTAATACTAGGTTATGTTAATGGAGGAGGACAGGGGGCTGAACACACTAATACTAGGTTATGTTAATGGAGGAGGACAGGGGGCTGAACACACTAATACTAGGTTATGTTAATGGATGACAGGGGGCTGAACACACTAATACTAGGTTATGTTAATGGATGACAGGGGGCTGAACACACTAATACTAGGTTATGTTAATGGATGACAGGGGGCTGAACACACTAATACTAGGTTATGTTAATGGATGGAGGACAGGGGGCTGAACACACTAATACTAGGTTATGTTAATGGAGGACGGGGGGCTGAACACACTAATACTAGGTTATGTTAATGGAGGACGGGGGCTGAACACACTAATACTAGGTTATGTTAATGGATGGAGGACAGGGGGCTGAACACACTAATACTAGGTTATGTTAATGGAGGAGGACAGGGGCTGAACACACTAATACTAGGTTATGTTAATGGAGGAGGACGGGGGGCTGAACACACTAATACTAGGTTATGTTAATGGAGGGAGGACAGGGGGCTGAACACACTAATACTAGGTTATGTTAATGGAGGGAGGACAGGGGGTTGAACACACTAATACTAGGTTATGTTAATGGAGGAGGACAGGGGGCTGAACACACTAATACTAGGTTATGTTAATGGAGGAGGACGGGGGCTGAACACACTAATACTAGGTTATGTTAATGGAGGAGGACAGGGGGCTAAACACACTAATACTAGGTTATGTTAATGGAGGAGGACAGGGGGCTAAACACACTAATACTAGGTTATGTTAATGGAGGAGGACGGGGGGCTGAACACACTAATACTAGGTTATGTTAATGGAGGAGGACGGGGGGCTGAACACACTAATACTAGGTTATGTTAATGGAGGAGGACGGGGGCTGAACACACTAATACTAGGTTATGTTAATGGAGGACAGGGGGCTGAACACACTAATACTAGGTTATGTTAATGGAGGAGGACAGGGGCTGAACACACTAATACTAGGTTATGTTAATGGAGGAGGACAGGGGCTGAACACACTAATACTAGGTTATGTTAATGGATGGAGGACAGGGGGCTGAACACACTAATACTAGGTTATGTTAATGGAGGACAGGGGGCTGAACACACTAATACTAGGTTATGTTAATGGATGGAGGACAGGGGGCTGAACACACTAATACTAGGTTATGTTAATGGAGGGAGGACGGGGGGCTGAACACACTAATACTAGGTTATGTTAATGGATGGAGGACAGGGGGCTGAACACACTAATACTAGGTTATGTTAATGGAGGAGGACAGGGGGCTGAACACACTAATACTAGGTTATGTTAATGGAGGAGGACAGGGGCTGAACACACTAATACTAGGTTATGTTAATGGAGGAGGACGGGGGGCTGAACACACTAATACTAGGTTATGTTAATGGAGGACAGGGGGCTGAACACACTAATACTAGGTTATGTTAATGGAGGGAGGACGGGGAGCTGAACACACTAATACTAGGTTATGTTAATGGAGGGAGGACAGGGGGCTGAACACACTAATACTAGGTTATGTTAATGGAGGGAGGACAGGGGGCTGAACACACTAATACTAGGTTATGTTAATGGAGGACGGGGGGCTGAACACACTAATACTAGGTTATGTTAATGGAGGAGGACAGGGGGCTGAACACACTAATACTAGGTTATGTTAATGGAGGACGGGGGGCTGAACACACTAATACTAGGTTATGTTAATGGAGGAGGACAGGGGGCTGAACACACTAATACTAGGTTATGTTAATGGAGGACAGGGGCTGAACACACTAATACTAGGTTATGTTAATGGATGACAGGGGGCTGAACACACTAATACTAGGTTATGTTAATGGAGGAGGACAGGGGCTGAACACACTAATACTAGGTTATGTTAATGGATGGAGGACAGGGGCTGAACACACTAATACTAGGTTATGTTAATGGAGGGAGGACAGGGGGCTGAACACACTAATACTAGGTTATGTTAATGGAGGAGGACAGGGGCTGAACACACTAATACTAGGTTATGTTAATGGAGGAGGACGGGGGGCTGAACACACTAATACTAGGTTATGTTAATGGGGGACAGGGGGCTGAACACACTAATACTAGGTTATGTTAATGGATGGAGGACGGGGGGCTGAACACACTAATACTAGGTTATGTTAATGGATGGAGGACAGGGGGCTGAACACACTAATACTAGGTTATGTTAATGGAGGACAGGGGCTGAACACACTAATACTAGGTTATGTTAATGGAGGACAGGGGGCTGAACACACTAATACTAGGTTATGTTAATGGAGGACAGGGGCTGAACACACTAATACTAGGTTATGTTAATGGATGGAGGACAGGGGGCTGAACACACTAATACTAGGTTATGTTAATGAATGGAGGACAGGGGGCTGAACACACTAATACTAGGTTATGTTAATGGAGGAGGACGGGGGGCTGAACACACTAATACTAGGTTATGTTAATGGGGGACAGGGGGCTGAACACACTAATACTAGGTTATGTTAATGGAGGACAGAGGGATGAACACACTAATACTAGGTTATGTTAATGGAGGACAGGGGGCTGAACACACTAATACTAGGTTATGTTAATGGATGGAGGACGGGGGGCTGAACACACTAATACTAGGTTATGTTAATGGAGGACGGGGGGCTGAACACACTAATACTAGGTTATGTTAATGGAGGACAGGGGGCTGAACACACTAATACTAGGTTATGTTAATGGAGGACAGAGGGATGAACACACTAATACAAGGTTATGTTAATGGAGGAGGACAGAGGGATGAACACACTAATACTAGGTTATGTTAATGGAGGGAGGACGGGGGGCTGAACACACTAATACTAGGTTATGTTAATGGATGGAGGACGGGGGGCTGAACACACTAATACTAGGTTATGTTAATGGAGGAGGACAGGGGGCTGAACACACTAATACTAGGTTATGTTAATGGAGGAGGACAGGGGGCTGAACACACTAATACTAGGTTATGTTAATGGAGGACAGGGGGCTGAACACACTAATACTAGGTTATGTTAATGGAGGACAGAGGGATGAACACACTAATACAAGGTTATGTTAATGGAGGACAGGGGGCTGAACACACTAATACAAGGTTATGTTAATGGAGGACAGGGGGCTGAACACACTAATACTAGGTTATGTTAATGGAGGAGGACAGGGGGCTGAACACACTAATACTAGGTTATGTTAATGGATGACAGGGGGCTGAACACACTAATACTAGGTTATGTTAATGGATGGAGGACAGGGGGCTGAACACACTAATACTAGGTTATGTTAATGGAGGGAGGACGGGGGGCTGAACACACTAATACTAGGTTATGTTAATGGATGGAGGACAGGGGGCTGAACACACTAATACTAGGTTATGTTAATGGAGGACGGGGGGCTGAACACACTAATACTAGGTTATGTTAATGGAGGAGGACAGCGGGCTGAACACACTAATACTAGGTTATGTTAATGGAGGGAGGACAGGGGGCTGAACACACTAATACTAGGTTATGTTAATGGATGGAGGACAGGGGGCTGAACACACTAATACTAGGTTATGTTAATGGAGGAGGACAGGGGGCTGAACACACTAATACTAGGTTATGTTAATGGAGGAGGACGGGGGCTGAACACACTAATACTAGGTTATGTTAATGGATGGAGGACGGGGGGCTGAACACACTAATACTAGGTTATGTTAATGGAGGGAGGACAGGGGGCTGAACACACTAATACTAGGTTATGTTAATGGAGGACAGGGGGCTGAACACACTAATACTAGGTTATGTTAATGGAGGACGGGGGGCTGAACACACTAATACTAGGTTATGTTAATGGATGGAGGACGGGGGGCTGAACACACTAATACTAGGTTATGTTAATGGATGGAGGACAGGGGGCTGAACACACTAATACTAGGTTATGTTAATGGAGGAGGACAGGGGGCTGAACACACTAATACTAGGTTATGTTAATGGAGGACGGGGGGCTGAACACACTAATACTAGGTTATGTTAATGGATGGAGGACGGGGGGCTGAACACACTAATACTAGGTTATGTTAATGGATGGAGGACAGGGGGCTGAACACACTAATACTAGGTTATGTTAATGGAGGGACAGGGGGCTGAACACACTAATACTAGGTTATGTTAATGGAGGGAGGACAGGGGGCTGAACACACTAATACTAGGTTATGTTAATGGAGGAGGACAGGGGGCTGAACACACTAATACTAGGTTATGTTAATGGAGGACAGGGGGCTGAACACACTAATACTAGGTTATGTTAATGGATGGAGGACAGGGGCTGAACACACTAATACTAGGTTATGTTAATGGAGGGAGGACAGGGGCTGAACACACTAATACTAGGTTATGTTAATGGAGGACAGGGGGCTGAACACACTAATACTAGGTTATGTTAATGGAGGACAGGGGGCTGAACACACTAATACTAGGTTATGTTAATGGAGGACAGGGGCTGAACACACTAATACTAGGTTATGTTAATGGAGGACAGGGGGCTGAACACACTAATACTAGGTTATGTTAATGGAGGGAGGACAGGGGGCTGAACACACTAATACTAGGTTATGTTAATGGAGGAGGACAGGGGGCTGAACACACTAATACTAGGTTATGTTAATGGATGGAGGACAGGGGGCTGAACACACTAATACTAGGTTATGTTAATGGATGACAGGGGGCTGAACACACTAATACTAGGTTATGTTAATGGATGACAGGGGGCTGAACACACTAATACTAGGTTATGTTAATGGAGGAGGACAGGGGGCTGAACACACTAATACTAGGTTATGTTAATGGAGGACAGGGGGCTGAACACACTAATACTAGGTTATGTTAATGGAGGGAGGACAGGGGGCTGAACACACTAATACTAGGTTATGTTAATGGAGGGAGGACAGGGGGCTGAACACACTAATACTAGGTTATGTTAATGGAGGAGGACGGGGGGCTGAACACACTAATACTAGGTTATGTTAATGGATGGAGGACAGGGGGCTGAACACACTAATACTAGGTTATGTTAATGGAGGAGGACAGGGGGCTGAACACACTAATACTAGGTTATGTTAATGGAGGAGGACAGGGGGCTGAACACACTAATACTAGGTTATGTTAATGGAGGGAGGACAGGGGGCTGAACACACTAATACTAGGTTATGTTAATGGATGGAGGACAGGGGGCTGAACACACTAATACTAGGTTATGTTAATGGATGGAGGACAGGGGGCTGAACACACTAATACTAGGTTATGTTAATGGATGGAGGACAGGGGGCTGAACACACTAATACTAGGTTATGTTAATGGAGGGAGGACAGGGGGCTGAACACACTAATACTAGGTTATGTTAATGGAGGACAGGGGCTGAACACACTAATACTAGGTTATGTTAATGGCTGGAGGACAGGGGGCTGAACACACTAATACTAGGTTATGTTAATGGAGGACGGGGGGCTGAACACACTAATACTAGGTTATGTTAATGGAGGACGGGGGGCTGAACACACTAATACTAGGTTATGTTAATGGAGGAGGACGGGGGGCTGAACACACTAATACTAGGTTATGTTAATGGAGGAGGACAGGGGGCTGAACACACTAATACTAGGTTATGTTAATGGATGGAGGACAGGGGGCTGAACACACTAATACTAGGTTATGTTAATGGAGGAGGACAGGGGGCTGAACACACTAATACTAGGTTATGTTAATGGAGGAGGACAGGGGGCTGAACACACTAATACTAGGTTATGTTAATGGATGGAGGACGGGGGCTGAACACACTAATACTAGGTTATGTTAATGGAGGAGGACAGGGGGCTGAACACACTAATACTAGGTTATGTTAATGGAGGAGGACGGGGGGCTGAACACACTAATACTAGGTTATGTTAATGGAGGAGGACGGGTGGCTGAACACACTAATACTAGGTTATGTTAATGGAGGGAGGACAGGGGGGCTGAACACACTAATACTAGGTTATGTTAATGGATGGAGGACAGGGGGCTGAACACACTAATACTAGGTTATGTTAATGGATGGAGGACGGGGGGCTGAACACACTAATACTAGGTTATGTTAATGGAGGGAGGACAGGGGGCTGAACACACTAATACTAGGTTATGTTAATGGATGGAGGACAGGGGCTGAACACACTAATACTAGGTTATGTTAATGGATGGAGGACGGGGGCTGAACACACTAATACTAGGTTATGTTAATGGATGGAGGACAGGGGGCTGAACACACTAATACTAGGTTATGTTAATGGAGGGAGGACAGGGGGCTGAACACACTAATACTAGGTTATGTTAATGGAGGGAGGACAGGGGGCTGAACACACTAATACTAGGTTATGTTAATGGAGGGAGGACAGGGGGCTGAACACACTAATACTAGGTTATGTTAATGGAGGACGGGGGGCTGAACACACTAATACTAGGTTATGTTAATGGAGGGAGGACAGGGGCTGAACACACTAATACTAGGTTATGTTAATGGAGGACAGGGGGCTGAACACACTAATACTAGGTTATGTTAATGGAGGACAGGGGGCTGAACACACTAATACTAGGTTATGTTAATGGAGGACAGGGGGCTGAACACACTAATACTAGGTTATGTTAATGGAGGAGGACGGGGGGCTGAACACACTAATACTAGGTTATGTTAATGGAGGACAGGGGGCTGAACAGACTAATACTAGGTTATGTTAATGGAGGACAGGGGGCTGAACACACTAATACTAGGTTATGTTAATGGATGGAGGACAGGGGGCTGAACACACTAATACTAGGTTATGTTAATGGAGGACAGGGGGCTGAACACACTAATACTAGGTTATGTTAATGGAGGGAGGACAGGGGGCTGAACACACTAATACTAGGTTATGTTAATGGAGGACAGGGGGCTGAACACACTAATACTAGGTTATGTTAATGGAGGGAGGACGGGGGGCTGAACACACTAATACTAGGTTATGTTAATGGAGGGAGGACAGGGGGCTGAACACACTAATACTAGGTTATGTTAATGGAGGAGGACGGGGGCTGAACACACTAATACTAGGTTATGTTAATGGAGGGAGGACAGGGGGCTGAACACACTAATACTAGGTTATGTTAATGGAGGAGGACAGGGGCTGAACACACTAATACTAGGTTATGTTAATGGAGGGAGGACAGGGGGCTGAACACACTAATACTAGGTTATGTTAATGGAGGACGGGGGGCTGAACACACTAATAATAGGTTATGTTAATGGAGGGAGGACGGGGGGCTGAACACACTAATACTAGGTTATGTTAATGGAGGACGGGGGGCTGAACACACTAATACTAGGTTATGTTAATGGATGGAGGACAGGGGGCTGAACACACTAATACTAGGTTATGTTAATGGAGGAGGACAGGGGGCTGAACACACTAATACTAGGTTATGTTAATGGAGGAGGACGGGGGGCTGAACACACTAATACTAGGTTATGTTAATGGAGGAGGACGGGGGGCTGAACACACTAATACTAGGTTATGTTAATGGAGGAGGACAGGGGGCTGAACACACTAATACTAGGTTATGTTAATGGATGGAGGACAGGGGGCTGAACACACTAATACTAGGTTATGTTAATGGAGGACAGGGGGCTGAACACACTAATACTAGGTTATGTTAATGGATGGAGGACAGGGGGCTGAACACACTAATACTAGGTTATGTTAATGGATGGAGGACAGGGGGCTGAACACACTAATACTAGGTTATGTTAATGGAGGGAGGACAGGGGGCTGAACACACTAATACTAGGTTATGTTAATGGAGGACAGGGGGCTGAACACACTAATACTAGGTTATGTTAATGGAGGACAGGGGGCTGAACACACTAATACTAGGTTATGTTAATGGAGGACAGGGGGCTGAACACACTAATACTAGGTTATGTTAATGGCTGGAGGACAGGGGGCTGAACACACTAATACTAGGTTATGTTAATGGAGGAGGACAGGGGGCTGAACACACTAATACTAGGTTATGTTAATGGAGGAGGACAGGGGGCTGAACACACTAATACTAGGTTATGTTAATGGATGGAGGACAGGGGCTGAACACACTAATACTAGGTTATGTTAATGGAGGAGGACAGGGGGCTGAAAACACTAATACTAGGTTATGTTAATGGAGGAGGACGGGGGGCTGAACACACTAATACTAGGTTATGTTAATGGAGGGAGGACAGGGGGCTGAACACACTAATACTAGGTTATGTTAATGGAGGGAGGACAGGGGGCTGAACACACTAATACTAGGTTATGTTAATGGAGGGAGGACAGGGGGCTGAACACACTAATACTAGGTTATGTTAATGGAGGACAGGGGGCTGAACACACTAATACTAGGTTATGTTAATGGATGGAGGACGGGGGGCTGAACACACTAATACTAGGTTATGTTAATGGAGGAGGACAGGGGGCTGAACACACTAATACTAGGTTATGTTAATGGAGGAGGACAGGGGCTGAACACACTAATACTAGGTTATGTTAATGGAGGAGGACGGGGGCTGAACACACTAATACTAGGTTATGTTAATGGAGGGAGGACAGGGGGCTGAACACACTAATACTAGGTTATGTTAATGAATGGAGGACATGGGGCTGAACACACTAATACTAGGTTATGTTAATGGAGGGAGGACAGGGGGGCTGAACACACTAATACTAGGTTATGTTAATGGAGGGAGGACAGGGGGCTGAACACACTAATACTAGGTTATGTTAATGAATGGAGGACATGGGGCTGAACACACTAATACTAGGTTATGTTAATGGAGGAGGACAGGGGGCTGAACACACTAATACTAGGTTATGTTAATGGAGGACGGGGGGCTGAACACACTAATACTAGGTTATGTTAATGGAGGACAGGGGGCTGAACACACTAATACTAGGTTATGTTAATGGAGGAGGACAGGGGGCTGAACACACTAATACTAGGTTATGTTAATGGATGGAGGACAGGGGGCTGAACACACTAATACTAGGTTATGTTAATGGATGGAGGACAGGGGGCTGAACACACTAATACTAGGTTATGTTAATGGAGGAGGACGGGGGGCTGAACACACTAATACTAGGTTATGTTAATGGAGGACAGGGGGCTGAACACACTAATACTAGGTTATGTTAATGGAGGGAGGACAGGGGGCTGAACACACTAATACTAGGTTATGTTAATGGAGGGAGGACAGGGGGCTGAACACACTAATACTAGGTTATGTTAATGGAGGGAGGACAGGGGGCTGAACACACTAATACTAGGTTATGTTAATGAATGGAGGACAGGGGGCTGAACACACTAATACTAGGTTATGTTAATGGAGGACGGGGGGCTGAACACACTAATACTAGGTTATGTTAATGGAGGACAGGGGGCTGAACACACTAATACTAGGTTATGTTAATGGATGACAGGGGGCTGAACACACTAATACTAGGTTATGTTAATGGATGACAGGGGGCTGAACACACTAATACTAGGTTATGTTAATGGAGGAGGACAGGGGGCTGAACACACTAATACTAGGTTATGTTAATGGAGGACAGGGGGCTGAACACACTAATACTAGGTTATGTTAATGGAGGAGGACAGGGGGCTGAACACACTAATACTAGGTTATGTTAATGGAGGACAGGGGGCTGAACACACTAATACTAGGTTATGTTAATGGAGGAGGACGGGGGCTGAACACACTAATACTAGGTTATGTTAATGGAGGAGGACGGGGGCTGAACACACTAATACTAGGTTATGTTAATGGAGGAGGACGGGGGCTGAACACACTAATACTAGGTTATGTTAATGGATGGAGGACAGGGGCTGAACACACTAATACTAGGTTATGTTAATGGAGGAGGACGGGGGCTGAACACACTAATACTAGGTTATGTTAATGGTGGGAGGACAGGGGGCTGAACACACTAATACTAGGTTATGTTAATGGATGGAGGACAGGGGGCTGAACACACTAATACTAGGTTATGTTAATGGAGGGAGGACGGGGGGCTGAACACACTAATACTAGGTTATGTTAATGGATGGAGGACGGGGGGCTGAACACACTAATACTAGGTTATGTTAATGGATGGAGGACAGGGGGCTGAACACACTAATACTAGGTTATGTTAATGGAGGAGGACGGGGGGCTGAACACACTAATACTAGGTTATGTTAATGGAGGACAGGGGGCTGAACACACTAATACTAGGTTATGTTAATGGAGGGAGGACAGGGGGCTGAACACACTAATACTAGGTTATGTTAATGGAGGAGGACGGGGGGCTGAACACACTAATACTAGGTTATGTTAATGGAGGAGGACAGGGGCTGAACACACTAATACTAGGTTATGTTAATGGAGGAGGACAGGGGGCTGAACACACTAATACTAGGTTATGTTAATGGAGGAGGACAGGGGGCTGAACACACTAATACTAGGTTATGTTAATGGAGGGAGGACAGGGGGCTGAACACACTAATACAAGGTTATGTTAATGGAGGACAGGGGCTGAACACACTAATACTAGGTTATGTTAATGGATGACAGGGGGCTGAACACACTAATACTAGGTTATGTTAATGGATGGAGGACAGGGGGCTGAACACACTAATACTAGGTTATGTTAATGGATGGAGGACAGGGGGCTGAACACACTAATACTAGGTTATGTTAATGGATGGAGGACAGGGGGCTGAACACACTAATACTAGGTTATGTTAATGGAGGAGGACAGGGGCTGAACACACTAATACTAGGTTATGTTAATGGAGGACAGGGGGCTGAACACACTAATACTAGGTTATGTTAATGGATGGAGGACAGGGGGCTGAACACACTAATACTAGGTTATGTTAATGGATGGAGGACAGGGGGCTGAACACACTAATACTAGGTTATGTTAATGGAGGAGGACAGGGGGCTGAACACACTAATACTAGGTTATGTTAATGGATGGAGGACGGGGGGCTGAACACACTAATACTAGGTTATGTTAATGGATGGAGGACAGGGGGCTGAACACACTAATACTAGGTTATGTTAATGGAGGAGGACAGGGGGCTGAACACACTAATACTAGGTTATGTTAATGGAGGGAGGACAGGGGGCTGAACACACTAATACTAGGTTATGTTAATGGAGGAGGACAGGGGGCTGAACACACTAATACTAGGTTATGTTAATGGAGGAGGACAGGGGGCTGAACACACTAATACTAGGTTATGTTAATGGAGGAGGACAGGGGGCTGAACACACTAATACTAGGTTATGTTAATGGAGGAGGACAGGGGGCTGAACACACTAATACTAGGTTATGTTAATGGAGGAGGACAGGGGGCTGAACACACTAATACTAGGTTATGTTAATGGAGGGAGGACAGGGGGCTGAACACACTAATACTAGGTTATGTTAATGGAGGAGGACGGGGGGCTGAACACACTAATACTAGGTTATGTTAATGGAGGAGGACGGGGGCTGAACACACTAATACTAGGTTATGTTAATGGAGGACAGGGGCTGAACACACTAATACTAGGTTATGTTAATGGAGGACAGGGGGCTGAACACACTAATACAAGGTTATGTTAATGGAGGACAGGGGCTGAACACACTAATACTAGGTTATGTTAATGGAGGGAGGACGGGGGGCTGAACACACTAATACTAGGTTATGTTAATGGAGGACGGGGGGCTGAACACACTAATACTAGGTTATGTTAATGGATGGAGGACAGGGGGCTGAACACACTAATACTAGGTTATGTTAATGGAGGGAGGACGGGGGGCTGAACACACTAATACTAGGTTATGTTAATGGAGGAGGACAGGGGGCTGAACACACTAATACTAGGTTATGTTAATGGAGGGAGGACAGGGGGCTGAACACACTAATACTAGGTTATGTTAATGGATGGAGGACGGGGGGCTGAACACACTAATACAAGGTTATGTTAATGGAGGACAGGGGCTGAACACACTAATACTAGGTTATGTTAATGGAGGACAGGGGCTGAACACACTAATACTAGGTTATGTTAATGGAGGGAGGACGGGGGGCTGAACACACTAATACTAGGTTATGTTAATGGAGGACGGGGGGCTGAACACACTAATACTAGGTTATGTTAATGGAGGGAGGACGGGGAGCTGAACACACTAATACTAGGTTATGTTAATGGATGGAGGACAGGGGGCTGAACACACTAATACTAGGTTATGTTAATGGATGGAGGACAGGGGGCTGAACACACTAATACTAGGTTATGTTAATGGATGGAGGACAGGGGGCTGAACACACTAATACTAGGTTATGTTAATGGATGGAGGACAGGGGGCTGAACACACTAATACTAGGTTATGTTAATGGAGGAGGACGGGGGGCTGAACACACTAATACTAGGTTATGTTAATGGAGGACAGGGGGCTGAACACACTAATACTAGGTTATGTTAATGGAGGACAGGGGCTGAACACACTAATACTAGGTTATGTTAATTGATGACAGGGGGCTGAACACACTAATACTAGGTTATGTTAATGGATGGAGGACAGGGGCTGAACACACTAATACTAGGTTATGTTAATGGCTGGAGGACAGGGGGCTGAACACACTAATACTAGGTTATGTTAATGGAGGGAGGACAGGGGGCTGAACACACTAATACTAGGTTATGTTAATGGAGGAGGACGGGGGGCTGAACACACTAATACTAGGTTATGTTAATGGATGGAGGACAGGGGGCTGAACACACTAATACTAGGTTATGTTAATGGAGGAGGACGGGGGGCTGAACACACTAATACTAGGTTATGTTAATGGATGGAGGACAGGGGGCTGAACACACTAATACTAGGTTATGTTAATGGATGGAGGACAGGGGGCTGAACACACTAATACTAGGTTATGTTAATGGAGGGAGGACAGGGGACTGAACACACTAATACTAGGTTATGTTAATGGAGGAGGACAGGGGGCTAAACACACTAATACTAGGTTATGTTAATGGAGGAGGACAGGGGGCTGAACACACTAATACTAGGTTATGTTAATGGAGGGAGGACAGGGGGCTGAACACACTAATACTAGGTTATGTTAATGGAGGGAGGACAGGGGGCTGAACACACTAATACTAGGTTATGTTAATGGAGGGAGGACAGGGGGCTGAACACACTAATACTAGGTTATGTTAATGGCTGGAGGACAGGGGGCTGAACACACTAATACTAGGTTATGTTAATGGAGGGAGGACAGGGGCTGAACACACTAATACTAGGTTATGTTAATGGAGGGAGGACGGGGGCTGAACACACTAATACTAGGTTATGTTAATGGCTGGAGGACAGGGGCTGAACACACTAATACTAGGTTATGTTAATGGATGACAGGGGGCTGAACACACTAATACTAGGTTATGTTAATGGATGGAGGACAGGGGGCTGAACACACTAATACTAGGTTATGTTAATGGAGGAGGACAGGGGGCTGAACACACTAATACTAGGTTATGTTAATGGAGGAGGACGGGTAGCTGAACATCTGGGGGTTAAGGTCAGAAAGGATTGTCGGACAACTGCTGGCAAGTTGCAGGAAGGCTCTGTCTGCAGAAGAGGGGATTCTGCTCAAGAGTTACTACAGAAAGACAAGATGAAGACGCCTCATTTCCAGACTAAGGATTCCACCCAATATCCCAGAGTCAGACAGACTAAGGATTCCACCCAATATCCCAGAGTCAGACAGACTAAGGATTCCACCCAATATCCCAGAGTCAGACAGACTAAGGATTCCACCCAATATCCCAGAGTCAAACAGACTAAGGATTCCACCCAATATCCCAGAGTCAGACAGACTAAGGATTCCACCCAATATCCCAGAATCAGACAGACTAAGGATTCCACCCAATATCCCAGAGTCAGACAGACTAAGGATTCCACCCAATATCCCAGAGTCAAACAGACTAAGGATTCCACCCAATATCCCAGAGTCAGACAGACTAAGGATTCCACCCAATATCCCAGAGTCAGACAGACTAAGGGTTCCACCCAATATCCCAGAGTCAGACAGACTAAGGATTCCACCCAATATCCCAGAGTCAAACAGACTAAGGATTCCACCCAATATCCCAGAGTCAGACAGACTAAGGATTCCACCCAATATCCCAGAGTCAAACAGACTAAGGATTCCACCCAATATCCCAGAGTCAAACAGACTAAGGATTCCACCCAATATCCCAGAGTCAGACAGACTAAGGATTCCACCCAATATCCCAGAGTCAGACAGACTAAGGATTCCACCCAATATCCCAGAGTCAGACAGACTAAGGATTCCACCCAATATCCCAGAGTCAAACAGACTAAGGATTCCACCCAATATCCCAGAGTCAAACAGACTAAGGATTCCACCCAATATCCCAGAGTCAGACAGACTAAGGATTCCACCCAATATCCCAGAGTCAGACAGACTAAGGATTCCACCCAATATCCCAGAGTCAGACAGACTAAGGATTCCACCCAATATCCCAGAGTCAAACAGACTAAGGATTCCACCCAATATCCCAGAGTCAGACAGACTAAGGATTCCACCCAATATCCCAGAGTCAGACAGAAAGGCTTTATTAGTGGATCTGAGAGGGTTGGAAGAGGTGGGTTTGGATGAGGTGAATGGGGAGGAGTTATATAGAGGGTTGGAAGAGGTGGGTTTGGATGAGGTGAATGGGGAGGAGTTATATAGAGGGTTGGAAGAGGTGGGTTTGATGAGGTGAATGGAAGGAGTTATACAGAGGGTTGGAAGAGGTGGGTTTGGATGAGGTGAATGGAAGGAGTTATATAGAGGGTTGGAAGAGGTGGGTTTGATGAGGTGAATGGGGAGTAGTTATATAGAGGGTTGGAAGAGGTGGGTTTGGATGAGGTGAATGGGGAGGAGTTATATAGAGGGTTGGAATAGGTGGGTCTGGATGAGGTGAATGGAAGGAGTTATATAGAGGGTTGGAAGAGGTGGGTTTGGATGAGGTGAATGGAAGGAGTTATATAGAGGGTTGGAAGAGGTGGGTTTGGATGAGGTGAATGGGGAGGAGTTATATAGAGGGTTGGAAGAGGTGGGTTTGGATGAGGTGAATGGGAGGAGTTATATAGAGGGTTGGAAGAGGTGGGTTTGGATGAGGTGAATGGAAGGAGTTATATAGAGGGTTGGAAGAGGTGGGTTTGATGAGGTGAATGGGAAGGAGTTATATAGAGGGAGTGTCATGGTTTTATATAAAGATACATTTAAAACTAGAAAAGACACTCCTTGGAGGGTTAAACTGGGCCTTGATGACAAGGTAAAGCCAGCATGGAGAGCACTGTACAAGCCACCGTTACTAAAGGGGACTGGTGATATGTAATGGAGGGTGATGATGACAAGGTAAAGCCAGCATGGAGAGTACTGTACAAGCCACCGTTACTAAAGGGGACTGGTGATATGTAATGGAGGGTGTTGATGACAAGGTAACCACCGTTACTAAAGGGGACTGGTGATATGTAATGGAGGGTGATGATGACAAGGTAAAGCCAGCATGGAGAGCACTGTACAAGCCACCGTTACTAAAGGGGACTGGTGATATGTAATGGAGGGTGATGATGACAAGGTAAAGCCAGCATGGAGAGCACTGTACAAGCCACCGTTACTAAAGGGGACTGGTGATATGTAATGGAGGGTGATGATGACAAGGTAAAGCCAGCATGGAGAGCACTGTACAAGCCACCGTTACTAAAGGGGACTGGTGATATGTAATGGAGGGTGTTGATGACAAGGTAAAGCCAGCATGGAGAGCACTGTACAAGCCACCGTTACTAAAGGGGACTGGTGATATGTAATGGGGGGTGATAAATGACATCATTGCAGTTAATGTTTTTGTTTCTGTCATTAACTCAGATGTTGGAGATGGACGTCCTTTATGTAATATAAGAGAAACAATGTTTCACTGTTTTATGGAGTGTGAGAGGATAAAGCCTCTCTTTGAAATACTAGAGATTTTCAATAACACTGTTTTTATTTGGGGTTTCAATATAGTAAGATACAGGAAATACAATGTCAAATGTTACATTTTATTATGGGTCAAGATGATAAACAGAGGATCCATCTAAAACAGTATAAAACAAGATGATAAACAGAGGATCCATCTAAAACAGTATAAAACAAGATGATAAACAGAGGATCCATCTAAAACAAGATGATAAACAGAGGATCCATCTAAAACAGTATAAAACAAGATGATAAACAGAGGATCCATCTAAAACAAGATGATAAACAGAGGATCCATCTAAAACAGTATAAAACAAGATGATAAACAGAGGATCCATCTAAAACAGTATAAAACAAGATGATAAACAGAGGATCCATCTAAAACAGTATAAAACAAGATGATAAACAGAGGATCCATCTAAAACAGTATAAAACAAGATGATAAACAGAGGATCCATCTAAAACAGTATAAAACAAGATGATAAACAGAGGATCCATCTAAAACAGTATAAAACAAGATGATAAACAGAGGATCCATCTAAAACAGTATAAAACAAGATGATAAACAGAGGATCCATCTAAAACAGTATAAAACAAGATGATAAACAGAGGATCCATCTAAAACAAGATGATAAACAGAGGATCCATGTAAAACAGTATAAAACAAGATGATAAACAGAGGATCCATCTAAAACAGTATAAAACAAGATGATAAACAGAGGATCCATCTAAAACAAGATGATAAACAGAGGATACATCTAAAACAGTATAAAACAAGATGATAAACAGAGGATCCATCTAAAACAGTATAAAACAAGGTGATAAACAGAGGATCCATCTAAAACAGTATAAAACAAGTGCAGTATGTTCTGAGAATGTTACTTTAACGTCAACTCATAACGTCACACTATAACTTCATGGGAGTCTTGTGGAAAGACTGCATGTTGTTTTGGGTGGATTGAGTGACGTCTTCATCAACATTTACAGAATATTCCGGTAATATTTTCACCTCTTGTCAGACGCCAACAGCCTAGTCGGCTGCAGACATTCATAAGGAGTTCAAGTGGTTTATTTGCCATTTGCAGGTATTAAAAGTAATACATCCATTGTAATTCCTTGTTGGAGCTCTCTCACATATAGGACAGTACATACCAGAGGAGGCTGCTGAGGGGAGGATGGCTCATAATAATGTCTGGAACAGAGTGAATGAAATGGAACACATGGAAACCACGTGTTTGATACCATTCCACTTATTCCCCTCCAGCCATTACAAGCCTGTCCTCCCAATTAAGGTCCCACCAACCTCCTGTGGTAAATACACAAAATGTAAAATATATAATAAAATCACAGTGTGTGTGTGTCCCCGCTGTGTCTGTGTGTGTGTCTGTGTGTGTGTGTGTGTGTGTGTGTGTGTGTGTGTGTGTGTGTGTGTGTGTGTGTGTGTGTGTGTGTGTGTCCAGTGTGTGTGTGTCCTGTGTGTGTCCCCGCTGTGTGTGTGTGTGTGTGTGTGTTTGTGTGTGTGTCCAGTGTGTGTGTGTCAGTTTGTGTGTTTGTCCAGGTTGTGTGTCCAGTGTGTGTGTGTCAGTGTGTAAGTGTCAGTGTGTGTGTGTGTGTCCAGTGTGTCCAGTGTGCCCTGTGTGTGTGTGTGTGTGTCGTGTGTGTCCCCGCTGTGTGTGTGTGTGTTGTGTGTGTCCCCGCTGTGTGTGTGTGTTTGTGTGTGTGTCCAGTGTGTGTGTGTGTCTGTGTGTGTGTCCAGTGTGTGTGTGTGTGTGTGTGTGTGTGGCCAATGTGTGTGTGTGTCAGTGTGTGTGTGTCCAGTTTTTGTATGTGTCCTGTGTGTGTGTGTGTGTGTGTGTGTGTGTGTGTGTGTGTGTGTGTGTGTGTGTGTGTGTGTGTGTGTGTGTGTGTGTGTGTGTGTGTGTGTGTGTGTGTGTGTGTGTGTGCGTGCGTGTGTGTGTGTGTGTGTGTGTGTGTGTGTGTGTGTGTGTGTCCAGTGAGTGTGTGTGTGTCCTGTGTTTGTGTGTCAGTGTCGGTGTGTTCACTGTGTGTGTGTTCTGTTTGTGTGTTTGTGTGTGTGTCCATTGTGTGTGTGTCCTGTGTGTGTATCCAGTGTGTGTGTGTGTCTATTCAGTGTGTCCAATGTGTGTGTGTTTGTGTGTGTGTGTGTGTGTGTGTCAGATTATTATTTACAGTGACACTGAGGAGTCTTCATCATAATGAACCCTAAACCCTGGATGGAGGGGCTCAGTGAATGTGGAGGTGAATGTGAACAGGTGGGTCAGTGTGTCAGAGGAGGCTCTATAGAAGGACAGAGTGCCGGCTGGCCAGTCCAGATACACTCCTACTCTGTGGGAGCTGGTGGAGGGGACATCTATTATAGTAAGGCTATTATTGTGCCAGGCAGTGTAACTGTTGTCATAGCAGAACAGACTCCAGGACCTGTTATTGTATCCAAGACAACAGTCATCACCCCTTCCTCTCCTGCTGATTCCTTTATATGTCACTCCTATATCAGCCCCTCTCCCACTCCACTCTACCTCCCAGTAACAGCGCCCAGTCAGACCCTCTCTACACAGCACCTGCTCACAGTCCTCAAATCTCTCTGGGTGATCAGGATACGGCTGCTTCTCTCTCCTACATGTCACCTTTCTGTTCTCCTCAGACAGAGAGAGGAGTCTGTTTACTGTGTTTAGGTCGAGTGTGAGATCACAGACATCTGATGGATGAAACCAGACACAATATTAGAAATCATCATCATTCACATTAGAATGTTAACTCACTTTTTACTAATTAATTTAATGTAGATGTTTCTAGGTATCAAAAGGATAAGTTAAGGTAACTTGAGACTTGTTGAATGATCATATGTTATACTGTATGGTGATATAAAACACACTTATTCCTATTAATTACACACAGACACACACACAAACACACACTGGACACACACTGGACACACACAGACATTCACATTGTCAAAGCAACTATTTGTAAACTTTGGTGTCCCTGATTTCTGCTTCTGTAGAACTACAGCTGATATTATATATGACCAAGTAAGTAATGATGGCGGTCTTTTACTTTGACTTAACATACATGAAGGGCACTTTTTTGGCATTTGCTGTATGATCGATGAGAATCTTCATATTGCAAATGTACGGTCCCTTACTAGACGTCCGGACCGTGCACCGGGGCCCGATCTTCCGGAAAGTCATCGAACGAAGTCTCTCGGACATTCGGTTTCCGTTTCATAAAATGTTCAAATTTTGGTCATTTTTCCGCTGTTCCGGTAAATTCCACCAGATGGCGAATGGAATTTACATTTACATTTTAGTCATTTAGCAGACGCTCTTATCCAGAGAGACTTATAGTAGAGTGCATACATTTTTATTACATTTTACATACTGAGACAAGGATATCCCTACCGGCCAAACCCTCCCTAACCCGGACGACGCTATGCCAATTGTGCGTCGCCCCACGGACCTCCCGGTTGCGGCCGGCTGCGACAGAGCCTGGGCGCGAACCCAGCCCAGCCTGGGCACGAACCCAGAGACTCTGGTGGCGCAGCTAGCACTGCGATGCAGTGCCCTAGACCACTGCGCCACCCGGGAGGGAATCTTATTGCAAATGTACAAAACATCACCAATCACGACCTGGCAATTTCTCCTAAATGGAATAGACTTCGAAGACGAAACTTGGTGAGCATTGGTTTGGACTAATGGGCTGCTAGCCTAGAAACAAGATGGCGTCGAGGCCTCAACACTTTTTGAGTTAACCTTTAACGAGTCACCAACCCGGATCCGGGATCACCCCCCACTCCCCCCCACTGAGTAGCATAGCTAGCATAGCGTCACAAGTAAATTGTAGCATCTAAATATCATTAAATCACAAGTCCAAGACACCAGATGAAAGATACAGATCTTGTGAATAAAGCCACCATTTCAGATTTTTAAAATGTTTTACAGGGAAGACACAATATGTAAATCTATTAGCTAACCACGTTAGCAAAAGACACAATTTTTTTACTCCAACAGTTTTTTCCTGCGTCAGTAGCTATCACTAAATCGACTAAATAAAAATATATATAGCCACTAACCAAGAAACAACTTCATAAGATGACAGTCTGATAACATATTTATGGTATAGCATAGTTTTTTTTTGAAAAATGTGCATTTTTCAGGTATAAATCACAGTTCTACATTGCAGCTGCAATCTGAAATAGTGCCGACGCAGCCAGAACAATTACAGAGACCAACGTCATATAACTAATTACTTATCTTAAAACATTTCAGAAAAATACACAGCGTACAGATATTGAAAGCCCAACATCTGGTGAATCCAAACAATATTTCAGATTTATTAAATGTTTTATAGCGAAAACAAAATGTAGCGCTAAATTAGCATAGCCACGCCAGCCAGAACCAGCTGGGCGCCCACGACCAGTTCACATGCACGACAGATATATGAAATAACATCGTAAATTGGGTCTTACTATTGCTGATCTTTCATCAGAATGTTGATCAAGGTGTCCTTAGTCCTGATGAGTCGTTCAATCCATTCATAATGGCAACTTTCCCTCTTCATTTAGCATAGGTACTGGTCGACTGGCACGGATCTGTCCAAAGTAAAAAAAGTCACAGAACGGAACACGGCAAAACTCCCGAAAAAATTCAAATAATCTGATTAAACTATATTGAAAAAACATACATTACGATGATATGGTCACATGTATCAAACAAACTTCGAGACGGTGATAGTTTTCATCCGTAACGGCAGCAAAACAGTAGACAATCGCACCTCCAAATCGCGCGATTCAGAGAACCGGAAGTTGTCGGTCACGCCAAAGAAATAGGTCTTATTTCACGTCAGTACAAGATAAACAAAAAAATTCTCCTCTGACGTCCTCTTGACACCCAGAGGAAGACGAATGAAGTGTGTTTCGGGTCATAGGTGGCGTGACCATATATAGGCAGAGCGTTGAAGCGAGCATACACATCTTGCATTCTTCTTCTTGGTCAGGGAAAGTGCTGTCAAATGACTTCTGTTTCACTCAGAGACAAAATTGAAACGGTTTTAGAAACTATAGATTGTTTTCTATCCAATGGTATTAATTATATGCATATAGTAAGAGCAATAATTGAATAAGAGGCAGTTTAATATGTAGAGCAAATTATGCTAATGCAAAAACAGCACCCCCTGTATTCTCAAGAAGTTTAAGGCCATTTTTCTGGGATTAAAATGTCAAAACGAAAATAGAGCGCTAATTTGACCACGTCAATGTACATGAACCTACGGTGTCAAGAAAGATAGAACCAGCCATTTATCTATCGTAATTTTAGAGAAATCGTACAATGTACAATTGGTGATGGTCAAAGAAATGTGTTTTTTCCCAAAAAAGCTACAGATCCAGTTGCGGTGTGTTCAGACGAATCCGATAATCACAAAACGTTGATGATCTTCATCAGATGACACTCATAGGACTTCTAGTTACACAATACATGTATGTGTTGTTTGATAAAGTTCATATTTATATAAAAAAATCGGAGTTTACATTGGCGCGTTACATTCACTAGTTCCAAAAACATCCAGTGATTTTGCATAGCCAGATCAATTTTACAGAAATACTCATCATAAATGTTGATGAAAATACAAGTGTTACACATGGAATTATAGATATACTTCTCCTTATTAATGCAACCACTATGTCAGATTTCAAAAAAGCTTTACGGAAAAAGCAAACCATGTAATAATCTGAGAACGGAGCTCAGAATTGTTCTTTATTTATCCGCCATGTTGGAGTCAACAGAAATCAGAAATAACATTATAAATATTCACTTACCTTTGATGATCTTCATCAGAATGCACTCCCATGAATCCTAGTTCCACAATAAATGTTTGATTTGTTCGATAATGTCCATCATTTATGTCCTGATAGCTTTTTTTTGGTACACAAATCCAAACGCGCGTGCAGGTTCAGCTGAACGTCGGATGAAAAGTTCAAAAAGTTATATTACAGGTCGTAGAAACATTTCAAACGAAGTATAGAATCAATCTTTAGGATGTTTTTATCATAAATCTTCAATAACGTTCCAGCCGGAGAATTCCATTGTCTGTAGAAAAGCAATGGAACGCAGGTCACTCTCATGTGAAATGCGCATGACCAACGCGTGACTCTTCCAGACCACTGACTAAAGGAGCTCTCATCCGGCCCCACTTCACAGTAGAAGCCTCATTCAAATTTCTAAAGACTGTTGACATCTAGTGGAAGCCTTAGGAAGTGCAAGGGGCTGAGTTGAAAATCGACCAACCTCAGATTTCCCACTTCCTGTTTGCATTTTTTCTCAGGTTTTTGCCTGCCATATGAGTTCTGTTATACTCACAGACATCATTCAAACAGTTTTAGAAACTTCAGAGTGTTTTCTATCCAAATGTACTAATAATATGCATATATTAGCAACTGGGACTGAGGAGAAGGCCGTTTACTCTGGGCACCTTATTCATCCAAGCTTCTCAATACTGCCCACAGCCATAAGAATTTAACTTCCTATGAAATCCTATTGCAAATGGACAAAACATATGCCATATGGACAAGTAAAAAAAAGATGACAATAAAATATGACAAAAGTATGTATGTACAGTTCTTATACATGTGTAATTGACAAAAGAATCGAAAGAATTTCGAAAAACTGTCCAGAAAGCACTTTTTTAAACCTCTCTGGTACAAGTGGGACGGTAGCGTCCCACCTCGACAACAGCCAGTGAAATTGCAGGGCGCCAAATTCAAAACAACAGAAGTCCCATAATTAAAATTCCTCTAACTTAGAAGTATTACACACCATTTTAAAGATAAACTTCTTGTAAATCCAACCACAGTGTCCGATTTCAAAAATGCTTTACTGCGAAAGCACACCATGCGATTATGTTAGGTCAGCGCCTAGTCACAGAAAACCATACAGCCATTTTCCAGCCAAGGAGAGGGCTCACAAAAGTCAGAAATAGCGAATAAATTAATCACTAACCTTTGATGATCTTCATCAGATGGCACTCATAGGACTTCATGTTACACAATACATGTATATTTTGTTCAATAAAGTTCATATTTATATCCAAAAATCTCAGTTTACATTGGCGCGTTTTGTTCAGAAGTGCATTGTCTCAAACAAACATCCAGTGAAAGTGCAGAGAGCCAAATCAAATTACAGAAATACTCATCATAAACATTGATCTAAGATACAAGTGTTTAAAATACATTTAAAGATAAACTTCTCCTTAATGCAACCGCTGTGTCAGATTTCAAAAAGGCTTCACAGCAAAAGCACACTTTGCGATTATGTTAGGTTAGCGCCTAGCCACAGAAAACCATACAACCATTTTCCTACCAAGGAGAGATGTCACAAAAGTCAGAAATAGAGTTAAAATTAATCACTTACCTTTGATGATCTTCATCTGATGGCACTCCCAGGTCTCCATGTTAGACAACAAATGTTAATTTTGTTTGATAAAGTCTATCATTTATGTCCAAATACCTCCTACATTTTCGCACTTTTAGTCCAGTAATCGAAAATGCACAAGGCACGAGCACAAAGTCTAGACGAAAAGTCCAAAAAGTTATATTACAGTTTCTAGAAACATGTCAAACGATGCATAGAATCATTCTTTAGGATGTTTTTATCATAAATCTTCAATAATATTCCAACCGGACAATTCCTTTGTCTTTAGAAATGAAAAGGAACGGAACTCGTGTTAACGGCCGCACGCGTGACTAAACTAAAGGCTTTCAACCAGACCACTGGTTCAAACAGCTCTTATTCGCTCCCCCTTCACAGTAGAAGCCTGAAACAAAGTTCTAAAGACTGTTGACATCTAGTGGAAGCCTTAGGAAGTGCAATCTGACCACAGACACTGTATATTGGAAAGGCAATCACTTGAAAAACTACAAACCTCAGATTTCCCACTTCCTGGTTGGATTTTTATCAGGTTTTCGCCTGCCAAATGAGTTACGTTATACTCACAGACATCATTCAAACAGTTTTAGAAACTTCAGAGTGTTTTCTATCCAAATCCGCTAATGATATGCATATCCTAACCTCTGGGCCTGAGTAGCAGGCAGTTTACTCTGGGCATCCTATTCATCCAGACGTAAAAATAATGCCCCCTACACCAGTGAGGTTAAGTTATATATATTTTTTTTCAAATGTTCAAAATTTGACCATTGGGTCTTAACTCGATGTGCATTTGCAATATGACAATTTACTGTGGAGCGCGCTCGCCATCTTTTAGATTTTTGCTGTATGACACTTGGCATTAGCAATAAGCTTTGAATGATCTGCCGTCCATTTGAGAGGTATTGCAAATCGTGTATCTGTGTCGTACGGTGCCAATATTAATATAACATCTACATATCACTAACAACCCACTACTATACATTATAACCTAGTCTACTTTACATAATATAACATCTACATATCACTAACAACCCACTACTATACATTATAACCTAGTCTACTTTACATAATATAACATCTGCATATCACTAACAACCCACTATTATACATTATAACCTAGTCTACTTTACATAATATACCATCTGCATATCACTAACCAACCACTACTATACATTATAACCTAGTCTACTTTACATAATATAACATCTACATATCACTAACAACCCACTACTATACATTATAACCTAGTCTACTTTACATAATATAACATCTACATATCACTAACAACCCACTACTATACATTATAACCTAGTCTACTTTACATAATATACCATCTACATATCACTAACAAACTGTTATTATACATTATAACCTAGTCTACTTTACATAATATAACATCTACATATCACTAACAACCCACTACTATAAATTATAACCTAGTCTACTTTACATAATATAACATCTACATATCACTAACAGCCCACTATTATACATTATAACCTAGTCTACTTTACATAATATAACATCTACATATCACTAACAACCCTCTACTATACATTATAACCTAGTCTACTTTACATAATATAACATCTACATATCACTAACAACCCACTATTATACATTATAACCTAGTCTACTTTACATAATATAACATCTACATATCACTAACAACCCACTACTATACATTATAACCTAGTCTACTTTACATAATATAACATCTACATATCACTAACAACCCACTATTATACACTATAACCTAGTCTACTTTACATAATATAACATCTACATATCACTAACAACCCACTACTATACATTATAACTTAATCTACTTTGCATAATATAACATCTACATATCACTAACAAACTGTTATTATACATTATAACCTAGTCTACTTTACATAATATAACATCTACATATCACTAACAAACCACTACTATACATCATAACCTAGTCTACTTTACATAATATAACATCTACATATCACTAACAGCCCACTACTATACATCATAACCTAGTCTACTTTACATAATATAACATCTACATATCACTAACAACCCACTACTATACATTATAACCTAGTCTACTTTACATAATATAACATCTACATATCACTAACAACCCACTACTATACATTATAACCTAGTCTACTTTACATAATATAACATCTACATATCACTAACAACCACCACTATACATTATAACCTAGTCTACTTTACATAATATAACATCTACATATCACTAACAACCACCACTATACATTATAACCTAGTCTACTTTACATAATATAACATCTACATATCACTAACAACCCACTACTATACATTATAACCTAGTCTACTTTACATAATATAACATCTACATATCACTAACAACCCACTACTATACATTATAACCTAGCCTACTTTACATAATATAACATATCACTAACAACCCACTACTATACATTATAACCTAGTCTACTTTACATAATATAACATCTACATATCACTAACAACCCACTACTATACATTATAACCTAGTCTACTTTACATAATATATTCCCATACATTTTTGTCCATTTCAGGGGGGTCTTCACACACACACACACACACACACACACACACACACACACACACACACACACACACACACACACACACACACACACACACACACACACACACACACACACACACACACACACACACACACACACATTGTCAAAGCAACTCTTTGTAAACTTTGGTGTCCCTGATTTCTACTTCTGTAGAACTACAGCTGATATTTAATATGACCAAGTAAGTAATGATGGTGGTCTTTGACTTTGACTTAACTTGAATTAAGACTTATTCTTAGTCATATTCTTCACAGCAGTCAACACTCACATTTTCTAAGCCCAGGTTTCATTGTATTCTCTCCACCATGTTCCACACTGTAGCAGTAAGCAGAAGAACAGACAGTCATTGAGGGATACACCTGAACACACACACACACACACACACACACACACACACACACACACACACACACACACACACACACACACACACACACACACACACACACACACACACACACACACACACACACACACACACACACACACACAGGACACACACAAAAACAGGACACACACAAAAACAGGACACACACACAGACTAACACACTGTCACATTCTGACCTTAGTTCCTTTGTTATGTCTTTATTTTAGTTGGTCAGGGCGTGAGTTGGGGTAGGCATTCTATGTTGTTTTTCTATGTTTTGTTCTGTTGTTATATTTCTATGTGTTTGGCCTAGTATGGTTCTCAATCAGAGGAAGGTGTCAGTCGTTGTCTCTGATTGGGAGCCATATTTAGGTAGCCTGTTTTCCTTTGTGTTTTGTGGGTGGTTGTTTCCTGTGTTAGTGTTTGCACCATACGGTACTGTTCGGTTTTCATTTATTCTCTTGTTCTTTTGTGTTTTGTATTCATTCTCGATTAAATGATATTATGGATACATACCACGCTGCATTTTGGTCCTCCTCTCCTTCCACCAACGAAAGCCGTTACACACACAGGACACACACACACACTGGACACACAAACACCCACACACACACACACACACAGAACTAAAACACACACATACACAGACCTAAAACAAACACAGGACACACACACACACACAGGACACACACACACCGGACACACACAGGACACTCCAACATACAGGTCACACACAGATACAGGACATACACACAGGACACACACAAACTGGACACACACACACTGGACACAAACACACACTGAACACACACACACACACACAGGACACACAAAAACAGGAGACACACACACACAGGACACACACACACACACACACACACACACACTGGACAGACACACACACACTGGACACACACACACAAACACACACTGAACACACACATACACACATTACTCACACACACACAGGACACACACACACACACACACACTGAACAAACACTGGACACACACACACACACACTGAACAAACACTGGACACACACACACACACACACACACACACAGGACACACACAGGACACACACACACTGGACAGACACACACACACTGGGCACACACACACAAACACACACTGAACACACACATAAACACATTGCTCACGCACACACAGGACACACACACACACACACACTGAACAAACACTGGACACACACACACACACACACACACAAACACACACACACTGAACAAACACTGGACACACACACACACAGGACACACACACATAACTCAAACACACACAGGACACACACACACTGGACACACACACACTGGACACAAACACACGCTGAACACACACACACACACACAGGACACACAAAAACAGGACACACACACACACAGGACACACACACACACACACTGGACACACACACACACAGGACACACACACACACAGGACACACACACACTGGACACACACACACAAACACACACTGAACACACACATACCTCACACACACACAGGACACACACACACACACACACTGAACAAACACTGGACACACACACACACACAGAGAACTCAAACACACATATGACACACACACACACTGGACACACACACACAGGACACACATACACAGGACACACACACAGGACACTCACACACAAGACACTCACACACACACACACACACACACAGTAACATTTGTCCAAGTGGTGGTAATAATGTTTGTCTCAACTAGCCTGATAAGTCAAACATGTCTGATATGAACATTGACATCAACCCTCTACATACTTGAGTTTCTCCAGTCTGCAGTGTGGATCCTCCAGTCCAGCAGAGAGCAGTCTGACTCCTGAGTCTCCTGGGTGATTGTAGCTCAGGTCCAGCTCTCTCAGGTGTGAGGGGTTTGACCTCAGAGCTGAGGCCAGAGAAGCACAGCCTTCCTCTGTGACTAGACAGCCTGACAGACTGCAAAGAGTAAAATCATATTAAAATCACACTGCTATTCTTTGGTGGTGAAAATAGTGGCAGTATATTTTTTCAACATATTCAGATACATCAGTGTCCTGAAACCTGCCATATCTATTCATAAATTAATGTATCATTATTAGAAATGACAAACTATCAAAGTATTGCTTGTAGAGCGAAAAATGTATAGTACGACTTTTTGAGTAGACTGACCAGACCAGTTTAAAAACTTCTTAAGGATAGGGGGTGCTATTTTCACTTTGGGGGAAAATCGTATACAATTTAAACGGCCTCGTACTCAATTCTTGCTCGTACAATATGCATATTATTATTACTATTGGATAGAAAACAGTCTTTAGTTTCTAAAACAGTTTGAATTATTTCTCTAAGTGAAACAGAACTCTTTTTACAGCCCATTTCCTATCCGGAAGTGAGATTTCCAAAAGCGATGTCTCTCTTCAAGAGCTTGTCTATAAAAGGGCATGTCACTTATGACTATAGAAACACGTCATACGCCTTCCCCTGGGTGTCATGCGGAAGTGAGAGCAGAAATGACTTGATTATCTCGTTCAGGGATTGAATACAACCTCTTGGAGTGAGAGGTGCGCCGTTTTTTTTTTTGTTGAGGGCGCGAATTTGGACCTGGACTCGCATCCTGGAAAACCGTCGTTATGGGTGAATATGATCTCCGGCTTCGATTTTATTTGATACATGTCACAATATCATCCTAAAGTATGTTTTTTCAATATAGTTTAATTATATTATTGAAATTTATTCTGGACTTTAGACGTGATGCGTCGCAAGAATTTGTACAAGAAGGAGAGGTTAGCGCCGCACGGCCAGTGTGCTTGCTAATTCAAGAGGGAAATAGTTCGTTCTGGATCCAAATAAAGACGGTTCTGAACAAAGGACCCCTTGGAGAACATTCTGATGGAAGATCAACAAAGATAAGGACCCAATTTGGGATGCTATTTCATATATCTGTCGAACTGTGCTATCGCTACCATTTGACTAGAATCAATGCTGCTGTGTGCTAGCTATTGTAGTAAGCTAATATAACGATATATTGTGTTTTCGCTGTAAAACACTTAAAAAATCGGAAATATTGGCTGTATTCACAAGATCTTTGTCTTTCATTAGCTATCCACCATATATTTTTCTGAAATGTTTTATGATGAGTAATTAGGTACTTGACGTTGGTGTCTGTATTTTCTCTGGCTACTCCCGTGCGATTTCTGACTGTAGCTATGATGGTGGCTATGATGGTAGCAGTAATGTAAAACTGATTTATAGCTAAAATATGCACATTTTTCGAACAAAACATAGATTTATTGTGTAACATGTTATAGGACTGTCATCTGAGGGAGTTTTTTCTAGGTTATTTAGGTTGGTTCTAGGTTAGTTAGGTTAGCTTTGTGCATGCTGCTTGCATGCTACCGTTGCTGTGAAAAATGTCTGTCTGTCTTTTGTATTTGGTGGTGAGCTAACATAAATATATGTGGTGTTTTCGCTGTAAAACATTTTAAAAATCGGAAATATTGGCTGTATTCACAAGATCTTTGTCTTTCATTTGCTATCCACCATACATTTTTCTGAAATGTTTTATGATGTGTAATTAGGTAGTTGACGTTGGTGTCTGTATTTTCTCTGGCTACTCCCGTGCGATTTCTGACTGTAGCTATGATGGTAGCAGTAATGTAAAACTGATTTATAGCTAAAATATGCACATTTTTTTAACAAAACATAGATTTATTGTGTAACATGTTATAAGACTGTCATCTGAGGGAGTTTTTTCTAGGTTATTTAGGTTGGTTCTAGGTTAGTTAGGTTGGCTTGTGCATGCTACCTGCATCCTACTTGTGCTGTGAAAAATGTCTGTCCTCTTTTTTATTTGGTGGTGAACTAACATAAATATATGTGGTGTTTTCTCTGTAAAACATTTTAAAATGCAGTATCAGTCAAAAGACAGACAGTGAGGTATCAGATTTAGATTGTTTTGAGTATACAGCCCACACCATATCTATTTTGACAGTGAAGCTAACATTTTAAATGTGGCTCTAAACTCCAACATTTTGGATTTGATATATGTTATGTGTTTTCATATAAGGTGACAGTATATAATGTCACCTTTTATTTGAAGGTATTTTCATACATAACTGTTTTACGTTTTAAAATAAAAGCACTTTTCTTGTCTAGTCCCCCTATTTGAAGAAGTCATAAGTATTCTGATCAATTGATAAAATAATTTAAATGTTGAAAAGATAATGATGAAATAATTCCACTCTCAAACCTTAAAATTGTATATAATTGATTAGCATCATACAATTATAATCTGATGATGCGTGTAGTTTTAGTCAGAATTAGATTAAACAATGTATCTGTATAGTGGAAAAACACAGACTGTCTGAGCAAGGCTCAGGATTTGAACTTGTATGGGGGGGGGCCGAAGAAATATACAGAGAACAGTTAGACTGTGTTTGAACCCACCTGGCAGGAACTGAGAAAACTTATGAGGACAGGGAGTACTTTTCAAGGTTTCCCTATTCTCGGGGGGATGGAACTGTCAGCTGGGAAGGGATCCACAGTGGTGGGAACTATGGAGATAGAGACTCACCTACTGTTTGTGTGGAAGTATGTGTGTAGGATACCTACTGTTTGTGTGTGAAGGTATGTGTGTAAGGAGCCAGTATGAAATGGATGGTTTTGTACAACGGACTAGGACGTCCTCGTGAATAAACACTTGGATTTTTGTAAGCTGGGACTCTTGTCTGCTTCATTCAACCAGAATCTTACAAACTCTGGGTTGCAGACTGAGTAGATTAATTGAAGTTTATGAACATCGATAACAAAATTCTCATAACAATTTGGTCCATCGAGCCGGATTCCAATACCTGTCCCTGTCGTCCGAAGGTAACACGCCAAAAACCGTGCACGGGCGGGTCGTTGACCCGTAAATTAAAGACCCTGACATTGGGGTTCCATAACAGGCCGGTATATATCTAAGGTCGACAGAGACAGTGACGGAATCCGACCGACATTGCTTTCCCAGCCTACGAGACAAGGTCAGTAAGTCTTTATTCACGAATTTGGGGGAATATTTTAAGACATCTTGGACTTGATATGCTAAACACCTAGAAGTAATCAAGGATAGGAACTTAGGTATTCTAAACAGATCACCGGGACGGTCTAATACTTTGTGTATTAACGTAATCAATCCAGTCCGCAAAGACCTGAGGTACCTGTCCACTACCATAAATTAAACTAGCTTAATAATTGAGGTCTGTGAGCAAAGGCTAGTGTACGCACTTTCTGAATGTGGATTACTGGACTGAACGTGCTAACAAAAGGAGCTATTTTGACATAAATGATGGACATTATCGAACAAATCAAACATTTATTGTGGAACGGGGATTCCTGGGAGTGCATTCTGATGAAGATCCTCAAAGGTAAGGGCATATTTATAATGCTATTCTGACTAATGTTGACTCCACAACATGGCGGATATATGAATGGGCTCTGAGCGCTCTACTTAGATTATAGCATGGTTTGCTTTTCGGTAAAGCTTTTTTGAAATCTGACACAGCGGTTGCATTAAGGAGAAGTGTATCTATAATTCCATGCATAATAGTTGTATCTTTTATCAATGTTTATTATGAGTATTTCTGTAAATTGATGTGGCTCTCTGCAAAATCACCGGATGTTTTGGAACTACTGAACGTAACGCGTAAAGTAAACTCAGATTTTTTTTATTTTTCCCGAACTAAACATACATGTATTATGTAACATGAAGTCCTATGAGTGTCATCTGATGAAGATCCTCAAAGGTTAGTGATTCATTTTATCTATATTTCTGCTTTTTGTGACTCCTCTTTTTGATTGGAAAATGGCTGAATGCTTTCTGTGACTAGTTGCTGACGTAACATAATGATATGTTGTGCTGTCACCGAAAAGCGTTTTGGAAATCGGACACTGTGGTTCGATTAACGAGAAGTTTATCTATAAAATGGTGTAAAATACTTCCATGTTTGAGGAATTTTAATTCTGGGATTTCTGTTGTTTTGAATTTGGCGCCCTGCAGTTTCACTGGCTGTTGAGAGGTGGGACGCTCACGCCCCGAACGTTCCCAGTTCAGTAATCCACATTCATAAAGTGCGTTCAATAGTTTCAGACGAAAAGTCTAAATAGTTCCGTTACAGTCCGTAGAAACACGTCAAACGATGTATAGAATCAATCTTTAGGATGTTTTTAACCTTTTATGGCTGCCATCCCGCTACAGGGATGATATCACAACAGCCAGTGAAAGTGCAGGGCGCCAAATTCAAAAAACAGAAATCTCATAATTAAAATTCCTCAGACAGTCATGTGTGTTATATCATTTTAAAGGTAATCTTGTTGTTAATCATACCAAAGTGTCTGAATTCAAATAGGCTTTTCAGCGAAAGCACTACAAACGATTATGTTAGGTCACCACAAAACCACAATAATCACAGCCATTTTTTCCAGCTAAAGATAGCTTCACAAAAACCAGAATAGAGATAAAATTAATCACTGACCTTCGATTATTTTCATCAGATGACACTCATAGGACTTTATGTTACACAATACATGCATGTTTTGTTTGATTAAGTTCATATTTATATATCAAAATCTGAGTTTACATTGGCGCGTTAGATTCACTAGTTCCAAAAACATCAAGTGATTTTGCATAGCCACATCGTTTCAACAGAAATACTCATCATAAATGTAGATGATAAAACAAGTTATACACATGGAATTATAGATATCTAGGGGGTGCTGTTTCCACTTTGGAAAATATCGTCTCCAAATTAAACTGCCTCATACTCAATTCTTGCTCGTACAATATGCATATTATTATTACTATTGGATAGAAAACAATCTCTAGTTTCTAAAACCGTTTGAATTATGTCTGTGGGTGAACCAGAACTCTTTCTGCAGCGAAATCCATGACAGGAACTGCAAAGGTCTGAAAACGAGGCTCTGTTCTCAGATCAGTTTAAAGCTCTGTATGTATCCTATGGGTCGACATGAACTGCACCCGCTTTCCCCTGGATGTCAGTAACCAATGAGAAGTGGAATGTAGTTTCTACGTAGTTCTCAGACATTATAAAAGGCCAAGGAACGAAGGGAGCTCTCTTTTCGACATTCGTCATTACGCAAAGCAAGACCTCAGGATGGCATTTTGAAACGCTCAGTTATCGGCCTTAGATATATCTGTCTGTAATTTAATTCGATATAGGTGTTAGAAACATCAAAACGAAGTTATTTTAAACTGAGTTATATCAGTTTATGCGAGTATATTGCTATTTTCGGAATTTCCTTAGTATTGCGTTTTGAGGATTTGGGCATGTTGTTGCCACATAGCTAATGTTAGCTGCTAATTCCAAAGTTGAAGACGACGTTTTACAACCAAGCAACGATTCTTTTGGACAAAGGACACCTTGCCCAAGATTCTGATGGAAGCTCGTCCAAAAGTAAGAGCTATTTATGATGTTATTACGTATTTATGTGGAAAAATGTAAACGGATTTGTCCGCCATTATTGCGGCACTAGTCTGGCTGTAACGCACACTGTATGTCCAGTAACGTTAATTTTAAAAATCTAACTCAGCGGTTGCATTAATAACTAATGCATCTTTCATTTGCTGTCCAACCTGTATTTTTTAGTCAAGTTTACGATTATTTATCGATTAGATTAGGTGCCTTTCCAAGATGGCGCCGCACAGAATGCATGACCTGTTGCCACTGATCACATTGTATAACCACGATTTGTGCTGCTAAATATGCACATTTTCGAACAAAACCTATATGCATTGTGTAATATGATGTTACAGGACTGTCATCTGATGAAGTATATCAAGGTTAGTCAAAAATTATATATCTTTTGCTGTATTGTTACGATCGCTAACCTGTGCTGCTGGTAAATTGCTTGTGTTTCTGGCTATTGTGCTAAGCTAATATAATGCTATATTGTGTTTTCGCTGTACAACACTTAAAAAATCTGACATATTGGCTGGATTCACAAGATGTTGGGCTTTCATTTGCTGTACGCTGTGTATTTTTCAGAAATGTTTTAAGATGAGTAATTAGGTATTTGACGTTGGTCTCTGTAATTATTCTGGCAGCTTCGGCACTATTTCAGATTGCAGCTGCAATGTAGGACTGTGATTTATACCTGAAATATGCACATTTTTCTAAAAAAACATATGCTATACAATAAATATGTTATCAGACTGTCATCTTATGGAGTTGTTTCTTGGTTAGTGGCTATATATATCTTTATTTGGTCGAAATTGTGATAGCTACCCATGCAGGAAAAAAATGGTGGGAAAAAAAGTTGTGTCTTTTGCTATCGTGGTTAGCTAATAGATTTACATATTGTGTCTTCCCTGTAAAACATTTTAAAAATCAGAAATGATGGCTGGATTCACAAGATGTGTATCTTTCATCTGGTGTCTTGGACTTGTGATTTAGTGATATTTAGATGCTAGTATTTACTTGTGACGCTATGCTAGGCTATGCTAGTCAGCTTTTTTACTGTGGGGGGTGCTCCCGGATCCGGGATGCTGTGCAAGTAGAAGTTAATGCAACAGCTGTGTTAGATTACAAAAAAACTTTACGGAAAAATAAACCCACGCTATAATCAAAGACGACGCTCAAAAGTAAAACACCACAGCCGCAAAGATGGCGTCAACATAAACAAGAAAATATATGATAAATATTCCCTTACCTTTGATGATCTACATCAGAAAGCACACCAGGATTCCCAGGTCCACAATAAATGTTTGTTTTGTTCGAAAAAATCTGTTATTTATGTCCAAATACCTTCTTTTGTTAGCACGTCTGGTTTACATATCCAAAAGCTAATTCTGGTCAGCGTTATATCTGACAAATCTTCAAAAGTGATATTACCGGTCGAAGAAACATTTCAAACTAAGTACTGAATCAATCATTAGGATGTTTTTAACATATAGCTTCAATAAAATTCCAACCGGAGTATTCGTTCTTGTCTGCGTGAACAATGGACCGCAAGTGACTACCATGAGGAAAAAGCATGATCAGAAAATGGCTGCTTGATGGACACCTGACTGATCCTGCTATCATTCTCTCCCACAACATCATAGAAGTCTCATTATAATTTATATTGATGGTTGACATCTAGTGGAACCCCTAGGCAGTGCACAACCATTCATATGTCAATTGGACTTCTTTAGGGACTCTGTTGAATATCTCACAGACATAATTCAAACAATTTTAGAAACTTTAGAGTGTTTTCTATCCAATACTAATAATAATATGCAAATATTAGCAACTATGACTGAGGAGCAGGCCGTTTGATATGGGCACCTTTCATCCAAGCTACTCAATACTGCCCCTTTAGCCGTAAGAAGTTAATCGAACTGCGTCGTCCAATTTCCAATAGGCTTTACAGCGAAAGCAGACATTGCGATTGTCTGAAGGCAGCGCCCCACATCAACACATTTTTCAACCAGCACAGGTGTCACAAAATCACAAATAGTGATAAAATAAATCTCTTACTTTTTAAGATCTCCTCTGTTTGCAATCCCAAGGGTCCCAGTTACAAGATGAATGGTCGTTTTGTTAGATTAAATCCTTATTTATATCCCAAAAAGTCAGTTTAGTTGGCTCCATCGATTTCAGTATTCCACTCGTTCAACATGCAGATAAAGGAATCCAAAAAGCTACTGGTAAAATTCGTCCAAACAAGTCAAATAACATTTCTATTTAATCCTCAGGTACTCTTAAATGAAAAAAACTATAATATTTCATACGGAAAGTAGTATGTATGTGAGGGGTTTGAAACAAGCCTGAAACCTTGAATAAAGACTGTTGAACTAGTGGAAGTCATAGGAATTGCAATCTGGGAGCCGGATTTACATAAAGCCTATAGGTTTGCATTGGAAGAGCCTGGGACCTCAAAAACAAAACAAATTCGGTTGGATATTTTTCAGATTTTTTTCTTCCATATCAATTCTGTTATAGTCACAGACAGTATTTTAAATCCTACCAATTAAATTAATATCCTACCTTTTGGGCCTGAGTAACAGGCAGTTTACTTTGGGTATGTCAGTAAGGCGGATATTCAGGAAACTAGACGCTATCCCTAAGAAGTTTTTACATTTTAACTGCCTTGTTCAGGGGATTAAATAAAATGTGAAATTCTGTACTATTGTCTAATATGAAACATTCTATCTCAAATCCAAAATGCTGGAACATAGCACCAAATTTAAAACTGTAAGCTTCACTGTCCAAACACATATGGTGTGGACTATGGGTGCCTTGGTAAACACATGTGGATCTGGTGAACAGTTATCACTTGTTGACCAACTACAGGAATACTGACCTCAGAGTCTCCAGTTTACAGTGGGGATTCCCCAGTCCAGCAGAGAGCAGCTCCACTCCTGAATCCTTCAGGTCATTGTTACTCAGATCCAGCTCTCTCAGGTGTGAGGGGTTTGACCTCAGAGCTGAGACCAGAGAAGCACAGCCTTCTTCTGTGACTCCACAGCCTGACAGCCTGACAAAGAAATCATCATGACTTCACAAACACACTGTTAATTTAACACCAGTAGTGTAGAAGGACAATGGCAGATGCATTTGGTTTATTCTCTCAAACAACATAGAGATTCATCTACCGTCTCCTAGAATTGTATGGTCATAATGTTATACCAATGCACTGATTCAGAAAGTTTTTCAATAAAAAATATTTTAATCTAAACTGAATATTTCTTCCTGATGATTAGTTCTTATATGTCATTTTATGTACTCACAGAACAGTTCTGGAGGCTTTGACCACTGGCAGCAGCCTCAGAAGTCCTTCCTCTGATCTGGAGAATTTCTTCAGGTCGAACACATCCAGCTCCTTTTCTGAAGTCAGCAACACAAAGACCAGAGCTGACCACTGTGCAGGTGACAGTTTGGCTTCTGAGAGACCTCCTGATCTCAGGTAGCTTTGGACTTCCTCCACCAGAGAATGGTCATTCAGTTCATTCAGACAGTGGAACAGATTGATGCTCCTCTCAGGAGAGGGATTCTCCTTGATCTTCTTCTTGATGTACTTGACTGTATCTTCATGGCTCTGTGAGCTGCTTCTTGTATTTGACAGTAGACCTTGTAAGTGGTTCTGATTGGACTCCAGTGAGAGGCCCAGTAGGAAGCGGAGGAAAAGGTCCAGGTTTCCCGTCTCATTTTGTAAGGCTTTATCCACAGCACTCTTATAGACAGTAGCTTCAGGCTTCAGTGCAAAATAGTTACTGGACGTTGATTGCGGTTCGGTCATTAGATTCTCATTGTTGTTGATGAATGAGAGGAACACATATACAGCAGCCAGAAACTCCTGAATGCTCAAATGCACAAAGCAGTACACCTTGTTCTGGTACAGCCCAAATTCCTCTTTAAAGAGCTGTGTGTACAATCCTGAGTACACTGAGGCTTCATTGACATCAACACCAGCGTCTTTAAGGTCTTCCTCATAGAAAATCATATTGCCATTCAAAAGCTGTTGAAAAGCCAGTTTGCCCAGTGACAGAATGCTCTCTTTATTCCAGTTTGGACCTGTCTCTTCTTTCCCAAGATACTTTTCATTATTCTGTTTGGCATGAAACTCCACAAGGTGTGTGTACATCTCAGTCAGAGTCTTGGGCATCTCTTCTCTCTTATGTTTCAGCATGTGTTCAAGGACTATTGCAGAAATCCAACAGAAGACTGGAATGTGGCACATGATGTAGAGGCTCCTTGATGTCTTTATGTGTGAGATGATTCTGCTGGACAGGTCCTCATCACTGAATCTCTTCCTGAAGTACTCCTCCTTCTGTGGGTCATTGAACCCTCGCACCTCTGTCACCTGGTCAACACAACATGAAGGGATCTTATTGGCTGCTGCAGGTCGGGTAGTTATCCAGATGAGAGCAGAAGGAAGCAGATTTCCCTTGATGAGATTTGTCAGCAGAACATCCACTGAGGTTGACTCTGTGACATCACAACAGATCTTGTTATTCTGGAAGTCTAGGGGCAGTCGGCACTCATCCAGACCATCAAAGATGAACAGACCTTTGTACTTGTCATAGTTGGAGATTCTTGATTGTTTGGTATCCATTGAGAAGTAATTGAGAAGTTCAATGAAAGTGTGTTTGTTCTCTTTCATCAAATTCAGCTCCCGGAAAGGGAATGAAAATAAAAATTGGACATCCTGATTTGCTTTTCCTTCAGCCCAGTCCAGAATGAACTTCTGCACAGAGACTGTTTTTCCAATGCCAGCGACTCCTTTTGTCAACACAGTTCTGCTAAGTTTGTCTTGTCCAGTTAAGGGTTTGAAGATGTCGTTACATTTGATTGGAGTCTCTGGTCTTGCTTGTTTCCTGGTTGTTGTCTCAATCTGTCTCAGCTCATGTTCATTATTGACCTCTCCTGTTCCACCCTCTGTGATGTAGAGCTCTGTGTAGATCTTATTGAGAAGTGTTGGGTTTCCTTGTTTAGCGATCCCCTCAAATACACATTGAAACTTCTTCTTTAGATTAGATTGGAGTTCACGTTGGCAAATCACAGCAAACTCATCTGAATCTAGAAATAACACAGGGGATATTAATATTACGTCTGTTTTAATTCCTACAGTATTGAAGGACTGTTATAAAGTTTTATATTATAATAATTTATTCTCTTAACTGACTGTCTAAATGTGTAAATGTTTTCATAATGCATTACAGACTGGTGTGACTGATTATATTATTATTGGTATTATTGATGGTATTATTAATGTTGTCTCTCTCTCTCTAAATTAATCACCACAACACATCCCTGCTGCTACTTGATGAGGTCACTAGGTGTTGTGTTAAGGCTGCTACAATATCATTGAGTTACACAGCTACTTTAGCTGTACTTTAGCTACAGATTTTAAATGTTATAAAACAGCATTCAACATGAGTCAGACAGGTCTTACAGTTCTCCAGTGTCTCAGCAAGCTCCTTCTGGTTCATTTTCCTCAGGATGTGCAGTGTGATCTTCAGAGCCCCCTCTCTGGCACTGCTCTCCTGCTTCTCATATTCAGCATCCACCACTTCTTGCTTCTGACTCTCAAAGCCTTCTGGGAGTTCTGGACTAAGAATCCTCTTGAACATCTTCAGCTCGTTCTTCACAAATGTCATAATTTTCTCTTCAAGCAACTGAAATAAATCAAGTAAATAAGTTAAGCAAGAGAATAAATGTTTCTCATTAACACATTAATGAATGATTGACTGATCAACTTTACTTGAGGTAAACAAAAACAAATGTACATAACAGGACCACATACACTGAATATGGAGGCCAGGTCTGTTTGATGACTCTGGGAAGACTGACCACTGAGAATCTCTGACTCCGATCTCTCCTGTTGGTTTCTGTGGACAAAACATGAGATTACATCTCCTCATCCAGGGAGTGCGCACACACACACACACACACACACACACACACACACACACATACACAAACACACAAACACACACACACACAGGGAGGGAATGTTGTGTTTGTTTAATATTGTTTTAGGACTATGAAAATGGACAAAAGGACTAGCCTATGGAGAATGAGAACAAACAGAAATTAAAAAATGGGAGAGGAGAAATGACTAGAGACAGTGTTGTTTAACTCACTGACCATGACCCATGAGTTCTTCTTACCTTTGTTCAGTAGAAAAGTCTCCCTCTCTAAACCGTATAGGATATTCCATAGACTTGTCACTCTTCATGGACACACAGCTGGGTACAGGGGAGGCTGGTCTCTCCTGCTTGATTGGACTTCAACACAACAGAGACAAACATTACATCTCTCATCTACTCTGAGCTCAGATGGGGAAACATTAGAAGAGTTTCATTCCAAAACGCTATGTATCCATTTTCAGAAACGTTCATAAATTATCCATTCTTAAATGCTATTTATCCATTTCCTGAAACGTTTGTAAATTTGCTTTAATTGTTTGAAGAAATTATGAAAGAGATGATTGTGTGTTTTTCACTAGCTAATCAAGGCATGGGGCTGTTCAATGACAGACCTGTATTTGTTCAAAATCTATTACTTGATGGTTTCATTTCATTTCAAATAATGTTTTTTTTTCTCGCAAATTGCGATATACCTACTATATAGAAATCAGTAGTACTGCTAGGTTTTACACAGTAATAATATATATCTGCCTCACTCTCAGAGAAATCAGTAGTACTGCTAGGTTTTATACAGTAATAATATATATCTGCCTCACTCTCAGAGAAATCAGTAGTACTGCTAGGTTTTACACAGTAATAATATATATCTGCCTCACTCTCAGAGAAATCAGTAGTACTGCTAGGTTTTACACAGTAATAATATATATTTCTGCCTCACTCTCAGAGAAATCAGTAGTACTGCTAGGTTTTACACAATAATAATATATATCTGCCTCACTCTCAGAGAAATCAGTAGTACTGCTAGGTTTTATACAGTAATAATATATATCTGCCTCACTCTCAGAGAAATCAGTAGTACTGCTAGGTTTTACACAGTAATAATATATATACCTGCCTCACTCTTAAATGTGACCACCGTCTGAATTTTGTCTTATGTAGCTAATTTGAAAAGGTGTTTTTTACGTTGGATAAAAGTAGAGGCTCAGGGCTATAACATGGTATATCATACACTACAGTTGAGGAACAATGGGAAAGTAATTCTGCTTTGAACATTGATAAACTTGTAACCTCACTTTTATGAAAATGGCCTTTGAATGTTTTGGTACCAACTGGAGAGCTCCTCTTTGTCTACAGGACACTTACTTTGGCAGATAATGTCACCCATCTAAATAAATAGTTATATATATATATATATAACTATATATAAAAAGACAAGTCACGCTCTTATTAAATTAGTGTATGTTGTTTTTGATTTATGTAAGTTTCATTGTTTGTTATGCTATAAATTGTTAATTTTATGGTTGTAAGTGGTAAGATGAACTAGAATATTTTATATTTTGCCATTGAGTAATTACTACTTTAGTAAGGAATTACACATTATTCAGTACTACTACAGTTGCTACATCATTCCAATAGATGGCAGCATAAGACCACAAATGACATTTCAGAAGATTAGTTTAGTTCTCTCCCTGGATACACCACCACTCCCCCTCACAGGAAAACTCCTGTGCGCTTCTTTCTGTCCCTTTCCACACCGCTAACGCAAGAGGAAGCACTGAAAAAGCATTTAACAGATTACTGTGAAGTAATATATTGATGATTATCAATAAGCCTGAACATTAATTTAGTCATCTCTGGTCGAGAAAAACATATTTTCCATGTACATTCATTGTAAAATTCATGAACCAGCATCGGCCTGCTCTGCCTTATCCCGCTAGTAGTCAACTCAGCCATGCTAAAAAGCTTGTGTCATCACTCTGCCTTCTCGAGGGCCATGTTGAGGTACATGTGCTTCTGTGGGTACTACATAACTCATTCACAACACCTGCTAGGCTCATAATCTGAGGTAGCAACTGAGTCAGATCTACAAATCAATGAGCTAGACCTGTCCATCTGCTTTGCAACTCAGTGGACCTGCACAGCAGTCACTCAATTCGTAGGATATCGATGGATATCAAATTACCCAGCAGCCATTTAGAAACAATAAGTTGTCAAAAAAAGTGTTGCTCGATGGAACCAAAAGGGTGAAAAACGACCTAAAATAAGGCCTGTTTTTTAGCCATTACTAAATCATAAGTGACATAACGTAATTGTAACGGCAGCCTTCCTCCTCTTCGTCTGAAGAGGAGGTGTAGCAGGGATCGGACGAAGACGCAGCGTGGTTAGAATACATTCTTCTATTTTTTGAAGACGACAACGAAGAACACTATACAAACTACAAAATAACAAATGTGGCAAAACCAAAACAGTCCTATCTGGTTCAGAGAACACAAAGACAGAAGACAACCACCCACCAACCCCAACACAAAACAAGCTACCTAAATATGGTTCCCAATCAGAGACAATGACTAACACCTGCCTCTGATTGAGAACCATATCAGGCCATACATAGAAATGGACAAACTAGACACACAACATAGAATGCCCACCCAGCTCACGTCCTGACCAACACTAAAACAAAGAAAACACAAAAGAACTATGGTCAGAACGTGACAGTAATATTATGAAGCTGGGCTCCAATGAACTAGTTTTCATCAGAAAAAAACATAATGTGTCCAGTCTGTTTGAGGCGCCCCAAAAATAATATTAAAAAGTCGGATACAGAGGTTAAACACTTAAGATACCGTCCACCTAGTGAAATGAGGAGAACCAGACACAGAGATAGCCAGCCTCCGTCAACGAGAGAGGGAGAAGCCCTCCACGGGATTTAACAGGTAGAAGAAACAACCGGGGAGCTCCATCAGTCCACAAGAAATGCAGGCAGCAGGTGATGATTTTGTGGTAGCTAGGGTAACTACGATGCTGCTGGTATAGTAGCTAGCTAGCTTGCCTAACTGTACCGGCTAGCTAGCAGGTCGTTCGTCTGTTCGTCATCTCGAGGATAATGACGAATCCGGTAAACCACAAATTGAAACAAGGATAGCGAGTGAAAAGGATCTGGCTACACTCAAACTGTCCCTGACCGTAAAGCAAAAAGCAAATTGAACAATAAACTTTGGCGTTTCAACACTAACAAACTCTGCCGTTATTCTCCAAGTACGCCTCAGCCTAGTGATGGGTCGTTCGCCAATGAGTCGGCTCTAAGAGACGTTTTGAGCCGGCTTGCATATCAGAAGAGCCAAATCTATTTTATATATCTAAAAAATAAAATAAGATATGAATAACCAAAAGATTTAAATGAATAGAATTAACTAATTCAAAGAACGAAAAAAAATAAAAACAATATAAATGTAAATGTTAAATGCCTAAATGCTCAAGCGCACAGTCACGCACTTATCAGCCGAGGAGAGAAAGGAAGGACAGCTGTGAAAACAACAGCTGGAAAATGATACGGAAGCACAGAAGAATTTGGAATGAATTTTAATAATGTAGACAATGTTAGATCACAGTGTAGAATTTGCCAAAACAAAATATCATATTAAGCCGGTTCTATGCACAAACTACACCGGCATACGCAAACTGTGCACCCAACTGTGAAGCTAGCTGTAGCGGAGCTTTGAGAAACTAGCGGGCCTGCTAGTGATAGTGGTGGAGCCAGCACCTCCACACGTGGAGATGTATCCACTCAGTCAAGTAGGCCTACTCCGCGACCCACAGCAAAACAGTCTTCTATGGACCAGTTTATGTCAAAGTCTATGTCTGAGGCAAAACAAGGCCAAATTGATATTGCATTAGCTAAAATGATTGCCACCGATTTCCATACATTTTTGATCGTGGAGGACAGAAATGTTAGAAATTACAGCAATACCAATGTAACCAATTACAAGCAGGAAAACCCTTTCAAAATCACGTATTCCACAACTGTACAACAGCACACAGGCTTCAGTGAGGGAAACAGTTCAAAGAGCTACTGCAGTTTGCCTTACCACAGACTGCTGGACATCAAGGGTAACCACTTCTTACATGTCGGTTACATGTCACTTCACTGAATATTTTTTTATGTCTAGCTGTCTTCTGGACTGCTTTGAGTTCAGCAACAGACACACCTCAGAGAACTTGACAGAGGAACTGTTGAGAGTGGCCAGAGAATGGCAAGTAGATGGAAAAGCGGTCTGTTGTGTTAGCGACAATGCAGCTAACATAATCAAAGCCATGAACATTTTTAAATGGACCCATCAGGCATGTCTTGCCCACACAATCAACTTGATCGTAAGAGATGCTCTGAAGGTGATGAAGCCCACTGTGGACAAAGTGAAAGTAGCTGTGGAATACAGGAGCACAGTAGGTGCTGAAAAACTAAATCCTACACAACGCCAGATGGGCATGCCTGAGCTGAGGCCTAAACAAGACTGCACAACAAGGTGGAATTTAAGCGGTTTCTTGAGTCAAACAATGCCATCATCGCTACCCTAGCCATTGTCAATGCACCTGTTGATGCTCTGACCCAAGAGGAATGGGAGGTGGTGGAGGAGGTGTGCAGAGTCATTGAACCCTTTGAGCAGGTCACTGTGGAGATCAGTGGAGAGAGGTACAGTAAGCAGTTATTACTACATCATTATTTAATCCAGTATTATATATGTATATGAGCAGTAGATGAGAATGTAGTATCAGTAGACAAAACACGAACCTGAACTATTAAGTTACTGTTATTTTCAGCTATGTGACAGCCTCAAAAATGATACTCCTGTGTGAGGGTCTGCAGCGAAACACAGCCAGCCGCCAGGGAGAACAAAATGTAACCACAGGACATGTGACAGAGGTGATGGACACCCTATGTTCATCAATGGACAGAAAGTTCCACAGATCTATCAGAAACGCTGCACTTGACCCCAGGTTTAAGAAGTTAGCCTTCAGTGATGCCTGAGCGATTGATGAGGCTCTTCAAAGAATAACCTCATTAGCAGGAAGGGACAGCCCCAGCAGTCAGCTGGCTCAGGCACCAGGGAAATAGGAAGAAGAGGGATCAGATGGAGCAGAAGCACCAGCAGTAGTGCCACAAACGTTTGCTGTTTGGACGCTGTTTGACAAGAGATCAACTGGGGATGCAGCACAAAGGAATCCCTCAGCAGATGCCAAAATGGAGGTCCGATCCTATTTGGTGGAGAGCCTCCTCCAAAGATCTGCAGATCCTCTGAGCTTGTGGAAGAACAAGGCCTCTGTCTACCCATGGCTTTCTAAAGTCATGTCAGGGAGACTCTGCATAGTGGCCTCGTCCGTTCACTATTAGAGGGTCTTCTCAAAAATGGGACAAATAATTACTGAGAGAAGAAACCGCATCAGCCCCTCGAAAGTGAGGCAGCTTGCATGAGCTTGCTATCATAAAAGCAAAATATGGTCTGCATTGCTGTGTGCTGCTGGTTATAACATGGCAATAAAGAAGAGAGAAAAGAGGGACCAGTTTAATGTTTTAAGTGGGATGCTGCAGTTTTGGACATTGTTATTTATTTTTCTTTGATATGGTGCAATATTCTATTACGCTGTTCAGATTGTATTCCTTTTGAATGGTTAGATTTATATGCACTTTGTTTATATACATTAAAAAGTTATACTTTAAATGCAAATGTTTAATAGCATAACAAACCAATGCATTTTTTTAAATCATTGTGGTTAAGGTAGAGTATGATTTAATTTAATAATTTAATTTGAATTGTTTTAACACCAATCATAGTCAAACTGTCGCAAACTGTTTGACAAGAAAAAATGCAAAACACATTTTTTTAAAAGAGACGTTTTGGAGCCAAAAGAACCGGAACGACCATCACTATTGCCGCCACACCGGCAGTTCCAGAACGCGGAAATGGGCAGTGCAACACAATCAACTAAACCCAGTCTTTACAGTGGGTTACATTAGTAATATTCATTTTATTATTATGTTAAACAAACATTAGTAATATTCATTTTATTATTATGTTAAACAAACATTAGTAATATTCATTTTTTTGTGATTATGTTGAACAAACATATGTTTTTTTATAAACAATATTTTGAGATATGGGCCCATATCCACAAAGCGTCTCAGAGTAGAAAATTGGTCGTATAAGTGCTGAGAAGAAAGACATTTTACACTTCTGGGTATACATTAAAGCTATGCACGAAGTCTCTAGTCCCACCTGGTCGGCAGATATTTAGGACACCTCGTGAGTAATTTAATAATTTAATTTAAATTGTTTTAAAACCAATCATAGTCAAACTGTGAAGGAGTTTTGAGAGTTAACAGCAGGTGTCTTGATAATACTATAGAATAATGCAGTGAGCCAATGGTTCCTGTGCCCCATGTAATTGCTTTGCAGTAGTTAAAAATAATGTTTTTGTAACGGCTGTTGGAAGGAGTGGAGGAACAAGGTGCAGCTTGGTACATGTTCATCTGTCTTATTTGAACTGAACACTGATTAACAAAAAAAGAACGAAGAGAACGAACGAAACCGAAACAGTTCTGTCTGGTGCAGAAAGACACAAAACAGAAAACAAATACCCACACCACACAGGTGGGAAAAGGATACCTAAGTATGGTTCTCAATCAGAGAAACGATAGACAGCTGTCTCTGATTGAGAACCACACCTGGCCAAACACACAGAAATAAAAAACATAGAACCCACAACATAGAATGCCCACCCCAACTCACGCCTTGACCAAACCAAAATAGAGACATAAAAGGATCTCTAAGGTCAGGGCGTGACAGTTTTGATATTTCTAAATAATCAATCCATAAATAATATAGACCTACATGCAACAGTATGTCTTGTGCTTTTGGCAATGATTTATGTATAATAATTATGATAACAAGTGATAACATTTTGTCTTCATTTTGGCAGATTAAATCATGCTTATTTCCCAAGATTAAAATTCTTATGGCTGCAAGCCCGACACCGGTACACCTATGACAACATCCAGCTCAAGTGCAGGGCGCGAAATTCAAAATATATATTTTTTAAATATTTAACTTTCACACATTAACAAGTCCAATACAGCATTTGAAAGATAAACATCTTGTGAATCCAGCCAACATGTCCGATTTTTTAAATGTTTTACAGCGAAAACACCACGTATATTTATGTTAGTTCACCACCAAATACAAAAAAAGACAGACATTTTTCACAACACAGGTAGCATGCACAAAATCAACCAAACTAACCTAGAACCAACCAAACTAACCAAGAAACAACTTCATCAGATGACAGTCTTATAACATGTTATACAATAAATCTATGTTTTGTTCGAAAAATATTTGAGCTATAAATCAGTTTTACATTACTGCTACCATCACAGCTACAGTTAGAAATAGCACCGAAGTAGCCAGAGTAATTACAGACACCAACGTCAAATACCCAATTACTAATCATAAAACATTTCTGAAAAATATATGGTGTATAGCAAATGAAAGACAAAGATCTTGTGAATACAGCCAATATTTCCGATTTTTTAAGTGTTTTACAGCGAAAACACAATATAGCGTTATATTAGCTTACTACAATAGCTAACACACAACTGTTATGCTGATGAAGGAGGACCCAAAAGCGACGTAATAGAAACAGAGTCTTTATTCCAGTCTTAGACAAAAACGATACTCCTGATATATCTAAGGTAAAAACAAAACAGGAAAACTGAAATCCTCTCGTCAGTAGAGATGAACGACTGGAGACGCGACCACTAGACACCTGCTCACATGCAGCATCTGATGAAGGCAAAAACACGACAGGGCGGAACAAGGACACTGAACAGCAAACATCAAACAAGAATCCGACAAGGACTGAAGCGGAAAACAGAGGAAGAAATAGGAACTCTAATGAGGGCAAAAATAGGGGACAGGTGTGAAAGAGTAAATGAGGTCGTTAGGAGAATGAGAAACAGCTGGGAGCAGGAACGGAACGATAGAGAGAGAGCGGGAGAGGGAGAAAGGGAGGAGGAGAGAGAAAGAACCTAATAAGACCAGCAGAGGGAAGCACAGGGACAAGACATGATGATCAAAAACATGACAGTACCCCCCCACTCACCGAGCGCCTCCTGGCGCACTCGAGGAGGAACCCTGGCGGCAACGAAGGAAATCATCAATCAACGAACGGTCCAGCACATCCCGAGATGGAACCCAACTCCTCTCCTCAGGACCGTAACCCTCCCAATCCACTAAATACTGGTGACCACGTCCCCGAGAACGCATGTCCATGATCTTCCGTACCTTGTAAATAGGTGCGCCCTCGACAAGGACGGGAGGGGGGGAGGGAAGACGAACGGGAGCGCGAAGAAAAGGCTTGACACAAGAGACATGGAAGACAGGGTGGACGCGACGAAGATGTCGCGGAAGAAGCAGTCGCACAGCGACAGGATTGACGACCTGAGAGACACGGAACGGACCAATGAACCGCGGAGTCAACTTGCGAGAAGCTGTCGTAAGGGGAAGGTTACGAGTGGAAAGCCACACTCTCTGACCGCGACAATACCTAGGACTCTTAATCCTACGTTTATTGGCGGCTCTCACAGTCTGCGCCCTGTAACGGCAAAGTGCAGACCTGACCCTCCTCCAAGTGCGCTCACAACGTTGGACAAAAGCCTGAGCGGAGGGAACGCTGGACTCGGCGAGCTGGGACGAGAACAGAGGAGGCTGGTAACCAAGACTACTCTGAAACGGAGATAGCCCGGTAGCAGACGAAGGAAGCGAGTTGTGAGCGTACTCAGCCCAGGGGAGCTGTTCTGCCCAAGACGCAGGGTTTCGAAACGAAAGGCTGCGTAAAATGCGACCAATCGACTGATTGGCCCTTTCTGCTTGACCGTTAGACTGGGGATGAAATCCGGAAGAGAGACTGACGGAAGCACCAATCAAACGACAGAACTCCCTCCAAAACTGTGACGTGAATTGCGGACCTCTGTCTGAAACGGCGTCTAACGGGAGGCCATGAATTCTGAACACATTCTCAATGATGATTTGTGCCGTCTCCTTAGCGGAAGGAAGCTTAGCGAGGGGAATGAAATGTGCCGCCTTAGAGAACCTATCGATAACCGTAAGAATCACAGTCTTCCCCGCAGACGAAGGCAGACCGGTAATAAAGTCTAAGGCGATGTGAGACCATGGTCGAGAAGGAATGGGAAGCGGTCTGAGACGACCGGCAGGAGGAGAGTTACCTGACTTAGTCTGCGCGCAGTCCGAACAAGCAGCCACGAAACGGCGCGTGTCCCGCTCCTGAGTAGGCCACCAAAACCGCTGGCGAATAGAAGCAAGTGTACCCCGAACGCCGGGGTGGCCAGCTAACTTGGCAGAATGAGCCCACTGAAGAACAGCCAGACGAGTAGAGACAGGAACAAACAGAAGGTTACTAGGACAAGCGCGCGGCGACGCAGTGTGAGTGAGTGCTTGCTTTACCTGTCTCTCAATTCCCCAGACAGTCAACCCGACAACACGCCCTTCAGGAAGAATCCCCTCGGGGTCGGTAGAAACCACAGAAGAACTAAAGAGACGGGATAAGGCATCAGGCTTGGTGTTCTTATTCCCCGGGCGATAGGAAATCACGAACTCGAAACGAGCGAAAAACAACGCCCAACGAGCTTGACGTGCATTAAGTCGTTTGGCAGAACGGATGTACTCAAGGTTCTTATGGTCAGTCCAAACGACAAAAGGAACGGTCGCCCCCTCCAACCACTGTCGCCATTCGCCTATGGCTAAGCGGATAGCGAGCAGTTCGCGGTTACCCACATCATAGTTGCGTTCCGATGGCGACAGGCGATGAGAAAAGTAAGCGCAAGGATGAACCTTATCGTCAGACTGGAAGCGCTGGGACAGAATGGCTCCCACGCCCACCTCTGAAGCGTCAACCTCGACAATGAATTGTTTAGTGACGTCAGGAGTAACAAGGATAGGGGCGGATGTAAAACGCTTCTTGAGGAGATCAAAAGCTCCCTGGGCGGAACCGGACCACTTAAAGCAAGTCTTGACAGAAGTCAGAGCTGTGAGAGGGGCAGCCACCTGACCGAAATTACGAATGAAACGCCGATAGAAATTAGAGAAACCGAGAAAGCGCTGCAACTCGACACGTGACTTAGGAACAGGCCAATCGCTGACAGCCTGGACCTTAGCGGGATCCATCTGAATGCCTTCAGCGGAAATAACAGAACCGAGAAAAGTGACAGAGGAGACATGAAAGGCGCACTTCTCAGCCTTCACGTAGAGACAATTCTCTAAAAGGCGCTGGAGTACACGTCGAACGTGCTGAACATGAATCTCGAGTGACGGTGAAAAAATCAGGATATCGTCAAGGTAAACGAAAACAAAGATGTTTAGCATGTCTCTCAGTACATCATTAACTAATGCCTGAAAGACAGCTGGAGCATTAGAGAGACCGAACGGCAGAACCCGGTATTCAAAATGCCCTAACGGAGTGTTAAACGCCGTTTTCCACTCGTCCCCCTCTCTGATGCGTACGAGATGGTAAGCGTTACGAAGGTCCAACTTAGTAAAGAACCTGGCTCCCTGCAGCATCTCGAAGGCTGACGACATAAGGGGAAGCGGATAACGATTCTTAACCGTTATGTCATTCAGCCCTCGATAATCCACGCAGGGGCGCAGAGTACCGTCCTTCTTCTTAACAAAGAAAAACCCCGCTCCGGCGGGAGAGGAAGAAGGCACCACAGTACCGGCGTCGAGAGAAACAGACAGATAATCCTCGAGAGCCTTACGTTCGGGAGCCGACAGAGAGAATAGTCTACCCCGAGGAGGAGTGGTCCCCGGAAGGAGATCAATACAACAATCATACGACCGGTGAGGAGGAAGAGAGCTGGCTCTGGACCGACTGAAGACCGTGCGTAGATCATGATATTCCTCCGGCACTCCTGTCAAATCACCAGGTTCCTCCTGAGTAGAGGGGACAGAAGAAACAGGAGGTATAGCAGACATTAAACACTTCACATGACAAGAAACATTCCAGGATAGGATAGAATTACTAGACCAATTAATAGAAGGATTATGACATACTAGCCAGGGATGACCCAAAACAACAGGTGTAAAAGGTGAACGAAAAATCAAAAAGGAAATGGTCTCACTGTGATTACCAGATACTGTGAGGGTTAAAGGTAGTGTCTCACATCTGATACTGGGGAGAGAACTACCATCTAAGGCGAACATGGGCGTGGGCCTCCCTAACTGTCTGAGAGGAATCTCATGTTTCCGAGCCCATGCTTCGTCCATAAAACAACCCTCAGCCCCAGAGTCTATCAAGGCACTGCAGGAAGCAGCCGAACCGGTCCAGCGTAGATGGACCGACAAGGTAGTACAGGATCTTGATGGAGAGACCTGAGTAGTAGCGCTCACCAGTAGCCCTCCGCTTACTGATGAGCTCTGGCTTTTACTGGACATGATATGACAAAATGTCCAGCAGAACCGCAATAGAGACAAAGGCGGTTGGTGATTCTCCGTTCCCTCTCCTTAGTCGAGATGCGAATACCTCCCAGCTGCATGGGCTCAGTCTCTGAGCCGGTGGAAGGAGATGGTTGAGATGCGGAGAGGGGAAACACCGTTAACGCGAGCTCTCTTCCACGAGCTCGGTGACGAAGATCTACCCGTCGTTCTATGCGGATGGCGAGTGCAATCAAAGAGTCCACGCTGGAAGGAACCTCCCGGGAGAGAATCTCATCCTTAACCTCAGCGTGAAGTCCCTCCAGAAAACGAGCGAGCAACGCCGGCTCGTTCCAGTCACTGGATGCAGCAAGAGTGCGAAACTCTATAGAGTAATCCGTTATGGATCGATCACCTTGACATAGGGAAGCCAGGACCCTGGAAGCCTCCTTCCCAAAAACAGAACGATCAAAAACGCGTATCATCTCCTCCTTAAAGTTCTGATAAACGTTAGAACACTCAGCCCTTGCCTCCCAGATAGCTGTGCCCCACTCCCGAGCCCGACCAGTCAGGAGCGATATGACGTAAGCGATCCGAGCTCTCTCTCCTGAGTATGTGTTGGGCTGGAGAGAGAACACAATATCACACTGGGTGAGAAAGGAGCGACACTCAGTGGGCTGCCCAGAGTAACAAGGTGGGTTATTAACCCTAGGTTCCGGAGACTTGGAAGACCAGGAAGTAGCTGGTGGCACGAGACGAAGACTCTGAAACTGTCCTGAGAGATCGGAGACATGAGCGGCCAGGGTCTCAACGGCATGACGAGCAGCAGACAATTCCTGCTCGTGTCTACCGAGCATTTCTCCCTGGATCTCGATGGCAGTCTTGCGAGAATCCGTAGTCGCTGGGTCCATTCTTGGTCGGATTCTTCTGTTATGCTGATGAAGGAGGACCCAAAAGCGACGTAATAGAAACAGAGTCTTTATTCCAGTCTTAGACAAAAACGATACTCCTGATATATCTAAGGTAAAAACAAAACAGGAAAACTGAAATCCTCTCGTCAGTAGAGATGAACGACTGGAGACGCGACCACTAGACACCTGCTCACATGCAGCATCTGATGAAGGCAAAAACACGACAGGGCGGAACAAGGACACTGAACAGCAAACATCAAACAAGAATCCGACAAGGACTGAAGCGGAAAACAGAGGAAGAAATAGGAACTCTAATGAGGGCAAAAATAGGGGACAGGTGTGAAAGAGTAAATGAGGTCGTTAGGAGAATGAGAAACAGCTGGGAGCAGGAACGGAACGATAGAGAGAGAGCGGGAGAGGGAGAAAGGGAGGAGGAGAGAGAAAGAACCTAATAAGACCAGCAGAGGGAAGCACAGGGACAAGACATGATGATCAAAAACATGACAACAACAGCATTGATTCAAGGAAAAAGGTGCACAGTTCGACAGATATATGAAATAGCATCCCAAATTGGGTCCTACCTTTGGTGATCTTCCATCAGAATGTTGTACAAGGGGTCCTTTGTCCAGAACCGTCTTTGTTTGGATTCAGAACGACCTCTTTCCCTCTTTAATTAGCAAGCACACTGGCCATGCGGCGCTAAGCTCTCCATCCTGAACAAAAGCAGACAACGCAACACGCCTAACGTCCCGAATAAATTTCAATAATCTAATAAAACTATATTGAAAAAACATACTTTAGGATGATATTGTAACATGTATCAAATAAAATCTAAGCCGGAGATTGTATTTGCCTATAACGACAGCTTTCCAGAAGGCGATTCCAGGTTCATCTTCGCGCTTTCGAAAAAACAGGAAATGGCGGACACCTCATTCCAAGAGGATGTATTCCACCTCAGAACAAGATAATCGACTCATTTCTTCTCTCACTTCCTCTTGACATCTAGGGGAAGGTGTATGACGTGTATATATACTCATACGTGTCATGCCCATTTATAGGCAAGCCCTTGAACAGAGACTTCGCGTTCAGAAATCTCACTTCGGATTAGGAAGTGGGCTGCAGAATGAGTTCTGTTTCACTTAGAGAAATAATTCAAACGGTTTTAGAAACTAGAGAGTGTTTTCTATCCAATAGTAATAATAATATGCATATTGTACGAGCAAGAATTGAGTACGAGGCCGTTTGAAATGGGCACCTTTTTCCAGGTTACTCAATACTGCCACTGCAGCCATAAGAAGTTAACTCAGGTTTTTGCACAGCGGCTATGATAGTTTTATATGGTGAAATAATAATGTAATGAAATGGAATGATTAAAAACTTGAACCTTTACTTAATACCCATCCCGGTTCCGGGAGCATCCTCATCAAAAAAGCTGACTAGCATAGCCTAGCCTAACGGGACAGGGATATCATATAATATAATTTTCATGAAATCACAAGTCCAATACAGCAAATGAAAGATAAACATCTTGTGAATCCAGCCATCATTTTCCATTTTTAAAATGTTTTACAGTGAAAACACAATATGTATTTCTATTAGCTAACCACAATAGCCAAAGACTCAACCGCATATTTTCACCATGTTTCTACCGCATAGGTAGCTATCACAAAACCGACCAAATAGAGATATAATTAGTCACTAACCAAGAAACAACTTCATCAGATGACAGTCTTATAACATGTTATACAATAAATGTATGTTTTGTTCGAATATGTGCATATTTGAGGTATAAATCATAGTTTTACATTGCAGCTACCATCAACAATATCACCAAAGCAGCCAGAATAATTACAGAGAGCAACGTGAAATACCTAAATGCTCATCATAAAACATTTATGAAAAATACATGGTGTACAGCAAATGAAAGATAAACATCTTGTGAATCCAGCCAATATTTCTGATTTTTTAAGTGTTTTACCACAATAGCCAAACACACAACCGCATTTATTCACCACATAGATAGCATTCGCAAAAACCAGCAAAATATATAAAATTAAACACTAACCTTGAACAACTTCATCAGATGACAGTCTTATAACACCAGGTTATACAATACACTTATGTTTTGTTCGAAAATGTGCATATTTAGAGCTGCAAACCGTGATTATACATTGTGAAAATGTATCAACATTTCCCCAGAATGTCAGGAGCTATTTTGGACACTCACCTAATCTGACCAAAGAACTCATCATAAACTTTACTAAAAAATACATGTTGTACAGCAAATGAAAGATACACTGGTTCCTAATGCAACCGCCGTGTTAGATTTTTAAAAATAACTTTACCATAACAAACAGCTTACGTTATTGCGAGACAGCGCCCGCCAAAACGGCGGAGAATAGAAATAACATTTTCCACAGAAATAAGAAATAACATCATAAGTTGTTCTTACTTTTGCTGAGCTTCCATCAGAATCTTGTACAAGGAGTCCTATTTCCAGAATAAATCGTTGTTTGGTTTTAGAATGTCCTTTTCTCCTGTCGAATTCGCGCCACAATGCTAGCCAATGTTGATGACGTTCCCAGTTTCTCTCGACGCAAAGAACGGAAAACTCCAAAAGTCCCAATAAATGTTGAATAATCTGATAAAACTCGGTTGAAAAAACATACTTTACGATGTTATTATCACATGTATCAAATAAAATCAGAGCCGGAGATATTAGCCGTGTATACCGAACGCTTATCAGAAGACAATATGGAGGTGCTTCGCGCGCCTAGGTAGAGAAAGGAAATTCCTGACCTGCCACTCCAAAAGCTCTTGTTCGACCTCAGATCAGGCTAGACACCCCATTCCACCTTCCACTGCCTGTTGACATCTAGTGGAAGGCGTATGAAGTGCATGCATATCGATAAATATAAGCCAGTTGAATAGGCAGGCCCTGAAACAGAGCCTCGTTTTCAGATTTTTCACTTCCTATATGGAAGTTTGCTGCAAAATGGGTTCTGTTTTACTCACAGATATAATTCAAACAGTTTTAGAAACTTGAGAGTGTTTGCTCTCCAATAGTAATAATAATATGCATAATGTATGATCTAGAATAGAGTACGAGGCAGTTTAATTTGGGCACGATTCTTTCAAAAGTGAAAACAGCGCCCCCATATTGACAAGAGGTTTAAAGGAACCTATAATTATACCTGTATAGAGAAAAGCACATATATAAAAGAAGTAGACACATGTTGTAATCCAGATGCCTGGATAGGAAGTGTTAGAATGAATATAATGAATGCACATATGAATATAACCTGGTGAATGCTGATACACTCAACACACTAAAGTGTACCTAGGACTTTTTCCTGGCAGGGACTCTGTTATTATTTAAACAGACTGTCTACGTTGCACTAAATGGGTCAGTGATTTGTAGAGTTTTATAAACTATTAACTTTTAGTGATTTGTAGATTTCTCCAAACTGTTAAGATTTAGTGATTTGTAGAGTTTTATAAACTGTTAAGATTTAGTGATTTGTAGATTTCTCCAAACTGTTAAGATTTAGTGATTTGTAGATTTCTCCAAACTGTTAAGATATTAGTGATTTTGTAGATTTCTCCAAACTGTTAAGATTTAGTGATTTGTAGATTTCTCCAAACTCTTAAGATTTAGTGATTTGTAGATTTCTCCAAACTGTTAAGATTTAGTGATTTGTAGATTTCTCTAAACTGTTAAGATTTAGTGATTTGTAGATTTCTCCAAACTCTTAAGATTTAGTGATTTGTAGATTTCTCTAAACTGTTAAGATTTAGTGATTTGTAGATTTCTCCAAACTCTTAAGATTTTGTGATTTGTAGATTTCTCCAAACTGTTAAGATTTAGTGATTTGTAGATTTCTCCAAACTCTTAAGATTTAGTGATTTGTAGATTTCTCTAAACTGTTAAGATTTTGTGATTTGTAGATTTCTCCAAACTGTTAAGATTGCACCACCAGTATAATTGGTTCAGTGATGTGTAGTGTTTTTATGATCAGGAGGGGCGTGAGAAAGCGCGCCCAGCATGTTTAATGATACGTAAGGGTGTAAGGAAGCCGGTAGCAGAGAAAGAACTTAGTATGTAAGATAATATAAAGCCAACAAGAGTGCTGATTAATGCAAAGGGAAGTCTATGAGAGGTGTGTGTGTGTACTTCAAACTGTACAAAGGGAGGGTGCTCAGACTTGGAATAACAGTTATTTCATGAACTCACTCGGCTCTTGTTACATTGTAATAAAAGTCTATTGAACTCACAAGCTCCGGTATTTGCAAACTTTTTTGATCTGACCACTGGAGGGCTGCTTGGTTAATAAAGTCCTCCGAACATTAACCTTTCGTTGATCAGAACTCTAGAGGTTCTTCTTCACTGAATCCAAAAATATATATTTAACTTTTAGTGAGTCCATATATTAAGGAAGTGATAGAAGCCTTTTTGGTTCTATAAGGAACCTTCTTTTCTAAGAGTGTATAATAAACACGTTTTTCTTTTGATTATTTAATTATCTACATCATGTTATTTCAAGTTGTCCCTTTGGAGCACAACATCACATTGTTAAAAAATAATCCTAAATTGGGCATGACTAAATTGGTCAATTTAAGGTATCTATGGTGTAATATGTGTTCGATGAAAATGAACATTGTATGCAACGTTGTAGGCAACGTTATTGGCAAGGGACTTGATGCTACTATGCCAAAGATATTTAGAGTTGTTAAACGGGTGTGAAGAGTGTGTTGATATAACGGTAATATTGTCAAAATTCTGCTTGTAACAACGATCACAATTGGTGTCACGTCCTGACCATAGTTCTTATGTGTGTTGCTTGTTTTAGTGTTGGTCAGGACGTGAGCTGGGTGGGCATTCTATGTTGTGTGTCTAGTTTGTCTGTTTCTGTGTTCAGCCTAATATGGTTCTCAATCAGAGGCAGCTGTCAATCGTTGTCCCTGATTGAGAATCATATATAGGTGGCTGTCACGTTCCTGACCTGTTTTCTGTTATTTTGTATGTGTTATGTCGGTCAGGGCGTGAGTTTGGGTGGGCAGTCTATGTTATGTGTTTCTATGTTGGTTAATGGTTGACCTGATATGGTTCTCAATTAGTGGCAGGTGGTTTTAATTTCCTCTGATTGAGAGCCATATTAAGGTAGGTGTTTTCACATTGTTTGTTGTGGGTGGTTGTCTCCTGTGTCTGTGTATGTTGCGCCACACGGGACTGTTTCGGTTTGTTTGTTCGTTCGGTTTTTGTGTAGTCTGTTTTTCCTGTTCGTGCGTTCTTCGTTGCATGTAAGTTCTTACGTTCCGGTCAGTCTACGTCGTTTGTTGTTTTTGTATCTATTCAAGTGTTCTTCGTGTTTTCGGTTTTGTTTAATAAATATCATGTCACCTTTGAGAAGAGAAAGAGGGGGAAGAGAGAGAGGGGGAAGAGAGAGAGGGGGAAGAGAGAGGGGAGGGAGAGAGAGGGGGGGGAAGAGAGAGGGGAGGGAGAGAGAGGGGAGGGAGAGAGAGGGGAGGGAGAGAGAGAGAGGGGGGAGGGAGGGAGTGAGAGAGGGCTAAAACAGGCTTTGGTCGAATCCCTGCTCCTCCTCTTCGGATGAAGATATATTAGATATATATTATATTAGGCAATAATTAAGAGCAGGCAAAGTGGTTGTGTCATGTGAACCTTCTATCAAATGTCTTACATTGGAAAGAGTACAGTCAGGGTGCCGTGGAACCCCAGCAGTACCTCTGCAGACCCCAGATTGAGAACCCCTGCAGTACCTCCACAGACCCCGGATTGAGAACCCCTGCAGTACCTCCACAGACCCCGGATTGAGAACCCCTGCAGTACCTCCACAGACCCCGGATTGAGAACCCCTGCAGTACCTCCACAGACCCCGGATTGAGAACCCCTACAGTACCTCCACAGACCCCGGATTGAGAACCCCAGCAGTACCTCCGCAGACCCCGGATTGAGAACCCCAGCAGTACCTCCGCAGACCCCGGATTGAGAACCCCTGCAGTACCTCCACAGACCCCGGATTGAGAACCCCTACAGTACCTCCGCAGACCCCGGATTGAGAACCCCAGCAGTACCTCCGCAGACCCCGGATTGAGAACCCCAGCAGTACCTCCGCAGACCCCGGATTGAGAACCCCTGCAGTACCTCCACAGACCCCGGATTGAGAACCCCTGCAGTACCTCCACAGACCCCGGATTGAGAACCCCTGCAGTACCTCCGCAGACCCCGGATTGAGAACCCCTGCAGTACCTCCGCAGACCCCGGATTGACAACCCCTGCAGTACCTCCGCAGACCCCGGATTGAGAACCCCTGATTTAGCAGATGCTCTTATCCAGAGCGATTTACAGTAAGTGCATTCATCTTAAGATAGCTAGGTGAGACAACAACATATCATTGTCAAATAAACAGGATAAGAACATTCCCTTCCAGCTAAACAATGGATATAATAGCGTTTGGCAATAAAACATTTAAGAAACTATACACAGTAATATTGAAGGTACCCATAAGCAACCATTTCTGATTAAAAAACAAAGATGCATTTTTTGGGAAATATACTCTTAATAATTCTTCAGCACAATTGTCATCTCACCTCTTAGCTTTGGTGTCATGTTCCCCAGAGAGATGCATTTTAGAGGCAGGGCCCCCCTCCTCTCTCTTCCCAGAGAGACTCATTTTAGAGGCAGGGACCCCCTCCTCTCTCTCCCCAGAGAGACTCATTTTAGAGGCAGGGCCTCCCTCCTCTCTCTCCCCAGAGAGACTCATTTTAGAGGCAGGGCCTCCCTCCTCTCTCTCCCCAGAGAGACTCATTTTAGAGGCAGGGCCTCCCTCCTCTCTCTACCCAGAGAGACTCATTTTAGAGGCAGGGCCTCCCTCCTCTCTCTTCCCAGAGAGACTCATTTTAGAGGCAGGGCCCCCCTCCTCTCTCTTCCCAGAGAGACTCATTTTAGAGGCAGGGCCCCCCTCCTCTCTCTTCCCAGAGAGACTCATTTTAGAGGCAGGACCCCCCTCCTCTCTCTCCCCAGAGAGACTCATTTTAGAGGCAGGGCCCCCCTCCTCTCTCTCCCCAGAGAGACTCATTTTAGAGGCAGGGCCTCCCTCCTCTCTCTACCCAGAGTGACTAATTTTAGTTCACTGAACAGAGATCCAACATTCAATAATTCTTGAATGTCAATTGTTATCATTTATTAATTATCACTTATGAAACAGTTTAACAGACATAGAAACAGTCATTTGATTAATGCAATCACATGAACATGTAGTTGTGAAATGACATCTCCATGGTAACTGTCAATAATAATAATAATAATAATAATAATAAGTTACTGTTTGTTAGTTCTAGACTGTACAACAACACAAGGCCATGTCTCACAATTATTTTTATTAATTAAAAGTAGACTATTTATTGTCTTTCAATCTGTTATTTTCTAAATGTATCTGAGAATGTAGACAGAAGGGCTAAAACGGACATGATTGATCTGAGGGGGAAATCTTTGATCCATTCAGAAAGTTTATTTGCAACAAGTAAGAGATGTTATATTATGTAAAGTAGACTAGGTTATAATGTATAGTAGTGGGTTGTTAGTGATATGTAGATGTTATATTTTGTAAAGTAGACTAGGTTATAATGTATAGTAGTGGGTTGTTAGTGATATGTAGATGTTATATTATGTAAAGTAGACTAGGTTATAATGTATAGTAGTGGGTTGTTAGTGATATGTAGATGTTATATTATGTAAAGTAGACTAGGTTATAATGTATAATAGTGGGTTGTTAGTGATATGCAGATAGCCTAAAGCCTACATATCATAGATGACCAGTCTAAACCTGTTCAGATTAGTTCACATAATGTTATAGTCCTACCAGTAGCAGGACAGAGAATGTACTGTATATAACCTACATATCATAGATGACCAGCCTAAACCTGTTCAGGTCAGTTCACATAATGTTATAGGCCTACCAGTAGCAGGACAAAGAATGTACTGTATATAACCTACATATCATAGATGACCAGCCTAAACCTGTTCAGATCAGTTCACATAATGTTATAGTCCTACCAGTAGCAGGACAGAGAATGTACTGTATATAACCTACATATCATAGATGACCAGTCTAAACCTGTTCAGATCAGTTCACAGACCATCATGATAAGTGATCATAGCTCCAACCTACTCTGACTATTGAATGTCTGATGTAGTCCTAAGCTAGGTTATAATGTATAGTAGTGGTTTGTTAGTGATATGCAGATAGCCTATAGCCTACATATCATAGATGACCAGCCTGTCCTGGCCAGTCTAAACCTGTTCAGATCAGTTCACAGAGACCATCAGGTTTGTCAACAACAGTGATCATAGCTCCAGCCTACTCTGACTATTGAATGTCTGATGTCGACCTAACCTTATAATAGTTTGTAGGTAGACTAGACCTACAGTACGAGAGTCTGCCCGTCTTTCCTACATACCAACACATTTATTTATTGTTACCGAGAAATATGTGTTACAGTTTCAAAAGCCATTTTGTATCTGCGTAGGCTAAAAACATACTTTTAATTTCATATGAGGAAATCACATAACTTACAGTCACTGGTGCAGCTGCCTGTTTTCTTGCAGATGAAGTAGCTTTCATAGACGACTCATTCAACCAGCCTAAACAACAGTAAATACAAGATGTCAAATGGTCAAAAGTGAATCCTGATAGAGCCATGTACATTAGAGAGGTATATATATCCTGATATAGTCATATACATTAGAGAGAGGTATATATATCCTGATATAGTCTTATACATTAGAGAGAGGTATATATATCCTGATATAGTCGTATACATTAGAGAGAGGTATATATATCCCGATATAGTCATATACATTAGAGAGAGGTATATATATCCTGATATAGTCTTATACATTAGAGAGAGGTATGTATATCCTGATATAGTCGTATACATTAGAGAGAGGTATATATATCCTGATATAGTCATATACATTAGAGAGAGGTATATATATCCTGATATAGTCGTATACATTAGAGAGAGGTATATATATATCCTGATATAGTCATATACATTAGAGAGAGGTATATATATCCTGATATAGTCCTATACATTAGAGAGAGGTATATATATATCCTGATATAGTCGTATACATTAGAGAGAGGTATATATATCCTGATAGAGTCATATACATTAGAGAGAGGTATATATATCCTGATATAGTCGTATACATTAGAGAGATGTATATATATCCTGATATAGTCATATACATTAGAGAGAGGTATATATATCCTGACATAGTCGTATACATTAGAGAGAGGTATATATATCCTGATAGAGTCATATACATTAGAGAGAGGTATATATATCCTGATAGAGCCATATACATTAGAGAGAGGTATATATATCCTGATATAGTCATATACATTAGAGAGAGGTATATATATCCTGATATAGTCATATACATTAGAGAGAGGTATATATATCCTGATAGAGCCATATACATTAGAGAGAGGTATATATATCCTGATATAGTCATATACATTAGAGAGAGGTATATATATCCTGATATAGTCATATACATTAGAGAGAGGTATATTGCTACAGATGTTGGATCTTAATTTGAACCAGTTTGCTACAGCAGGAGTATAATCTTGCAGCAACAGGACATTTGCATTATTATGTACATTATAATTAATGAACAAGTTTTAAATAGAAAAGTGAAATTTATCATCTTCAGAAAACTTTTTTTGTCACGTGTGACTAGGGTGGGCATTCTAGTTTCTTTATTTCTATGTTGGTGTGGTTCCCAATCAGAGTCTATCGTTGTCTCTGATTGGGGATCATATATAAGATGTCCTTTTTCGTTTGGGTTTTGTGGATAGTTGTTTTCTGTATAGTTTAAATGCCTTACAGAATACTATGGCCCTCACCAACTGGCCATCTGGCCCATAGAGACTAAAGGACTATGCTGTGGCCCTTACCAACTGGCCATCTGGCCCATAGAGTCTAAAGGACTATGCTGTGGCCCTCACCAACTGGCCATCTGGCCCATAGAGACTAAAGGACTATGCTGTGGCCCTCACCAGCTGGCCATCTGGCCCATAGAGACTAAAGGACTATGCTGTGGCCCTTACAAACTGGCCATCTGACCCATAGAGACTAAAGGACTATTCTGTGACCCTCACCAACTGGCCATCTGGCCCATAGAGACTAAAGGACTATGCTATGGCCCTCACCAGCTGGCCATCTGGCCCATAGAGACTAAAGGACTATGCTGTGGCCCTCACCAACTGGCCATCTGGCCCATAGAGACTAAAGGACTATTCTGTGGCCCTCACCAACTGGCCATCTGGCCCATAGAGACTAAAGGTCTATGCTGTACACTACATGTTTTAGTTTATGGTAAATGTGGACATCCACTGTTTATCAACTGTATATCCACTGCACTGTATATCAACGGTATATCCACTGTACTGTATATCAACGGTATATTCACTGTACTGTATATCAACTGTATATCAACTGTATATCCACTGTACTGTATATCAACTGTATATTCACTGTACTGTATATCAACTGTATAGCCACTGTACTGTATATCAACTGTATACCCACTGTACTGTATATCAACTGTATATCCACTGTACTGTATATCAACTGTATATGCACTGTACTGTATATCAACTGTATATCCACTGTACTGTATATCAACTGTTTATCAACTGTACTGTATATCAACTGTTTATCAACTGTACTGTATATCAACTGTATATCCACTGTACTGTATATCAACTGTATATCCACTGTACTGTATAGCCACTGTACTGTATATCCACTGTATATCCACTGTACTGTATATCAACTGTATATCCACTGTACTGTATATCAACTGTATATCCACTGTACTGTATATCCACTGTATATCCACTGTACTGTATATCCACTGTACTGTATATCAACTGTATATCCACTGTACTGTATATCCACTGTACTGTATATCAACTGTATATCCACTGTACTGTATATCCACTGTATATCCACTGTACTGTACATCCACTGTATATCCACTGTACTGTACATCCACTGTATATCCACTGTACTGTATATCCACTGTACTATATATCAACTGTATATCCACTGTACTGTATATCAACTGTATATCCACTGTACTGTATATCCACTGTATATCCACTGTACTGTATATCAACTGTACTGTATATCAACCCTATATCCACTGTACTGTATATCAACTGTACTGTATATCAACTGTATATCCACTGTACTGTATATCCACTGTACTGTATATCAACTGTATATCCACTGTACTGTATAGCCACTGTACTGTATATCGACTGTTTATCAACTGTGCTGTATATCAACTGTATAGCCACTGTACTGTATATCGACTGTTTATCAACTGTACTGTATATCAACTGTATAGCCACTGTACTGCATATCGACTGTTTATCAACTGTACTGTATATCAACTGTATATCCACTGTACTGTATATCAACTGTATATCCACTGTACTGTATATCCACTGTACTGTATATCGACTGTTTATCAACTGTACTGTATATCAACTGTATAGCCACTGTACTGTTTATCAATTTATATCAACTGTACTGTATATCAACTGTATAGCCACTGTACTGTATATCGACTGTTTATCAACTGTACTGTATATCAACTGTATAGCCACTGTACTGTATATCCACTGTATATCCACTGGACTGTATATCCACTGTACTGTATATCCACTGTACTGTATAGCCACTGTACTGTATATCAACTGTATAGCCACTGTACTGTATATCAACTGTATATAAACTGTATATCAACTGTACTGTATATTAACTGTATAATAACATTATCATTTGAAATGTTAAATTTATAACTATAATGTATGAATATTGACATATTGAATTATGACTTCACGTCCAGTCAGCTCCATGTTGTTTGATTAAACTGACACCAACCTGTCTCAGTAGAAGTAGACTGTTAGGAGTGTTTTACTTCACTATACTAACATTACACCATACATTTAATTTATCTACTGTTAGGAGTGTTTTACTTCACTATACTAACATTACACCATACATTTAATTTATATACTGTTAGGAGTGTTTTACTTCACTATACTAACATTACACCATACATTTAATTTATCTACTGTTAGGAGTGTTTTACTTCACTATACTAACATTACACCATACATTTAATTTATATACACACTTTACAATAATCCCTGGCAGGATTCTCACCTTGTAGCCTGAATTCACAACCAGAACATGTCAAGTCATTGTGATATTTTCCGTTCTGCTGAGAGATCACCTTCCTGATGACAAACACTCTGTATATTCTGATGGATGAGGCCTGAGCTGGAATGTGAAGCTAACTGAAGCTGTCTAACTTTAGAAAACCAGTATATCTAGCTTGCATCATAGTATACGCCTCAGGTTACGTTCAGGTTTCAGCATCAGGCATCAACAGCCGAGTTGTAGGCTACAACCTGGGTTGTATTCATTAGTTTACTCCACAGCCAACAGTTTAAAAATGTTGCATAAAAAATAAACAGTTTACTCTAAACGCTGTACAACGTGACCTAAATGTATTTGTCTCTCTTTCACACAACTGAGTGAAAAAATACCTTCCTGAGTGAAAAGCATAAAAAGTAGATTAGAAAGAGTTAGAAAAATGTTATTTCGTTGCTTGTTGTGTTTTAAGCCTGTTAGAGAAGACAAGTCTATAGACCTATGATCCAGTACACTCTTAGAATAAAGGGTTCCAAACGGGTCCTCCGGCTGTCCCCATAGGAGAACGCTTTTGGGTTCCATGTAGAACCCTCTGGCTTCCATGTAGAACCCTCTGTGGAAAGGGTTCTGTATGGAACCCAAAAGGGTTCTACCTAGTACCAAAAAGGGTTCTACAAAGGGTTCTCCTATGGGGACAGCCAAATAACCCTTTTAGATTCTAGATAGTGTCGGAGCGATCACCCTGGGGCACACAGATGGGAACAGAACGAATTCAACCAACACATCTAATATTTATCAAACACTTAAGGACTATTACAACACTGTCCATCATAAATATAATTAACTATGTGAATACACATAACAATATCATCAACTATATGAATACACATAACACTATCATCAACTATATGAATACACATAACAATATCATCAACTATATTAATACACATAACAATATCATCAACTATATGAATACACATAACAATATCATCAACTATATGAATACACATAACAATATCATCAACTATATGAATACACATAACAATATCATCAACTATATGAATACACATAACAATATCATCAACTATATGAATACACATAACAATATCACATATCAATCCTCGTCTTACCTTGTATCTCTCTCTCAATAGAAACAGAGTCTGGAATGATCATTCTTTAGTCGAAAGTTACTTTCGTTTGCTCTGTTCAATTTCATATCAGGTTCTTCTCTCTCCCCTCCCTCTCTCTTTATAGCTCTTACAATGTGCCTTGGAATACGTTCTACAACTGTCTGGAACTCTATTGGAGGGATGTGACATCATTCTTCCACAAGAAATTCCATAATTTGTGTTTTGTTGATGGTTGTGTTCAATTGTGTTGAGACCTGGTGACTGAGACGGCCATGGCATATTGTGAAACAGTCTTCATCACTGAAGCTCCTGCCAAACGTGCCCCAACAACCACCAATCATTAAGCTCTTCCCGAGCAGGGTCACAGTCTCTCCTGGTAGCAGCTCCTCTCTCCTCTCTCCCCAGGGGTAGCAGCTCCTCTCTCTCCAGGGGTAGCATCTCCTCTCTCTCCAGGGGTAGCATCTCCTCTCTCTCCCCAGGGGTAGCAGCTCCTCTCTCTCCAGGGGTAGCAGCTCCTCTCTCCCCAGGGGTAGCAGCTCCTCTCTCCCCAGGGGTAGCAGCTCCTCTCCCCCCAGGGATAGCAGTGCCTCTCTCCCCAGGGGTAGCAGCTCCTCTCTCCCCATGGGTAGCAGCTCCTCTCTCCCCAGGGATAGCAGCTTTTCTCTCCCCAGGGGTAGCAGCTCCTCTCTCCCCAGGGGTAGCAGCTCCTCTCTCTCCCCAGGGGTAGCAGCTCCTCTCTCCCCAGGGGTAGCAGCTCCTCTCTCCCCAGAGGTAGCAGCTCCTCTCTCTCCCCAGGGGTAGCATCTCCTCTCTCACCCCAGGGGTTGCAGTTCCTCTCTCCCCAGGGGTAGCATCTCCTCTCTCTCCCCAGGGGTAGCATCTCCTCTCTCACCAGGGGTAGCAGCTCCTCTCTCCCCAGGGGTAGCAGCTCCTCTCTCTTCAGGGGTAGCAGCTCCTCTTTCACCCAAGGGGTAGCAGCTCCTCTCTCCCCAGGGGTAGCAACTCCTCTCTCCCCAGGGGTAGCACCTCCTCTCTCTCCAGGGGTAGCAGCTCCTCTCTCACCCCAGGGGTAGCAATTCCTCTCTCCCCAGGGGTAGCAACTCCTCTCTCCCCAGGGGTAGCAGCTCCTCTCTCTCCAGGGGTAGCAGCTCCTCTCCCCCCAGGGATAGCAGTGCCTCTCTCCCCAGGGGTAGCAGCTCCTCTCTCCCCATGGGTAGCAGCTCCTCTCTCCCCAGGGATAGCAGCTTTTCTCTCCCCAGGGGTAGCAGCTCGTCTCTCCCCAGGGGTAGCAGCTCCTCTCTCTCCCCAGGGGTAGCAGCTCCTCTCTCCCCAGGGGTAGCAGCTCCTCTCTCCCCAGGGGTAGCAGCTCCTCTCTCTCCCCAGGGGTAGCATCTCCTCTCTCACCCCAGGGGTTGCAGTTCCTCTCTCCCCAGGGGTAGCATCTCCTCTCTCTCCCCAGGGGTAGCATCTCCTCTCTCACCAGGGGTAGCAGCTCCTCTCTCCCCAGGGGTAGCAGCTCCTCTCTCATCAGGGGTAGCAGCTCCTCTCTCACCCAAGGGGTAGCAGCTCCTCTCTCCCCAGGGGTAGCAACTCCTCTCTCCCCAGGGGTAGCAACTCCTCTCTCTCCAGGGGTAGCAGCTCCTCTCTCACCCCAGGGGTAGCAATTCCTCTCTCCCCAGGGGTAGCAACTCCTCTCTCCCCAGGGGTAGCAGCTCCTCTCTCTCCAGGGGTAGCAGCTCCTCTCTCACCCCAGGGGTAGCAGCTCCTCTCTCACCCCAGGGGTAGCAGCTCCTCTCTCTCCCCAGGGGTAGCAGCTCCTCTCTCTCCCCAGGGGTAGCACCTCCTCTCTCTCCCAGGGGTAGCAGCTCCTCTCTCTCCCCAGGGGTAGCAGCTCCTCTCTCCCCAGGGGTAGCAGCTCCTCTCTCTCCCAGGGGTAGCAGCTCCTCTCTCCCCAGGGGTAGCATCTCCTCTCTCTCCCCAGGGGTAGCATCTCCTCTCTCACCAGGGGTAGCAGCTCCTCTCTCCCCAGGGGTAGCAGCTCCTCTCTCTCCCAGGGGTAGCAGCTCCTCTCTCTCCCCATGGGTAGCAGCTCCTCTCTCCCCAGGGGTAGCAGCTCCTCTCTCACCCCAGGGGTAGCAACTCCTCTCTCCCCAGGGGGTAGCAACTCCTCTCTCCCCAGGGGTAGCAACTCCTCTCTCCCCAGGGGTAGCAGCTCCTCTCTCCCCAGGGGGTAGCAACTCCTCTCTCCCCAGGGGTTGCAGTTCTTATCTCCCCAGGGGTTGCAGTTCCTATCTCCCCAGGGGTAACAGCTCTCCCCAGGGGTAACAGCTCTCCCCAGGGGTAACAGCTCCTCTCTCCCCAGGGGTAACAGCTCCTCTCTCCCCAGGGGTAGCAGCTCCTCTCTCTCCCCAGGGGTAACAGCTCCTCTCTCCCCAGGGGTAGCAGCTCCTCTCTCCCCTAGGATTTGAAGACATTGGTGGCTTAGCCCATAGCCAGTAGGGGGGTCCACTCCACAACTTCAAACATACTCTGACCTGTCCAATGAACCACACTGATTAATAAAGTATCCTAACCCTAACCACTCTCACACATACACACACGCACGCACGCACACACGCACGCACGCACGCACACACACACACACACACACACACACATACACACACACACACATACACACACACAAAGTGCAATAATTTGAGTCCAGCAGCTTTAAATGATGCAGTCTACTGTGTGCTCTCGCCTCATCTGTCCTCTGCCTCTCTCCATCACTTTCTCTGTATCATCTGTTGCTGTCTCTGTGTCTTGTCTGGTGTCTCTCTCCATCATGTCCTATTCTTCTGTTGCTGTCTCTGTGTCTTGTCTGGTGTCTCTCTCCATCATTTCCTATTCTTCTGTTGCTGTCTCTGTGTCTTTTCTGGTGTCTCTCTCCATCATTTCCTATTATTCTGTTGCTGTCTCTGTGTCTTGTCTGGTGTCTCTCTCCATCATATCATATTCTTCTGTTGTTGTCTCTGTGTCTTGTCTGGTGTCTCTCTAAATCATATCCTATTCTTCTGTTGCTGTCTCTGTGTCTTGTCTGGTGTCTCTCTAAATCATATCATATTCTTCTGTTGCTGTCTCTGTGTCTTGTCTGGTGTCTCTCTAAATCATATCATATTCTTCTGTTACTGTCTCTGTGTCTTGTCTGGTGTCTCTCCATCACAGGAAAAATTGGTGAGGGTTAGCCCTACTACAATACAACATTCACAACATGAAAACACAACTACATAACACCATTAAATACAGTTGAGGGTAACTACAATACAACATTCACAACATGACAACACAACTACATAACACCATTAAATACAGTTGGTTACTACAATACAACATTCACAACATGACAACACAACTATATAACACCATTAAATACAGTTGAGGTCTACTACAATACAACATTCACAACATGACAACACAACTACATAACACCATTAAATACAGTTGAGGGTTACTACAATACAACATTCACAACATGACAACACAACTACATAACACCATTAAATACAGTTGAGGGTTACTACAATACAACATTCACAACATGACAACACAACTACATAACACCATTAAATACAGTTGAGGTCTACTACAATACAACATTCACAACATGACAACACAACTACATAACACCATTAAATACAGTTGAGGGTTACTACAATACAACATTCACAACATGACAACACAACTACATAACACCATTAAATACAGTTGGTTACTACAATACAACATTCACAACATGACAACACAACTACATCACACCATTAAATACAGTTGAGGATTACTACAAAACAACATTCACAACATGACAACACAACTACATAACACCATTAAATACAGTTGAGGGTTACTACAGTACAACATTCACAACATGACAACACAACTATATAACACCATTAAATACAGTTGGTTACTACAATACAACATTCACAACATGACAACACAACTACATAACACCATTAAATACAGTTGGTTACTACAATACAACATTCACAACATGACAACACAACTACATAACACCATTAAATACAGTTGAGGCCTACTACAATACAACATTCACAACATAACAACACAACTACATAACACCATTAAATACAGTTGGTTACTACAAGACAACATGACAACACAACTACATAACACCATTAAATACAGTTGAGGGTTACTACAATACAACATTCACAACATGACAACACAACTACATAACACCATTAAATACAGTTGGTTACTACAATACCACATTCACAACATGACAACACAACTACATAACACCATTAAATACAGTTGGTTACTACAATACCACATTCACAACATGACAACACAACTACATAACACCATTAAATACAGTTGAGGGTTACTACAATACAACATTCACAACATGACAACACAACTACATAACACCATTAAATACAGTTGAGGGTTTCTACAATACAACATTCACAACATGACAACACAACTACATCACACCATTAAATACAGTTGAGGTCTACTACAATACAACATTCACAACATGACAACACAACTACATAACACCATTAAATACAGTTGGTTACTACAATACAACATGACAACACAACTACATAACACCATTAAATACAGTTGAGGGTTACTACAATACAACATTCACAACATGACAACACAACTACATAACACCATTAAATACAGTTGAGGGTTATTACAATACAACATTCACAACATGACAACACAACTACATAACACCATTAAATACAGTTGGTTACTACAATACAACATGACAACACAACTACATAACACCATTAAATACAGTTGGAATGTAGTTAGAATTCTCAAACTGTTTCCATCAAACAGAAAAACAACTGGATCAACACATTTAGATTTCTAGATGCTCTTTGCTGTTTCATCACCCAGACAGCTGGTTAAGGTCATACCAAGGCAGAGTGCAGTATCAGCATTTTATAGGTCATAGGTCAGATCAGTGGTCATAGTTGATATGCATGGACTAGAAAACAAACTGTGAAGCAAATTTGATCAGAATCCCTGTTTGTGTAGATGCTGTTTGTCTTTGTAGGACAGTAGTTCAGGAGGCTGTTTGTCTTTGTAGGACAGTAGTTCAGGTGGCTGTTTGTGTAGATGCTGTTTGTCTCTGTAGGACAGTAGTTCAGGTGGCTGTTTGTGTAGATGCTGTTTGTCTTTGTAGGACAGTAGTTCAGGTGGCTGTTTGTGTAGATGCTGTTTGTCTTGTAGGACAGTAGATCAGGTGACTGTTTGTCTTTGTAGGACAGTAGTTCAGGTGGCTGTTTGTCTTTGTAGGACAGTAGTTCAGGTGGCTGTTTGTCTTTGTAGGACAGTAATTCAGGTGGCTGTTTGTGTAGATGCTGGTTGTCTCTGTAGGACAGTAGTTCAGGTGGCTGTTTGTGTAGATGCTGTTTGTATTTGTAGGACAGTAGTTCAGGTGGCTGTTTGTGTAGATGCTGTTTGTCTTTGTAGGACAGTAGTTCAGGTGGCTGTTTGTGTAGATGCTGTTTGTCTCTGTAGGACAGTAGTTCAGGTGGCTGTTTGTGTAGATGCTGTTTGTCTTTGTAGGACAGTAGTTCAGGTGGCTCTTTGTCTTTGTAGGGCAGTAGTTCAGGTGGCTGTTTGTCTTTGTAGGACAGTAGTTCAGGTGGCTGTTTGTCTTTGTAGGACAGTAGTTCAGGTGACTGTTTGTGTAGATGCTGTTTGTCTTTGTAGGACAGTAGTTCAGGTGGCTGTTTGTTTCTGTAGGACAGTAGTTCAGGTGGCTGTTTGTGTAGATGCTGTTTGTCTTTGTAGGACAGTAGTTCAGGTGGCTGTTTGTTTCTGTAGGACAGTAGTTCAGGTGGCTGTTTGTGTAGATGCTGTTTGTCTTTGTATGACAGTAGTTCAGGTGGCTGTTTGTCTTTGTAGGACAGTAGTTCAGGTGGCTGTTTGTGTAGATGCTGTTTGTCTTTGTAGGACAGTAGTTCAGGTGGCTGTTTGTGTAGATGCTGTTTGTCTTTGTAGGGCAGTAGTTCAGGTGGCTGTTTGTCTTTGTAAGACAGTAGTTCAGGTGGCTGTTTGTGTAGATGCTGTTTGTCTTTGTAGGACAGTAGTTCAGGTGGCTGTTTGTGTAGATGCTGTTTGTCTTTGTAGGACAGTAGTTCAGGTGACTGTTTGTGTAGATGCTGTTTGTCTTTGTAGGACAGTAGTTCAGGTGACTGTTTGTGTAGGTGCTGTTTGTCTTTGTAGGACAGTAGTTCAGGTGGCTGTTTGTCTTTGTAGGACAGTAGTTCAGGTGACTGTTTGTGTAGATGCTGTTTGTCTTGTAGGACAGTAGGTCAGGTGCATGTTTGTCTTTGTAGGACAGTAGTTCAGGTGGCTGTTTGTCTTTGTAGGACAGTAGTTCAGGTGGCTGTTTGTGTAGATGCTCTTTGTCTTTGTAGGACAGTAGTTCAGGTGGCTGTTTGTGTAGATGCTGTTTGTCTTTGTAGGACAGTAGTTCAGGTGGCTGTTTGTCTTTGTAGGACAGTAGTTCAGGTGGCTGTTTGTGTAGATGCTGTTTGTCTTTGTAGGACAGTAGTTCAGATGGCTGTTTGTGTAGATGTTGTTTGTCTTTGTAGGACAGTAGTTCAGGTGGCTGTTTGTCTTTGTAGGACAGTAGTTCAGGTGGCTGTTTGTGTAGATGCTGTTTGTCTTTGTAGGACAGTAGGTCAGGTGTCTGTTTGTGTAGATGCTGTTTGTCTTTGTAGGACAGTAGTTCAGGTGGCTGTTTGTCTCTGTAGGACAGTAGTTCAGGTGACTGTTTGTGTAGATGCTGTTTGTCTTTGTAGGACAGTAGTTCGGGTGGCTGTTTGTGTAGATGCTGTTTGTCTTTGTAGGACAGTAGTTCAGGTGGCTGTTTGTCTTTGTAGGGCAGTAGTTCAGGTGGCTGTTTGTGTAGATGCTGTTTGTCTTTGTAGGACAGTAGTTCAGGTGGCTGTTTGTATTTGTAGGACAGTAGTTCAGGTGGCTGTTTGTGTAGATGCTGTTTGTCTTTGTAGGACAGTAGTTCGGGTGGCTGTTTGTGTAGATGCTGTTTGTCTTTGTAGGACAGTAGTTCGGGTGGCTGTTTGTGTAGATGCTGTTTGTCTTTGTAGGACAGTAGTTCAGGTGGCTGTTTGTCTTTGTAGGGCAGTAGTTCAGGTGGCTGTTTGTGTAGATGCTGTTTGTCTTTGTAGGACAGTAGTTCAGGTGGCTGTTTGTCTTTGTAGGACAGTAGTTCAGGTGGCTGTTTGTGTAGATGCTGTTTGTCTTTGTAGGACAGTAGTTCAGGTGGCTGTTTGTGTAGATGCTGTTTGTCTTTGTAGGACAGTAGTTCGGGTGGCTGTTTGTGTAGATGCTGTTTGTCTTTGTAGGACAGTAGTTCAGGTGGCTGTTTGTCTTTGTAGGACAGTAGTTCAGGTGACTGTTTGTGTAGATGCTGTTTGTCTTTGTAGGACAGTAGTTCAGGTGGCTGTTTGTCTTTGTAGGACAGTAGTTCAGGAGGCTGTTTGTCTTTGTAGGACAATAGTTCAGGTGACTGTTTGTGTAGATGCTGTTTGTCTCTGTAGGACAGTTGTTCAGGTGGCTGTTTGTGTAGATGCTGTTTGTCTTTGTAGGACAGTAGTTCAGGTGGCTGTTTGTGGAGATGCTGTTTGTCTTGTAGGACAGTAGTTCAGGTGGCTGTTTGTGTAGATGCTGTTTGTCTTTGTAGGACAGTAGTTCAGGTGGCTGTTTGTCTTTGTAGTACAGTAGATCAGGTGACTGTTTGTCTTTGTAGGACAGTAGTTCAGGTGTCTGTTTGTCTTTGTAGGACAGTAGTTCAGGTGGCTGTTTGTGTAGATGCTGTTTGTCTTTGTAGGACAGTAGTTCAGGTGGCTGTTTGTCTTTGTAGGACAGTAGTTCAGGTGGCTGTTTGTCTTTGTAGGACAGTAGTTCAGGTGGCTGTTTGTGTAGATGCTGTTTGTCTTTGTAGGGCAGTAGTTCAGGTGGCTGTTTGTGTAGATGCTGTTTGTCTTTGTAGGACAGTAGTTCAGGTGGCTGTTTGTCTTTGTAGGACAGTAGTTCAGGTGTACTTAGTCTGCCTCCTGTCTCTCCTATCGTCTTGGTTACACCTTCCTGAAAACAATGACTCCATACTTTGCTGAAACCTGTTCTGCCAGATCATGTCCTTAAAGACTAGAATGTTCCAATGTGGTTACCCAAAGAGATGACAAGATAGTTCACACATGCATCTTTCAGGGTAACTGTCAAACAGATATGTCAAATTTCTGGTTCGTCCATAACTTGTTTCCTGCTGGTAGCAGGCCGTGTTTACAGGAATCCTTTTCTCTAACTAGAAGTCATGTGATTTCATGAGAATATGTTTCTGCAGTGAGAGTGTAATGCATGTCAAGGTGTCCTTGGATGAAGGTCAACTAGATTTATAACCAGCATTGTTAAATGAACTGTTGTAATAAATAAAATCTATGCTGTAATTTTCTTTATGTTGGTTAGCTTTTAAAATGTTTGATTGTCACAGACATCAGATTGGTTCATTACAGTCATAGTAGTATGATAGGTGCAGTGTAATGTGTTGTTTTACAGGGTCAGTCATAGTAGTATGATAGGTGTTGTTTTACAGGGTCAGCCATAGTAGTATGATAGATGTTGTTTTACAGGGTCAGTCATAGTAGTATGATAGGTGCAGTGAAATGTGTTGTTTTACAGGGTTAGTCATAGTAGTATGATAGGTGTTGTTTTACAGGGTCAGTCATAGTAGTATGATAGGTGTTGTTTTACAGGGTCAGCCATAGTAGTATGATAGGTGTTGTTTTACAGGGTCAGTCATAGTAGTATGATAGGTGTTGTTTTACAGGGTCAGTCATAGTAGTATGATAGGTGTTGTTTTACAGGGTCAGTAATAGTAGTATGATAGGTGTTGTTTTACAGGGTCAGTCATAGTAGTATGATAGGTGTTGTTTTACAGGGTCAGCCATAGTAGTATGATAGGTGTTGTTTTACAGGGTCAGTCACAGTAGTATGATAGGTGTTGTTTTACAGGGTCAGTCATAGTAGTATGATAGGTGTTGTTTTACAGGGTCAGCCATAGTAGTATGATAGGTGTTGTTTTACAGGGTCAGTCATAGTAGTAGGATAGGTGCAGTGTAATGTGTTTTTTTACAGGGTCAGTCATAGTAGTATGATAGGTGTTGTTTTACAGGGTCAGTCATAGTAGTATGATAGGTGTTGTTTTACAGGGTCAGTCATAGTAGTATGATAGGTGTTGTTTTACAGGGTCAGTCATAGTAGTATGATAGGTGTTGTTTTACAGGGTCAGTCATAGTAGTATGAAAGGTGTTGTTTTACAGGGTCAGACATAGTAATATGATAGGTGTTGTTTTACAGGGTCAGTCATAGTAGTATGATAGGTGTTGTTTTACAGGGTCAGACGTAGTAGTATGATAGGTGTTGTTTTACAGGGTCAGTCATAGTAGTATGATAGGTGTTGTTTTACAGGGTCAGTCATAGTAGTATGATAGGTGCAGTGTAATGTGTTTTTTTACAGGGTCAGCCATAGTAGTATGATAGGTGTTGTTTTACAGAGTCAGTCATAGTAGTATGATAGGTGTTGTTTTACAGGGTCAGTCATAGTAGTATGATAGGTGTTGTTTTACAGGGTCAGCCATAGTAGTATGATAGGTGTTGTTTTACAGGGTCAGTCATAGTAGTATGATAGGTGTTGTTTTACAGGGTCAGTCATAGTAGTATGATAGGTGTTGTTTTACAGGGTCAGTCACAGTAGTATGATAGGTGTTGTTTTACAGGGTCAGTCATAGTAGTATGATAGGTGCAGTGTAATGTGTTTTTTTACAGGGTCAGCCATAGTAGTATGATAGGTGTTGTTTTACAGAGTCAGTCATAGTAGTATGATAGGTGTTGTTTTACAGGGTCAGTCATAGTAGTATGATAGGTGTTGTTTTACAGGGTCAGCCATAGTAGTATGATAGGTGTTGTTTTACAGGGTCAGTCATAGTAGTATGATAGGTGTTGTTTTACAGAGTCAGCCATAGTAGCACGATAGGTGTTGTTTTACAGGGTCAGTCATAGTAGTATGATAGGTGTTGTTTGACAGGGTCAGTCATAGCAGTATGATAGGTGTTGTTTTACAGGGTCAGCCATAGTAGTATGATAGGTGTTGTTTTACAGGGTCAGTCATAGTAGTATGATAGGTGTTGTTTTACAGGGTCAGTCATAGTAGTATGATAGGTGTTGTTTTACAGGGTCAGTCATAGTAGTATGATAGGTGTTGTTTTACAGGGTCATAGTAGTATGATAGGTGTTGTTTTACAGGGTCAGTCATAGTAGTATGATAGGTGTTGTTTTACAGGGTCATAGTAGTATGATAGGTGTTGTTTTACAGGGTCAGTCATAGTAGTATGATAGGTGTTGTTTTACAGGGTCAGTCATTGTAGTATGATAGGTGTTGTTTTACAGGGTCAGTCATAGTAGTATGATAGGTGTTGTTTTACAGGGTCAGTCATAGTAGTATGATAGGTGTTGTTTTACAGGGTCAGTCATAGTAGTATGATAGGTGTTGTTTTACAGGGTCAGTCATAGTAGTATGATAGGTGTTGTTTTACAGGGTCAGTCATAGTAGTATGATAGGTGTTGTTTTACAGGGTCAGTCATAGTAGTATGATAGGTGTTGTTTTACAGGGTCAGTCATAGTAGTATGATAGGTGTTGTTTTACAGGGTCAGTCATAGTAGTATGATAGGTGTTGTTTTACAGGGTCAGTCATAGTAGTATGATAGGTGTTGTTTTACAGGGTCAGTCATAGTAGTATGATAGGTGTTGTTTTACAGGGTCAGTCATAGTAGTATGATAGGTGTTGTTTTACAGGGTCAGTCATAGTAGTATGATAGGTGTTGTTTTACAGGGTCAGTCATAGTAGTATTATAGGTGTTGTTTTACAGGGTCAGCCATAGTAGTATGATAGGTGTTGTTTTACAGGGTCAGTCATAGTAATATGATAGGTGTTGTTTTACAGGGTCAGCCATAGTAGTATGATAGGGGTTGTTTTACAGGGTCAGTCATAGTAGTATGAAAGGTGTTGTTTTACAGGGTCAGTCATAGTAGTATGATAGGTGTTGTTTTACAGGGTCAGTCATAGTAGTATGATAGGTGTTGTTTTACAGGGTCAGCCATAGTAGTATGATAGGTGTTGTTTTACAGGGTCAGTCATAGTAGTATGATAGGTGTTGTTTTACAGGGTCAGTCATAGTAGTATGATAGGTGTTGTTTTACAGGGTCAGTCATAGTAGTATGATAGGTGTTGTTTTACAGGGTCAGTCATAGTAGTATGATAGGTGTTGTTTTACAGGGTCAGTCATAGTAGTATGATAGGTGTTGTTTTACAGGGTCAGTCACAGTAGTATGATAGGTGTTGTTTTACAGGGTCAGTCAAATGTAGTATGATAGGTGTTGTTTTACAGGGTCAGTCACAGTAGTATGATAGGTGTTGTTTTACAGGGTCAGTCATAGTAGTATGATAGGTGTTGTTTTACAGGGTCAGTCATAGTAGTATGATAGGTGTTGTTTTACAGGGTCAGTCATAGTAGTATGATATGTGTTGTTTTACAGGGTCAGCCATAGTAGTATGATAGGTGTTGTTTTTCAGGGTCAGTCATAGTAGTATGATAGGTGTTGTTTTACAGGGTCAGTCACAGTAGTATGATAGGTGTTGTTTTACAGGGTCAGTCATAGTAGTATGATAGGTGTTGTTTTACAGGGTCAGTCATAGTAGTATGATAGGTGTTATTGTACAGGGTCAGTCATAGTAGTATGAAAGGTGTTGTTTTACAGGGTCAGTCATAGTAGTATGATAGGTGTTGTTTTACAGGGTCAGTCATAGTAGTATGATAGGTGTTGTTTTACAGGGTCAGTCATAGTAGTATGACAGGTGTTGTTTTACAGGGTCAGTCATAGTAGTATGACAGGTGTTGTTTTACAGGGTCAGTCATAGTAGTATGATAGGTGTTGTTTTACAGGGTCAGTCATAGTAGTATGATAGGTGCAGTGTAACGTGTTGGACCAGATTCTCCCTGTAAAGTGGGACTAGAGGAAGAGAAGAAACACCCTGGACACCGTCAGGAGAGGTTTCAGAATAATAACTACTGAAATGGAGACAGACGGACCAGATTCTCCCTGTAAAGTGGGACTAGAGGAAGAGAAGAAACACCCTGGACACCGTCAGGAGAGGTTTCAGAATAATAACTCCTGAAATGGAGACAGACGGACCAGATTCTCCCTGTAAAGTGGGACTAGAGGAAGAGAAGAAACATCCATTAACCCTCACTTCTGTAGTCCTGTAATGTGTCTGTAAGGGCACCTACTAGATCCACAGCCCTTGCTGGGTAAAGAGAGTTTGATTGGAGCATGTCAGAAAGACAATTGGCATCACCAAGCATTTTACAAAAGACAACCAAAAGCACTATTAAATGTACATCTATCTGAGAAAGAAGGCCCCTTGCCTACACTGATCTATCACCATTATTTTCAAGTGTGATATCCTGTAGCGCTCTCAGAACTGCTGGAAGGCTGTCCCTCAAATTACAGCATGCCATGTATCTGCATGCCCACCTTACATCCGTAAGTCTCTGTAGTTCCCTGGGCTGCTGCTGTGGATACAGCTCTTTCTGAGCTGCAAGCCACTTCAGATGAACGTAAGAGCCAGATACAAAGTTTTAAAGCTTCAGCAGGAGAGCAAAACAGTGAACGGCCTCATGCACTGATTTTACAGCATCGACAAGAACCACATTCAAACAATGTGCATTACAGTGCACATAAAATGCTAATCGTTCACTGTTTTTAATCCGTGCAGACACACCAGAATGTTTTACGCTGTTGATGGATGCACCGTCATATCCTTGCCCCACAAGATTATTCCTGTAGTCCAGACCGTGTTTTTCAAGGGAATCAATGACCATGTTTGTGAGCCCTGTTGCATCTAAGCTTTCAGCTGACTGGAAGTGTAAAAGGTTTAGTGGATGTAATGGCTCCGTTGTCATAGTACCTCACAACTAAAGACATTAGTTATTCTTTCTTTAAATCTTTGGTTTCATCTGAAATGACACTAAAAACTTCAATTTCTTTTACTTCTCTTATTAGTTCAAGTTGCACCGTTCTCATTTCAGCCCTCAACAACTTCCTTCTAGATTTGGTGGCTTGTGTACTTGGCATTGCCACATGCATTCATCCTTTTCTCTATGAGAGGGTCATGCTTTGCTATTTCTTCTAAGATTGTCAAACCATTACCCTTGTTGTGAGAGTCATTAGACTCTCTGCTCATCAGACTCTCATGACCTCTCTGCTCATCAGACTCTCTGCTCATCAGACTCTCATGACCTCTCTGCTCATCAGACTCTCATGACCTCTCTGCTCATCAGACTCTCATGACCTCTCTGCTCATCAGACTCTCTGCTCATCAGACTCTCATGATCTCTCTGCTCATCAGACTCTCATGACCTCTCTGCTCATCAGACTCTCATGACTTCTCTGCTCATCAGACTCTCTGCTCATCAGACTCTCATGACCTCTCTGCTCATCAGACTCTCTGCTCATCAAACTCTCATGATCTCTCTGCCCATCATACTCTCATGACCTCTCTGCTCATCCGAATCTCTGCTCATCAGACTCTCATGACCTCTCTGCTCATCAGACTCTCATGACCTCTCTGCTCATCAGACTCTCTGCTCATCAGACTCTCATGACCTCTCTGCTCATCAGACTCTCAGCTCATCAGACTCTCATGATCTCTCTGCTCATCAGACTCTCATGACCTCTCTGCTCATCAGACTCTCATGACCTCTCTGCTCATCAGACTCTCTGCTCATCAGACTCTCATGACCTCTCTGCTCATCAGACTCTCTGCTCATCAGACTCTCATGACCTCTCTGCTCATCAGACTCTCTGCTCATCAGACTCTCTGCTCATCAGACTCTCTGCTCATCAGACTCTCATGACCTCTCTGCTCATCAGACTATCTGCTCATCAGACTCTCATGACCTCTCTGCTCATCAGACTCTCATGACCTCTCTGCTCATCAGACTCTCTGCTCATCAGACTCTCATGACCTCTCTGCTCTATATTTTGAGTAGCAGTTAATAGGAGCACATCTGCAATTGTTTAAAAATGTAAGTACAGTTTTCCTCTACTTTCTTTCTCCGGTCCTCATTGATGACATCTAACATTGATGAGCTGCTGTCAGCAGCCCTTTTATGCTGATTCCAAGCATACAAAGCATTGATATGATGCTCTGCCTTCGAATGGAGCTTAAACCCAGTGATCTTTAAACAGCGCCTTTTTCCAGTTACAAACACCTGACTGTGATGTGAAGGCAGATTCGGGTGTATTGGGCAGAGAAAAATGCCTACAGGCAAAACAATAAGTCGAATCTTGATTTAAAGAATATTCAAGCCATGAATTGTCCTTATACCAGGAGCTGTTGAAAGCCCTTTTCCTAGTACCATGCTGAGATCTGGGAAATGTTTTCAAACACGGCTCTACAGGACCCTCTTCTCAGGATCTTGAAATGTCTGAAATACACGTTAAATAATGTGTCATCTCTCCATGGAAATGATACTAACAGCTGCTAACTGAACTGTGTAGTTTAAAGTATAGGCCTGTCCTACCATTGGGTCCTTTTAGAACAGCATATCTGGTGCTTGATACAGTTGGGAGGGGCTCCCATCTCCTGGCAGCTCTGACTCACTGTCCTGCTCAGAGCCAGAGGTCTCTGTGTCTTCCCTTGATGCAGTTGGGAGGGGCTCCCATCTCCTGGCAGCTCTGGCTCACTGTCCTGCTCAGAGCCAGAGGTCTCTGTGTCTTCCCTTGATGCAGTAGGAAGGGTCTCCCATCTCCTGGCAGCTCTGACTCACTGTCCTGCTCAGAGCCAGAAGGGGAAGATCGGTCAGGAAATCTACGGATAGGTGAGACCATGGCCGTTGTGGAACGGGGAGGGGTTATAACTTCCCTCTAGGAAGGTGCCTAGGAGCCTTACTCTGGGCGCACACCGAACAGGAAGAGACATAAACCCTAACATCCCTAGCCAAGGTGGGCCACCAATACTTCTCCCGGAGGTCCCGCACTGTCCTCGCCACCCCAGGGTGACCCGAGGAGGGTATGGTGTGAGCCCACAGAATCAGTTGGTCCCGAACACCAAGCGGCACGTACTTCCGCCCAGCCGGACACTGAGGAGGCGCAGGCTCCGCCCGTAACGCCCGCTCGATGTTCGAGTCCACCTCCCATACCACTGGTGCCATCAGCCTCGAGGCGGGAAGGATGGGAGTAGGCTCGGTGGCCCTATCTTCCGTGTCATAAAGGCAGGACAGTGCGTCAGCCTTTACATTCTGAGAGCCTGGTCTATATGACAGAGTAAACCGAAATCGGGTGAAGAACATGGCCCACATTGCCTGACGTGGATTCAGTCTCCTTGCTGCCCGAATATACTCCAGATTCTGGTGGTCGGTCCAGATGAGAAAAGGCTGCTTAGCCCCCTCAAGCCAGTGTCTCCACACCTTCAAAGCCCTGACCACCACTAACAACTCCCTGTCCCCCACATCATAGTTACACCCCGCTGGACTGAGCTTCCTCGAAAAGAAAGCGCAGGGGCGGAGTTTTGGTGGCGTCCCCGAGCGCTGTGATAGCACGGCACCCACCCCAGCCTCGGACGCGTCCACCTCTACTATGGATGCTAGGGAGGGGTCCGGGTGCGCCAACACGGGTGCATCCGTGAACAGCGCCTTCAACCTATTGAAAGCTCTGTCCGCCCCTGCCGACCACCGCAAACGCACCGGGCCCCCCTTCAGCAGTGAGGTAATGGGAGCCGCTACCTGGCCAAAACCCCGGATAAACCTCCGGTAGTAATTGGCAAACCCCAAAAACCGCTGCACCTCCTTCACCGTGGTCGGAGTTGGCCAATTACGCATGGCCTTAATGCGGTCACACTCCATCACCACTCCCGAGGTGGAAATGCGATAACCCAGGAAAGAGACGGCTCTTTTGGAGAACACACACTTCTCAGCCTTGACGTATAGGTCATGCTCCAGCAGTCTCCCAAGCACCTTGCGTACCAGAGACACATGCGCGTCGCGGGTGGCGGAATAGATCAGAATATCATCAATATAAACCACCACGCCTCTGCCCGTGCAGGTCCCTGAGAATCTCATCTACAAAGGATTGAAAGATGGCTGGAGCATTCTTTAACCCATACGGCATGACGAGGTACTCATAGTGGCCTGATGTGGTACTAAACGCTGTTTTCCACTCGTCTCCCTCCCAAATACGCACCAAACTATACGCGCTCCGTGAAATGATTCCACCGCCGTAGCGATGAGAGGTAGTGGGTACCTAAACCCCACTGTGATGGCATTTAGACCTCTATAATCAATACACGGACGCAGACCCCCCTCCTTTTTCTTCACAAAAAAGAAACTCGGGGAGACGGGTGAGATGGAGGGCCGAATGTACCCCTGTCCCAGAGACTCCGCGACATATGTCTCCATAGCCAACGTCTCCTCTTGGGACAAAGGGTACACGTGACTCTTGGGAAGCGCAGCGTTTACCTGGAGATCTATCGCACAATCCCCTCCCGGTCGATGAGGTGGTAATTTAGTCGCTTTCTTTTTACTGAAAGCGATTGCCAAATCGGCATATTCGGGGGGGATGCGCACCGTGGAACCCTGGTCTGGACTCTCCACCGACGTGGCACCGATGGAAACTCCCAGACACCTTCCAGAACACTCCCTTGACCACCCCTGGAGAACCCTCTGTTTCCACGAAATATTGGGATTGTGCCGGGCCAACCAGGGAATACCCAGCACCACTGGAAACGCAGGCGAATCGATAATGTAGAGACTTATATGATTCCCCTGCGTCACCATGTCCAGTGGAACCGTGGTCTCCCTGACCAACCCTGACCCTAATGGCCGGCTATCTAGGGAGTGCACGGGGAAGGGAGAATCTATCGGCACAAGCAGAACACCTAGCTTGATGGCGGGCCTGCTGAGTAATAAAGTCCCACTAATCAACCTAACTACAAACAGGTGTAACCAATAAACAAACAAGGAGGAGGAGGTAAAAATCAGTGGCAGCTAGTAGGCCGGTGACGACGACCGCCGAGCGCCACCCGAACAGGAAGGGGAGCCACCTTCGGTAGGAGTCTTGACATCCCCGTCCTCGCTTTGAACGTCAAAATAAATTCTTCTTTCAACAAGAGGTGAAATGACATGTCAATCAGCATCAAACTGCCAGTAGCGAATGACATTTTGGGGTTGCACCGAGCCAGAGGGGTGTCCGGGTTGGCACTGGACACCCCTGACATCTGAATGCCACCCTGGACACCCCTCTGGCTCCGCCCCTGTTGTGATACGGCCTGGGGTCTCTGTAGTGATGCATCTAGCACTGAGATGCAGTGCCTTAGACCGCTGAACCAGGGTGTCTGTAGTGACGCCTCTAGCACTGAGATGCAGTGCCTTAGACCACTGAACCAGGGTCTGTAGTGACACCTCTAGCACTGAGATGCAGTGTCTTAGACCGCTGAACCAGGGTGTCTGTAGTGACTCCTCTAGCACTGAGATGCAGTGCCTTAGACCGCTGTGTCACTCGGGAGCCCTAGAGATGTAAATAAATGGTGTTTCTTTAAACAGATGGACCTGGCTGACATGGACAGTTTCCTCACCTTATTCTCCTTGTGGTTATCCATGGTGGTTATTTACCTGGTAACAACAAGTGACAATGAAACAAGGACTGAAGCACTCCTTGTACTAGTCATCTAGCGACTGAATGACATGGTGTTTCTTTGAAAAGTTGGGCGTGTCTGATCTGAAACATACATACAAGGGGTAAGGATCCACAGACACAGAGACTGATATGAAACATACATACAACGGGAAAGGATCCACAGACACAGAAGCTGATATGAAACATACATACAAGGGGAAAGGATCCACAGACACAGAGGCTGATATGAAACATACATACAAGGGGAAAGGATCCACAGACACAGAGGCTGATATGAAACATACATACAAGGGGAAAGGATCCACAGACACAGATTATCTTTCTGCACATCTCTTTATTTACAACGCTGGTTGCCATGGTTAACACAAACACAGGACATTAAGTGCTACCTGAATTGACATGACTCTGATCATTCTCCTGTATAGATACTGTTCCTGTAATAGTGGAGACATGACTCTGATCATTCACCTGTATAGATACTGTTCCTGTAATAGTGGAGACATGACTCTGATCATTCTCCTGTATAGATACTGTTCCTGTAATAGTGGAGACATGACTCTGATCATTCTCCTGTATAGATACTATTCCTGTAAAAGTGGAGACATGACTCTGATCATTCTGCTGTATAGATATTGTTCCTGTAATAGTGGAGACATGACTCTGATCATTCTGCTGTATAGATATTGTTCCTGTAATAGTGGAGACATGACTCTGATCATTCTCCTGTATAGATACTGTTCCTGTAATAGTGGAGACATGACTCTGATCATTCTCCTGTATAGATACTGTTCCTGTAATAGTGGAGATATGACTCTGATCATTCTCCTGTATAGATACTGTTCCTGTAATAGTGGAGACATGACTCTGATCATTCTCCTGTATAGATACTGTTCCTGTAATAGTGGAGACATGACTCTGATCATTCTCCTGTATAGATACTGTTCCTGTAATAGTGGAGACATGACTCTGATCATTCTCCTGTATTTATACTGTTCCTGTAATAGTGGAGACATGACTCTGATCATTCTCCTGTATAGATACTGTTCCTGTAATAGTGGAGACATGACTCTGATCATTCTCCTGTATAGATACTGTTCCTGTAATAGTGGAGACGTGACTCTGATCATTCTCCTGTATAGATACTGTTCCTGTAATAGTGGAGACGTGACTCTGATCATTCACCTGTATAGATACTGTTCCTGTAATAGTGGAGACATGACTCTGATCATTCTCCTGTATAGATACTATTCCTGTAATAGTGGAGACATGACTCTGATCATTCTCCTGTATAGATACTGTTCCTGTAATAGTGGAGACATGACTCTGATCATTCTCCTGTATAGATACTGTTCCTGTAATAGTGGGTTATAGACTGGTCCCGTTACTGCTATGAATTGAATGTTACTTTTCATATTTCTCTTATTACCAGTTAGCAGAGTACCTTCTACGAGGGGAGAAAATGCATTTCTCTACACAAATGGAACACCTGGACCAAATTCCCCGTATAAAGTCCTGCACTTGATGTTGAGCATCCATTCATGATCATGGTAACATCCACATGAATGTAGAAGTGTTCAGAAACATCTTCTATTCTTACTGACAATACAAGTGAAGTGACTCCAAAATGACAGGACATTATTCACCATTCAGTTTCTATCAGGAAAAACATCATCCAAAACACAACCAAGACAAACTGCAAATGCATTCAACATGTTTGTAGAATCACACACTTTATGTAGTTAATCACTACAGGCATGGAATATGGGACCAAATACTGAAGGTGAGATTGTCTGGAAGACCAACAAAGTCCCCTGTCCCTGAGGTGAAGAGAACCCCTCCAGTCTATGGGTCTGGTCCCCTGGCCAGGATGGGAACTAATACCTCCAGTCTATGGGTCTGGCGGGGGGGTATGCCTCATGATTAACGAGACGTGGTGTGACCATCATAACAACACTCAGGAACTAAAGTCATTCTGTTCACCTGATCTAGAACTCCTCACAATCAAATGTAGACCGCATTATCTACCAAGGGAATTCACTTCGGTCATAATCACAGCCGTATATATTCCCCCCAAGCAGACACATCGATGGCCCTGAACGAACTCTATCTGACTCTCTGTAAACTGGAAACCACACACCCTGAGGCTGCATTCATCGTAGCTGGGGATTTTAACAAGGCTAATCTAAAAACAAAACTCCCTAAATTCTATCAGCACATCGATTGTCCGACCAGGGCTGGCAGAACTCTGGACCATTGTTATACTAACTTCCGCGACGCATATAAGGCCCTCCCCCGCCCTCCTTTCGGAAAAGCTGACCACGACTCCATTTTGTTGATTCCAGCCTACAAACAGAAATTAAAACTACAAGCTCCCGCGCTCAGGTCTGTTCAACGCTGGTCCGACCAATCTGAATCCACGCTTCAAGACTGCTTTGATCACGCGGATTGGAATATGTTCCGCACGGCGACCAACAACAACAATGATGAATATGCAGATTCGGTGAGCGAGTTCATTAGGAAGTGCATTGACGATGTCGTACCCAGAGCAACGATTAAAACATTCCCAAACCAGAAACCGTGGATTAACGGCAGCATTCGCGTGAAACTGAAAGCACGAACCACTGCTTTTAACCAGGGCAAGGTGACCGGAAACATGACCGAATACACACAGTGTAGCTATTCCTTCCGCAAGGCTATCAAACAGGCTAAGTCCCAGTACAGAGACAAAATTGAATCGCAATTCAACAGCTCAGACACAAGGGGTATGTGGCAGGGTCTACAGTCTATCACGGATTACAAAAAGAAAAGCAGCCCCGTCGCGGATCAGGATGTCTTGCTCCCAGACAGGCTAAATACCTTTTTTGCCCGCTTTGAGGATAATACAGTGCCACTGACACGGCCCACTACCAAAACCTGCGGGCTCTCCTTCACTGCAGCCGAGGTGAGTAAAACATTTAAACGTGTTAACCCTCGCAAGGCTGCAGGCCCAGACGGCATTCCCAGCCGCGTCCTCAGAGCATGCGCAGACCAGCTGGCTGGTGTGTTTACGGACATATTCAATCAATCCTTAGCCCAGTCTGCTGTTCCCACATGCTTCAAGAGGGCCACCATTGTTCCTGTTCCCAAGAAAGCTAAGGTAACTGAGCTAAACGACTACCGCCCCGTAGCACTCACTTCCGTCATCATGAAGTGCTTTGAGAGACTAGTCAAGGACCATATCACCTCCACCCTACCGGACACCCTAGACCCACTCCAATTTGCTTACCGACCCAATAGGTCCACAGACGACGCAATCGCAACCACACTGCACACTGCCCTAACCCATCTGGACAAGAGGAATACCTATGTGAGAATGCTGTTCATCGACTACAGCTCAGCATTTAACACCATAGTACCCTCCAAACTCGTCATCAAGCTCGAGACCCTGGGCCTCGACCCCGCCCTGTGCAACTGGGTCCTGGACTTCCTGACGGGCCGCCCCCAGGTGGTGAGGGTAGGTAACAACATCTCCACCCCGCTGATCCTCAACACTGGGGCCCCACAAGGGTGCGTTCTGAGCCCTCTCCTGTACTCCCTGTTCACCCACGACTGCGTGGCCATGCACGCCTCCAACTCAATCATCAAGTTTGCGGAAGACACTACAGTGGTAGGCCTGATTACCAACAACGACGAGACGGCCTACAGGGAGGAGGTGAGGGCCCTCGGAGTGTGGTGTCAGGAAAATAACCTCACACTCAACGTCAACAAAACAAAGGAGATGATTGTAGACTTCAGGAAACAGCAGAGGGAGCTCCCCCCTATCCACATCGACGGGTCAGTAGTGGAGAAGGTGGAAAGTTTTAAGTTCCTCGGTGTACACATCACGGACAAACTGAATTGGTCCACCCACACAGACAGCGTTGTGAAGAGGGCGCAGCAGCGCCTCTTCAACCTCAGGAGGCTGAAGAAATTCGGCTTGTCACCAAAAGCACTCACAAACTTCTACAGATGCACAATCGAGAGCATCCTGTCGGGCTGTATCACCGCCTGGTACGGCAACTGCTCCGCACACAACCGTAAGGCTCTCCGGAGGGTAGTGAGGTCGGCAGAACGCATCACCCGGGGCAAACTACCTGCCCTCCAGGACACCTACACCACCCGATGTCACAGGAAGGCCATAAAGATCATCAAGGACAACAACCACCCAAGCCACTACCTGTTCACCCCGCTATCATCCAGAAGGCGAGGTCAGTACAGGTGCATCCAAGCAGGGACCGAGAGACTGAAAAACAGCTTCTATCTCAAGGCCATCAGACTGTTAAACAGCCACCACTAACATTTAGCGGCCGCTGCCAACAAACTGACTCAGCTCCAGCCACCTTAAAAATGGGAATTGATGGAAATTATGTAAAAATGTACCACCAGCCACTTTAAACAATGCCACCTAATATAATGTTTACATACCCTACATTACACATCTCTTATGTATATGTATATACTGTACTCTATATCATCTACTGCATCTTGCCATTTTATGTAATACATGGACCACTAGCCACTTTAAACTATGCCACTTTATGTTTACATACCCTACAGTACTCATCTCATAGGTATATACCGTACTCTATACCATCTACTGCACCTTGCCTATGCCGTATGTACCATCACTCATTCATATATCTTTATGTACATATTCTTTATCCCTTTACACTTGCGTGTATAAGGTAGTAGTTGCGGAATTGTTAGGTTAGATTACTTGTTGTTATTACTGCATTGTCGGAACTAGAAGCACAAGCATTTCGCTACACTCGCATTAACATCTGCTAACCATGTGTATGTGACTAATACATTTGATTTGATTTGATTTGGTCCCCTGGCCAGGATGGAAACTAATACCTCCAGTCTATGGGTCTGGTCCCGGGGCCAGGGTGGAAACTAATACCTCCAGTCTATGGGTCTGGTCCCCTGGCCAGGATGGAAACTAATACCTCCAGTCTATGGGTCTGGTCCCCTGGCCAGGATGGAAACTAATACCTCCAGTCTATGGGTCTGGTCCCCTGGCCAGGATGGAAACTAATACCTCCAGTCTATGGGTCTGGTCCCCTGACCAGGATAGAAACTAACCCCTCCAGTCTATGGGTCTGGTCCCCTGACCAGGATGGAAACTAACCCCTCCAGTCTATTGGTCTGATCCCCTGACCAGGATGGAAACTAATAGCTCCAGTCTATTGGTCTGGTCCCCTGGCCAGGATGGAAACTAACCCCTCCAGTCTATGGGTCTGGTCCCCTGACCAGGATGGAAACTAACCCCTCCAGTCGATGGCTCTGGTCCCCTGGCCAGGATGGAAACTAATACCTCCAGTCTATGGGTCTGGTCCCCTGACCAGGATGGAAACTAATACCTCCAGTCTATGGGTCTGGTCCCCTGTCCAGGATGGAAACTAATACCTCCAGTGTATGGGTCTGGTCCCCTGTCCAGGATGGAAACTAATACCTCCAGTCTATGGGTCTGGTCCCCTGTCCAGGATGGAAACTAATACCTCCAGTCTATGGGTCTGGTCCCCTGTCCAGGATGGAAACTAATACCTCCAGTCTATGGGTCTGGTCCCCTGACCAGGATGTAAACTAATACCTCCAGTCTATGGGTCTGGTCCCCTGGCCAGGATGGAAACTAATACCTCCAGTCTATGGGTCTGGTCCCCTGGCCAGGATGGAAACTAACCCCTCCAGTCTATGGGTCTGGTCCCCTGACCAGGATGGAAACTAACCCCTCCAGTCTATGGGTCTGGTCCCCTGACCAGGATGGAAACTAATACCTCCAGTCTATTGGTCTGGTCCCCTGGCCAGGATGGAAACTAACCCCTCCAGTCTATGGGTCTGGTCCCCTGTCCAGGATGGAAACTAATACCTCCAGTCTATTGGTCTGGTCCCCTGTCCAGGATGGAAACTAATACCTCCAGTCTATTGGTCTGGTCCCCTGTCCAGGATGAAAACTAATACCTCCAGTCTATGGGTCTGGTCCCCTGTCCAGGATGGAAACTAATACCTCCAGTCTATTGGTCTGGTCCCCTGGCCAGGATGGAAATTAACAACTCCCATCTATGGGTCTGGTCCCCTGGCCAGGATGGAAACTAACACCTCCAGTCTATGGGTCTGGTCCCCTGGCCAGGATGGAAACTATTCCCTCCAGTGTGTGGGTCTGATCCCCTGACCAGGATGGAAACTAATACCTCCAGTCTATGGGTCTGGTCCCCTGGCCAGGATGGAAACTAACCCCTCCAGTCTATGGGTCTGGTCCCCTGACCAGGATGGAAACTAATCCCTCCAGTGTGTGGGTCTGATCCCCTGACCAGGATGGAAACTAATACCTCCAGTCTATGGGTCTGGTCCCCTGGCCAGGATGGAAACTAACCCCTCCAGTCTATGGGTCTGGTCCCCTGACCAGGATGGAAACTAACCCCTCCAGTCTATGGGTCTGGTCCCCTGGCCAGGATGGAAACTAACCCCTCCAGTCTATGGGTCTGGTCCCCTGACCAGGATGGAAACTAACCCCTCCAGTCTATGGGTCTGGTCCCCTGACCAGGATGGAAACTAATACCTCCAGTTTATGGGTCTGGTCCCCTGTCCAGGATGGAAACTAACCCCTCCAGTCTATGGGTCTGGTCCCCTGACCAGGATGGAAACTAATACCTCCAGTGTGTGGGTCTGGTCCCCTGACCAGGATGGAAACGAATACCTCCAGTCTATGGGTCTGGTCCCCTGACCAGGATGGAAACTAACCCCTCCAGTCTATGGGTCTGGTCCCCTGGCCAGGATGGAAACTAACCCCTCCAGTCTATGGGTCTGGTCCCCTGACCAGGATGGAAACTAACCCCTCCAGTCTATGGGTCTGGTCCCCTGACCAGGGCCAGATATTAGATAAGGGTGAAATCAATACCTCCACTCTTTCAGATTGTTGATGAGGTCACATGAAGAAGTACATGGTCATCGCCTGCAAAGAGGACAATATCCAAGAGGTATTAGAAGTCTGTGATCCTCTACCACATATATACTACACCAAATCCATGTGTATGTGTGTTTTTACAGCATCATACAGTAGTAGTAACAGAATGATTAGTGAGTGTGTGTTTACAGCATCGTACAGTAGTAGTAACATAATGATTAGTGAGTGTGTGTTTACAGCATCGTACTGTAGTAGTAACAGAATGATTAGTGAGTGTGTTTACAGCATCATACAGTAGTAGTAACAGAATGATTAGTGAGTGTGTTTACAGCATCATACAGTAGTAGTAACAGAATGATTAGTGTTTACAGCATCATACAGTAGTAGTAACAGAATGATTAGTGAGTGTGTGTTTACAGCATCATATAGTAGTAGTAACAGAATGATTAGTGAGTGTGTTTACAGCATCATACAGTAGTAGTAACAGAATGATTAGTGAGTGTGTGTTTACAGCATCATACAGTAGTAGTAACAGAATGATTAGTGAGTGTGTTTACAGCATCATACAGTAGTAGTAACAGAATGATTAGTGTGTGTGTTTACAGCATCATACAGTAGTAGTAACAGAATGATTAGTGAGTGTGTTTACAGCATCATACAGTAGTAGTAACAGAATGATTAGTTAGTGTGTTTACACCATCATACAGTAGTAGTAACAGAATGATTAGTGTGTGTGTTTACAGCATCATACAGTAGTAGTAACAGAATGATTAGTGAGTGTGTGTTTACAGCATCATACAATAGTAGTAACATAATGATTAGTGAGTGTGTGTTTACAGCATCATACAGTAGTAGTAACAGAATGATTAGTGAGTGTGTGTTTACAGCATCATACAGTAGTAGTAACAGAATGATTAGTGTTTACAGCATCATACAGTAGTAGTAACAGAATGATTAGTGAGTGTGTGTTTACAGCATCATACAGTAGTAGTAACAGAATGATTAGTGAGTGTGTGTTTACAGCATCATACAGTAGTAGTGACAGAATGATTAGTGAGTGTGTGTTTACAGCATCAGACAGTAGTAGTAACAGAATGATTAGTGAGTGTGTGTTTACAGCATCATACAGTAGTAGTAACAGAATGATTAGTGAGTGTGTGTTTACAGCATCATATAGTAGTAACAGAATGATTAGTGAGTGTGTGTTTAGAGCATCATACAGTAGTAGTAACAGAATGATTAGTGAGTGTGTTTACAGCATCATACAGTAGTAGTAACAGAATGATTAGTGAGTGTGTGTTTACAGCATCATACAGTAGTAACAGAATGATTAGTGTGTGTTTACAGCATCATACAGTAGTAGTAACAGAATGATTAGTGACTGTGTGTTTACAGCATCATACAGTAGTAGTAACAGAATGATTAGTGAGTGTGTGTTTACAGCATCATACAGTAGTAACAGAATGATTAGTGTTTACAGCATCATATAGTAGTAACAGAATGATTAGTGAGTGTGTTTACAGCATCATACAGTAGTAACAGAATGATTAGTGAGTGTGTTTACAGCATCATATAGTAGTAACAGAATGATTAGTGAGTGTGTTTACAGCATCATACAGTAGTAACAGAATGATTAGTGAGTGTGTTTCCAGCATCATATAGTAGTAACAGAATGATTAGTGAGTGTGTTTACAGCATCATACAGTAGTAGTAACAGAATGATTAGTGAGTGTGTGTTTACAGCATCATATAGTAGTAACAGAATGATTAGTGAGTGTGTTTCCAGCATCATATAGTAGTAACAGAATGATTAGTGAGTGTGTTTACAGCATCATACAGTAGTAGTAACAGAATGATTAGTGAGTGTGTTTCCAGCATCATACAGTAGTAGTAACAGAATGATTAGTGAGTGTGTGTTTACAGCATCATACAGTAGTAGAAACAGAATGATTAGTGAGTGTGTGTTTACAGCATCATACAGTAGTAGTAACAGAATGATTAGTGAGTGTGTTTACAGCATCATACAGTAGTAGTAACAGAATGATTAGTGTGTGTGTGTTTACAGCATCATATAGTAGTAACAGAATGATTAGTGAGTGTGTGTTTACAGCATCATACAGTAGTAACAGAATGATTAGTGTGTGTTTACAGCATCGTACAGTAGTAGTAACAGAATGATTAGTGAGTGTGTTTACAGCATCATACAGTAGTAACAGAATGATTAGTGAGTGTGTGTTTACAGCATCATACAGTAGTAGTAACAGAATGATTAGTGAGTGTGTGTTTACAGCATCGTACAGTAGTAGTAACAGAATGATTAGTGAGTGTGTTTACAGCATCATATAGTAGTAGTAACAGAATGATTAGTGAGTGTGTGTTTACAGCATCATACAGTAGTAGTAACAGAATGATTAGTGAGTGTGTGTTTACAGCATCGTACAGTAGTAGTAACAGAATGATTAGTGAGTGTGTTTACAGCATCATACAGTAGTAGTAACAGAATGATTAGTGTTTACAGCATCATACAGTAGTAGTAACAGAATGATTAGTGAGTGTGTGTTTACAGCATCATACAGTAGTAGTAACAGAATGATTAGTGAGTGTGTGTTTACAGCATCATACAGTAGTAGTAACAGAATGATTAGTGTTTACAGCATCATACAGTAGTAGTAACAGAATGATTAGTGAGTGTGTTTACAGCATCATATAGTAGTAACAGAATGATTAGTGAGTGTGTGTTTACAGTATCATACAGTAGTAGTAACAGAATGATTAGTGAGTGTGTGTTTACAGCATCATACAGTAGTAGTAACAGAATGATTAGTGAGTGTGTGTTTACAGCATCATATAGTAGTAACAGAATGATTAGTGAGTGTGTGTTTACAGCATCATACAGTAGTAGTAACAGAATGATTAGTGAGTGTGTGTTTACAGCATCATATAGTAGTAACAGAATGATTAGTGAGTGTGTTTACAGCATCATATAGTAGTAGTAACAGAATGATTAGTGAGTGTGTGTTTAGAGCATCATACAGTAGTAGTAACAGAATGATTAGTGAGTGTGTGTTTACAGCACCGTACAGTAGTAGTAACAGAATGATTAGTGAGTGTGTGTTTACAGCATCATACAGTAGTAGTAACAGAATGATTAGTGAGTGTGTGTTTACAGCATCATACAGTAGTAGTAACAGAATGATTAGTGAGTGTGTTTACAGCATCATACAGTAGTAACAGAATGATTAGTGAGTGTGTGTTTACAGCATCATACAGTAGTAGTAACAGAATGATTAGTGAGTGTGTTTACAGCATCATACAGTAGTAACAGAATGATTAGTGTGTGTGTTTACAGCATCATACAGTAGTAGTAACAGAATGATTAGTGAGTGTGTTTACAGCATCGTACAGTAGTAGTAACAGAATGATTAGTGAGTGTGTGTTTACAGCATCATACAGTAGTAGTAACAGAATGATTAGTGAGTGTGTGTTTACAGCATCATACAGTAGTAGTAACAGAATGATTAGTGAGTGTGTTTACAGCATCATACAGTAGTAACAGAATGATTAGTGAGTGTGTTTACACCATCATACAGTAGTAACAGAATGATTAGTGAGTGTGTGTTTACAGCATCGTACAGTAGTAGTAACAGAATGATTAGTGAGTGTGTTTACAGCATCATACAGTAGTAGTAACAGAATGATTAGTGAGTGTGTGTTTACAGCATCATACAGTAGTAGTAACAGAATGATTAGTGAGTGTGTTTACAGCATCATACAGTAGTAGTAACAGAATGATTAGTGAGTGTGTTTACACCATCATATAGTAGTAACAGAATGATTAGTGAGTGTGTGTTTACACCATCATATAGTAGTAACAGAATGATTAGTGAGTGTGTGTTTACAGCATCATACAGTAGTAGTAACAGAATGATTAGTGAGTGTGTTTACAGCATCGTACAGTAGTAGTAACAGAATGATTAGTGAGTGTGTGTTTACACCATCATATAGTAGTAACAGAATGATTAGTGAGTGTGTGTTTACAGCATCATACAGTAGTAGTAACAGAATGATTAGTGAGTGTGTGTTTACACCATCATATAGTAGTAACAGAATGATTAGTGAGTGTGTGTTTACAGCATCATACAGTAGTAGTAACAGAATGATTAGTGTTTCCAGCATCATACAGTAGTAGTAACATAATGATTAGTGAGTGTGTGTTTACAGCATCATATAGTAGTAGTAACAGAATGATTAGTGAGTGTGTTTACAGCATCATACAGTAGTAGTAACAGAATGATTAGTGAGTGTGTGTTTCCAGCATCATACAGTAGTAGTAACAGAATGATTAGTGAGTGTGTTTACACCATCATATAGTAGTAACAGAATGATTAGTGAGTGTGTGTTTCCAGCATCATACAGTAGTAGTAACAGAATGATTAGTGTTTACAGCATCATACAGTAGTAGTAACAGAATGATTAGTGAGTGTGTGTTTACAGCATCGTACAGTAGTAGTAACAGAATGATTAGTGAGTGTGTTTACAGCATCATATAGTAGTAACAGAATGATTAGTGAGTGTGTTTACAGCATCGTACAGTAGTAACAGAATGATTAGTGAGTGTGTTTACAGCATCATACAGTAGTAACAGAATGATTAGTGAGTGTGTGTTTACAGCATCATACAGTAGTAACAGAATGATTAGTGAGTGTGTGTTTACAGCATCGTACAGTAGTAGTAACAGAATGATTAGTGAGTGTGTTTACAGCATCATACAGTAGTAGTAACAGAATGATTAGTGAGTGTGTGTTTACAGCATCATACAGTAGTAGTAACAGAATGATTAGTGAGTGTGTGTTTACAGCATCGTATAGTAGTAGTACCAGAATGATTAGTGAGTGTGTGTTTACAGCATCATACAGTAGTAACAGAATGATTAGTGAGTGTGTGTTTACAGCATCGTATAGTAGTAGTAACAGAATGATTAGTGAGTGTGTGTTTACACCATCGTATAGTAGTAGTAACAGAATGATTAGTGAGTGTGTGTTTACAGCATCATACAGTAGTAACAGAATGATTAGTGAGTGTGTGTTTACAGCATCGTATAGTAGTAGTAACAGAATGATTAGTGAGTGTGTGTTTACAGCATCATACAGTAGTAACAGAATGATTAGTGAGTGTGGTTACAGCATCATACAGTAGTAGTAACAGAATGATTAGTGAGTGTGTTTCCAGCATCATACAGTAGTAGTAACAGAATGATTAGTGAGTGTGTGTTTACAGCATCATACAGTAGTAGTAACAGAATGATTAGTGAGTGTGTGTTTACAGCATCATACAGTAGTAGTAACAGAATGATTAGTGAGTGTGTTTACAGCATCATACAGTAGTAGTAACAGAATGATTAGTGAGTGTGTGTTTACAGCATCATACAGTAGTAGTAACAGAATGATTAGTGAGTGTGTTTACACCATCATACAGTAGTAACAGAATGATTAGTGGGTGTGTTTACAGCATCATACAGTAGTAACAGAATGATTAGTGAGTGTGTGTTTACAGCATCGTACAGTAGTAACAGAATGATTAGTGTTTACAGCATCGTACAGTAGTAGTAACAGAATGATTAGTGAGTGTGTTTACACCATCATACAGTAGTAACAGAATGATTAGTGAGTGTGTTTACAGCATCATACAGTAGTAGTAACAGAATGATTAGTGAGTGTGTTTACAGCATCGTACAGTAGTAGTAACAGAATGATTAGTGAGTGTGTTTACAGCATCATATAGTAGTAGTAACAGAATGATTAGTGAGTGTGTGTTTCCAGCATCATACAGTAGTAGTAACAGAATGATTAGTGAGTGTGTTTCCAGCATCATACAGTAGTAGTAACAGAATGATTAGTGAGTGTGTGTTTACAGCATCATACAGTAGTAGTGACAGAATGATTAGTGAGTGTGTGTTTACAGCATCATACAGTAGTAGTAACAGAATGATTAGTGAGTGTGTTTACAGCATCATACAGTAGTAGTAACAGAATGATTAGTGAGTGTGTGTTTACAGCATCATACAGTAGTAGTAACAGAATGATTAGTGAGTGTGTTTACAGCATCATACAGTAGTAGTAACAGAATGATTAGTGAGTGTGTGTTTACAGCATCGTACAGTAGTAGTAACAGAATGATTAGTGAGTGTGTGTTTACAGCATCGTACAGTAGTAGTAACAGAATGATTAGTGAGTGTGTTTACAGCATCATATAGTAGTAGTAACAGAATGATTAGTGAGTGTGTGTTTCCAGCATCATACAGTAGTAGTAACAGAATGATTAGTGAGTGTGTTTCCAGCATCATACAGTAGTAGTAACAGAATGATTAGTGAGTGTGTGTTTACAGCATCATACAGTAGTAGTGACAGAATGATTAGTGAGTGTGTGTTTACAGCATCATACAGTAGTAGTAACAGAATGATTAGTGAGTGTGTTTACAGCATCATACAGTAGTAGTAACAGAATGATTAGTGAGTGTGTGTTTACAGCATCATACAGTAGTAGTAACAGAATGATTAGTGAGTGTGTTTACAGCATCATACAGTAGTAGTAACAGAATGATTAGTGAGTGTGTTTACAGCATCATACAGTAGTAGTAACAGAATGATTAGTGTGTGTGTTTACAGCATCATATAGTAGTAGTAACAGAATGATTAGTGAGTGTGTTTACAGCATCATACAGTAGTAGTAACAGAATGATTAGTGAGTGTGTTTCCAGCATCATACAGTAGTAGTAACAGAATGATTAGTGAGTGTGTTTACACCATCATATAGTAGTAACAGAATGATTAGTGAGTGTGTGTTTACAGCATCATACAGTAGTAGTAACAGAATGATTAGTGAGTGTGTTTACACCATCATACAGTAGTAGTAACAGAATGATTAGTGAGTGTGTTTCCAGCATCATATAGTAGTAACAGAATGATTAGTGAGTGTGTTTACAGCATCATACAGTAGTAGTAACAGAATGATTAGTTAGTGTGTTTACACCATCATACAGTAGTAGTAACAGAATGATTAGTGAGTGTGTTTACAGCATCATACAGTAGTAGTAACAGAATGATTAGTGAGTGTGTTTACACCATCATACAGTAGTAGTAACAGAATGATTAGTGAGTGTGTTTCCAGCATCATATAGTAGTAACAGAATGATTAGTGAGTGTGTGTTTAGAGCATCATACAGTAGTAGTAACAGAATGATTAGTGAGTGTGTTTACAGCATCATACAGTAGTAGTAACAGAATGATTAGTGAGTGTGTTTACACCATCATACAGTAGTAGTAACAGAATGATTAGTGAGTGTGTTTACAGCATCATACAGTAGTAGTAACAGAATGATTAGTGAGTGTGTGTTTACAGCATCATACAGTAGTAGTAACAGAATGATTAGTGAGTGTGTGTTTACAGCATCATACAGTAGTAGTAACAGAATGATTAGTGAGTGTGTTTACACCATCATATAGTAGTAACAGAATGATTAGTGAGTGTGTTTACAGCATCATACAGTAGTAGTAACAGAATGATTAGTGAGTGTGTGTTTACAGCATCGTACAGTAGTAGTAACAGAATGATTAGTGAGTGTGTGTTTACAGCATCATACAGTAGTAGTAACAGAATGATTAGTGAGTGTGTGTTTACAGCATCATACAGTAGTAGTAACAGAATGATTAGTGAGTGTGTGTTTACAGCATCATACAGTAGTAGTAACAGAATGATTAGTGAGTGTGTGTTTACAGCATCATACAGTAGTAGTAACAGAATGATTAGTGAGTGTGTGTTTACAGCATCATACAGTAGTAGTAACAGAATGATTAGTGAGTGTGTTTACAGCATCGTACAGTAGTAGTAACAGAATGATTAGTGAGTGTGTTTACAGCATCATACAGTAGTAGTAACAGAATGATTAGTGAGTGTGTGTTTACAGCATCATACAGTAGTAGTAACAGAATGATTAGTGTGTGAGATAAAAGCTTCCTCTTCAACTGAATACGACCCATTTCTATGTACTGAACACAACCCCTATTACTGTCCTGTCATATTGTGATCAATATTAAAACATTTCCACCTCTCTTCTTCCATCTATTACTGTACTGTCATATTGTGATCAATATTAAAACATTTCCACCTCTCTTCTTCCATCTATTACTGTACTGTCATATTGTGATCAATATTAAAACATTTCCACCTCTCTTCTCCCATCTATTACTGTACTGTCATATTGTGATCAGTATTAAAACATTTCCACCTCTCTTCTTCCATCTGGTTGATGAACCTTTATTAGTCACATCTGTCACATCATTTCATTCAGTTGAATTGAGTTTACACACAAACAGGAGTATATTGTGTTGTGTCAAGAATTTGACAAATAAACATTGTACAATATTTACAATCACCAAGAAGCCCAATAACAACAAGATCAATCATTTCTAAATGAAACCAGTTTCTACAACACAGTGTGATGATTCATTCTATTAATGACTATTAACATAGGTGGTATAAAATCATGAATATATAGATATAATAATAACATTTTAACTCATAACTAGAGATCTATTCTACATTGTTGCTCCAGTGTATCTTACTGAACATGACCCTGATTAGAGTGAAACATCATGTTGTGTTTGACACAGGGACCAACTGACACAGGAAAGCTGAGGCGCCCTGACCCCAAAGATGAAACCCTGGATAGAGGGGCTCAGTGAATGTGGAGGTGAATGTGATCAGGTGGGTCAGTGTGTCAGAGGAGGCTCTATAGAAGGACAGAGTGCCGGCTGGCCAGTCCAGATACACTCCTACTCTGTGGGAGCTGGAGGAGGGGACGTCTATGGTAGTGGAAATATTATTGTGCCAGGCAGAGTAACTGTTGTCAGAGCAGCGCAGACTCCAGGACTTGTCATTGAATCCAAGCCAACAGTCATCACCCATTCCTCTCCTGTTGATTCCTTTATATGTCACTCCTATATCAACCCTTCTCCCACTCCACACTTCCTTTCCTCTCCCACTCCACTCTGCCTCCCAGTAACAGCGCCCAGTCAGACCCTCTCTACACAGCACCTGTCCACATTCCATAAATCTCTCTGGGTGATCAGGATACGGCTGCTCCTCTTTCATCCCTGTCGCCTTTCTGTTCTCCTCAGACAGCGAGATGGTGCGGAATACTGTGTTTAGGTCCAGTGTGAGATCACAGACATCTGATGGATGAAACCAGACACAATATTAGAAATCATCATCATTCACATTAGAATGTTAACTCACTTTTCACTAATTAACTTAATGTAGATGTTTCTAGGTATCAAAAGGAGAAGTTAAGGTAACTTGAGACTTGTTGAATGATCATATGTTATACTGTCTGGTAATATAAAACACACTTATTCCCATTAATTACACACACACACACACACACACACACACACACACACACACACACACACACACACACACACACACACACACACACACACACACACACACACACACACACACACACACACACACACACACACACACACACACACACACACACACACACACACACACACACACTCACACACATTGTCTAAGCAACTCTTTGTAATCTTTTGTGTCCCTGATTTCTGCTTCTGTAAAACTACAGCTGATATTTAATATGACCAAGTAAGTAATGATGGTGGTCTTTGACTTTGACTTAACTTGAATTAAGACTTATTCTTAGTCATATTCTTCCCAGCAGTCAACACTCACATTTTCTAAGCCCAGGTTTCATTGTGTTCTCTCCACCATGTTCCACACTGTAGCGGTAAGCAGAAGAACAGACAGTCATTGAGGGATACACCTGAACTCACACACACACACACACACACAGGACACACACATACTGGACAAACACACACACAGAGTACACACACATACTGCACACACACATACTGGACACACACACACACACACACTAGACACACACACACTGGACACACACACTGGACACACACACAGGACACACACACAGGACACACACACAGGACACACACACACCCTCTATCCAGGGTTTGGGGTTTGGGATGATGGCGACTCAGTGTCCCTTTGTCAGTGATACACACACTGGACTCACACACACACACTGGACTCACACACACACACACACTGGACTCTCACACACACACTGGACTCACACACACACTGGACACTCATACACACTGGACACACACAGTCAGTATATAACTCTGTCCAAGTGGTGGTCAGAATATTTGTCTTAACTAGCCTGATAAGTCAAACATGTCTGATATGAACATTGACATAAACCCTCTACATACTTGAGTTTCTCAAGTCTGCAGTGTGGATCCTCCAGTCCAGCAGAGAGCAGTCTGACTCCTGAGTCTCCTGGGTGATTGTAGCTCAGGTCCAGCTCTCTCAGGTGTGAGGGGTTTGACCTCAGAGCTGAGACCAGAGAAGCACAGCCTTCCCCTGTGACTAGACAGCCTGACAGCCTGCAAAGAGTCAAATCATATTAAAATCACACTGCTATTCTTTGGTGGTGAAAATAGTGGCAGAATATTTTTCTCCATATTCATGTCACACCCTGATCTGTTTCACCTGTCTTGTGATTGTCTCCATCCCCTCCAGGTGTCGCTTATTTCCCTGGTGTATTTATCCCTGTGTTTCCCTGGTGTATATATCCCTGTGTTTCCCTGGTGTATATATCCCTGTGTTTCCCTGGTGTATATATCCCTGTGTTTCCCTGGTGTATATATCCCTGTGTTTCCCTGGTGTATATATCCCTGTGTTTCCCTGGTGTATATAACCCTGTGTTTCCCTTGTGTATATATCCCTGTGTTTCCCTGGTGTATATATCCCTGTGTTTCCCTGGTGTATATATCCCTGTGTTTCCCTGGTGTATATATCCCTGTTTCCCTGGTGTATTTATCCCCGTGTTTCCCTGGTGTATATATCCCCGTGTTTCCCTGGTGTATATATCCCCGTGTTTCCCTGGTGTATATATCCCTGTGTTTCCCTGGTGTATATATCCCTGTGTTTCCCTGGTGTATATATCCCTGTGTTTCCCTGGTGTATATAACCCTGTGTTTCCCTTGTGTATATATCCCTGTGTTTCCCTGGTGTATATATCCCTGTGTTTCCCTGGTGTATATATCCCTGTGTTTCCCTGGTGTATATATCCCTGTTTCCCTGGTGTATTTATCCCCGTGTTTCCCTGGTGTATATATCCCCGTGTTTCCCTGGTGTATATATCCCCGTGTTTCCCTGGTGTATATATCCCTGTGTTTCCCTGGTGTATATATCCCTGTGTTTCCCTCGTGTATATATCCCTGTGTTTCCCTCGTGTATATATCCCCGTTTCCCTGGTGTATATATCCCTGTGTTTCCCTGGTGTATATATCCCTGTGTTTCCCTGGTGTATATATCCCTGTGTTTCCCTGGTGTATATATCCCTGTGTTTCCCTGGTGTATATATCCCTGTGTTTCCCTGGTGTATATCCCTGTGTTTCCCTGGTGTATATATCCCTGTGTTTCCCTGGTGTATATATCCCTGTGTTTCCCTGGTGTATATATCCCTGTGTTTCCCTGGTGTATATATCCCTGTGTTTCCCTGGTGTATATATCCCTGTGTTTCCCTGGTGTATATATCCCTGTGTTTCCCTGGTGTATATATCCCTGTGTTTCCCTGGTGTATATATCCCTGTTTCCCTGGTGTATATATCCCTGTGTTTCCCTGGTGTATATCTCCCTGTGTTTCCCTGGTGTATATATCCCCGTGTTTCCCTGGTGTATATATCCCTGTGTTTCCCTGGTGTATATATCCCTGTGTTTCCCTGGTGTATATATCCCTGTGTTTCCCTGTTGTATATATCACTGCGTTTCCCTGGTGTATATACTGTATATCCCTGTGTTTCCTGTCTCTCTGTACCAGTTCGTCTTGTATGTTCATCAAGTTAACCAGAGTTTTTCCTACTCCTGCTTCTATTCTTTTTTGATAGTCCTCCCGGTTTTTGTCCCTTGCCTGTTTTCTGGACTCTGTACCCACCTGTCTGACCATTCTGCCTGTCCTGACCTCTAGCCTGCCTGACCATTCTGCCTGTCCTGACCTCTAGCCTGCCTGACCATTCTGCCTGTCCTGACCTCTAGCCTGCCTGACCATTCTGCCTGTCCTGACCTCTAGCCTGCCTGACCATTCAGCCTGTCCTGACCTCTAGCCTGCCTGACCATTCTGCCTGTCCTGACCTCTAGCCTGCCTGACCATTCTGCCTGTCCTGACCTCTAGCCTGCCTGACCATTCTGCCTGTCCTGACCTCTAGCCTGCCTGACCATTCTGCCTGTCCTGACCATTCTGCCTGTCCTGACCTCTAGCCTGCCTACCACACTGTACCTCCTGGACTCTGATCTGGTTATGACCTTTGGCCTGTCCACGACCATTCTCTTGCCTACCCCTTTTAGTATATTAATAAATATCAAAGACTCTAACCATCTGCCTCCCGTGCCATCTGGGTCTCACCTTGTGCCTTAAACCACACTGCTATTCTTTGAGGGTATCACCTTTTATTTGAGGGTAGTTTAATACATGTCTGTTTCACCGTTTAGAAAAATAAAACATGCTAACCTCTCACCTTTAACCTCAAATAAAAGGTGACATTCTGTACTGTCACCTAATATGAAACATTCTATCTAAAATCCAAAATGCTGGAGCATAACACCAAATGTAAAACTGTAAGCTTCACTGTCCAAACACATATGGTGTGGACTATGTGTGTCTGGTAAACACATGTGTATCTGGTGAACAGCTTCCTGTTGACCAACTTCAGGAATACTGACCTCAGAGTCTCCAGTTTACAGTGGGGATTCCCCAGTCCAGCAGAGAGCAGCTTCACTCCTGAATCCTTCAGGTCATTGTTACTCAGGTCCAGCTCTCTCAGGTGTGAGGGGTTTGACTCCAGAGCTGAGACCAGAGAAGCACAGCCTTCCTCTGTGACTCCACAGCCTGACAGCCTGACAAAGAGATCATCATGACTTCACAAACACGCTGTTAATTTAACGAGTAGTGTAGAAGGACAATGGCAGATGCATTTGGTTTATTCTCTCAAACAACATATAGATTAATATTCCATCTCCTAGAATTGTCTGGTCATTTTGGTATACTAATGTGAAAACCAATGTACTGATTCAATATGTTATTCAATATAATGATCAATGAACCCTTTTGTAAGTGTGATTGATATGTGATAATGAACATAGAATATCCAGTTCATTAACTGTAACAACCCCAGCTTCCTGTGGTGAAACGACTGCTGTGCAAGGTATTGGGCAACAGCTTTTGTCCTGTGTGTGTGTGTGAGTCCAGCGTGTGTGTGTGTGTCTATTTTGTGTGTGTGTCTATTGTGTGTGTCCATTCTGTGTTTGAGAGGACACACACACATACACTGGACACACACACACACACACACACTAGACACACACACACACACACATAACTTTGTCCAAGTGTAAGAATGTTAGTCTTAACCAGCCTGATGAGTCAAACATGTCTGATATGAACATTGACATAAACCCTCTACATACTTGAGTTTCTCAAGTCTGCAGTGTGGATCCTCCAGTCCAGCAGAGAGCAGTCTGACTCCTGAGTCTCCTGGGTGATTGTAGCTCAGGTCCAGCTCTCTCAGGTGTGAGGGGTTTGACCTCAGAGCTGAGACCAGAGAAGCACAGCCTTCCTCTGTGACTAGACAGCCTGACAGCCTGCAAAGAGTCAAATCATATTAAAATCACACTGATATTCTTTGGTGGTGAAAATAGTGGCAGTATATTTTTTAACATATTCAGATACATCAGTGTCCTGAAACCTGCCATATCTATTCATAAATGAATGTATCATTATTAGAAATGACAAATTATCAAAGTATTGCCTGCAGATAAAAACATGTATAGTACAAATATTTGAGTAGACTGACCAGACCAGTTTAAAAAGCAGTATCAGTCAAAAGACAGACAGTGAGGTATCAGATTTAGATTGTATTGAGTATACAGTCCACACCATATCTATTTTGACAGTGAAGCTAACATTTCAAAATGTGTTTCTATACTCCAACATTTTGGATTTCTGTCACATCCTGGCCTTAGTATTATTGGTTTTCTTTATTATTTTAGTTAGGTCAGGGTGTGACATGGGTAATGTTTATGTTTGGTTGGATTTGGGTGTTTATTTGGTAAAGGGGTTATGGGGTGTAGTAGATGGTTTTGTGTTTAGTGTAGATGTCTAGCGTTGTCTATGTTGGTTTAGTTGTTTAGGAGAGTCTATGGTTGCCTGAATGAGTTCCCAATTAGAGACAGCTGATTTCTGTTGTCTCTGATTGGGAGCCTTATTTAGGGTAGCCATAGGCTCTCATTAATGGTGGGTAATTGTCTATGTGATACGTTTGTAGCCAGTGTGTGCACATCGTTGTTTAGCTTCACGATCGTTTTCTTGTTTTGTTTAGTGTTTAAGTGTTTTTGTTTCGTTTGCCTTCTTCACCAATAAAAGGAGATGGCTTATTTTCCTAAAGCTGCGTTTTGGTCCGTCAATCCTCCACACAATCGTGACAGAATTACCCACCATCGGACCAAGCAGCGGAAAACAAGGCAACAGGACCTACCCATAAAGGATTTCTGGACATGGGAGGAGATACTGGATGGTAAGGGGCCGTGGGATCAACCTGGAGAATATCGCCTCCCTCGTGAAGAGCTGGAGGCAGCGAAAGCCGAGAGGAGGCGATATGAGGAGGCAGCACGGAGACAAGGCTGGAAGCCCGTGAGTACAACCCAAAAATTTCTTGGGGGGGGCCTTAAAGGGAGTGTGGCGAAGTCAGGTAGGAAACCTGCGCCTACTCCCTGTACTTACCGTGGAGAGCGAGAGTACGGGCAGACACCGTGTTATGCAGTAGAGCGCACGGTGTCTCCTGTACGCGTGCATAGCCCGGTTCGGTACATTGCAGCTCCACGTATCGGCCGGGCTAGACTGAGCGTTGAGCCATATGTCATGAAGCCGGCCCAACGCATCTGGTCACCAGTGCGTCTCCTCGGGCCGGCGTACATGGCACCAGCCTTACGCATGGTGTCCCCGGTTCGCCTACATAGGCCGGTGCGGGTTATTCCACCTCCCCGCACTGGTCAGGCGACGGGGAGCATAGAACCAGGTAAGGTTGGGCAGGCTCGGCGTTCAAGGGAGCCAGTACGCCTGCACGGTCCGGTATTTCCGGCGCCACCTCCCCGCCCCAACCCAGTACCACCAGTGCCTCCTCCACGCACTAGCTATATGGTGCGTGTCTCCAGCCCTTTACCACCAGTGTCTAAACCACGCACCAAGCCTCCTGTGTGTCCCCAGAGTCCTGTGCGTCCTGTTGCTGCTCCCCGCACTAGCCCTGAGATGCGTGTCTCCAGCCCGGTGCCACCAGTCCCGGCACCACGCACCAGGCCTACAGTGCGCCTCAGCCGGCAGGAGTCTGCCGTCTGCACAGCGTTGACTGAACTGCTCGTCTCCCCAGCGCCATCTGAGCCATCCGTCTCCCCAGCGCCATCTGAGCCATCCGTCTCCCCAGCGCCATCTGAGCCATCCGTCTGCCATGAGCCTGCAAAGCCGCCCGTCTGCCATGAGCCTGCAAAGCCGCCCGTCTGCCATGAGCCCACTGAGCCGTCCGCCAGACAGGAGCCGCTAGAGCCGCCAGCCAGACAGGAGCCGCTAGAGCCGTCCGTCAGACAGGATCTGCCAGAGCCGCCAACCAGACAGGATCTGCCAGAGCCGCCAACCAGACAGGATCTGCCAGAGCCGCCAACCAGACAGGAGCAGCCAGATCAGTCAGCCAGCCATGAGCAGCCAGATCCGTCAGCTAGCCATGAGCAGCCAGATCCGTCAGCTAGCCATGAGCAGCCAGATCCGTCAGCTAGCCATGAGCAGCCAGATCCGTCAGCTAGCCATGAGCAGCCAGATCCGTCAGCTAGCCATGAGCAGCCAGATCCGTCAGCTAGCCATGAGCAGCCAGATCCGTCAGCTAGCCATGAGCAGCCAGATCCGTCAGCTAGCCATGAGCAGCCAGATCCGTCAGCTAGCCATGAGCAGCCAGATCCGTCAGCTAGCCATGAGCAGCCAGATCCGTCAGCTAGCCATGAGCAGCCAGATCCGTCAGCTAGCCATGAGCAGCCAGATCCGTCAGCTAGCCATGAGCAGCCAGATCCGTCAGCTAGCCATGAGCAGCCAGATCCGTCAGCCGGCCATGAGCAGCCAGATCAGTCAGCCGGTCATGAGCAGCCAGATCCGTCAGCCAGCCATGAGCAGCCAGATCCGTCAGCCAGCCATGAGCAGCCAGATCAGTTAGCCAGCCATGAGCAGCCAGATCTGTCAGCCAGCCATGGGCCGTCCCTCAGTCCGGAGCTGCAGTCCCTCAGTCCGGAGCTGCAGTCCCTCAGTCCGGAGCTGCCATTCCTCAGTCCGGAGCTGCCCCTTACCCTGGAGCTGCCCCTTACCCTGGTGCTGCCCCTTACCCTGGTGCTGCCCCTTACCCTGGTGCTGCCCCTTACCCTGGTACTGCCCCTGACCCTGGTACTGTCCCTGACCCTAGTACTGCCCCTGACCCTGGTACTGCCTCTTACCCTGGTACTGCCCCTTAGTCCGGAGCGGCCCATGAATGCAATGGGGTTAAGGTGGAGGGGGGTCGTTTGGAGGAAGCCTAGGAGGTGTTTAGGTACTGTGGTGACGTGGGGACCGCGACCAGAGCCGGAGCCGCCACCGTGGATGGAAGCCCACCCAGACCCTCCCCTAGACTGTGTATGGTGCGCCCGGAGTTCGCGCCTCAAGGGGGGGGTTATGTCACATCCTGGCCTTAGTATTATTGGTTTTCTTTATTATTTTAGTTAGGTCAGGGTGTGACATGGGTAATGTTTATGTTTGGTTGGATTTGGGTGTTTATTTGGTAAAGGGGTTATGGGGTGTAGTAGATGGTTTTGTGTTTAGTGTAGATGTCTAGCGTTGTCTATGTTGGTTTAGTTGTTTAGGAGAGTCTATGGTTGCCTGAATGAGTTCCCAATTAGAGACAGCTGATTTCTGTTGTCTCTGATTGGGAGCCTTATTTAGGGTAGCCATAGGCTCTCATTAATGGTGGGTAATTGTCTATGTCAGAACGTTAGTAGCCTGTTTGTATGTGCACAACGTTTGTAGCTTCACGGTCGTTTTGTTATTTTGTATAGTTTTGTTAAAGTGTTTCGTGTCGTGTTCATCTTCGTCTTTTAAATAAAGAAAGAGAAGATGTATTCATATCCAGCTGCGCCTTGGTCCTCATTCTCTCCAGTACACGATCGTGACAATTTCAGATCAAATGTTTCATATGAGGTGACAGTATATAATGTCACCTTTTATTTGAGGGTATTTTAATACATATCTGTTTCACCATTTAGAAATGAAAGCACTTTATGTATCTAGTCCCCCCATACTTTGATAATTTGAAGTCGTAAATATTCTGATCAATTTACTTATAGTGTATTAAAGTAGTCAAAAGTGTAGTATTTGGTTCCAAACTCATTGGTTGCATTTGCAGTTTGTTTTGGTTGTGTTTTGGGTTGTGTTTTGCCCAATAGTAACTGAACTGTGGATGATGACTGGAGTAATTTTGAATCATGAATAATAACACTAAGAGTTGGTTTGAACAGATCTGAATCAGGAAACTAAGAGATGGTTTAAACAGATCTGAATCAGGAAACTAAGAGTTGGTTTGAACAGATCTGAATCAGGAAACTAAGAGTTGGTTTGAACAGATCTGAATCAGGACACAAAGAGTTGGTTTGAACAGATCTGAATCAGGAAACTAAGAGTTGGTTTAAACAGATCTGAATCAGGACACAAAGAGTTGGTTTAAACAGATCTGAATCAGGATACTAAGAGTTGGTTTGAACAGATCTGAATCAGGACACAAAGAGTTGGTTTGAACAGATCTGAATCAGGAAACTAAGAGTTGGTTTGAACAGATCTGAATCAGGAAACTAAGAGTTGGTTTAAACAGATCTGAATCAGGAAACTAAGAGATGGTTTAAACAGATCTGAATCAGGAAACTAAGAGTTGGTTTAAACAGATCTGAATCTGTTTAAAGATAGAACTGCCAAAGGGGGTGGAGTTGCAATCTACTGTAGAGACAGCCTGCAGAGTTCTGTCCTACTATCCAGGTCTGTCCCCAAACAATTCCAGCTTCTACTTTAAAAAATACACCTTTCCAGAAACAAGTCTCTCACCGTCACCGCTTGCTATAGACCACACTCTGCCCCCAGCTGTGCTCTGGACACCATATGTGAACTGATTGCCCCCCATCTATCTTCACAGCTCGTGCTGCTAGGTGACCTAAAGTGGGACATGCTTAACACCCCGGCCATCCTACAATCTAAGTTTGATGCCCTCAATCTCTCACAAATTGTCAATGAACCCACCAGGTACAACCCCAAATCCGTAAACACGGGCACCCTCAACGATATCATCCTAACCAACTTGCCCTCCAAATACACCTCTGCTGTTTTCAACCAAGATCTCAGCGATCACTGCCTCATTGCCTGCATCCGTAACGGGTCTGAAGTCAAATGACCACCCCTCATCGCTATCAAATGCTCCCTAAAACACTTCAGCGAGCAGGCCTTCCTAATCGACCTGGCCCGGGTATCCTGGAAGAATATTGACCTCATCCCGTCAGTAGAGGATGCCTGGTCATTCTTTAAAAGTGCCTTCCTCACCATCTTAAATAAGCATGCCCCATTCAAAAAATTGAACCAGGAACAGATATAGCCCTTGGTTCTCTCCAGACTTGACTAACCTTGACCAGCACAAAAACATCCTGTGGCATTCTGCATTAGCATCGAATAGCCCCCGTGATATGCAACTTTTCAGGGAAGTCAGGAACAAATATACACAGGCAGTTAGGAAAGCTAAGGCTAGCTTTTTTAAACAGAAATTTGCATCCTGTAGCACAAACTCAAAAAAGTTCTGGGACACTGCAAAGTCCATGGAGAATAAATCAAATCAAATCAAATCAAATTTTATTAGTCACATACACATGGTTAGCAGATGTTAATGCGAGTGTAGCGAAATGCTTGTGCTTCTAGTTCCGACAATGCAGTAATAACCAACAAGTAATCTAACCTAACAATTCCACAACTACTACCTTACACACACACACAAGTGTAAAGGGATAAAGAATATGTACATAAAGATATATGAATGAGTGGTGGTACAGAACGGCATGGCAGATGCAGTAGATGGTATAGAGTACGGTATATACATATGAGATGAGTACTGTAGGGTATGTAAACATTATATTAAGTGGCATTGTTTAAAGTGGCTAGTGGTACATGTATTACATAAAGATGGCAAGATGCAGTAGATGATATAGAGTACAGTATATACATATGAGATGGGTAATGTAGGGTATGTAAACATTATATTAAGTGGCATTGTTTAAAGTGGCTAGTGGTACATTTTTACATAATTTCCATCAATTCCCATTTTTAAAGTGGCTAGAGTTGAGTCAGTATGTTGGCAGCGGCCGCTAAATGTTAGTGGTGGCTGTTTAACAGTCTGATGGCCTTGAGATAGAAGCTGTTTTTCAGTCTCTCGGTCCCTGCTTTGATGCACCTGTACTGACCTCGCCTTCTGGATGATAGCGGGGTGAACAGGCAGTGGCTTGGGTGGTTGTTGTCCTTGATGATCTTTATGGCCTTCCTGTGACATCGGGTGGTGTAGGTGTCCTGGAGGGCAGGTAGTTTGCCCCCGGTGATGCGTTCTGCAGACCTCACTACCCTCTGGAGAGCCTTACGGTTGTGGGCGGAGCAGTTGCCGTACCAGGCGGTGATACAGCCCGACAGGATGCTCTCGATGCTCTCGATGCTCTCTTGTTGAATAAGAGCACCTCCTCCCAGCTGCCCACTGCACTGGGCAGCTGGGAGGCTAGGAAACACTGTCACCACAATAAATCCACTATAATTGAGAATTTCAATCATTATTCTACGGCTGGCCATGCTTTCCACCTGGCTAACCCTACCCCGGTCAACAGCCCTGCACTCCCCACAGCAACTCGCCCAAGCCTCCCCTATTTCTCCTTCACCCAAATCCAGATAGCTGATGTTTTTAAAGAACTGCAAAACCTGGACCCCTACAAATCAGCCGGGCTAGACAATCTGGACCCTCTCTTTCTAAAATGATCTGCTGAAATTGTTGCAACCACAATTACTAGCCTGTTCAACCTCTCTTTCGTATCGTCTGAGATTCCCAAAGATTGGAAAGCTGCCGCAGTCATCCCCATCTTCAAAGGGGGAGACACTCGAGACCCAAACTGCTACAGACCTATTACTATCCTGCCCTGCCTTTTTAAGGTCTTCGAAAGCCAAGTTAATAAACAGATTACCGACCGCTTTGAATCTCACCGTACCTTTTCCGCTATGCAATCTGGTTTCAGAGCTGGTCATGGGTGCACCTCAGCCACGCTCAAGGTCCTAAACGATATCATAACCGCCATCGATAAGAGACATTACTGTGCAGCCGTTTTCATCGACCTGGCCAAGGCTTTCGACTCTGTCAATCACCACATTCTTATTGGCAGACTCAAACGCCTTGGTTTTTCAAATGATTGGTTCACCAACTACTTCTCTGATAGAGTTCAGTGTGTCAAATCGGAGTGCCTGTTGTCTGGACCTCTGGCAGTGCCACAGGTTCAATTCTCGGGCCGACTCTCTTCTCTGTATACATCAATGATGTTGCTCTCGCTGCTGGTGATTCTCTGATCCACCTCTACGCAGACGACACCATTCTGAATACTTCTGGCCAACTGATCACTGCCCGCACCCGCCCGACCGTCCAGCATCACTACTCTGGACGGTTCTGACTTAGAATATGTGGACAACTACAAAAACCTAGGTGTCTGGCTAGACTGTAAACTCTCCTTCCAGACTCACATTAAGCACCTCCAATCCAAAATTAAATCTAGAATCGGCTTCCTATTTCGCAACAAAGCCTCCTTCACTCATGCACCCAAACATACCCTCGTTAAACTGACCATCCTACCGATCCTCGACTTCGGTGATGTCATCTATAAAATAGCCTCCAACACTCTACTCAGCAAATTGGATGCAGTTTATCACAGTGCCATCCGTTTTGTCACCAAAGCCCCATATACTACCCACCACTGCGACCTGTACACTCTCGTTGGCTGGCCATCGCTTCATACTCGTCGCCAAACAATCTGGCTCCAGGTCATCGACAAGTCTCTGCTAGGTAAATCCCCACCTTATCTCAGCTCACTGGTCACCATAGCAGCACCCACTCGTAGCACGCGCTCCAGCAGGTTTTTTTCATTGGTCACCCCCAAAGCCAATTCCTCATTTGGCCGCCTCTCCTTCCAGTTCTCTGCTGCCAATGACTGGAACAAACTGCAAAAATCTCTGAAGCTGGAGACTCTTATCTCCCTCACTAGCTTTAAGCACCAGCTGTCAGAGCAGCTCACAGATCACTGCACCTGTACATAGCCCATCTGTAAACAGCCCATCTATCTACCTACCTCATCCCCATACTGTATTTATTTATCTTGCTCCTTTGCACCCCAGTATCTCTACTTGCACATTCATCTTCTGTACATCTACCATTCCAGTGTTTAATTGCTATAATGTAATTACTTCGCCACCATGGCCTATTTATTGCCTTAACTCACTTATCTTACCTCATTTGCACTAACTGTAAATATACTTTTTATTTTATTTTGTTCTACTGTATTATTGACTGTGTTTTGTTAATTCCATGTGTAACTCTGTGTTGTTGTATGTGTCTAATTGCTATGCTTTATCTTGGCCAGGTCGCAGTTGCAAATGAGAATTTGTTCTCAACTAGCCTACCTGGTTAAATAAAGGTGAAATAAAAAAAATAAAAAATACAATGAGTGAGAAAGTTAAAAGCTACAACAAAACATGCTAACCTCTCACCATTACCAATAACAGAGGCTACAACAAAACATGCTAACCTCTCACCATTAACAATAACAGAGGCTACAACAAAACATGCTAACCTCTCACCATTACCAATAACAGAGGCTACAACAAAACATGCTAACCTCTCACCTTTACCAATAACAGAGGATACAACAAAACATGCTAACCTCTCACCATTACCAATAACAAAGCTCCACAGCGGAGATTGGAGTATCTGTCCACAGGACCACTTTAAGCCGTACACTCCACAGAGCTGGGCTTTACGGAAGTGTGGCCAGAAAAAAATACATTGCTTTAAAGAAAAAAATAAGCAAACACGTTTGGCGTTCACCAAAAGGCACGTAGGAGACTCCCAAAACATATGGCAGAAGGTACTCTGGTCAGATGAGACAAAATTTTAGCTTTATGGCCATCAGGGAAAACGCTATGTCTGGCGCAAACCAAACACCTCTCATCACCCCAAGAACACCATCCCCACAGTGAAGCATGGTGGTGGCAGCATCATGCTGCGGGGATGTTTTTCATCGGCAGGGACTGGGAAACTGGTTAGAATTGAAGGAATGATGGATGGCGCTAAATACAGGGAAATTCTTGAGGGAAACCTGTTTCAGTCTTCCAGAGATTTTGAGACTGCTAAAGCAACACTTGAGTGGTTTAAATGGTAAAATGTAAATGTCTTGGAATGGTCAAGTCAAAGCATAGACCTCAATCCAATTGAGAATCTGTTGAATGACTTTCAGATTGCGTTACACCAGCGGAGCCCATCCAACTTGAAGGAGCTGGAGCAGTTTTGCCTTGAAAAATGGTCAAACATCCCAGTGGCTAAATGTGCCAAGCTTATAGAGACATAGTTCTCTGTTCTCATTATTTATCGGTTGTTCAACAAGAAAACATATTTACCATCTTCAAAGTGGTAGGAATGTTGTGTACATCAACTGATACAAACCCCCAAAACATCTATTTTAATTACAGGTTGTAAGGCAATTTTTGGGGGGGAAAATGCCAAGGGGGGTGAATACTTTTGCAAGCCACTGTACATACATGAAGTGCTTTCATTTCTAAAAGGTAAAACATATATGAATCCTCTCAAATAAAAGGTGACATTCTGTACTGTCACCTAATATGAAACATTCTACCTAAAATCCAAAATGCTGGAGCATAACACCAAATGTAAAACTGTAAGCTTCACTGTCCAAACACATATTGTGTGGACTATGTGTGTCTGGTAAACACATGTGGATCTGGTGAACAGTTATCACTTGTTGACCAACTACAGGAATACTGACCTCAGAGTCTCCAGTTTACAGTGGGGATTCCCCAGTCCAGCAGAGAGCAGCTTCACTCCTGAATCCTTCAGGTCATTGTTACTCAGGTCCAGCTCTCTCAGGTGTGAGGGGTTTGACTCCAGAGCTGAGACCAGAGAAGCACAGCCTTCCTCTGTGACTCCACAGCCTGACAGCCTGACAAAGAGATCATCATGACTTCACAAACACACTGTTAATTTAACGAGTAGTGTAGAAGGACAATGGCAGATGCATTTGGTCAATTCTCTCAAACAACATATAGATTCATCTTCCGTCTCCTAGAATTGTATGGTCAAAATGTTATACTAATGTGAAAATCAATGCATTTATTCAATATGTTATTCAATATAATATTATTTACATATTATTATGCATATTTTTCTCTAAACTGAATATTTCTTCCTGATGATTAGTTCATAAATGTAATTTAATTTACTCACAGAACAGCTCTGGAGGCTTTGACCACTGGCAGCAGCCTCAGAAGACCTTCCTCTGATCTGGAGTATTTCTTCAGGTCAAACACATCCAGCTCCTTTTCTGAAGTCAGCAACACAAAGACCAGAGCTGACCACTGTGCAGGTGACAGGTTGGGTTTTGAGAGACTTCCTGATCTCAGGTAGGTTTGGATCTCCTCCACTAGAGAATGGTCATTCAGTTCATTCAGACAGTGGAACAGATTGATGCTCCTCTCTGGAGAGAGATTCTCCCTGATCTTCTCCTTGATGTACTTGACTGTTTTATCATGGGTCTTTGAGCTGCTTCTTGTCTTTGTCAGTAGACCCTGTAAGTGCTTCTGATTGGACTCAAGTGAGAGGCCCAGAAGGAAGCGGAGGAAAAGGTCCAGGTTTCCCGTCTCACTTTGTAAGGCTTTATCCACAGCACTCTTGTAGACAGTAACTTTATGCTTGTCTCTGAACAGCGCAGAAAAAAGGTTCCTGGACGTTGATTGCGGTTCGGCCATTAGATTCTCTTTGTTGTTGTTGAATGAGAGGAACACATATACAGCAGCCAGAAACTCCTGAATGCTCAGATGAACAAAGCAGTACACCTTGTCCTGGTACAGCCCACATTCCTCTTTAAAGAGCTGTGTGCACAATCCTGAGTACACTGAGGCTTCATTGACATCAATGCAAGCCTCTTTCAGGTCTTTTTCATAGAAAATCAGATTGCCCTTCAAAAGCTGTTGAAAAGCCAGTTTTCCCAGTGACAGAATGCTCTCTTTATTCCAGTGTGGACCTGTCTCTTCTTTCCCAGGATACTTTCCATTCTTCTGTTTGGTATGAAACTCCACAAGGTGTGTGTACATCTCAGTCAGAGTCTTGGGCATCTCTTCTCTCTTATGTTTCAGCATGTGTTCAAGGACTGTTGCAGAAATCCAACAGAAGACTGGAATGTGGCACATGATGTGGAGGCTCCTTGATGTCTTTATGTGTGAGATGATTCTGCTGGCCAGGTCCTCATCACTGAATCTCTTCCTGAAGTACTCCTCCTTCTGTGGGTCACTGAACCCTCGTACCTCTGTCACCTGGTCAACACACCCTGAAGGGATCTTATTGGCTGCTGCAGGTCGGGTAGTTATCCAGAGGAGAGCAGAGGGAAGCAGATTTCCCTTGATGAGATTTGTCAGCAGAACATCCACTGAGGTTGACTCTGTGACGTCACAACAGATCTTGTTCTTCTGGAAGTCTAGGGGCAGTCGGCACTCATCCAGACCATCAAAGATGAACAGAACTTTGTACTTGTTGTAGTTGGAGATTCTTGATTGTTTGGTTTCCTTTGAGAAGTGATTGAGAAGTTCAATGAAAGTGTGTTTGTCCTCTTTCACCAAATTCAGCTCCCGAAAAGTGAATGAAAATACAAATTGGACATCCTGATTTGCTTTTCTTTCAGCCCAGTCCAGAATGAACTTCTGCACAGAGACTGTTTTTCCAATGCCAGCGACTCCCTTTGTCAGCACAGTTCTGACACGTTTGTCTTGTCCAGTTAAGGGTTTGAAGATGTCGTTACATTTGATTGCAGTCTCTGGTCTTGCTTGTTTCCTGGTTGTTGTCTCAATCTGTCTCAGCTCATGTTCATTATTGACCTCTCCTGTTCCACCCTCTGTGATGTAGAGCTCTGTGTAGATCTTATTGAGAAGTGTTGGGTTTCCTTGTTTAGCGATCCCCTCAAATACACATTGAAACTTCTTCTTTAGATTATATTTGAGTTCACGTTGGCAAATCACAGCAGGATCATCTGAATCTAGAAATAACACAGAGGATATTAATATTACGTCTGTTTTAATGACTACAGTATTGTAGGACTGTTATAAAGTTTAAAATTATAATAATTTATTCTCTTAACTGACTGTATAAATGTGTAAATGTTTTCATAATGCATTACAGACTGGTGTGACTGATTATATTATTATTGGTATTATTGATGGTATTATTAATGTTGTCTCTCTCTCTCACTCTGTCTCTCTCTCTGTCTCTCCTCTGTCTCTCCTCTCTTTCTCTCAATTCAATGTACTTAAAATACTCTACTTACTAAAACGTTTGTGTGTACCCTGTTTAGGGTACGATCCCGCTAAAGGGATCATGTTCATCAACATCCGGTGAATTGCAGGGCGCAGAATTCATATTTATTAAGCTTTTAAATGATGTAAGACACGCGTATGTTCTTGATTGTTAATCAACTTTAAATTGTGGCCCCTTTTGGTATCATGTGACACTTATAGTTTGAGTAAAGCCAGCTCTAACGTTGTAAGTAACTGTACTCTAGTATACTAGTGCAGCGGGTTTCCACACCACTGTAGAGTAATGATAACTAATAAGGCTTTACTGTGCATAGGGCAGAAGGTCTAATGTTGTAAGTAACTGTACTCTGGTGCAGCGGGTTTCCACACCACTGTAGAGTAATGATAACTAATAAGGCTTTACTGTGCATAGGGCAGAAGGTCTAATGTTGTAAGTAACTGTACTCTAGTACAATTTAGGGCCCATAGGGCTGTGTAGTTCACTATAGAGAACAGGGCCCATAGGGCTGTGTAGTTCACTATAGAGAACAGGGTCCATAGGGCTGTGTAGTTCACTATAGAGAACAGGGTCTATAGGGCTGTGTAGTTCACTATAGAGAACAGGGTCTATAGGGCTGTGTAGTTCACTATAGAGAACAGGGTCTATAGGGCTGTGTAGTTCACTATAGAGAACAGGGTCTATAGGGCTGTGTAGTTCACTATAGAGAACAGGGTCTATAGGGCTGTGTAGTTCACTATAGAGAACAGGGTCCATAGGGCTGTGTAGTTCACTATAGAGAACAGGGTCTATAGGGCTGTGTAGTTCACTATAGAGAACAGGGTCTATAGGGCTGTGTAGTTCACTATAGAGAACAGGGTCTATAGGGCTGTGTAGTTCACTATAGAGAACAGGGTCTATAGGGCTGTGTAGTTCACTATAGAGAACAGGGTCCATAGGGCTGTGTAGTTCACTATAGAGAACAGGGTCTATAGGGCTGTGTAGTTCACTATAGAGAACAGGGTCTATAGGGCTGTGTAGTTCACTATAGAGAACAGGGTCCATAGGGCTGTGTAGTTCACTATAGAGAACAGGGTCCATAGGGCTGTGTAGTTCACTATAGAGAACAGGGTCCATAGGGCTGTGTAGTTCACTATAGAGAACAGGGTCTATAGGGCTGGGTAGTTCACTATAGAGAACAGGGTCCATAGGGCTGTGTAGTTCACTATAGAGAACATGGTCTATAGGGCTGTGTAGTTCACTATAGAGAACAGGGTCCATAGGGCTGTGTAGTTCACTATAGAGAACAGGGTCCATAGGGCTGTGTAGTTCACTATAGAGAACAGGGTCTATAGGGCTGGGTAGTTCACTATAGAGAACAGGGTCTATAGGGCTGTGTAGTTCACTATAGAGAACAGGGTCCATAGGGCTGTGTAGTTCACTATAGAGAACAGAGCCCATAGGGCTGTGTAGTTCACTATAGAGAACATGGTCCATAGGGCTGTGTAGTTCACTATAGAGAACAGGGTCCACAGGGTCCATAGGGCTGTGTAGTTCACTATAGAGAACAGGGTCTATAGGGCTGTGTAGTTCACTATAGAGAACAGGGTCCATAGGGCTGTGTAGTTCACTATAGAGAACAGGGCCCATAGGGCTGTGTAGTTCACTATAGGGCCCATAGGGCTGTGTAGTTCACTATAGAGAACAGGGTCCATAGGGCTGTGTAGTTCACTATAGAGAACAGGGTCCATAGGGCTGTGTAGTTCACTATAGAGAACAGGGTCCATAGGGCTGTGTAGTTCACTATAGAGAACAGGGTCCATAGGGCTGTGTAGTTCACTATAGAGAACGGGGTCCATAGGGCTGTGTAGTTCCCTATAGAGAACAGGGTCTATAGGGCTGTGTAGTTCACTATAGAGAACAGGGCCCATAGGGCTGTGTAGTTCACTATAGGGCCCATAGGGATGTGTAGTTCACTATAGAGAACAGGGTCCATAGGGCTGTGTAGTTCACTATAGAGAACAGGGTCCATAGGGCTGTGTAGTTCACTATAGAGAACAGGGTCCATAGGGCTGTGTAGTTCACCATAGAGAACAGGGTCCATAGGGCTGTGTAGTTCACTATAGGGCTCATAGGGCTGTGTAGTTCACTATAGGGCCCTTAGGGCTGTGTAGTTCACTATAGAGAACAGGGTCCATAGGGCTGTGCAGTTCACTATAGAGAACAGGGTCTATAGGGCTGTGTAGTTCACTATAGAGAACAGGGTCCATAGGGCTGTGTAGTTCACTATAGAGAACAGGGTCTATAGGGCTGTGTAGTTCACTATATAGAACAGGGTCCATAGGGCTGTGTAGTTCACTATAGAGAACAGGGTCTATAGGGCTGTGTAGTTCACTATATAGAACAGGGTCCATAGGGCTGTGTAGTTCACTATAGAGAACAGGGTCTATAGGGCTGTGTAGTTCACTATATAGAACAGGGTCCATAGGGCTGTGTAGTTCACTATAGAGAACAGGGTCCATAGGGCTGTGTAGTTCACTATAGAGAACAGGGTCTATAGGGCTGTGTAGTTCACTATAGAGAACAGGGTCCATAGGGCTGTGTAGTTCACTATAGAGAACAGGGTCTATAGGGCTGTGTAGTTCACTATAGAGAACAGGGCCCATAGGGCTGTGTAGTTCACTATAGAGAACAGGGCCCATAGGGCTGTGTAGTTCACTATAGAGAACAGGGCCCATAGGGCTGTGTAGTTCACTATAGAGAACAGTTCCTATAGGGCTGTGTAGTTCACTATAGAGAACAGGGCCCATAGGGCTGTGTAGTTCACTATAGAGAACAGGGTCCATAGGGCTGTGTAGTTCACTATAGAGAACAGGGTCCATAGGGCTGTGTAGTTCACTATGGAGAACAGGGTCCATAGGGCTGTGTAGTTCACTGTAGAGAACAGGGTCTATAGGGCTGTGTAGTTCACTATAGAGAACAGGGTCTATAGGGCTGTGTAGTTCACTATAGAGAACAGGGCCCATAGGGCTGTGTAGTTCACTATGGAGAACAGGGTCCATAGGGCTGTGTAGTTCACTATAGAGAACAGGGTCTATAGGGCTGTGTAGTTCACTATAGAGAACAGGGTCTATAGGGCTGTGTAGTTCACTATAGAGAACAGGGCCCATAGGGCTGTGTAGTTCACTATAGAGAACAGGGTCCATAGGGCTGTGTAGTTCACTATAGAGAACAGGGCCCATAGGGCTGTGTAGTTCACTATAGAGAACAGTTCCTATAGGGCTGTGTAGTTCACTATAGAGAACAGGGTCCATAGGGCTGTGTAGTTCACTATAGGGCCCATAGGGCTGTGTAGTTCACTATAGAGAACAGGGTCCATAGGGCTGTGTAGTTCACTATAGAGAACAGGGTCCATAGGGCTGTGTAGTTCATTATAGAGAACAGGTTATATTGGGCTGTGTAGATCACTATAGGGAACAGGGGGTATCGGCCTAATTCTGCTCTGCATGCATTAGTTGGTGTTTTACGTTGTACACGGAGGATATTTTTTCAGAACTCTGCATGTGGAGGCTTAATTTGGTGTTTGCCCCATTTTGTGAGTTCTTGGTTGGTGAGCGGACCCCAGACCTCACAACCATAAAGGGCAATGGGTTCTATAACTGATTCAAGTTGATTCAAGTACTTTTAGCCAGATCCGTATTGGTATGTCGAATTGTATGTTTCTTTTGATGGCATAGAATGCCCTTCTTGTCGTGTCTCTCAGATCTTTCACAGCTTTGTGGAAGTTACCTGTGGTGTTGATGTTTAGGCCGAGGTATGTATAGTTTTCTGTGTGCTCTAGGACAACGGTGTCTAGATGGACTTTGTATTTGTGGGCCTGGTGACTGGACCTTTTTGGAACACCATTATTTTTGAAATACTGAGATTTACTGTCAGGGCCCAGGTCTGACAGAATCTGTACAGAAGATCTCTTTCTCCTGTCTCTCCTCTTCTCTGCCAAATTTATTTACCACATCCCTGCTGCTACTTGATGAGGTCACTAGGTGTTGTGTTAAGGCTGCTACAACATCATTGAGTTACACAGCTACTTTATCTGTACTTTAGCTACAGCTTTTAAATGTTATAAAACAGCATTCAACATGAGGCAGACAGATCTTACATTTCTCTGGTGTGTCAGCAAGCTCCTTCTGGTTCATTTTCCTCTGGACGTGCATGTCAGGATCACTGAATATGGAGAGTGCACACACACACAGGGAGGGAACGTTGTGTTTGTTTAATATTGTTTTAGGACTATGAAAATTGAAAAAAGGATTAGCCTATGGATTAATGAAAACATCAAAAAGAAATGGGAAAATATCCTTTGAATGTGTTGGTTCCTACTGGAGAGCTCTTCTTTGTCTACAGGGCTGAATGTGTTGGTACCTACTGGTGTGCTCTTCTTTGTCTACAGGGCTGTTACTTTGGCAGATAATGTCACCCATCTAAATAAATAAATATAGTTTTTATAATTAACTACATGTATTATGTTTTTGGTTTATGTCAGTTTCATTGTTTGTTATGCAATAAATTAATATATGGTTGTAAGTGGTAAAATGAACTAGAAAATGTTATATTTCGCAATTCTGAGTAATTACTACTTTAGTAAGGAATTACACATTATTCAGTACTACTGCAGTTGCTACATAATTCCAATAGATGGCAGCATAGAACCACAAAGGATATTTCAGAAGATTAGTTTAGTTTTCTCCCTGGATACACCACCACTCCCCCTCACAGGAAAACTCCTGTGTGCTTCTTTCTGTCCCTTTCCACACTGCTAACGCAAGAGGAAGGACTGAAAAAGCATTTTTTCTTCACTCTGTCTTCTCGAGGGGCATTTTGAGTTATATTTACTAACCGGGAGGGTTGAATGATGTAATTTATTGGTGGGCTGGAAGACGCACTCTTGTCTTTTCTATTCCGAGGTTGTTTACTCGCAATATCAGATATTAAGATGTTTTTTATAATGAATGTATACTAAGGTTGAGGCTCTGACTAGTGATTATTTACCCGATGTTCAATACCTGCTATAATCACTATTTTTTGCTCTCCCAAAAGCAACACAACCCTAATGCGAGATATATAGCTAACTAAAGTAATGAGTTACCATTTTAGAAAATCATGGGAAATATAGTCTGTGGTTGCATGCTATTTTATGTCAATCATATTGCTGCTTGTAGCCTATAACTGATGCTTCATGGTCTTATGCTGCCATCTATTGGAAATTTAGTAATTCAAGTTATTATTTCACTTACAGACTTTGGTGAGCCAACTGAGAAGAAAAAAAATGGAATGTGTCCAGCCTACTTGAGGCGACCCGAAAATTATATTCAAAAGTTAACGTCCATCTAACATTAGTGAAGAGAGGAGAACCTCTCTCTCTCCCTCTCCCCCACCTCTTTCTCTCCCTCTCCCCCACCTCTTTCTCTCTCTCCCTCTCTCTCTCTAGAACACCTGCTGTCTCGACCTCTGAATGTTCGGCTATGAAAAGCCAACTGACATTTACTCCCGAGGTGCTGACCTGTTGCACCCTCTACAACCACTGTGACCCTGCTGGTTTGAACATCTTGAAAAACTTTCCCTATTTTGTTGCATTACAACCTGTAACTTAAATCGATTTTAATTTGGATTTCATGTAATGGACATACACACAATAGTCAAAAATGGTGAAGTGAAAAAAAAAAAAACTTGTTTACAAATAATTCAAAAAAATGTAAAACGGAAAATTGGTGCGCGCATATATCACTCCCTTTGCTATGAAGCCACCAATTACCTTTAGAAGTCACATAATTAGTTAAATAAAGTCCACCTGTGTGCAATCTAAGTGTCACATGATCTCAGTATACAGTATATACACCTGTTCCGAAAGGCCCCAGAGTCTGCAACACAACTAAACCAAGCAAGCAAGCGGCATCATGTAGATCAAGGAGCTCTCCAAATAAGTCAGGGACAAAGTTGTGGAGAAGTACAGATCAGGGTTGGGTTATAAAAAAATATCTCAAACTTTGAACATCCCACCTAGCACCATTAAATCCATTATAAAAAAAATTGAAAGAATATGGCACCCACAACAAACCTGCCAAGAGAGGGCCGCCCACCAAAACTCACGAACCAGGAAAGGAGGGCATTAATCAGAGGCAACAAAGAGACCAAAGATAACCCTGAAGGAGCTGCAAAGCTCCACAGCGGAGATTGGAGTATCTGTCCATAGGACCACTTTAATCCGTACACTCCACAGAGCTGGGCTTTACGGAAGTGTGGCCAGAAAAAAATATATTGCTTTAAAGAAGACAATAAGCAAACACGTTTGGAATTCGCCAAAAGGCATGTGGGAGACTCCCCAAACATATGGAAGAAGGTACTCTGGTCAGATAAGACTAAAATTGAGCGTTTTGGCCATCAAGGAAAAAGCTATGTCTGGCACAAACCCAACACCTCTCATCACCCCGAGAACATCATCCCGACAGTGAAGCCTGGTGGTGGCAGCATCATGATGTAGGGATGTTTTTCATCGGCATTGATTGGGAAACTGGTCATAATTGAAGGAATGATGGATGGCGCTAAATACAGGGAAATTCTTGAAGGAAACCTGTTTCAGTCTTCCATAGATTTGAGACTGGGATGGAGGTTCACCTTCCAGCAGGACAATGACCCTAGGCATACTGCTAAAGCAACACTCAAGTAGTTTAAGTGGAAACATTGAAATGTTTTGGAATGGCCTAGTCAAATCCCAGACCTCAATCCAATTGAGAATATGTGGTATGATTAAAGATTGCTGTAAACCAGCGGAACCCATCCAACTTGAAGGAGCTGGAGCAGTTTTGCCTTGAAGAATCCCAGTGGCTAGATGTGCCAAGCTTATAGAGACATACCCCAAGAGACTTGCAGCTGTAATTGCTGAGAAAGGTGGCTCTACAAAGTATTGACTGGGGGAATTAATAGTTATGCTTAAGTTTTCATTTTTTTGTCTTATTCTTGTTTTGCATCTTTAAAGTGGCATCTTTTGCATCTTTAAAGTGGCATGTAAATCAAATGATACAAACCCCCCAAAAATCAATTTTTATTCCAGGTTGTAAGGCAACAAAATAGGAAAAATTACAAAACTCGGTAACACTGTCACTGTGACACAATAAAATAACAATAATGAGACTATAAGGAGTACCAGTACTGAGTCAATGTGCAGGGGTACCAGGTAGTTGAGGTAATAATGAGACTATAAGGAGTACCAGTACTGAGTCACTTGCAGGGGTACCAGGTAGTTGAGGTAATAATGAGACTATAAGGAGTACCAGTACTGAGTCAATGTGCAGGGGTACCAGGTAGTTGAGGTAATAATGAGACTATAAGGAGTACCAGTACAGAGTCAATGTGCAGGGGTACCAGGTAGTTGAGGTAATAATGAGACTATAAGGAGTACCAGTACTGAGTCAATGTGCAGGGGTACCAGGTAGTTGAGGTAATAATGAGGCTATAAGGAGTACCAGTACTGAGTCAATGAACTGAGTACCAGAACTGAGTCAATGTGCAGGGTACCAGGTAGTTGAGGTAATTGAGGTAATATCCACATGTAGGTAAGTGTAAAAGTGACTAGACAATCAGGATAGAGATTACATCTCCTCATCCAGGGAGTTCAGACACACACACACACGGAGGGAGGGAGTTCTTCTTACCTTTGTTCAGTAGAAAAGTCTCCCTCTCTAAAGTATATAGGTTGCATCATAGACTGGTCACTCTTCATGGACACACAGCTGGGTACAGGGGAGGCTGGTCTCTCCTGCTTGATTGGACTTCAACACAACAGAGACAAACATTACATCTCTCATCTACTCTGAGCTCAGATGGGAAACATAAGAAGACTTTCATTCCAAAACGCTATATATCCATTTTCAGAAATGGTGGTAAATGAAATGTTATTGTTTAATAAAGAAAATATAAAAGAGATTGGTGTGTTTTTTCACTATCTAATCATGGGATGGGGTTGTTCAATGAACTACATGTATTTGTTTAAAATCTATCACTTGATGGTTTCATTTTTTTTTTTTATTAAAAAAAGAAAATTGCAAAATGCTATATATCTACCTCACTCTCAAATGTGACTGAACGGCTCGATTCGGTCTCATGGAGCAAAATATGAAATTGTGTTTTTTACATTGGATAAAATTAGAGACTAGAAAATTGTATTTTTTTATTTTATTTAACCTTTATTTAATCAGGTAGGCCAGGTGAGAACAAGTTCTCATTTACAACTGCGACCTGGCCAAGATAAAGCAAAGCAGTGCGACACAAACAACAACACAGAGTTACATAAGGAGTAAACAGACGTACAGTCAATAACACAATAGAAAAGTCTATATACAGTGTGTGGAAATGGCATGAGGAGGTAACGCAATAAATAGGCCATGGTAGCGAAGTAATTACAATTTAGCAAAATTAAAACTGGAGTGATTTAGAGATGGGCTGTGTACAGCTGTAGCGATCTGTAAGCTGCTCAGATAGCTGATATTAAAGTTAATGAGGGAGACATAAGTCTCCAACTTCGGCGATTTTTGTAATTTGTTCCAGTCATTGGCAGCAGAGAACTGGAAGAAAAGGTGGCCAAAGGAAGTGTTTGCTTTGGGGATGACCAGTGAGATATACCTGCTGGATCGTGTGCTGCGGGTGGGTGTTGTTGAGATAAGCTGAGATAAGACGGAGCTTTACCTAGCAAAGACTTATAGATGACCTGGAGCCAGTGGGTCTGGCGACGAATATGTAGCGAGGGCCAGCCGACGAGAGCATACAGGTTGCAGTGGTGGGTGGTGTATGGGGATTTGGTGACAAAACGGATGGCACTGTGATAGACTGCATCCAGTTTGCTGAGTAGAGTGTTGGAGCCTATTTTGTAAATGACATCGCCGAAGTCGAGGATCAGTAGGGTAGTCAGTTTCACGAGGGTATGTTTGGCAGCGTGAGTGAAGGAGGCTTTGTTGCGAAATAGGAAGCCGATTCTAGATTTAATTTTGGAATGGAGATGCTTAATATGAGTCTGGAAGGAGAGTTTACAGTCTAGCCAGACACCTAGGTACTTATAGATGTCCACATATTCTAAGTCAGAACCGTCCAAAGTAGTGATGCTTTGCGGGCGGGTGGGTGCATGGCAGCGATCGGTTGAAAAGCATGCATTTAGTTTTAATAGCATTTAAGAGCAGTTGGAGGCCACGGAAGGAATGTTGTATGGCATTGAAGCTTGTTTGGAGGTTTGTTAACACTGTCATGGTGTTGCCTGCTTGGGTATTGCAAACCCCATCCCCCTCTCCCTGCCTCTCCCTTTCCTCCTTCAACCCATGCTGTGATCACAGAGAGACGTCGTAAATTCCTGAGAATCTCCTCATGGCCAAACAGTATTAGGAGAGAGGATAAACTTTCAGGACAAAAGAATTCTCTTCCACCTCACAGAACTTGAGGTACGAACATATTTCATATTCCTGCAAAAGTATAAAAGATCGGTGGGGAGTCCAGCTATTAACATGCCCATTGGTCACCATGTGGGAAACTCATGAGAGACTGTGGGACTACATTACAATACCGCTGTTTATATAATAACCTCAGATATGAGGTTTACATCTGTTTGTTGTATAAAATGAATGAGTGAGTATGATACTGTTTGTATAATTGTGTAATATGATTTTGGACTGTTTAATTAAGAAAAATACAAATCCCGTTTGATTTGAACTAAACCCGAGGACCCGCCCCTGAGCCAGTTGGGTCAGACGTCCAAGGACAGCCCCTTCCTGCTATCTGAATAAAAGCCAACTCTGAGAAATTACCATTAGACCATGTTTATCCTCCATGGGGAGAACTAAGTTTAAGTAACATTGCTGAATCTTTAACCATACCACGTGGTTAAACTCTTAGACGAATAAGAACAAGTCTTTGATATTGACTACTAGTCTGCAGCTAGGAATTCGGTATCATTGAACGCGAAGAAAGACAACCGCCGAAACATCCATTCTATAACGAATGTCACTCTGAACTATCCACAATAACCGACACAGAAGGAACTCCAACAAAAACGAACTTCTCTCCAACGATCAAGACGACACACACCGAGCGTAACTATATATATATTGATTGCAATTGTTCCCGAATGAGTGAGCGTTCATGTGTAAGGATTAGCATGTCAATTGTTATAAAGAGTATACTCTGTAGTGACTTCTGAATCGACCCACCATTCTCCCTTTTGTCTAACAAGCCGCCATGCCGGTTCAGCCACTAGGGCATATTTCTCCCATTTCATGTAACCCTTTTTAAGTTTGTTTGTTTGTTTATGCATTTCTGTGAATTAATTAGTTAGTAATAAATAAATGATTTAAGACAATTGATGTATGGATGACTCATAGTGAAGGCTGGGTTCGTGCAGATAATCAACAATTTACGACGTTTGGAATGAGACTAACGTGAGGTAAAGTAAATAAATCATTAATTAGAAGACTATTGATCAGATATGAAAATATCTGAAAGGTTATATTGGGAAATTATAACTTTGTAATCTGACTACTTTCCCTGGTGCCCTCGAATTAATAGTTAATTAGGTACGTCATTACTCAGTTGATCACGTAATCCCTAATTACAGGAATCTTTGATAAAAACTATAAGTCTTCAATTTAACGATAGCAAAGACACGACAACACAGTGTCCTTAGAAGGGCCAGAAGTATACAGAATGGTGTCATCTGCGTAGAGGTGGATCAGGGAATCGCCCGCAGCGAGAGCGACATCGTTGATATATACAGGGCGGTTAGTAACAGTGTGTGAAAACCTTGTAAAGACTTACAGAATATGTTTGACCTCTGTCATTGCCAACAAAGGGTATATAACTGTATATAGCTGGGTTCACATCCTCAAAACATTCACCTTTCGTTGATCAGAACTCTAGAGGTTATATTTCACTGAACCCAAAAATATATATAACTTTTAGTGGTTCCATATATTAAGGAAGTGATAGAAGCCTTTTTGGTTCTATAAGGAACCTTCTTTTCTAAGAGTGAATAATAAACACGTTTTTCTTTTGATTATTTAATTATCTACATCATGTTATTTCAAGTTCTCCCTTTGGAGCGCAACATCACGTTGTTAAATAATAATCCTAAATTGGGCGTGGCTATAAATTGGTTAATTAAAGGCATCTAGGGTGTAAGATGTGTTTGATGTAAATTAACATTGTATGCAACGTTGTAGGCAGCATTATTGGCAAGGGACTTGATGCTACTATGCCAAAGATATTTAGAGTTGTTAAACGGGTTTGAAGAAAGTGTTGATATAACGGTTATATTGTCAAAATTCTGCTTGTAACAACCATCAGAATTGGTAAAAAAAATATGCATTCCATTATATTAGGCAATAATTAAGAGTAGGCAAAGTGGTCGTGTCATGTGAAATTCTATCAAATGTCTAACATGGCAACGAGTACAGTCAGGGTGCCGTGGAACCCCTGCAGTACCTCCACAGACCCCGGATTGAGAACCCCTGCAGTACCTCCACAGACCCCGGATTGAGAACCCCTGATTTAGCAGATGCTCTTATCCAGAGAGATTTACAGTAAGTACATTCATCTTATGATAGCTATTTATTTTGGAAATAAACTTAATAAAATCTTCATAAAATTGTCATCTTACCTCTTAGCTTTGGTGTCATGTCCCCCAGAGAGATGCATTTTAGAGGCAGGGCCTCCCTCCTCTCTCTCCCCAGAGAGACTCATTTTAGAGGCAGGTCCCTCCTCTCTCTCCCCAGAGAGACTCATTTTAGAGGCAGGGCCTCCCTCCTCTCTCTCCCCAGAGAGACTCATTTTAGAGCACTGACCCCTAAACAGAGATCCAGCATGTTGGTTGTGGTTAACACAGTGACCCCTAAACAGAGATCCAGCATGTTGGTTGTGGTTAACACAGTGACAACTAAACAGAGATCCAGCATGTTGGTTGTGATTAACACAGTGACAACTAAACAGAGATCCAACATGTTGGTTGTGGTTAACACAGTGACAACTAAACAGAGATCCAGCATGTTGGTTGTGGTTAACACAGTGACAACTAAACAGAGATCCAACATGTTGGTTGTGGTTAACACAGTGACAACTAAACAGAGATCCAGCATGTTGGTTGTGGTTAACACAGTGACCCCTAAACAGAGATCCAGCATGTTGGTTGTGGTTAACACAGTGACAACTAAACAGAGATCCAGCATGTTGGTTGTGATTAACACAGTGACAACTAAACAGAGATCCAACATGTTGGTTGTGGTTAACACAGTGACAACTAAACAGAGATCCAACATGTTGGTTGTGGTTAACACAGTGACAACTAAACAGAGATCCAGCATGTTGGTTGTGGTTAACACAGTGACAACTAAACAGAGATCCAACATGTTGGTTGTGGTTAACACAGTGACAACTAAACAGAGATCCAGCATGTTGGTTGTGGTTAACACAGTGACAACTAATTATTGATTGTCAATTGTTCTCATGAATTCATTATCTCTTTGAGAAATAAAACATTTACTAACAGACATAGAAACAGTCAGGTGATTTAATGCATCACATGAACATGTAGTTGTGACATTTCATCTCCATGGTAACTGTCAATAATAATAATAAGTCACTGTTTGTTAAGGTAGTTCTAGACAGTACAGCAACAATAATAATAATAATAATAAGTCACTGTTTGTTCAGGTAGTTATAGACAGTACAGCAACAATAACAATAATAATAATAAGTCACTGTTTGTTAAGGTAGTTATAGACAGTACAGCAACAACAATAATAATAATAATAATAAGTCACTGTTTGTTAAGGTAGTTCTAGACAGTACAGCAACAATAATAATAATAATAATAAGTCACTGTTTGTTCAGGTAGTTATAGACAGTACAGCAACAATAACAATAATAATAATAAGTCACTGTTTGTTAAGGTAGTTATAGACAGTACAGCAACAACAATAATAATAATAATGATAAGTCTCTGTTTGTTCAGGTAGTTATAGACAGTACAGCAACAATAATAATAATAATAATAAGTCACTGTTTGTTAAGGTAGTTCTAGACAGTACAGCAACAATAATAATAATAATAATAAGTCACTGTTTGTTAAGGTAGTTATAGACAGTACAGCAACACAAGGCCATGTCTCACAATTATTTGTATTCACTAACAGTAGGCTATTTATTGTCTTTCAATCTGTTATTTTCTAAATGTATCTGAGAATATAGACAGAAGGGCTGAAATGGACATGATTGATCTGAGGGGGAAATCATTGATCCATTCAGAAAGGTTTTTTGCATCAAATAAGAGATTTTATATTATGTAAAGTAGACTTGGTTATAATGTATTATAGCAGTTTGTTAGTGATATGCAGATCAAGGTCTATACCTCAGCTATAGCCTACATATCATAGATGACCAGCCTAAACCTGTTCAGGTCAGTTCACATAATGTTATAGTCCTACCAGTAGCAGGACAGAGCATGTACACTATATATACAAAAGTATGTGGACACCCCTTCAAATTAGAGAATTCAGCTATTTCAGCCACACCCGTTGCTGACAGATGTATTGAATCGAGCAGACCGCCATGCAATCTCCATAGACAAATGTCATAGGATGCCACCTTACCAACAAGTCAGTTCGTCAAATTCCTGCCCTGCTAGAGCTGCTCCGGTCAACTGTAAGTGCTGTTATTGTGAAGTGGAAACGTCTAGGAGCAACAACGGCTCAACTGTGAAGTGGAAGGCCACACAAGCTCACAGAACGGGCCAACCGAGTGCAGAAGAGCATAAAAATGGTCTGTCCTCGGTTGCAACACTCACTACCAAGTTCCAATCTGCAACGTCAGCAAAATAACTGTTCGTCGGGAGCTTCATTAGTTAGAAATGGGTTTCCATGGTCGAGCAGCCGCACACAAGATCACCATGTGAAACGCCAAGCATCTGCTTGAGTGGTGTAAAGCTCGCCGCCATTGGACTCTGGAACAGTGGAAACGTGTTCGTTGGAATTATGAATCACACTTCACCATCTGGCAGTCCGACGGACGAATCTGGGTTTGGCGGATGCCAGGAAAACGCTACCTGCCCGACTGCATAGTGCCAACTGTAAAGTTTGGTGGAGGAGGAATAATGGTCTGAGGCTGTTTTTCATGGTTCGTGCCCCCTAGTTCTAGTGAAGAGAAATCTTAACGCTACAGTATAAAATTACATTCTAGACAATTCTGTGCTTCCAACTTTGTGGCAACAGTTTGGAGAAGGCCATTTTCTGTTTCAGCATGACAATGTCCCCGTGCACAAAGACAGGTCCATACAAAAATGATTTGTCGAGATCGGTGTGGATGAACTTGACTGGCCTGCACAGAGCCCCGACCTCAACCAATCGAACACATTTGGGATGAATTGGAACGCTGACTGCGAGCCAGGCCTAATCACCCAACATCAGTGCCCGACCTCCCTAATGCTCTTGTGGCTGAATGGAAGCAAGTCCCCACAGCAATGTTCCAACATCTAGTGGAAAGCCTTCCCAGAAGAGTGGAGGCTGTTATAGCAGCAAAGGGGGGGACCAATTCCATATTAATGGACATGATTTTGTAATGAGATGTTCGACTAGCAGGTGTCCACATACTTTTGGTCATGTAGTGTATATAGCCTAATCTAAATCAAATCAAATTGTATTGGTCACAATGTCTGAGCGGCATAGACTAAGATACAGCAGAATAGTATAGAATACAGTATATACATATGAGATGAGTAATGCATAGACTAAGATACAGTAGAATAGTATAGAATACAGTATATACATATGAGATGAGTAATACATAGACTAAGATACAGTAGAATAGTATAGAATGCAGTATATACATATGAGATGAGTAATACATAGACTAAGATACAGTAGAATAGTATAGAATACAGTATATACATATGAGATGAGTAATGCCAGATATTTATAGCCGAGGCCAGATTCTTTTCACAACATTTCCAACAGAGACCATCAGGTTGGTCGGCATGATTAGTGATCATACTGGAGCTCAAACCTACTGTGACTGTTGAATGTCTGACGACGACCTAACTTTATAATAGTTTGTAGCCTACCTACCAGAATCTGCCCGTCTTTCTTTCAAATCAACACATTTATCTGTCTTCTAATGCAGTGGTGTAAAGTACTTCAGTAAAAATACTTTAAAGTACTACTTAAGTTGTTTTTTGGGGGAATCTGTCCTTTACTTTACTATTTATATTTTGAACAACTTTTACTTTTACTTCACTACATTCATAAAGAAAATGATGTACTTTTTACTCCATACATTTTCCCTGACAACCAAAAGTACTCGTTACATTTTAAATGCTTAGCAAGACAGGAAAATGGTCCAATTCACACACTTATCAAGAGAACATCCCTGGTCGTCCCTACTGCCTCTAATCTGGTGGACTCACTAAACAGAGAACATTCCTGGTCATCCCTACTGCCTCTGATCTGGCAGACTCACTAAACACAAATGCTTGGTTTTTAAATGATGTCTGAGTGTTGGAGTGTGACCCTGGCTATCCGTCAATTTAAATAACAAGAAAACTGTGCCGTATGGTTTGCTTAATATAAGTCATTTTTAATTATTACTACTTTACTTTTACTTTTGATACTTAATTATATTTAAAACCAAATACTTTTAGACTTTTCCTGAAGTAGTATTTTACTGTGTGACTTTCACTTTTACTTGAGTCATGTTCTATGAAGGAATCTTTCCTTTTACTCCAGTTTGAGAACTGAGTTCTGTTTCCACCACTGTTCTAACGTTCCATATGAGACACAGTTTCAACAGACATTCTGGAACTGCGTCGGCTACAAAGTTACTTTACATTTCATATCAGGAAATAAAGTAACGGTCACTGGGTGAATTAGTTGTACATTATTTTTGATAAACATATAATTTACTGGAAACCAAGTTTAGCTGTGTTTTTTTCCTCCAAAATGTGAGTTACTGTAGGACTTTAATAATTGTAAGCAGTCCTACAAACCCAAAAGGTTTTAATTTGAGAATGTTCATTTGTATGCCTCAAATATTAAACTGTCTTAAAATATTTGATGATTAGTTGAACCAGGTGTGTAAGTGCTGGTAAGAACAAAAGGATTGAGAAATCCTGAGATAAAGATAAAACCATATCATTGAAAAGCTCCTCCACCATCTTTACCAGACGTTTTACTGATAACATGTCGGTCTACTGATTAGTTTCCACTTTGAAAACTGCTGTCTGTCAGCAACTCAGCTCAAGTAGCAGTTCTACTAACTAGTAATATCTCATTTAGATATTTATTCTCTTACTCTGTCCTTTAGAATGAATTTTTGTTCAGAAATACTTACTTTATTTTTCAATAATCTCCATATAGCGTTTTCTGCTCTGTCCTCAAAATGGATCCTGTACAAAAGAACAACTTTACTTTCTGTTTCAGCTCAGCCGTCTCCCCACCCTGATAATAAAGTGTTTTATTGGTATCTTCCACAAGAGGGCAGTAAACACCTGCTGTAACATGACTTTACAACTATGTGTTCTGTTTCCTGCAGTGGCCCAGAGGAGGAGTGCTGATCTAGGATCAGGTCCCCCTCTCCATGTAATGTGATTCATTATGATCGAGGATCAGGTCCCCCCTCTCCATGTAATCTGATTCATTATGTTCTAGGATCAGGTCCCTCCTGTCCATGTAATCTGATTCATTATGTTCTAGGATCAGGTCCCTCTCTCCATGTAATCTGATTCATTATGATCTAGGATCAGGTCCCCCTCTCCATGTAATCTGATTCATTATGATCTAGGATCAGGTCCTACTCTCCATGTAATCTGATTCATTATGCTCTAAAAGGCTAAACTGATCCTAGATCAGCTCTCCTACTCTTTATGAATACTGTCACAGTGACTCCTCAAGATGAGGCTCATGATTTATAAAAGTTTTATTCTTTAAAAGATCCTTTGGGGGATTTTTGAGATCAGGTCCCCCTCTCCATGTAATCTGATTCATTATGATTGTTTTGTCTCATGTCTCCATATATTCATGTAGCCTGGGGGCCATGTAATCTGATTCATTATGATTGTTTTGTCTCATGTCTCTATATATTCATGTAGCCTGGGGGCCATGTAATCTGATTCATTATGATTGTTTTGTCTCATGTCTCTTTATATTCATGTAGCCTGGGGGCCATGTAATCTGATTCATTATGATTGTATTGTCTCATGTCTCTTTATATTCATGTAGCCTGGGGGCCATGTAATCTGATTCATTATGATTGTTTTGTCTCATGTCTCTTTATATTCATATAGCCCTGGGGGCCATGTAATCTGATTCATTATGATTGTTTTGTCTCATGTCTCTTTATATTCATGTAGCCTGGGGGCCATGTAATCTGATTCATTATGATTGTTTTGTCTCATGTCTCTTTATATTCATGTAGCCTGGGGGCCATGTAATCTGATTCATTATGATTGTTTTGTCTCATGTCTCTTTATATTCATGTAGCCTGGGGGCCATGTAATCTGATTCATTATGATTGTTTTGTCTCATGTCTCTTTATATTCATGTAGCCTGGGGGAAATGTAGCTGTATTGAAATGACCTTGTTTTATAACCTTCTTTGTTGCTCAGTGGTACTTCAGTTGTCCTGACCACGTCCAGTTCTTTCACACAGTAATGCTCCAGCATCCACTCAGAGATTATGCATCTAATGCATTCCTCAAATACTGCAGAGTTGTTCAGCAAGTCCCTGAGATGGTCCTGTTCAACCACATTTATTAGTTTATTTGTCAGATGAAACCTGAGGGGATCACTGTAGTGTCATAATGCATCAACAATGGTTCTGAGGTCCTCAACAATGTGATTCTGTTCCGTAGCTGGGATGCAGTGTTCTTTCCTGATTTACTAAATAAAAAGACAGATATTGTTTTTGAGACCTTCAATTAGCTGCTCAGTGTTGATCTCTGTGGCTTGAACACATTCAGCCTCTGGCAGACTCTCTACATCGCTCATGTCATCTTCAATGGGATCAGTCCCAGTCTCAAATTCATCATGAGGACAATTCTCATCTAAGTTGTCTCTGAAAAGCTCTCTGTGGTTTTGGTAGATGTGTGACCGATAGACGCTGAAACATCTATTTGTTTTCCCAAAGTTTGCTTGTTGCAAAGTGAACAATTGAATAGAGTTGGCATTCTTCAGAAAGATTGTGAACCTTGGAATGATGGGATGGAATCATGGAGATCATTGGTACTCAGCCACTTGCAGACATCATCAAGGGACCAGTCTTCCACAGCCACACTCTAATTCAAGTGGACACTAAAAGCAAAAGTGAAATGTATTAGTGTTGAGGCTAAAACAAAACAATAATTATTATTTGACCCTGCTGGTCATCTATGAACATTAGAACATCTTGGTCATGTTCTGTTATAATCTCATCCCGACAACAGCCAGAAGAGGACTGGCCACCCCTCATAGCCTGGTTCCTCTCTAGGTTTCTTCCTAGGTTCTGGCCTTTCTAGCGAGTTGTTAATTGCCACCGTGCTTCTACACCTGCATTGCTTGCTGTTTGGGGTTTTAGGCTGGGTTTCTGTACAGCACTTTCTGATATCCGCTGATGTAAGAAGGGCTTTATAAATACATTTGATTGATTGATTGATCCCAGTCTTTCCAGACAACCACCTTTTCTCCTAATTAGTATTTATGGTTGTTCCATAACGAACCAGAGATTGTCAGTAAAGGTGAAGATATCCGTCTCTTATTTATCTGACTCCATATTTCTTAGTTTGGGACAGTATGGTATTCTGCAGTCCCACATTTAAGTGTTGACTCAGATAATATGATGCTCCAAATGGGGCATTAAGTTCTTCTTCCATGTCGACCCAAATTGTCCTATTAGAGTTGTCAATAAAGAGCCTATCAGGGCAGTTATAAAGTCTTCTTGATATAATTGTCCTATTAGAGTTGTCAGTAAAGAGCCTATCAGGGCAGTTATAAAGTCTTCTTGATATAATTGTCCTATTAGAGTTGTCAATAAAGAGCCTATCAGGGCAGTTATAAAGTCTTCTTGATATAATTACATGTTAGGGAACCTTAATCCTCCCTTCTAAGTCTTTGCATGTATTCTAGCTTGGTTCATCCTGGCCCTTTTAATTGTCCAAATTAATCATTTTGTCTATAGATCATATTCTTTGTTGTTTCATTAGTTAAAACCTGCATTTCAGGAAGGGATCCAGTCTAAATCACTAGAAATGAGCATTTTATAGCTGATATTATTCATTTCTATCCCCCCAGCAGGGATTTTTTGCATGTTTCAGTGTGAAAAAAGTGTCCCCTTTTTGGGCCCTCACCAGTAGGCAACCCTGTTGTCATGGTCACCAGTTAGCATTCATGTTGTCATGGTCACCAGTTAGCATCCCTGTTTATGGATTATAAAAAAATAAAAAAATGTATTAAATTTTTTGTAAAATATTTTATTTATTTATTCATAATACAAAAATCGACTTACATTGCTGCATCAAACATGTCTAGCAAACCAAACACAGGTATTAACAATGCTCAAACATACAAAAATATCAATACAAATAAAATAATACAAAAAATAAACAAATTAAGTGCAATTATATTCACTCTGAAAATATCTTATTATAATGATTCATGAAGATGTTATTCACTAGGGTTAGTGTTTTAATAAGATAAGTAAATTCAATCAGGAAAAATTGGTAATTTTGGTATAGAATTTTGGAATCTTTGTTTGTGTATAAAGTATTTGGCAACAAGAATAAAAAAATTAACAATAATTTCAGTGGTTTTGTTATCATTGCAATAGTAACATATTATATATTTTGTGTTAAAAATATAGCAAGTGTTCATAATGGTAAATAAGTACTTTGCAAGGTTTTCCCAAAATTCTGACACAAATTTACATTCAAAGAACAAGTGAGACAGATTCTCACCTTCTTTTCCACAGAAAACGCAGATATCATCAATAGCCACACATTTGGAAATTATAGAATTACATGGATATATCTTATGTAAAATGTTGAAGTGCACTTCCTTAACTTTGTTTGGTATACAGTATTTATAAGGCCTTAACCATGCATTTTTCCAGACAATGTTAGGAATAAGCGTGTTCCAGAAAAACTTTCCTCTCGGTGTAAGTTGGTTTTGTGAATGAAGAATTTGTGTTATATATTTATTACAACAAGATTTCTCAAGTAAGCCCACGCCTTCCAATCTGAGTTCTGGATAAACTTTGTGATCATTCCCAAAATTAAGATGACTTTTCATAAGTGTAGTTAGACCACTGGGAACGGCTTTGATCACAGAAATAAACTCTCTGAAAGGTATTGTTAAGGCTGTCGCTCTCCTCATCCTCGGATGAGGTGAGGAGAGAAGGATCTTCAGACCAAAATGCGGTTTGCGGGAAATAAGCCATCTTTTATTTTATAACAACGATGAAGATGGCAACACGAAAACAAACACTTTAACAAACTTACAAAATAACAAAACGACGTAGAACGAAACCTGAACATAAACTTACATAACTGAACGTAAACTCACGAACAGGAAACAGACGACATCGAAACGTAATGAACAGCCAAACAGTCCCATATGTGAAAATACATCAAACACGAGAGACATCACAGGAGACAATCACCCACAAACAAACAGTGAGAACGCCCTACCTAAATATGACTCTTAATTAGAGGAAAACGCAAACCACCTGCCTCTAATCAAGAGCCATACCAGGTAACCCAAAACCAACATAGAAACAGATAACATAGACTGCCCACCCAAAACACATGCCCTGACCATAAACACATAAAAAACAACATAAAACAGGTCAGGACTGTTACAGGTATTGGAAAATCTTTCATTGTTATAAATTGTTCATATGTGAGAATATTACCCTTGTTGTCGAAAATATCAAGAACAAAGTCAATATTCCTCTCATGCCAGCTGGGGTAGAACAATGACTTATTCCTTACAGTTATGTCTGAATTATTCCACAAAAGAGCTTTATGAGGAGAAAAATTGTGCAGGAAACATATTTTCCAGGCCATTAATAACCTCTACCGACCACCAAACCCGGATCCGGGATCCCCCCCAGCATAATTGCTGACTAGCATAGCCTAGCCTAAAGTTACAGGGATATCATAAAAAAAATTGTTCATGAAATCACAAGTCCAAGACACCAAATGAAAGATACAGATCTTGTGATTCAAGCCGTCATCTCTGATTTGTAAAATGTTTTACAGGGAAGACAAAATATGTAAATCTATTAGCTAACCACTGTTAGCAAAAGACAACAATTTTTTTACTCCACCATTTTCTTACTGCATCAGTAGCTATCACCAATTCGGCTAAACTAAGATATTGATAGCCACTAACAAAGAAAAAACCTCATCAGATGACAGTCTGATAACATATTTATTGTATAGGATAGGTTTTGTTAGAAAAATGTGCATATTTCAGGTATAAATCATAGTTTGCTATTGCAGCCACCATCACAAATCTCACCAAAGCGACTAGAATTACTACAGAAAGCAACTTGTATTACCAATTTACTCATCATAAAACATTTCTTAAAAATACACAGCACATAGCAATGGAAAGACACAGATCTAGTGAATTCAGACAACATTTCAGATTTTCTAAGTGTTTTACGGCGAAAACACAATAAATCGTTATATTAGCATACCACATATGCAAACGTTACCCCAGCATGAATTCAAGCCAAAGAGAGCGATAACGTAATCATCGCCAAAATATATTAATTTTTTCACTAACCTTCTCAGAATTCTTCCGATGACACTCCTGTAACATCATATTACAACATACATATATTGTTTGTTCGAAAATGTGCATATTTAGCCATAAAAAACCGTGGTTATACAATGAAAATAGTAGCAAATCAAGCCTCAAAATGTCTGATGTCATCTTTCAGAGTGATCTAGTTTAATTGAAAGCTAATCATATACTTGACTAAAAAATACAGGGTTGACAGGAATCGAAAGACAAATTAGTTCTTAATGCAATCGCTGATTTACATTTTTTAAATTATCCTTACTTTTCAATACAGGTTGCGCCAAGCGAAGCTATAGAAAACAAAATGGCGCCATAAGCGTTTAAAAATTTTCGACAGAAACACGATTTATCATCATAAATTGTTCTTACTGTGAGCTGTTCTTCCATCAGAATCTTGGGCAAAGAATCCTTTCTTGGGTCTAATCGTCTTTTGGTCGAAAGATGTCCTCTTGTCCGTCGAAATGCCCACTAACGTTCGACCGGGACCCCGAAACGTGCCCGGCGCTTCAAAGTGCAACACAAAGCAATGCCTCAAAATCGCACTAAACGGATATAAATTGCTATAAAACGGTTTAAATTAACTACCTTATGATGTTTTTAACACCTCTAACGAGTAAAAACATGACCAGAGAAATATTACTGGCTAAACTAAAGCTTGGAAGGAGGCGAGTCCGATGTCCTTCGCGCGCAAGGCGCAGGCAGCAAAGGGAAGCTACTTCCGGTATTTGCTGTTTTATACAGCCCCTGATTGCGCAATCGACTCCATTCAAAGCGTCATCACGCACTGACATCCAGGGGAAGACGTAAGACGTGTCTGTTTCTCCATAGCATTTACACGGACCTTCAAACTGACTCCAGATCAGTGGCCAAAATGTTTGAAATCTGACTCCCTATCATGAAAAGTGCTGTAGATTGAGTTCTGTTTCACTCAGAGACAAAATTCCAACGGCTATAGAAGCTAGAGACTGTTTTCTATCCAATAATAATAATAATATGCATATTGTACGAGCAAGAATTGAGTAGGAAGCCGTTTAATCTGTAGTGCAAATTATGCTAATGCGAAACAGCACCCCCTATATTCGCAAGAGGTTTTAAGCTTGTTGGTGAAACCACCAATTTAGCAGGTAATCTTTCAGGAATATTATTACATTTCAGTAAAAATTAAAGACCTCCCAATTTATTAAACACATTATTTGGAATGAAATACCATATTGAATCAGTATCGATCAAACATTTTTTCAACCAGTTTATCTTGAAAGTGTTATTTATGTCAACAAAATCCAACACTTCTAGACCGCCTTCAGCTCTTTTGTTAGAAAGGACAGATTTTTTTTGTTTGTGAGACTTATTTTTCCAGATGAAGTCAAGAAAGGTCTTATTGATCTCTTTACAAGTAGCTGGATTTAAACATAACGATAATGAGGGGTACACAAAACCAGACAGTCCCTCTGCCTTGGACAGAAGTACTCTCCCAAGTATAGAAAGATCTCTTTGTAGACAATTATTAAATATATTTTTAGTTCTCTTAATTTTAGGAGAGAAACAAAGACGCAGCGTAGTTCGTGTTCAACATGTTTAATAAAAGACGAATAAACGTGAACACTACAACAATACAAAATAACAAACGTGGCAAAACCGAAACAGTCCTATCTGGTGCATAGAACACAAAGACAGAAGACAACCACCCACAAACCCCAACACAAAATAAGCTACCTAAATATGGTTCCCAATCAGAGACAATGACTAACACCTGCCTCTGATTGAGAACCATATCAGGCCATACATAGAAATGGACAAACTAGACACTCAACATAGAATGCCCACCCAGCTGACGTCCTGACCAACAGTAAAACAAAGAAAACACAAAAGAACTCTGGTCAGAACGTGACAAGATTCCACATTCCAGTATTTATGCTGCAGTAGTTTATGTGTCGGGGGGCTAGGGTCAGTTGGTTATACCTGGAGTACTTCTCCTGTCTTATCCAGTGTCCTGTGTGAATTTAAGTATGCTCTCTCTAATTCTCTCGTTCTCTCTTTCTCTCTGAGAACCTGAGCCCTAGGACCATACGTCAGGACTACCGGGCATGCTGACACCTTGCTGTCCCCAGTCCGCCTGGCCTTGCTGCTATTCCAGTTTCAACTGTTCTGCCTGCGGTTACGAAACCCCTACCTGTCCCAGACCTGCTGTTTTCAACTCTTAATGATCGGCTATGAAAAGCCAACTGAGATTTATTCCTGATTATTATTTGACCATGCTTGTCATTTATGAACATTTTGAAAATCTTGGCTCTCTCTAATTTTCTCCTTCTCTCTTTCTTTCTCTCGGAGGACCTGAGCCCTAGGACCATACGTCGGGACTACCGGCCGTGGTGACTCCTTGCTGTCCCCAGTCCGCCTGGCCTTGCTGCTATTCCAGTTTCAGCTGTTCTGCCTGCGGTTATGGAACCGCCACCTGTCCCAGACCTGTTGTTTTTCAACTCTTAATGATCAGCTATGAAAAGCCAACTGAAAATTATTCATGATTATTATTTGACCATGCTTGTCACTTATGAACATTTTTGAACATCTTGGCATAGTTCTGTTATAATCTCCACCCGGCACAGCCAGAAGAGGACTGGCCACCCCTCATAGCCTGGTTCCTCTCTAGGTTTCTTCCTAGGTTTTGGCCTTTCTAGGGAGTTTTTCCTAGCCACCGTGCTTCTACACCTGCATTACTAGCTGTTTGGGGTTTTAGGCTGGGTTTCTGTACAGCACTTCGAGATATTAGCTGATGTTATATAAAATAAAATAAAATTGATTGATGTAGAAACATTCAGCATTAATCCTGATGCAATAGAAAATGCAGTTATAGCATTAAGGGCTTGTGCCACCTGGTCTTTGTCTCTTAAGACAAGAGTAGTATCATCAGCCAGTTGGGAAATTTTGATTTCTTTGTTAAAAATGGTTAAGCCATACAAATTTACATCATTCAGAATATCTAGAGATAGAAGTTCCACAACCAAAATAAATAAAAATGGCGAAATTGGGCATCCCTGTCGTACACTTCTGTTGATACTAAATCTTTTGGAAGTATTAAGGTTTAGTAGCACAGAACTATTTATATCTTTGTAAAACATGCGAATTACTTTAATAAAATTTTCCCCAAATCCAAAAAGTAAAAGAGAAATTCATGTTCAATTGTGTCAAAGGCTTTACAGAAATCCAGAAATAGGACAACCGCATCTGAGTCAATTGCATCTGAGTAATCTATAAGGTCCAAGACTAAACGAATGTTAGAGCTTATGTGACGGCCCCTTCATAAATCCTGTTTGAGTCTTATTTATAATGGTATCTATTCCTTTCTTTAATCTTTTGGCATAAACCAGAGCAATCAATTTGTAATCAACATTTAATAAAGTAATTGGTCTCCAATTGTCAATGAGAGAAGGGTCTTTATCAGGCTTCGGAATCAATGAAATAAGGCCCTGTTTCATAGTGGAGACCATTTCCCCATTTTTAATGCAACCTTGAAACATATTGAAAATCGGGTCTTCTAGCAACTCCCAAAACTGTCTATAGAATTCAACTGACAGGCCATCGGGGCCAGGTGATTTCCCTTTTTTCATTGAATTCAGAGCCTCTCTAATTTCACCAATTGACACATGTGAATCGCAAACTGAGTGGAAATCATCCTCAATTACCGGGACACAATTCTGAATGTGGCAAATGTAACTTTCACAACCATCTTCCTGAAATTGAGAGTTGTAAAGGTTTTCATAAAAGGAATTGACAAATGATGATATTGTAATGGGATCTTTGCATAAAACATTGTTAATTCTTCAGGTAGATTATCTTTCTTTAGAAAACTGCCAAGCTTGCTCATCATCTCCTTTTCTCTATGGTTCTTTAATTGCATCAGCTCTTTGGCGCGTTTAATGGCTACCACTCTGACTTTATATTTGAAAAATTCCCATCTACTTCTTCCATGACCCAAGTCCTTTCTTGCAACAATATCTTTATCTTTATGATTTGATGTTTTCAATGAGTATCTTTAAGAAGTGCATTGTTTCATTTCCAATATCCTCGAGTACCTTTTGATTTTTTACTAGCTTGTAAATTCAGGGAAATCAAGTGATGATCAGAAAAGGGAGCCAACTGATGATCTACATCTATATCAAATTGTAACAAAAAAGGGGAAATTAGGAATAAATCTATTCTAGATTTACGTGACATAGTTTTGTTGGTCCAGGTATAACCCTTAGCATCCGGATTGAAATAACGCCAGGCATCCTCGACACAGAGATCCTTACATAATATAATAATAATGTTACTATTTTGAGGGTTTTGACTCGTTCTAGGAGGAAAACGATCAGCAGATGCATCAGGTGTTACATTAAAATCTCCTGAAATAATTAGAAAAGCCTCTGAGTATTTGTTGCTTAAATCCTGTACTTTCCTGGTAAATTGGGTAAAAGGGGTCTTATTAGGAGCATGTGAGTTATGTCCGTATACATTACAGATGATGAAAATAGCATTGTCAAGTTTCACAGTTACTATGACCCATCTGCCGTCTTGTGAAGATGTGGATTCTAGAATGTCACCTTTAAACTTGTGAATAAGTGTCAAAACACCAGCAGAGTGATTTGATCCATGACTGAAATAGGCAATATCTCCCCATCGTGCTTTCCAAAATTTCAAATCACTTTCACCCGAATGAGTTTCCTGAAGGACAAAATCTGCGTTACTACGTTCACAGTATAAAAATAAAGCTTTCCTTTTTGTAGGATTTCTCAAACCCCTAGCATTCAGACTAACGATATTGAGTGAATTGAAAACGAACTCCTGCATTAAAAAAGAAAGAACACAAATTAGATAACAAGTATTAACGTGAACAATAAAACAAACGGTGAACCTTGAGAGGATTACTCCGACGGAAAACTACGCTCAGCTGAGGTAGCGGTGGTTAACAGAATAACAAATCTATTTACTTCCTTTTCTTTGGCAAGTGTTCATCAGTTGTAGTTCGAACGGTACATGTATAATTGGCAGTACATTAACTGTACTCATGGTAGTACTCACAGTTCCAGTTTGGTTAATGTCAACAGAGTTACCCAGTAATCATTCTTCCTTCGATAAACGCGTGTGGGCCCTTGAACCCCGCCTTCTTTCCCTCTTGTCGCGCCTTCTGTATCAGCGGCCAGTTTCTCTCTGGCAGCCTGATCCTGCGGTATCAGAGCTTCTTTGATGCGGAGTTTCTTCTGGTCCAGAAACTTGTTTCCCGTGGCCATTTTCCATATGATGTCCCTGTAATGGCGCATAGTTAAGCGCAAGATGATATTGCGAGGGGGTCCATCAGATCTTCGTTTCCCAAGTCGATGTACCACATCAATCACGTCTCTTAGCCTGTCTTTGATGCATGGTGCCACTTTTCCCAGGATATTAATGACTACTTCTCTAATATCCTCTCCCTCTACCTCTTTTACACCTTGGATTTTCAGATTCCACCTGCGAGAGTACCTTTGAAGTTCAGCTACATTCTCACACAGCTCATTATTTTAGGATTGCATTTTCTTCAGCTCATTCTCTAGGAACGTTATCTTATCCTTGTTCTCGCTCACAATTTTGTGTAGTTGATTGACAGTTTCTGACAAATGATCGATCGTCTTTGATGTTTCTTCTGTAGCCCGCTCTATGAGGGACACTTTGGAGAGCGTGGCGTCTTGTTTAGTAGACAGGGACTGGAGAGCGTGGCGTCTTGTTTAGTAGACAGGGACTGGATTGCAGGGAAAAGTTCCGACATGGAAATGTTTTCTTTAACTTTTTTCACCGGTGGATTTTTACTTGGGGTCTGAGGTAAAGAGGTTGCAAGGATTTCATCCTGGTCAGTTTTGTTCTTTCTCTTGCTTGAGTTCGCGGCTTCTTGTGTATCCATGCTGCTCTGGTTCTCGTTGTAGCTAGCTAGCATGTCAGCCGTCTTCTGCGAGAATTGGATATTTCGTCTACTTTTGTCTTTCTGTCGTGTTCTTCCCATTCAACTTGACAAAAACTAACTCTAAACTTATCCCATGTCCATAAAAAAGTTATAGTTAGTTTCTTTCAATATTAATAGCCAATATTTGACTGTTAACCACCTAACCCTCAATATTGCTTTGAAGAGCGAGAAAACACTCCCTCTCACAGCGACGCCATCTTGGCCTCCATCCTGTATTCTGATTAAGTCAACAATACCTCTAGGCATATCTGACGTCATGTATTTGATATATTTATGTGAAGGTTAATTTCCATATTGACATCAGTTCATTGTGTTTGAGGACGGTTCACTGACGGGTTTTTAACGGATAGATTAGATTAGACTAGTTTAACAGTTACAGAGCAGCTACAGTAGCCTATCAGAACAGCTACAGTAGCCTATCAGAACAGCTGCAGTAGCCTATCAGAACAGCTGCAGTAGCCTATCAGAACAGCTGCAGTATCCTATCAGAACAGCTACAGTAGCCTATCAGAACAGCTGCAGTAGCCTATCAGAACAGCTGCAGTAGCCTATCAGAACAGCTGCAGTAGCCTATCAGAACAGCTGCAGTAGCCTATCAGAACAGCTGCAGTAGCCTATCAGAACAGCTACAGTATCCTATCAGAACAGCTGCAGTATCCTATCAGAACAGCTGCAGTAGCCTATCAGAACAGCTGCAGTAGCCTATCAGAACAGCTGCAGTATCCTATCAGAACAGCTGCAGTATCCTATCAGAACAGCTACAGTAGCCTATCAGAACAGCTGCAGTAGCCTATCAGAACAGCTGCAGTAGCCTATCAGAACAGCTACAGTAGCCTATCAGAACAGCTGCAGTAGCCTATCAGAACAGCTGCAGTAGCCTATCAGAACAGCTACAGTATTACAGGCGCAGACCCTTAGTCAACGGACTACACATAATGGCTGAAGACAGCCAGGTAAGGTTAATTTTAGCCTACGTTTAACGAGCTTTAGAGTTTTCCTAATTCCATCTTGTTCTAATAGCAAGTCTGCCTTAAGTGCAGAAACCGTGGTTGATATTAGAAAATATGTATGATTGGAAGTTTAGGCAAGTAATTAAATTGGGTAATTGTTGTGGGATGTTAGCATACCATACTGCGCGTGTAGCATTAGTGCCATGGAGGATTGTGCAGGCCGGCAGGTTGCTACAGTTTCCTAGTAGCATGTACGCTTTAGGGATCAGATCTGGATGACTTTTTCACCTGAACTGCTCATTGGCTGTCCATAATGAGCCCAGCAAGCAGGATGTGTAGCTGGGCTCTGCAATAACTAGCTCCCAGAGCAATTACAAATAAATATTCTTGTTTTAATAGCGTCATTAGAACTAGCAACATGACAGTCAGTCACCTCGGTAGAAACGCTATGTGTTGGATTCGTCCATGTCTTGCTGAATGACCTAGCTACCATAACAGCTGTGGAGAATTTCTACTGCAGTTTTAAGGGATCTCTCTGAAGGTTTTAGATGATACAGTGGTGCTTCGTCCTCTGGATGAAGAATCATACATCTCGGCTTGGCTTCATTGCATTATTATTTGGGAAACGTTGACATGCCATTTGTGTTGACGGATGGATGAAAATAATGTAATTATAGTATCGTTATACATAGGCTAGCAGGAAAATCCGCATGAGATACCCATAGAACTGAGCCCTGCTCCATTTCAGCACCATGCCGCGGTCTCAGGTGCCGCCCAGACTCGAAACATTTCAGCACCATGCCGCGGTCTCAGGTGCCGCCCAGACTCTAAACATTTCAGCACCATGGCACGGTCCCCTGACGCCTAGAAACGTGTCAGCACTATGCAGCGGGCAATAGTGCTGAAATAGTTAAAGCCCCCTAGAACGTCATTGATTTTAAATTATTGTAAGTGCAAGTTGTTATAATTTATTGCATGTCCTAGTTTTGCAGTTTTGCAACCTCAGAATTATAGCTAATGGATTGCAGTGAGTTACGTGTTTGTGCATGGTGATGAATGAGGATGCTTGATAAACCATCAATTAAATGCAATAACGTGCACTTACAAATATTTTCGTTTGGCAGAACTTTGACAAGCTATGATCTGTTTTCTAATGACTTTGACAATTCATATAGACATTAGACTTAGGCCTAATTGTGACATCATGTGTGTATGACATCTTTGAAGAATGCCCTGGCTTCAGCCAATCGGAATCGAGTATTCAACAATGCTTTGGCATAATTCAAGGACGTTCATATTCACTTCAGTTGTCTGCCGATGGTTCACTGACGTTTTTTCAAAGGAAGTATTAGTATTATCTCTAAACAGCCTACAACAATAAGCTACACATCATGTCAGACGACAGCAAGGTATGGTTCATTTAGCCTATTTTGAGTTTAGAGGAGAAATTACTAACAATATAGTAGGTCACTACCACAGCAATAGGTGTCACTGGTTGGATCCATGGACTGAAATCTGACCACTATTGCCGTTTTGTTTGAAATAGGAGAGAATCATTTGTTTTATAAAGTCACAACCTTGGACTGATATTGACCTCTCATTTATCCACCAGAACGTGAAATGGGAGGATCATCCGAATGACCAAAATAAAGTTGTGGAGAATATGAAGGAGGAAACAGAGACACATGAGACCAACAAGAACAGGACAGGAGGCAAGGTAAGAAATATGCTGTCCTTTACACATCCTCTGCCTACTTAGGCACAGATCTAGGATTAGTTTACTATCACTAAATCCTAACCTTAAAGCATTAGGAGACACTACACTGACCTTAGATCTGCTATGAGACCTATAATCTGTTGTCATGTAGGCTAAGCGTAAGTCGAGTGGCCGTGCCAAGAAGACTTCCGTGGAGGAGGACAGCAGCATTGGTGCAGGTCCGAGATTACTTCATGTTGGGTGCAGGTTGTGTTCAAATTCATCAGCACTGATCTGAGAAGATAGTATCTATATAGGTGAAAGCAATATAGTGGAGGCCCGCAGAGAGATGTGCTTTTACCTGTCCAGTGCAATCAAATCACTAAAGGTGAAGGAAATTAGGAATAAAGTTCAGATTCAACTTTAGATTTCTCTTTGCGGTTTCCCAGAGTCTTCTCAGACACCCGGGTGTGGTTTCCGGGAAAGGGGATCTATCATTGAGCAGCTGGAGAAGGAGGCTCAGAGGACTCTAATGCCTTCTCTCAAGATTGGGACATGCTGTGCCCCAATCCTCCTCTCTTTCCTGAGGAGTCTAACTGATGAGCAAGTTCCATGTCTTTTTCCAACCTCACATACAACTTATCTGAATTTATAGTCATAGTGCACCTTCTAACCACAAATGGGATTTTAAACACTACACCTAACCCTAACATCACTGTAACCACACCCCTAACTCTTGCTGTAAATCAAGAACAAAATGACTCATGTACTTGCTAACAGCTTAATTATATACACTTTTATTATCCCTAACATGGCTATCTAGTGACTCCACTAACTCAACACCAGTGTGCAGCTAAAATATGTTTCCTTTCTTTTCTTTGCTCTAGCCAATGGAGAGTGATTCAGCATGGCATGAAAAATAACGTAAGTCTCTCCACATAAGGTTCTGGTCAAAAGTTGTGCACTATATATATATATATAGGGAATGGTGTCATGGAATTGGTTGATTGGCAAAAACATGACTCTGTTTGTTGGTCATAGCTGACATTGGAGCAGCTCTCCATGCTGTGTCTGAAGATTGTTAAGGTCGTGACCCAGACAGCCCTCCGCATTCTCCTACCAGCGCTAGCTCGTATCATGGGGGTGAACCTGAGGAGTGGGGCAACCTCCCCAGAATCCCAGTGCTCTCTGACAGGGTCTGAGGATTCCTTAGGCAGTCTGGATGAGAGAGAGAAAAGGCTGCTGATCAGTGAGATGAACTACTGGACTAAGGAGAGGAGGAGGAATGGCAGTACAGGGTGCCGCCAAAAATCCACTGGCAGAACCTCATCATCATGCTGGTCGCCTAAGAGGTATGTTCACAGCAATATTTGAACTTAATCATTTCAAGACCTGACCCATACTTATCATAAATTATTAACTTGGAATTCATACCTTGTAGTTTTAAGTTCTGGTCAGAAATGTTGCCCCTGAGGGGGTGGGTCCAGGTGAAAGTAATTTTTAACTGGGTAAGCCATAAAGTAGTCTATGAATAAATAGATCAGGTACATGCCTTTCAGAATTAGTCAAATTCTGATGTCGTATAAACATAAAAATCAGACAAAAAATTGTGTCAGTTGGCTTTAGGCTTCAAGAACTACGATGGTATGAGAAGTAAACCATCATTGCTCTAATTTGGTTTTCAGGCTCACTAATGACCCAGATAAGATACCAGTTGGTCACATTAGCATGGCTTAGTGTTGATTGTGTGTTTATCTTCAATGTCCCAGACCTCATTGCAGAGCTTGCCTGCAACTAGAGAGGCTCCCCTCATGGAGGAGCCTCTGAAGGCTCTTTTTGGGGTAACGGAAGAGAGCCTCCTGATATCCCTGGTTGAGGGTCACTCCAACCCCACCTCCTCCAGCTCCGCCAAGTTGAGCTGTGCTATCGTGGGGGAGGTAGTACACCAGCTTAACTCTGGCCTCTCAGTGGCCATTCAGGCCAGCTCGGGGAGTTGCCCCCCTATGGACAGTCAGGACATAGCAGCAGGCAAGAAGGTCATTCGGGTAGCCTCGGTGCAGATCCTGGCCGAGCTACAGAGCAAAACGTCTGAGCCAGAGTGGGTAGGGTTTATCGAGCCCCTCATGGACCATGTGACCGATGATGTGCTGGATGCCATTGTCGGCACAATGGACAAAATGGCACAGGACTTCAACATCCTCTTGGATCTGGCCAAGAAGATGACAATCTTGGGGTCTACATTTCTGACCAATCTTCAATGTGACCTTGATGTTGAGTGTCCATCTGGGAAAGAAGGAACCACTCACTTTCTCAAAGAGACTGGATCCTCTACCAGTGTGGTGGCCAGAAAGCTTCAGACCCTCTCTAGCCCCGACTTTCAGTCTAAAGCCCTCAAGGCGGTGAGCACCATCCTTACAAGGAAAGTCAGCAGCTCTTCTGGCATGGCTCCTTCCTCTAGGCCTTCTAGTGCTGCTCCTAGCCTTACTGAAGCACCCCTGAATACCAGCTCTACAGCCCTGACATCTGTAACCTCCACTGCCACAGTGATTGTTAAGGCATTTGTGGGAGGCATGGAAACGATAGCATCATTTGAAGGCACATGTGAAGCAGTTGATTGGCCAGTTCCTGTAAATGACCACAAAACAGGGTCTTCACAGAAGATAACCTTCTCTCCAGCCCGCACACTCTACGGCCTTATACGAGCAAAGCTGAGGGACCTTTTAACTCTATCCGCTCGAGAAGAAGGTGTGGCTAAGGACGCTTCTCTTCAGGAGTCTTCAGACACCCTGGAAAAGGCAACTGTTTCAACTGTTGAGGTCCAGTTACCCAGCACCAAACTTAGTAGAGTTCCCAGTGAGAGCCAACCAATACCAGCTCTCTGTCTCTCCAATCTGGATACCAGTACTCAAGAAGTTCTTAGCAGTGTTTTTTCCATCTACAAGTCAGAGTTATCAAAAGTGGAGAGTAAATCCTTGGCCGTTGTCAGTTCATCTGATGACTCCCTAGAGGCTTGTTGGTTTGTTGATGGTGTCCTATCAGAGCTTGATGACTATACTATTTCCCAGTCACCCAATGAAGACTTGAGTGTGAGTACTCAATGTTCTCAACTGAGCTCAGAAGAGAGTGTCAGAATCACACAGTCCTCTACTAGTCTGATTCAGAGCATTAAGAAGCTCTCTAGCAATGACTTTCAGACTCAGGCAGAAGAGGCAGTGAGTAAAGTGCTGATGAGATCCAGTCATTCCTTTATCACACAGATCAGCCATACTGGTCTTCAGAAAAGTCCGCAGGCTGGCTTATCATCTAGCTCGCCATCAGAGATTGCCTCCATGTCCTCTCAAAATACAGCCTCTGGATTAGTGGAAACCTTTGTCAAAGGAATGGCGACTATTTTCCAGAAAAATGAGTCCACTGGCACTGTGCTACTGGAAAGAAGTGGGAAAGTTTTGCAGTGCTCCCACGGGGGCTCCCAACTGGATGATACTGAACTGAGTGTTAAAATATCAGAGGAGAAGCTTTGGTCAACAGCTAAGACCATCTGCGTCAGTATGAAGAACACACTTAAGTGTAGTCTGGCCCAGGAGTGTGAAGGTGAACGGAAAGGCTCTGGAGCAACGAACCGCCCTTGCTGTCTCTCCAGGGCCGGTTCCCCTCTCTCCACTGGGATTCTCTGCCTCTAACCCTGTTACTGGGGCTGAGTCACTGGCTTGCTGGTGCTCTTTCATGCCGTCCCTAGGAGGGGTGCGTCACTTGAGTGGGTTGATTTACTGACGTGAACTTCCTGTCTGGGTTGGCGCCCCCCCTTGGTTGTGCTGTGATGGAGACCTTTGTGGGCTATACTCGGCCTTGTCTCAGGATTGTAAGTTGGTGGTTGAGGATATCCCTCTAGTGGTGTGTGGGCTGTGCTTTGGCAGAGTGGGTGGGGTTATATCCTTCCTGTTTGGCCCTGTCCGGGGGTTTCTTCGGATGGGGCCACAGTGTCTCCTGACCGCTCCTGTCTCAGCCTCCAGTATTTATGCTGCAGTAGTTTATGTGTCGGGGGGCTAGGGTCAGTTGGTTATACCTGGAATACTTCTCCTGTCTTATCCAGTGTCCTGTGTGAATTTAAGTATGCTCTCTCTAATTCTCTCGTTCTCTCTTTCTCTCTGAGAACCTGAGCCCTAGGACCATACGTCAGGACTACCGGGCATGCTGACACCTTGCTGTCCCCAGTCCGCCCGGCCTTGCTGTTATTCCAGTTTCAACTGTTTCTGCCTGCGGTTACGAAACCCCTACCTGTCCCAGACCTGCTGTTTTCAACTCTTAATGATCGGCTATGAAAAGCCAACTGAGATTTATTCCTGATTATTATTTGACCATGCTTGTCATTTATGAACATTTTGAAAATCTTGGCTCTCTCTAATTTTCTCCTTCTCTCTTTCTCTCGGAGGACCTGAGCCCTAGGACCATACGTCGGGACTACCGGCCGTGGTGACTCCTTGCTGCCCCCAGTCCGCCTGGCCTTGCTGCTATTCCAGTTTCAACTCTTCTGCCTGCAGTTATGGAACCCCTACCTGTCCCAGACCTGCTGTTTTCAACTCTTAATGATCGGCTATGAAAAGCCAACTGAAATTTATTCCTGATTATTATTTGACCATGCTTGTCATTTATGAACATTTTGAAAATCTTGGCTCTCTCTAATTTTCTCCTTCTCTCTTTCTTTCTCTCGGAGGACCTGGGCCCTAGGACCATGCATCGGGACTGCCGCCCGTGGTGACTCCTTGCTGTCCCCAGTCCGCCTGGCCTTGCTGCTATTCCAGTTTCAGCTGTTCTGCCTGCGGTTATGGAACCGCCACCTGTCCCAGACCTGTTGTTTTTCAACTCTTAATGATCAGCTATGAAAAGCCAACTGAAAATTATTCATGATTATTATTTGACCATGCTTGTCACTTATGAACATTTTTGAACATCTTGGCATAGTTCTGTTATAATCTCCACCCGGCACAGCCAGAAGAGGACTGGCCACCCCTCATAGCCTGGTTCCTCTCTAGGTTTCTTCCTAGGTTTTGGCCTTTCTAGGGAGTTTTTCCTAGCCACCGTGCTTCTACACCTGCATTCTAGCTGTTTGGGGTTTTAGGCTGGGTTTCTGTACAGCACTTCGAGATATTATCTGATGTACGAAGGGCTATATAAAATAAAATTGATTGATTGATTGACTTAAGGTTTTCTTCACAGGGCTGAAGCCATCCGGATCCGAAAGGACAGAAAATGCTTCTTCCAAAGAGACCCTTGGGGAAATCCTGGTTGCTATCCAGAGTGAAATCTCAAACTTAGGGCGAATGAAGGATTCCAGGGAGCTCCTTCAGATCAACGATATGGTAGGAACTATGCTGAAGGAGGTTGAGAAAAGTGAGGATGACAGTGAAGAAGTCTGCCAAGACATCCCTAGAACCTGTTCATCTTTGTCCACTTCTTTAAAGGGTCGTAGTTCCTTGTCCAGCTCTTCAAAGGGTCCTAGGTCAGAGTGTGAGTTAGAGATCAACCTCCCTGGAACTCCCATCCCTGACAAAGTGCCTTTTGATCTGACCTGCCCCATAGTCAGGAGCTCCTGCATTGACATCAGGGACTCTAAAATGCCAGAGATTTCTACAGGTGACCTAAAGACAAAGATGATGGCGCACACAGATGAACCCCTGCACCGTAACAGTCCAATGACTGACAGCAGCCGACCACCGAGTGCTAAAGCCTCTTTTCGATCATCCACTCCGTCTTTCACCAGCAAGGGAACCTCTTTGGTACCAAAGGGAGATGGGATTGACATTGAAGAGAAGGAGGTGTGCATCCCCAGCAGCTCTGGCCATCTGAGGGAGCTCTTAATCACCCCGGACATCAGCAGTGCCACTGCATTCCTACTGCAGTACTTGATGGACTCCAGCAAAGATGATGTCATGTGTTTGGTCACCATACTGGTGATACGGTTGCTATCGAAGATCAGACCCTCAGCCCTAGATGGACCCTCCCAACAGGCAGCAGACATGACAGAAACATCTCAGCAACTCATCAGACAAGTCCTGTCTGAGTTCTGTGCTGCATCCAGATTCTCCAGGACACAGGCATATTCCCAGAACCTGCACATCCACAGGGTGTTCAGAGGTGTACATAAAAACCTCATGGAGGAGTTTGGCTCTTATAACACCCTGCAAGCAGCTATTTCCTCCCAGGACCCTGCATTTGACAGAGTCCTGGTAAAGTCCTTGACCCAGCAGCTGGTACAGGGATGCAAGGAGGCGTCAAGACCAGCTTCTGCTGCAACAAACCCATCAGACCAGGCTGAGACAGAGAGGGGGGGCTGAGCAGAAAGCAAGAAGGAGCTTCCTTTGCTTTTCAATGACCAAACTCAGGATCAACTTCAAGGTATAGCAGGGAGTTAGCATTTCTTTGTTGTTCCAGTTAGGTGCTGATGTTATTGATGTGGCTCTGATCAGACAAACACATGCCAGAAATATGTTTTATTCATCACTACATTGTTGCCTTGGATTCAGAAGTGTTCCATTTATTTATTTATTCTCTGGACCATTTTCTTTCCCTTTCTCTGTTAGCGTTCCAAGAGAGGAAACAAAAAGGACTGCCATTCAGTCCAGGAACAGACTGAGATTCCCTCTACTGATGGACATTGCATAGGTAAGGATGTTTTAGAGCTCTCTTATAGCTTGTAGTTTTGTTTAGGTGTGTGTTAGAAACATAGAGTATGCCTACCAAACTCATAGCACTGTTATTTTTCAACGTTATTATACTGTATTTCTCTCTCTCTCTCTCTTTCTCTCTCTCTCTCTCTCGCTCAATTTCTCTTTCTCTCTTACCCCATCCATTTCTCTTGTGTTTCTAGCTCCAGTTGGAGAGGTTTCTCCCTCCATATCTCAGCCTATCAAAAAACGATCCTTCATTGTCAGGGTCTTTTCAGCAATGATGAAGCCATTCAGGTGCTTCACCAAGAAGAACCTGTAACCTGTTACGCTGCATGAACAACTACTTTTGGAACAGCAAGACTTTTGACAAGAGGAATTTCTGCATGTTTACCCTTTCAAAGTCTATTTGATCAAATAAATGCAAATTATTTTACAAGAGTTTCAAGTGTTTTGGATGATTGGTAGCACTGAAGCAGCTTTTCTCAGAGAACTGTGCTAGTTCCACCCTTGGTTACACATTTATTGTGCAGTTTTTCAGTTGGCAGGACTTGGGGTGGCAAGTAGCCTTGTAGTTAGAGCGTTGGGCCAGTAACCGAAAGGTTGCTAGATCAAATCCCTGAGCTGACAAGGTAAAAATCTGTCATTCTGCCCCTGAACAAGGCAGTTAACCTGCTGTCATTGTAAATAAGAATTTGTTCTTAACTGACTTGTCTAGTAAAATATAATAACCAGAGCTTGTCTCTAATACAATAGTTGCTGCATAGACCGTCAGATAACCAGATGTTCTCTATTCATTTAGTTAGATTGATAAGAGCTTATTAGCAGCAAGGGGAAAACACATAGAGGAGAATTAGCTATCTGCAGCTAGATCAACCCTCTGAGATGTTATCTGTATGTTGAATATATAAGGTCCAGCAGTTGACAGTGTATGTCAGAGCAAAAATCAAGCCATGAGGTCGAAGGAATTGTCCGTAGAGACATGATTGTGTCAAGGCACAGATCTGGTGAAGGGTACCAAAACATTTCTGCAATATTGAAGGTCCCCAAGAACACAGTGGCCTCCATCCTTCTTAAACGGAAGAAGTTTGGAACCACCAAGACTCTTCCTAGAGCTGGCCGCCCGGCCAAACGGAGCAATCGGGGGAGAAGGGCTTTGGTCAATTCAAAAATGCTCTATTCTGAGAACTACTTTTAATCACAGAGTGGAAAACATAGAACCATACTGTGTGAATCACAATTATGGGTGTATTCTGGAATAAGACAAACCTATAAATAGAGTTGGAGTCTGAGTGTGTGTGCACACAGCCACCTCTTTAACCACTCTTCAAAATATTTGTCAGCCTTTGAGATGGAGAGGCAGGAGAATGAGTGACAGAACAAGAGTCTAATAAAAGCATGGCTTCTCTCCCACTCCTGCTCACAGCAGCAGTGCAGTGGAGTAGCTTCAACAGCCATAGGCCCAGGGATTTCACATCACATTCCATGATGCAATGCAGAATACGGCTTCACACAGAACAATCACCAAACCCATAAGATAACACTTCACACAGCACAGCCAAACATCATGTATCACATGAAGAGGCATGTGTGTTCTCCGGACGTGATACCTTGTCACGGACCTGCTGTTTCGATCTTCGCTCTCTCTCCCTCTCCCCCACCTCTTTCTCTCTCTCCCTCTCTCTCTCTACCACACCTGCTGTCTCGACCTCTGAATGTTCGGCTATGAAAAGCCAACTGACATTTACTCCCGAGGGGCTGACCTGTTGCACCCTCTATAACCACATTATTTTTTGACCCTGCTGGTCATCTATGAAGAACTTTGAACTACAGTACTTGAAGAACAATCTGGCCTTAATGGCCATGTACGCTTATTATCTCCACCGGCACAGCCAGAAGAGGACTAGCCAGGCCCTCAGAGCCTGGTTCCTCTCTAGGTTTCTTCCTAGGTTACGGCTTTTCTAGGGAGTTTTTCATAGCCACCGTGCTTCTAAATCTGCATGATGATGATGAGCAAGCTTGACAGTTTTCTAAAGAAAGATAATCTATCTGAAGAAGAGGAGTCTGTGTTCAGGTCTTTACAACTAGAATTAGAACAGACTTACACGGATCTGGCAAAGGGCGCCTTTGTAAGGTCAAGAGCAAAATGGTTTGAAGAGGGGAATAGAAACACTAGTTACTTTTTTGCACTTGAAAAGAGAAACTAGAAAAAGAAAATCTATAACTGCACTCAAAATTAACAATGTTTTATGCAAAGATCCCATTACAATATCATAATTTGTCAATTCCTTTTATGAAAACCTTTACAGCTCTCAATTTCAGGAAGATGGTTGTGAAAGTTACATTTGCCACATTCAGAATTGTGTCCCGGTAATTGAGGATGATTTCCACTCAGTTTGCGATTCACCTGTGTCAATTGGTGAAATTAGAGAGGCTCTGAATTCAATGAAAAAAGGGAAATCACCTGGCCCCGATGGCCTGTCAGTTGAATTCTATAGACAGTTTTGGGAGTTGCTAGAAGACCCGATTTTCAATATGTTTCAAGATTGCATTAAAAATGGGGAAATGGTCTCCACTATGAAACAGGGCCTTATTTCATTGATTCCGAAGCCTGATAAAGACCCTTCTCTCATTGACAATTGGAGACCAATTACTTTATTAAATGTTGATTACAAATTGATTGCTCTGGTTTATGCCAAAAGATTAAAGAAAGGAATAGATACCATTATAAATGAGACTCAAACAGGATTTATGAAGGGCCGTCACATAAGCTCTAACATTAGTTTAGTCTTGGACCTTATAGATTACTCAGATGCAATTGACTCAGATGCGGTTGTCCTATTTCTGGACTTCTGTAAAGCCTTTGACACAATTGAACATGAATTTCTCTTTTACTTTTTGGATTTGGGGATAATTTTATTAAAGTAATTTGCATGTTTTACAAAGATATAAATAGTTCTGTGCTACTAAACCTTAATACTTCCAAAAGATTTAGTATCAACAGAAGTGTACGACAGGGATGCCCAATTTCGCCATTTTTATTCATTTTGGTTGTGGAACTTCTATCTCTAGATATTCTGAATGATGCAAATTTGTATGGCTTAACCATTTTTAACAAAGAAATCAAAATTTCCCAACTGGCTGATGATACTACTCTTTTCTTAAGAGACAAAGACCAGGTCGCACAAGCCCTTAATGCTATAACTGCATTTTCTATTGCATCAGGATTAATGCTGAATGTTTCTAAATGTGAAATCTTGTCACGTTCTGACCAGAGTTCTTTTGTGTTTTCTTTGTTTTACTGTTGGTCAGGACGTGAGCTGGGTGGGCATTCTATGTTGAGTGTCTAGATTGTCCATTTCTATGTATGGCCTGATATGGTTCTCAATCAGAGGCAGGTGTTAGTCATTGTCTCTGATTGGGAACCATATTTAGGTAGCTTGTTTTGTGTTGGGGTTTGTGGGTGGTTGTCTTCTGTCTTTGTGTTCTATGCACCAGATAGGACTGTTTCGGTTTTGCCACGTTTGTTATTTTGTATTGTGTTCACGTTTATTCGTCTTTTATTAAACATGTTGAACACGAACTACGCTGCGTCTTGGTTTCTCTCCTAAAATTAAGAGAACTAAAAATATATTTAATAATTGGCTACAAAGATAACTTTCTATACTTGGGAGAGTACTTCTGTCCAAGGCAGAGGGACTGTCTGGTTTTGTGTACCCCTCATTATCGTTATGTGTAAATCCAGCTACTTGTAAAGTGATCAATAAGACCTTTCTTGACTTCATCTGGAAAAATAAGTCTCACATACTAAAAAAATCTGTCCTTTCTAACAAAAGAGCTGAAGGCGGTCTAGAAGTGTTTGATTTTGTTGACATAAATAACACTTTCAAGATAAACTGGTTGAAAAAATGTTTGATCGATACTGATTCAATATGGTATTTCATTCCAAATAATGTGTTTAATAAATTGGGAGGTCTTTAATTTTTACTGAAATGTAATTCTATTCCTGAAAGATTACCTGCTAAATTGGCTAGGTTTCACCAACAAGCTTAATGGCCTGGAAAATATGTTTCCTGCACAATTTTTCCCCTCATAAAGCTCTTTTGTGGAATAATTCAAACACTGTAAGGAATAAGTCATTGTTCTACCCCAGCTGGCATGAGAGGAATATTGACTTTGTTCTTGATATTTTCGACAACAAGGGTAATATTCTCACATATGAACAATTTATAACAATGAAAGATTTTCCAATACCTTTCAGAGAGTTTATTTCTGTGATCAAAGCCGTTCCCAGTGGTCTAACTACACTTATGAAAAGTCATCTTAATTTTGGGAATGATCACAAAGTTTATCCAGAACTCAGATTGGAAGGCGTGGGCTTACTTGAGAAATCTTGTTGTAATAAATATATAACACAAATTCTTCATTCACAAAACCAACTTACACCGAGAGGAAAGTTTTTCTGGAATATGCTTATTCCTGACATTGTCTGGAAAAATGCATGGTTAAGGCCTTACAAATACTGTATACCAAACAAAGTTAAGGAAGTGCACTTCAAAATTTTACATAAGATATATCCATGTAATTCTATAATTTCCAAATGTGTGGCTATTGATGATATCTGCGTTTTCTGTGGAAAAGAAGGTGAGAATCTGTCTCACTTGTTCTTTGAATGTAAATTTGTGTCAGAATTTTGGGAAAACCTTGCAAAGTACTTATTTACCATTATGAACACTTGCTATATTTTTAACACAAAATATATAATATGTTACTATTGCAATGATAACAAAACCACTGAAATGATTGTTAATTTTTTTATTCTTGTTGCCAAATACTTTATACACAAACAAAGATTCCAAAATTCTATACCAAAATTACAAATTTTTCCTGATTGAATTTAATTATCTTATTAAAACACTAACCCTAGTGAACAACAACAAGAATAACATCTTCATGAATCATTATAATAAGATATTTTCAGAGTGAATATAATTGCACTTAATTTGTTTATTTTTTGTATTATTTTATTTGTATTGATATTTTTGTATGTTTGAGTATTGTTAATACCTGTGTTTGGTTTGCTAGACATGTTTGATGCAGCAATGTAAGTAGATTTTTGAATAAATAAATAAAATATTTTACAAACATTTTAATACATTTTTTATTTTTTTATAATCCATAAACAGGGATGCTAACTGGTGACCATGACAACATGAATGCTAACTGGTGACCATGACAACAGTGATGCTAACTGGTGACCATGACAACAGGGTTGCCTACTGGTGAGGGCCCAAAAAGGGGACACTCTTTTCACACTGAAACATGCCAAAATTCCCTGCTGGGGGGATAGAAATGAATAATATCAGCTATAAAATGCTAATTTCTAGTGATTTAGACTGGATCCCTTCCTGAAATGCAGGTTTTAACTAATGAAACAACAAAGAATATGATCTATAGACAAAATGATTAATTTGGACTATTAAAAGGGCCAGGAAGAACCAAGCTAGAATACATGCAAAGACTTAGAAGGGAGGATTAAAGTTCCCTAACATGTAATTATATCAAGAAGACTTTATAACTGCCCTGATAGGCTCTTTATTGACAACTCTAATAGGACAATTATATCAAGAAGACTTTATAACTGCCCAAATAGGCTCTTTACTGACAACTCTAATAGGACAATTATATCAAGAAGACTTTATAACTGCCCTGATAGGCTCTTTACTGACAACTCTAATAGGACAATTATATCAAGAAGACTTTATAACTGCCCTGATAGGCTCTGTATTGACAACTCTAATAGGACAATTATATCAAGAAGACTTTATAACTGCCCTGATAGGCTCTTTATTGACAACTCTAATAGGACAATTATATCAAGAAGACTTTATAACTGCCCTGATAGGCTCTTTATTGACAACTAATAGGACAATTATATCAAGAAGACTTTATAACTGCCCTGATAGGCTCTTTATTGACAACTCTAATAGGACAATTATATCAAGAAGACTTTATAACTGCCCTGATAGGCTCTTTATTGACAACTCTAATAGGACAATTATATCAAGAAGACTTTATAACTGCCCTGATAGGCTCTGTATTGACAACTCTAATAGGACAATTATATCAAGAAGACTTTATAACTGCCCTGATAGGCTCTTTATTGACAACTCTAATAGGACAATTATATCAAGAAGACTTTATAACTGCCCTGATAGGCTCTTTACTGACAACTCTAATAGGACAATTATATCAAGAAGACTTTATAACTGCCCTGATAGGCTCTTTATTGTCAACTCTAATAGGACAATTATATCAAGAAGACTTTATAACTGCCCTGATAGGCTCTGTATTGACAACTCTAATAGGACAATTATATCAAGAAGACTTTATAACTGCCCTGATAGGCTCTTTATTGTCAACTCTAATAGGACAATTATATCAAGAAGACTTTATAACTGCCCTGATAGGCTCTTTACTGACAACTCTAATAGGACAATTATATCAAGAAGACTTTATAACTGCCCTGATAGGCTCTTTATTGACAACTCTAATAGGACAATTATATCAAGAAGACTTTATAACTGCCCTGATAGGCTCTTTATTGACAACTCTAATAGGACAATTATATCAAGAAGACTTTATAACTGCCCTGATAGGCTCTTTATTGACAACTCTAATAGGACAATTATATCAAGAAGACTTTATAACTGCCCTGATAGGCTCTTTATTGACAACTCTAATAGGACAATTATATCAAGAAGACTTTATAACTGCCCTGATAGGCTCTTTATTGACAACTCTAATAGGACAATTATATCAAGAAGACTTTATAACTGCCCTGATAGGCTCTTTATTGTCAACTCTAATAGGACAATTATATCAAGAAGACTTTATAACTGCCCTGATAGGCTCTTTACTGACAACTCTAATAGGACAATTATATCAAGAAGACTTTATAACTGCCCTGATAGGCTCTGTATTGACAACTCTAATAGGACAATTATATCAAGAAGACTTTATAACTGCCCTGATAGGCTCTTTATTGACAACTCTAATAGGACAATTATATCAAGAAGACTTTATAACTGCCCTGATAGGCTCTTTATTGTCAACTCTAATAGGACAATTATATCAAGAAGACTTTATAACTGCCCTGATAGGCTCTTTACTGACAACTCTAATAGGACAATTATATCAAGAAGACTTTATAACTGCCCTGATAGGCTCTTTACTGACAACTCTAATAGGACAATTATATCAAGAAGACTTTATAACTGCCCTGATAGGCTCTTTATTGACAACTCTAATAGGACAATTATACCAAGAAGACTTTATAACTGCCCTGATAGGCTCTTTATTGACAACTCTAATAGGACAATTATATCAAGAAGACTTTATAACTGCCCTGATAGGCTCTTTATTGACAACTCTAATAGGACAATTTGGGTCGACATGGAAGAAGAACTTAATGCCCCATTTGGAGCGTCATATTATCTGAGTCAACACTTAAATGTGGGACTGCAGAATCCCATAATGTCCCAAACTAAGAAATATGGAGTCAGATAAATAAGAGACAGACATCTTCACCTTTCCTGACAAGCTCTGCTTCGTTATGGAACAACCAGAAATACTAATTAGGAGGAAAGGTGGTTGTCTGGAAAGAGTGGGATAGGTTTTGTTTTAGCCTCAACACTAATACATTTCACTTTCGCTTTTAGTGTCAACTTGAATTAGAGTGTGGCTGTGGAAGACTGGTCCCTTGATGATGTCAGCAAGTGGCTGAGTACCAATGATCTCCATGATTCCATCCCATCATTCCAAGGTTCACAATCTTTCTGAAGAATGCCAACTCTATTCAATAGTCCACTTTGCAACGAGCAAACTTTCTCTGTGTCCAGACGACTCACACATATTGTCCTCTATCACCAGCATGAACCACATGTTCTAATTACCTGTGGAGTTAATGGGGGAAAACAAATAGATGTTTCAGCGTCTATCGGTCACACATCTACCAAAACCACAGAGCGCTTTTAAGAGACAACTTAGATGAGAATTGTCCTCATGATGAATTTGAGACTGGGACTGATCCCATTGAAGATGACATGAGCGATGTAGAGAGTCTGCCAGAGGCTGAATATGTTCAAAGCCACAGAGATCAACACTGAGCAGCTAATTGAAGGTCTCTAAAACAATATCTGTCTTTTTATTTATAAAATCAGGAAAGAACACTGCATCCCAGCTACGGTACAGAATAACATTGTTGAGGACCTCAGAACCATTGTTGATGCATTATGACACTACAGTGATCCCCTCAGGTTTCATCTGACAAATAAACTAATACATGTGGTTGAACAGGACGATCTCAGGGACTTGCTGAACAACTCTGCAGTATTTGAGGAATGCATTAGATGCATAATCTCTGAGCGGATGCTGGAGCATTACTGTGTGAAAGAATTGGACGTGGTCAGGACAATTGAAGTACCACTGAGCAACAAAGAAGGTTATAAAACAAGGTCATTTCAATACAGCTACATTTCCCCCAGGCTACATGAATATAAAGAGACATGAGACAAAACAATCATAATGAATCAGATTACATGGCCCCCAGGCTACACGAATATAAAGAGACATGAGACAAAACAATCATAATGAATCAGATTACATGGCCCCCAGGCTACACGAATATAAAGAGACATGAGACAAAACAATCATAATGAATCAGATTACATGGCCCCCAGGCTACATGAATATGAAGAGACATGAGACAAAACAATCATAATGAATCAGATTACATGGCCCCCAGGCTACATGAATATAAAGAGACATGAGACAAAACAATCATAATGAATCAGATTACATGGCCCCCAGGCTACATGAATATAAAGAGACGTGAGACAAAACAATCATAATGAATCAGATTACATGGCCCCCAGGCTACATGAATATAAAGAGACATGAGACAAAACAATCATAATGAATCAGATTACATGGCCCCCAGGCTACATGAATATAAAGAGACATGAGACAAAACAATCATAATGAATCCGATTACATGGCCCCCAGGATACATGAATATAAAGAGACGTGAGACAAAACAATCATAATGAATCAGATTACATGTAGAGGGGGGACCTGATCCTAGATCATAATGAATCAGATTACATGGAGAGGAGGACCTGATCCTAGATCATAATGAATCAGATTACATGGAGAGGGACCTGATCCTAGATCATAAAGAATCAGATTACATGGAGAGGAGGGACCTGATCCTAGATCATAATAAATCAGATTACATGGAGAGGGAGACCTGATCCTAGATCCTAATGAATCAGATTACATGGAGAGGAGGACCTGATCCTAGATCATAATAAATCAGATTACATGGAGAGGGAGACCTGATCCTAGATCATAATGAATCAGATTACATGGACAGGGGTACCTGATCCTAGATCATAATGAGTCAGATTACATGGAGAGGAGGGACCTGATCCTAGATCATAATAAATCAGATTACATGGAGAGGGAGACCTGATCCTAGATCATAATGAATCAGATTACATGGAGAGGGGTACCTGATCCTAGATCATAATAAATCAGATTACATGGAGAGGGAGACCTGATCCTAGATCATAATGAATCAGATTACATGGAGAGGGGTACCTGATCCTAGATCATAATGAATCAGATTACATGGAGAGGAGGGACCTGATCCTAGATCATAATAAATCAGATTACATGGAGAGGGAGACCTGATCCTAGATCATAATGAATCAGATTACATGGAGAGGGGTACCTGATCCTAGATCATAATGAATCAGTTTACATGGACAGGGGGACCTTATCCTAGATCAGCACTCCTCCTTGGGGACACTGCCTGTGTGAAACCGAACACATAGTTGTAAAGTCTAGTTACAGCAGGTGTGTACTTCCATCTAGTGGAAGATACCAATAAAACACTTTATTATCATGATGGGGAGACAGCTGAGCTGAAACAGAAAGTAAAGTTGTTCTTTTGGAAAGGATCCATTTTGAGGACAGAGCTAAAAACGCTATATGGAGAGAACTGAAAAATAAAGTAAGTATTTCTGAAAAATTATTTATTCTAAAGGACAGAGTAAGAGAATGAATATCTGGAATGAGATATTACTAGTTAGTTGAACTGCTACTTGAGCTGAGTTGCTGACAGACAGCAGTTTTCAAAGTGTAAACTAATCAGTAGGCCCACATGTTATCAGTAAAACGTCTGGTAAAGATGGTGGAGGAGCTTTTCAATGATATGGTTTTATGTTTATCTCAGGGTTTCTCAATCCTTTTGTTCTTTCCAGCACTTACACACCTGATTCAACTAATCATCAAATATTTTAAGACAGTTTAATATTTGAGGCATACAAATGAACATTCTCAAATTAAAACCTTTTGGGTTTGTAGGACTGTTTACAATTATTAAAGTCCGACAGTAACTCACATTTTGGAGGAAAAAAACAACTAAACTTGGTTTTGAGTAAATTATATGTTTATCAAAAATAATGTAAGAGAGATGTCTTGAAGATACGCGTCCGGGTTTAGAACTCTGTGTCTCAGTGCGCTGCGACAGGGGGAAGTTCGTTTTGCATGGCCCGGTGCAACAGGATAGTGGACATTTATTTTAAGGACCAATGGAATGGTCTAAAATGCGCAAACTCTGCTCACCCGGGGAGCCGGGCAATGCAAAACGAAACCACCCAGTGACCGTTAGTTTATTTCCTGATATGAAATGTAAAGTAACTTTGTAGCCGACGCAGTTCCAGAATGTCTGTTGAGACTGTGTCTCATATGGAACGTTAGAACAGCGGTGGAAACAGAACTCAGTTCTCAAACTGGAGTAAAAGGAAAGATTCCTTCATAGAACATGACTCAAGTAAAAGTGAGTCACACAGTAAAATACTACTTCAGTAAAAGTCTAAACATATTTGGTTTTAAATATTATTAAGTATCAAAAGTAAAAGTAAAGTAGTAATAATTTAAAATTCATTTTATTAAACAAACCAGGCAGCACCATTTTCTTGTTATTTTAATTTACGGATTGCCAGGGTCACACTCCAACACTCAGACATCATTTAAAAACAAAGCATTTGTGTTTAGCGAGTCTGCCGGATCAGAGGCAGTAGGGATGACCAGGGATGTTCTCTTGATAAGTGTGTGAATTGGACCATTTATCTGTCTTGCTAAGCATTCAAAACGTAACGAGTACTTTTGGGTGTCAGGGAAAATGTACGGAGTAAAAATTACATCATTTTCTTTAGGAATGTAGTGAAGTAAAAGGTAAAAGTTGTTAAAAATATAAATAGTAAAGTAAAGGACAGATACCCCCAAAAACTACTTCAGTAGTACTTTAAAGTATTTTACTGAAGTACTTTACACCACTGCATTAGAAGACAGATAAATGTGTTGATTTGAAGGAAAGACAGGCAGATTCTGGTAGGTAGGCTACGAACTATTATAAAGTTAGGTCGTCGTCAGACATTCAACAGTCACAGTAGGTTTGAGCTACAGTATGATCACTAATCATGCCGACCAACCTGATGGTCTCTGTTGGAAATGTTGTGGAAAAGTATCTGGCCTAGGCTATACATTAGGCTATATACAGTACATGCTCTGTCCTGTTACTGGTAGGACTATAACATTATGTGAACTGACCTGAACAGGTTTAGACTGGTCATCTATGATATGTAGGCCATATACAGTACATGCTCTGTCCTGTTACTGGTAGGACTATAACATTATGTGAACTGATCTGAACAGGTTTAGACTGGTCATCTATGATATGTAGGTTATATACAGTACATTCTCTGTCTTGCTACTGGTAGGACTATAACATTATGTGAACTGACCTGAACAGGTTTAGACTGGTCATCTATGATATGTAGGTTATAGCCGAGGTATAGACCTTGATCTGCATATCACTAACAAACTGCTATTATACATTATAACCTAGCCTACTTTACATAATATAACATCTACATATCACTAACAACCCTCTACTATACATTATAACCTAGTCTACTTTACATAATATAACATCTGCATATTACTAACAAACTGCTACTATACATTATAACCTAGTCTACTTTACATAATATAACATCTACATATCACTAACAACCCACTATACATTATAACCTAGTCTACTTTAAATAATATAACATCTACATATCACTAACAACCCACTACTATACATTATAACCTGGTCTACTTTACATGATATAACATATCACTAACATCCCACTACTATACATTATAACCTAGTCTACTTTACATAATATAACATCTACATATCACTAACAACCCACTACTATACATTATAACCTAGCCTACTTTACATAATATAACATCTACATATCACTAACAACCTACTATTATACATTATAACCTAGTCTACTTTACATAATATAACATCTACATATCACTAACAACCCACTATTATACATTATAACCTAGTCTACTTTACATAATATAACATCTACATATCACTAACAACCCACTACTATACATTATAACCTAGTCTACTTTACATAATATAACATCTACATATCACTAACAGCCCACTACTATACATTATAACCTAGTCTACTTTACATAATATAACATCTACATATCACTAACAACCCTCTACTATACATTATAACCTAGTCTACTTTACATAATATAACATCTACATATCACTAACAACCCACTATTATACATTATAACCTAGTCTACTTTACATAATATAACATCTACATATCACTAACAACCCACTACTATACATTATAACCTAGTCTACTTTACATAATATAACATCTACATATCACTAACAACCCACTACTATACATTATAACCTAGCCTACTTTACATAATATAACATCTACATATCACTAACAACCCACTACTATACATTATAACCTAGTCTACTTTACACAATATAACATCTACATATCACTAACAACCCACTATTATACATTATAACCTAGTCTACTTTACATAATATAACATCTACATATCACTAACAACCCTCTACTATACATTATAACCTAGTCTACTTTACATAATATAACATCTACATATCACTAACAACCCACTACTATACATTATAACCTAGTCTACTTTACATAATATAACATCTACATATTACTAACAAACTGCTACTATACATTTATAACCTAGTCTACTTTACATAATATAACATATCACTAACAACCCTCTATTATACATTATAACCTAGCCTACTTTACATAATATAACATCTACATATCACTAACAACCCACTATTATACATTATAACCTAGTCTACTTTACATAATATAACATCTACATATCACTAACAACCCTCTACTATACATTATAACCTAGTCTACTTTACATAATATAACATCTACATATCACTAACAGCCCACTACTATACATTATAACCTAGCCTACTTTACATAATATAACATATCACTAACAACCCACTATTATACATTATAACCTAGTCTACTTTACATAATATAACATCTACATATCACTAACAACCCACTATTATACATTATAACCTAGTCTACTTTACATAATATAACATCTACATATCACTAACAACCCTCTACTATACATTATAACCTAGCCTACTTTACATAATATAACATATCACTAACAACCCACTATTATACATTATAACCTAGCCTACTTTACATAATATAACATCTATTACTTGATGCATAAAACCTTTCTGAATGGATCAATGATTTCCCCCTCAGATCAATCATGTCCATTTTAGCCCTTCTGTCTACATTCTCAGATACGTTTAGAAAATAACAGATTGAAAGACAATAAATAGCCTACTTTTAATTAATAAAAATAGTGTGAGACATGGCCTTATGTTGCTGTACTGTCTATAACTACCTTAACAAACAGTGACTTATTATTATTATTGACAGTTACCATGGAGATGAAATGTCACAACTACATGTTCATGTGATGCATTAAATCACCTGACTGTTTCTATGTCTGTTAGTAAATGTTTCATAAGAGATCATTAATAAATTCTATGTCTGTTAGTAAATGTTTTTTTTCTCAAAGAGATAATGAATAAATAAGAACAATTGACAATCAATTATTAGTTGTCACCATGTTAACCACAACCAACATGTTGGATCTCTGTTTAGGGGTCAGTGCTCTAAAATGAGTCTCTCTGGGGAGAGAGAGGAGGGGGGCCCTGCCTCTAAAATGCATCTCTCTGGGGGACATGACACCAAAGCTAAGAGGTAAGATGACAATTTTATGAAGATTTGATTAAGTTTATTTCCAAAATAAATAGCTATCTTGAGATGAATGCACTTACTGTAAATCTCTCTGGATAAGAGCATATGCTAAATCAGGGGTTCTCAATCCGGGGTCTGTGGAGGTACTGCAGGGGTTCTCAATCCGGGGTCTGTGGAGGTACTGTAGGGGTTCTCAATCCGGGGTCTGTGGAGGTACTGCAGGGGTTCTAAATCCGGGGTCTGTGGAGGTACTGCAAGGGTTCTCAATCCGGGGTCTGTGGAGGTACTGCAGGGGTTCTCAATCCGGGGTCTGTGGAGGTACTGCAGGGGTTCTCAATCCGGGGTCTGTGGAGGTACTGCAGGGGTTCCACGGCACCCTGACTGTACTCGTTGCAATGTGAGACATTTGATAGAATTTTCACGACACGACCACTTTGTCTGCTCTTAATTAATACCTAATATAATGGAATGCATATTTTTTTAACCAATTCTGATCGTTGTTACAAGCAGAATTTTGACAATATTACCGTTATATCAACACACTCTTCACACCCGTTTAACAACTCTAAATAGCTTTGGCATAGTAGACATCAAGTCCCGTCCCAATAATGTTGCCTACAACGTTACATACAATGTTCATATTCATCGAACACATATTACGCCCTAGATGCCTTCAACTGCCCATTTTATAGCCACGCCCAATTTAGGATTATTATTTAACAACGTGATGTTGTGCTCCAAAGGGACAACTTGAAATAACATGATGTAGATAATTAAATAATCAAAAGAAAAACGTGTTTATTAAACACTCTTAGAAAATAAGGTTCCTTATAGAACCAAAAAGGTTTCTATCACTTCCTTAATATATGGAACCACTAAAAGTTATATATATTTTTGGGTTCAGTGAAGAAGAACCTCTAGAGTTCTGATCAACAAAAGGTGAATGTTTTGAGGATGTGAACCCAGCAGCTTTCCAGTGGTCAGATCAATTCTTCCCGTTTTTTCCAGCGCCCGGCCCAGGATTCAAACCAGCCACCTTTCAGCCACAGGTCCAACTCCTTAAAAACCTGAGTTAATCTGCCAAAATGAAGACAAAGTGCTATGCAGACATACATGGTATCGCTTGTTATACATAATTATTATACATAAATCATTGCCAAAAGCACAACACACATTGTTGCATGTAGGTCTATATTATTTATAGATTGATTATATAGAAATATCAAACATTATTTTTAACTACTACAAAGCAATTACATGTGGTGCAGGAACCACTGACTCACTGCATTATTCTATAGTATTATCAAGACACCTGCTGTTAACTCTTAACTACTTAGGACAGCTCACGAGGTGTCCTAAATATCTGCTGACTAGGTGGGACTAGAGACTTCATGCATAGCTTTAATTTATACCCATTAGTGTAAAATGTCTTTATTCTCAGCACTTATACGACCAATTCTCTACTCTGAGACGCTTTGTGGATATGGGCCCAGATCTCAACATATTCCCCGTACAGAACTGTCCGCGTCCATGTACAGAACTGTCCGCGTCCACGTTCAGTGTGGCGCCAAGCATATTGTCCGGTACGCTCAGAGTTGGCTGAGGTGATCTTGGAGAATAACGACAGAGTTTGTTACAGTGTTGAAACACCGAAGTTCAGTGTTCAATTTGCTTTTTTTCTTTACAGTCAGGGACAGTATGAGTGTAGCCGGATCCTTTTCACTCTCTATCCTTGTTTCATTTTGTGGTTCACCGGATTCGTCATTTTCATCGAGACGAGGTACAGAACGACCAGCTAGCTAGCCAAGCTAGTCGGTACAGTTAGGTAATCTAGCTAGCTACAATACCAGCAGCATCCTAGTTAATTTAGCTAACAATACATAATTCTCTCGTTGACTCATACTAGCTACCTCTGTCCAGTTCTCCTCTCTTTGTCACGATCGTCATAATAAGCGGACCAAGGCGCAGCGGGATATGAGTAGATCTTCTTTTAATAGAGATGACGAAACACGAAAACGAACACTTTTACAAAACAAAACAACAAACGACCGTGAAGCTATAAACGAAAGTGCAGACACAAGCTACTAACGTCAAACATAGACAATTACCCACAACCTACCTGATGCCTATGGCTGCCTTAAATATGACTCCCAATCAGAGACAACAATAACCAGCTGTCTCTGATTGAGAACCAAATCAGGCAACCATAGACTTTCCTAAACACCTACACTGAACACAACCCCATACATACTATAAAACCCCATAAACAATACACACACCCTAAACTAGACAAAACACACAAACATCCCCCATGTCACACCCTGACCTAACTAAACTAATCAAGAAAATATATATAACAAAGGACAAAGGGTGTGACACTCTTCACTAGATGGACGGTAACTTTAGTGTTTAACCCCTCTGTGTCCAAGGACCAATCTTTTGAATATTATTTTCAGGGCGCCTCAATAGCAGGTATTGAACACCAGGTAAATAATCACTAGTCAGAGCCTCAACCTCAGTATACATTCATTATAAAACACATCTTAATATCTGATATTGCGAGTAAACAACCTCGGAATAGAAAAGACAAGAGTGCGTCTTCCAGCCCACCAATAAATTACATAATTCAACCCTCCCGGTTAGTAAATTTACCTCAACATGCCCCCGGAGAAGGCAGAGTAACGACACCAGCCTTTTAGCGGGGCTGACTACAACGCTCGCGTCGCTAAATTAATTTCGTTATTAAAAATGACACACTGCACGCGCCAACGAGCGTCTAGAAGTCAGTTCTATTTGTGACGCAGTTCGCGCTGCATCTCCTCATTGGTTTATAGAAGCAGGTACCCACGTGCCATCTCCTCATTGGTTTATAGAAGCAGGTACCCACGTGCAATCTCCTCATTGGTTTATAGAAGCAGGTACCCACGTGCCATCTCCTCATTGGTTTATAGAAGCAGGTACCCACGTGCAATCTCCTCATTGGTTTATAGAAGCAGGTACCCACGTGCCATCTCCTCATTGGTTTATAAAAGCAGGTATCCACGTGCCATCTCCTCATTGGTTTATAGAAGCAGGTACCCCCGTTCCATCTCTTCATTTAGCAAAAAACATAAACATAACTTAACATAAACATAACTTCTTTAAACAATAAAAACTAATTTACGAACATTTCTGAAAATGGATATATAGCTTTTTTGAATGAAACTCTTCTTATGTTTCCCCATCTGAGCTCAGAGTAGATGAGAGATGTAATGTTTGTCTCTGTTGTGTTGAAGCCCAATCAAGCAGGAGAGACCAGCCTCCCCTGTACCCAGCTGTGTGTCCATGAAGAGTGACCAGTCTATGAATCCTCCTATTTCCTTTAGAGAGGGAGACTTTTCTACTGAACAAAGGTAAGAAGAACTCATGGGTCATGGTCAGTGAGTTAAACAACACTGTCTCTAGTCATTTCTCCTCTCCCATTTTCCCATTTATTGTTGTTGTTTTCATAATCCATAGGCTAATCCTTTTGTCCATTTTCATAGTCCTAAAACAATATTAAACAAAGACAACATTCCCTCCCTGTGTGTGTGTGTGTGTGTGTGTGTGTGTGTGTGTGTGTGTGTGTGTGTGTGTGTGTGTGTGTGTGTGTGTGTGTGTGTGTGTGTGTGTGTGTGTGTGTGTGTGTGTGTGTGTGTGTGTGTGTGTGTGTGTGTGTGTGTGTGTGTGTGTGTTTTGTCCACAGAAACCAACAGGAGAGATCAGAGTCAGAGATTCTCAGTGGTCAGTCTTCCCAGAGTCATCAAACAGACCTGGCCTCCATATTCAGTGTATGTGGTCCTGTTATGTACATTTGTTTTTGTTTACCTCAAGTAAAGTTGATCTGTCAATCATTCATTAATGTGTTAATGAGAAAGCATTTCTTCTCTTACTTAACTTATTTACTTGATTTATTTCAGTTGCTTGAAGAGAAAATTATGACATTTGTGAAGAACGAGCTGAAGATGTTCAAGAGGATTCTTAGTCCAGAACTCCCAGAAGGCTTTGAGTTTCAGAAGCAGGATAAGGAAGTGGTGGACGCTGAAGATGAGAAGCAGGAGAGCAGTGCCAGAGAGGGGGCTCTGAAGATCACACTGCACGTCCTGAGGAAAATGAACCAGAAGGAACTTGCTGACTCACTGGAGAAATGTAAGATCTGTCTGCCTCATGTTGAATGCTGTTTTATAACATTTAAAAAGCTGTAGCTAAAGTACAGCTAAAGTAGCTGTGTAACTCAATGACATTGTAGGAGCCTTAACACAACACCTAGTGACCTCATCAAGTAGCAGCAGGGATGTGTTGTGGTGATTAATTTAGAGGGAGAGACAACATTAATAATACCATCAATAATACCAATAATAATATAATCAGTCACACCAGTCTGTAATGCATTATGAAAATATTTACACATTTATACAGTCAGTTAAGAGAATAAATAATTATAATTTAAAACTTTATAACAGTCCTACAATACTGTAGGCATTAAAACAGACGTAATATTAATATCATCTGTGTTATTTCTTCATTCAGATGATCCTGCTGTGATTTGCCAACGTGAACTCAAATCTAATCTAAAGAGGAAGTTTCAATGTGTATTTGAGGGGATCGCTAAACAAGGAAACCCAACACTTCTCAATAAGATCTACACAGAGCTCTACATCACAGAGGGTGGAACAGGAGAGGTCAATAATGAACATGAGCTGAGACAGATTGAGACAACAACCAGGAAACAAGCAAGACCAGAGACTGCAATCAAATGTAACGACATCTTCAACCCCTTAACTGGACAAGACAAACCTATCAGAACTGTGCTGACAAAGGGAGTCGCTGGCATTGGAAAAACAGTCTCTGTGCAGAAGTTTATTCTGGACTGGGCTGAAGGAAAAGCAAATCAGGATGTCCAATTTGTATTTTCATTCCCTTTCCGGGAGCTGAATTTGATGAAAGCGGACAAACACACTTTCATTGAACTTCTTAATCACTTCTCAATGGAAACCAAACAATCAGGAATCTCCAACTATGACAAGTACAAAGTTCTGTTCATCTTTGATGGTCTGGATGAGTGCCGACTGCCCCTAGACTTCCAGAAGAACAAGATCTGTTGTGACGTCACAGAGTCAACCTCAGTGGATGTTCTGCTGACAAATCTCATCAGGGGAAATCTGCTTCCCTCTGCTCTCCTCTGGATAACTACCCGACCTGCAGCAGCCAATAAGATCCCTTCAGGGTGTGTTGACCAGGTGACAGAGGTACGAGGGTTCAATGACCCACAGAAGGAGGAGTACTTCAGGAAGAGATTCAGTGATGAGGACCTGGCCAGCAGAATCATCTCACACATAAAGACATCAAGGAGCCTCCACACCATGTGCCACATTCCAGTCTTCTGTTGGATTTCTGCAATAGTCCTTGAATACATGCTGAAACATAAGAGAGAAGAGATGCCCAAAACTCTGACTGAGATGTACACACACCTTGTGGTGTTTCATACCAAACAGAAGAATGAAAAGTATCTTGGGAAAGAAGAGACAGGTCCAAACTGGAATAAAGAGAGCATTCTGTCACTGGGAAAACTGGCTTTTCAACAGCTTGTGAATGGCAATCTGATTTTCTATGAAGAAGACCTGAAAGAGGCTGGCATTGATGTCAATGAAGCCTCAGTGTACTCAGGATTGTGCACACAGCTCTTTAAAGAGGAATGTGGGCTGTACCAGGACAAGGTGTACTGCTTTGTTCATCTGAGCATTCAGGAGTTTCTGGCTGCTGTATATGTGTTCTTCTCATTCATCAACAACAAAGAGAATCTAATGGCCGAACCGCAATCAACGTCCAGGAACCTTTGTTCGCTGTTCAGAGACAAGCCTAAAGTTACTGTCTACAAGAGTGCTGTGGATAAAGCCTTACAAAGTGAGATGGGAAACCTGGACCTTTTCCTCCGCTTCCTTCTGGGCCTCTCACTGGAGTCCAATCAGAAGCACTTACAAGGTCTACTGACAAGGACAAGAAGCAGCTCACGGAGCCATGAAGAAACAGTGAAGTACATCAAGAAGAAGATCAGAAAGAATCCCTCTCCAGAGAGGAGCATCAATCTGTTCCACTGTCTGAATGAACTGAATGACCATTCTCTAGTGAAGGAGATCCAAAGCTACCTGAGCTCAGGAAGTCTCTCAAAACCCAAACTGTCACCTGCACAGTGGTCAGCTCTGGTCTTTGTGTTGCTGACTTCAGAAAAGGAGCTGGATGTGTTTGACCTGAAGAAATACTCCAGATCAGAGAAAGGTCTTCTGAGGCTGCTGCCAGTGGTCAAAGCCTCCAGAGCTGTTCTGTGAGTAAATAAAATGACATATAAGAACTAATCATCAGGAAGAAATATTCCGTTTAGAGAAAAATATGCATAATAATATGTATATAATATTATGTTGAAAAATATATTGAATAAATGCATTGATGTTCACATTAGTATAACATTATGACCATACAGTTCTAGAAGACAGAAGATGAATCTATATGTTGTTTAAGAGAATAAACCAAATGCATCTGCCATTGTCTTTCTACACTACTGGTGTTAAATTAACAGTGTGTTTGTGAAGTCATGATGATCTCTTTGTCAGGCTGTCAGGCTGTGGAGTCACAGAGGAAGGCTGTGCTTCTCTGGTCTCAGTTCTCAGTTCAAACGCCTCACACCTGAGAGAGCTGGACCTGAGTAACAATGACCTGAAGGATTCAGGAGTGAAGCTGCTCTCTGCTGGACTGGGGAATCCCCACTGTAAACTGGAGACTCTGAGGTCAGTATTCCTGTAGTTGGTCAACAAGTGATAACTGTTCACCAGATCCACATGTGTTTACCAGACACACATAGTCCACACCAAATGTGTTTGGACAGTGAAGCTTACAGTTTTAAATGTGGTGCTGTGCTCCAGCATTTTGGATTTGAGATATAATGTTTCATATTAGGTGACAGGACATAATGTCACCTTCTATTTGAGAGAATTCATACATATATTTTACCGTTTAGATATGAATAGTGAATAATGATGAATAACAAAGTTATAGAGGCACAAATATCAGTATAAATGCTAATTTCCCCTGTTATTGGTAATGGTGAGAGGTTAGCATGTTTTGTTGTAGTCTGTTATTGGTAATGGTGAGAGGTTAGCATGTTTTGTTGTAGTCTCTGTTATTGGTAATGGTGAGAGGTTAGTATGTTTTGTTGTAGCCTCTGTTATTGGTAATGGTGAGAGGTTATCATGTTTTGTTGTAGCCTCTGTTATTGGTAATGGTGAGAGGTTAGCATGTTTTGTTGTAGCCTCTGTTATTGGTAATGGTGAGAGGTTAGCATGTTTTGTTGTAGTCTGTTATTGGTAATGGTGAGAGGTTAGCATGTTTTGTTGTAGCCTCTGTTATTGGTATTGGTGAGAGGTTAGCATGTTTTGTTGTAGCCTCTGTTATTGGTAATGGTGAGAGGTTAGCATGTTTTGTTGTAGCCTCAGTTATTGGTAATGGTGAGAGGTTAGCATGTTTTGTTGTAGCCTCTGTTATTGGTAATGGTGAGAGGTTAGCATGTTTTGTTGTAGCCTCTGTTATTGCTAAGGGTGAGAGGTTAGCATGTTTTGTTGTAGCCTCTGTTATTGGTAATGGTGAGAGGTTAGCATGTTTTGTTGTAGCCTCTGTTATTGGTAATGGTGAGAGGTTAGTATGTTTTGTTGTAGCCTCTGTTATTGGTAATGGTGAGAGGTTAGCATGTTTTGTTGTAGCCTCTGTTATTGGTAATGGTGAGAGGTTAGCATGTTTTGTTGTAGTCTCTGTTATTGGTAATGGTGAGAGGTTAGTATGTTTTGTTGTAGCCTCTGTTATTGGTAATGGTGAGAGGTTACCATGTTTTGTTGTAGCCTCTGTTATTGGTAATGGTGAGAGGTTAGTATGTTTTGTTGTAGCCTCTGTTATTGGTAATGGTGAGAGGTTAGTATGTTTTGTTGTAGCCTCTGTTATTGGTAATGGTGAGAGGTTAGCATGTTTTGTTGTAGCCTCTGTTATTGGTAATGGTGAGAGGTTAGCATGTTTTGTTGTAGCCTCTGTTATTGGTAATGGTGAGAGGTTAGCATGTTTTGTTGTAGCCTCTGTGGTAAAAGTGGTAAAACAGATATGTATTAAAATATCCTCAAATAAAAGGTGACATTATATACTGTTACCTCATATGAAACATTTGATCTGAAATCCAAAATGTTGGAGTATAGAGCCACATTTAAAATGTTAGCTTCACTGTCAAAATAGATATGGTGTGGACTGTATACTCAATACAATCTAAATCTGATACCTCACTGTCATTATAGATATGGTGTGGACTGTATACTCAATACAATCTAAATCTGATACCTCACTGTCTGTCTTTTGAATGATACTGCTTTTTAAACTGGTCTGGTCAGTCAACTCAAATATTTGTACTATACATGCTTCTCTCTACAAGCAACACTTTGATAATTTATAATTTCAAATAATGAAACATTCATTTCTGAGTAGATATGGCAGGTTTCAGGACACAGATATATCTGAAAATGTTAAAAAATATATACTGCCACTATTTTCACCACCAAAGAATATCAGTGTGATTTTAATATGATTCGACTCTTTGCAGGCTATCAGGCTGTCTAGTCACAGAGGAAGTCTGTGCTTCTCTGGTCTCAGCTCTGAGGTCAAACCCCTCACACCTGAGAGAGCTGGACCTGAGCTACAATCACCCAGGAGACTCAGGAGTCAGACTGCTCTCTGCTGGACTGGAGGATCCACACTGCAGACTGGAGAAACTCAAGTATGTAGAGGGTTTATGTCCATGTTCATATCAGACATGTTTGACTTATCAGGCTAGTTAAGACAAACATTCTGACCAACAGTTGGACAAAGTTGTATGTTACTGTGTGTGTGTGTGTGTGTGTGTGTGTGTGTGTGTGTGTGTGTGTGTGTGTGTGTGTGTGTGTGTGTGTGTGTGTGTGTGTGTGTGTGTGTGTGTGTGTGTGTGTGTGTGTGTGTGTGAGTTCAGGTGTATCCCTCAATGACTGTCTGTTCTTCTGCTTACCGCTACAGTGTGGAACATGGTGGAGAGAACACAATGAAACCTGGGCTTAGAAAATGTGAGTGTTGACTGCTGTGAAGAATATGACTAAGAATAAGTCTTAATTCAAGTTAAGTCAAAGTCAAAGACCACCATCATTACTGACTTGGTAATATTAAATATCAGCTGTAGTTCTACAGAAGCAGAAATCAGGGACACCAACGTTTACAAAGAGTTGCTTTGACAATGTGTGTGTGTGTGTGTGTGTGTGTGTGTGTGTGTGTGTGTGTGTGTGTGTGTGTGTGTGTGTGTGTGTGTAATTAATGTGAATAAGTGTGTTTTATATTACCATACAGTATAACATATGATCATTCAACAAGTCTCAAGTTACCTTAACTTCTCCTTTTGATACCTAGAAACATCTACATTAAATGAATTAGTGAAAAGTGAGTTAACATTCTAATGTGAATGATGATGATTTCTAATATTGTGTCTGGTTTCATCCATCAGATGTCTGTGATCTCACACTGGACCTAAACACAGTAGACAGACTCCTCTCTCTGTCTGAGGAGAACAGAAAGGTGACATGGAGGAGAGAGAAGCAGCCGTATCCTGATCACCCAGAGAGATTTGAGGACTGTAGACAGGTGCTGTGTAGAGAGGGTCTGACTGGGCGCTGTTACTGGGAGGTAGAGTGGAGTGGGAGAGGGGCTGGTATAGGAGTGACATATAAAGGAATCAGCAGGAGAGGAGGGGTTAAGGACTGTTGTCTTGGATACAATGATAAGTCCTGGAGTTTGATCTGCTCTGACAACAGTTACATTGCCTGGCACAATAATAATCACACTACCATAGACGTCCCCTCCTCCGGCTCCCACAGAGTAGGAGTGTATCTGGACTGGCCAGCCGGCACTCTGTCCTTCTATAGAGCCTCCTCTGACACACAGACCCACCTGTACACATTCACCTCCACATTCACTGAGCCCCTCTATCCAGGGTTTAGGGTTTATGATGTTGACTCCTCAGTGTCAATAATAACATGACACACACTGGAAACACACGTGCTGAACACACACACAGACACAGACTGGACACACACACACAGACTGGACACACACACACAGACTGGACACACACACACAGACTGGACACACACACACAGACTGGACACACACACACACAGACTGGACACACACACACAGACTGGACACACACACACACACAGACTGGACACACACACACACACAGACTGGACACACACACACACAGACTGGACACACACACACACACTGGACACACGCACACACACACACTGGACACACGCACTCACACACACTGGACACACACACTCACACACACTGGACACACACACACACTGGACACACACACACACAGGACACACACACACACTGGACACACACACACACACACTGGACACACACACACACACTGGACACACACACACACTGGACACACACACACACACACACTGGACACACACACACTCACACTGGACACACACACACTCACACTGGACACACACACCCACACACTGGACACACACACACACTCACACTGGACACACACACACACTCACACTGGACACACACAGACAGACACACTGGACACACACACACACTCACACTGGACACACACAGACAGACACACTGGACACACACACACACTCACACTGGACACACACACACACACACTCACACTGGACACACACACACACACACACTCACACTGGACACACACACACACACACACTCACACTGGACACACACACCCACACACTGGACACACACACACACTCACACTGGACACACACACACACACACACACACACTCACACTGGACACACACACAGACACACTGGACACACACACTGGACACACACACACACTCACTGGACAGATACACACACACACTGGACACACACAGACACACACACACACACTCACTGGACAGATACACACACACTGGACAGATACACAGACACACACACACACACACTGGACAAACACACACACCCACACCCACACTGGACAAACACACACACCCACACACACACTGGACACACAGGACACACACACACACTGGACACACAGGACACACACACACACTGGACAAACAAACACACACGTCTTCCTATAATTGTGAGAATGTTAAAATACCAATGTGATCATTTGTTGTCTTTTATGTTGAATAACAAATTGTATAATTATATATGGACATATACTCCATAGTTGTACAAGTAAACAAGGATATATTGTACTTTTCATAATAAAACATAGTTGAAACAAGAAAAGCATGTTAATTGTGAAAACAGTTTGGTTATTTATGTTACGTTTCCTCTGTCAGGTTGACGTTAACCTGCGACTGGTTGAAACATGAAACTAATATGAAATGAAATACAAAACAATTAAATATGTGAAAATTATTTAAAAATATTGTACAGCAGAGTGTTGTAATGCAGGGTTACTATAGAAACATACTTATATTACTATAGCAACAGAGTTCACTCTCACTCTGCTCCCTCTGCTCTCTCTTGCTGTCTGCTCTCGCTGCTCTGCTGTTCTCTCTTTTCTCTGCTCCCTCTCGCTTTCTGCTCTCTCTTGCTCTCTCTGCTCTCTCAGCACTCTCTGCTCTCTGCTCTTTGCTGTCGCTCTGCTTTCACTCTCTGCTCTGCTCTCTCTTTTCTCTGCTCTCTCTCTGCCATCGCTTCTCTCTGCTCTATCTCTCACTCTCTGCTCTCTCTCTGCTCTATCCCTCCCTGCTCTCTCTTGCTCTCTTCTCTCTCAGCCTGCTCTCTGCTCTCTCTGCTCTGCTGTTTTCTCTGCTCTCTCTCTGCTCTCTCTCTAATCTCTCTGCTCTGCTCTTTTCTCTGCTCTGCTGTTCTCTCTTTTCTCTGCTCTCTGCTCTATTCCTCTCTCTGCTCTCCCTGCTCTGTCAGCACTCTCAGCTCTCTGTTCTCTCTGCTCTATCTCTCTCTCTTCTCTCTCACTCTGCCCTCCCTCTGCTCTCTGCTCTCTCCCTCTGCTCTCTCTCTCTGTTCTCAAATCTTTCTGCTCTCTCTCTGCTCTCTTCCTCTCGCTCTGCTCTCTCAGCCTGCTCTCTTCTCTCTCTGTTCTCTGATCACTCTCTCCCTCTCTCTTTTCTCTGCTCTCTCTCTCTCTGCCCTCCCTGCTCTCTCTCTGTTCTCTCAGCCTGCTTTCTGCTCTCTCTCTACTCTCTCTTTCTGCTCTCGCTCTCTGCGCTCTCTCTCTCTGCTCTCTCTGTTCTCTCTACCTCTCTGCTCCCTCTCTGCCCTCTGCTCTCTCTGCCCACTCTCATCTCTCTCTCTCTGCTCTCTCCCTACTCTCTCTGTTCTCTCTCCCTACACTCTTTCTCTTTCTGCTCTCTGCTCTCTCTCTGCCCTCTCTGCTCTCTCTCCCTCTCTGCTCTCTCTCCCTCTGCGCTCTCTCCCTCTGCTCTCTGCTCTCTCTGTTCTCTGCTCTCTCTCTGCTCTGCTGCTCTTTCTCTTTTCTCTGCTCTTTCTGCTCTCTCGTTCTCTGCTCTCATTCTCTGCTTTCTCTCTCTTCTCTCTCACTCTCTGCTCTCTCTCTCTGCACTCTCAGCCTACTTTCTGCTCTCTCTCACTCTGCTCTCTGTCCTCTCTCTCACTCTGCTCTCTCTTTCGCTGCTCTCTCAGCCTGCTTTCTGCTCTCTCTCTCTCTCTAATCTCTCTTTCTGCTCTCTCTCTGTTCTCTCTCCCTCTCTGCTCTCTCTGCGCCCTCTCTCTACCCTCTCTACTCTCTCTCTCTGTTCTCTCTCCCCCTTTGCTCTCTCTTTCTCTGCTCTCTCAGCCTGCTTTCTGCTCTCTCTCTCTCTCTACTCTCTCTGCGCTACCTCTCTCTGCTCTCTCTCCCTCTCTGCTCTCTCTTCTTTCACTCTCGCTACTCTCTCTCTTTCTGCTCTCTGCCCTCTCTGCTCTCTCTCCCTCTGCACTCTCTGCTCTCTTTCTGCTCTCTTCTCTCTCCCCCTGCTCTCTCTCCCTCTCTTCTCCCTCACGCTGCTCTCTCTGCTCTCTCCCTCTCTCAGCCTGTTCTCTGCTCTCTCTCTGTTCTCTGATCACTCTCTCCCTACTCTCTCTCTCTTTCTGCTCTCTGCTCTCTCTCTGCTCTCTCTGTTCTCTCTACCACTCTGTTCCCTCTCTGCCCTCTGCTCTCTCTGCCCTCTCTCATCTCTCTGCTCTCTCCCTACTCTCTCTCCCTCTCTGCTCTCTCCCTCTGATCTCTCTGTTCTCTGCTCTCTCTCTGCTCTGCTGCTCTTTCTCTTTTCTCTGCTCTTTCTGCTCTCTCACTCACTCTGCTCTCTCTCTCTGCACTCTCAGCCTACTTTCTGCTCTCTCTCTCTGCTCTCTGTCCTCTCTCTCACTCTCTGCTCTCTCGTTCGCTGCTCTCTCAGCCTGCTTTCTGCTCTCTCTCTTTCTGCTCTCTCTCTCTGTTCTCTCTCCCTCTGCTCCCTCTCTGCGCTCTCTCTCTCTGCCCTCTCTACTCTCTCTCTCTGTTCTCTCTCCCCCTCTGCTCTCTCTTTCTCTGCTCTCTCAGCCTGCTTTCTGCTCTCTCTCTCTCTCTCTCTCTCTGCTCTCCCTGCCCTCTCTCTTCTCTCTCTCTCTCTGCGCTCTCCCTACTCTCTCTCTTTCTGCTCTCTGCCCTCTCTGCTCTCTCTCCCTCTGCACTCTCTGCTCTCTCCCTCTGCTCTCTGCTCTCTTTCTGCTCTCTCTCTCTGCCCTCTCTCCCTCTCTTCTCCCTCACGCTGCTCTCTCTCTCTGCTCTCTCCCTCTCTCAGCCTGTTCTCTGCTCTCTCTCTGTTCTCTGATCACTCTCTCCCTACTCTCTTTGTCTTTCTGCTCTCTGCTCTCGTTCTCTGCTCTCTCACTCCCTCTGCTCTCTCTCTGCCCTCTGCTCTCTCACTCCCTATGCTCTCTCTGCTCTCTCTCTTCTCTCTCTCTGCTCTCTTCTCTCTCTGCTCTCTCTCTTTTCTCTGCTCTCTCTGATCTCTCTTTCTGTTCTCTGCTCTCTCTACCCTCTCTCTGCTCTCTCAGCCTGCTCTCCGGTCTCTCCCTCTCTCTCTAATGCTCTCTGCTCTCTCTGCTCTCTTCTCTCTGCTCTCTCAGCCTGCTCTCTGCTCTCTCGCTCTGCACTCTCGCTCTGCTCTCTCTACTCTCTCAGCCTGCTCTCTCTCTGCTCTCACCCTCTCGCTCTCTCTGCTCTCTATTTTCTCTGCTCTCTCAGCCTGCTCTCTGCTCTCTCTCTCTCTCACACTCTCTCTCTCTGCCCTCTCTTCTCTCTCACTCCCTCTGCTCTCTGTTCTCTGCTCTCTCTCTCTGCCCTCTCCTCTCTCACTCCCTATGCTCTCTCTGCTCTCTGTTCTCTGCTCTCTTCCTCTGCTCTCTCTCTGCTCTCTCGCGCTCTTCTCTCTCTTCTCTCTCCTCTCTCTGCTGCTCTCTCTCTTTTCTCTGCTCTCTCTTTCTGTTCTCTGCTCTCTCAGCCTGCTCTCCGGTCTCTCCCTCTCTCTCTAATGCTCTCTGCTCTCTCAGCCTGCTCTCTTCTCTCTGCTCTCTCAGCCTGCTCTCTGCTCTCTCGCTCTGCTCTCTACTCTCTCAGCCTGCTCTTTGCTCTCTCTCTCTCCCTCTCTCACTCTGTTCTCTTGCTCTGCTCTCTGCTCTCACCCTCTCGCTCTCTCAGCCTGCTCTCTTCTCTCTGCTCTCTCAGCCTGCTCTCTGCTCTCTCGCTCTGCTCTCTCGCTCTGCTCTCTCGCTCTGCTCTCTCTCTGCTCTCACCCTCTCGCTCTCTCTGCTCTCTCTCTCACACTCTCTCTCTCTGCTCTCTCTCGCTGTATATCTTCACAGGGGTGCAGTTTGGACAATCACCACTTGATGTCAGTGTTAAACCAGAAGTGATGAAAACAACATCACTGCAGAGAGAGAGAGTCTAATATACTGATATACAGTGCATTCAGAAAGTATTCAGACCCCTTGACTTTTTACACATTTTGTCACGTTACAGCCTTTTCCCCTCATCAATCTACACACAATAACCCAGAATTACAAAGCAACAACTGTTTATTTTATGTGTGCACATTTTTATAAAAAAAACTTAGGATATCACATTTACATAAGTATTCAGACCCTTTACTCAGTACTTTGTTGAAGCACCTTTGGCAGCGATTACAGCCTTAAGTCTTCTTGGGTTTGATGCTACAAGCTTGGCACACCTGTATTTGGGGAGTTTCTCACATTATTCTCTGCAGATCCTCTCAAGCTCTGTCAGGTTGGATGAGGAGCGTCGCTGTACAGCTTTTTTCAGGTCTCTCCAGAGATGTTCGATCGGGTTCAAGTCCGGGCTTAGGATCATTGTCCTGTTGTCCAGTCTGTGTATACTATACTGGGAGGGTAGAGAGTCAGAACAGATAGAGGATCTGGAGCCCTGAGGGGGAGAGAGAGAGGGAGGGTAGAGAGTCAGAACAGAGGGAAAGAGAGAGAGAGGGAGGGGAGAGAGTCAGAACAGAGGGAAAGAGAGAGAGGGAGGGTAGAGAGTCAGAACAGAGGGAAAGAGAGAGAGGGAGGGTAGAGAGTCAGAACAGAGGGAAAGAGAGAGAGAGGGAGGGTAGAGTCAGAACAGAGGGAAAGAGAGAGAGAGGGAGGGGAGAGAGTCAGAACAGAGGGAAAGAGAGAGAGGGAGGGGAGAGAGTCAGAACAGAGGGAAAGAGAGAGAGGGAGGGTAGAGAGTCAGAACAGAGGGAAAGAGAGAGAGGGGGAGGGTAGAGAGTCAGAACAGAGGGAAAGAGAGAGAGGGGGAGTGGAGAGAGTCAGAACAGAGGGAAAGAGAGAGAGAGGGAGGGGAGAGAGTCAGAACAGAGGGAAAGAGAGAGAGGGAGGGTAGAGAGTCAGAACAGAGGGAAAGAGAGAGAGGGAGGGTAGAGAGTCAGAACAGAGGGAAAGAGAGAGAGAGGGAGGGTAGAGTCAGAACAGAGGGAAAGAGAGAGAGAGGGAGGGGAGAGAGTCAGAACAGAGGGAAAGAGAGAGAGGGAGGGGAGAGAGTCAGAACAGAGGGAAAGAGAGAGAGGGAGGGTAGAGAGTCAGAACAGAGGGAAAGAGAGAGAGGGGGAGGGTAGAGAGTCAGAACAGAGGGAAAGAGAGAGAGGGGGAGTGGAGAGAGTCAGAACAGAGGGAAAGAGAGAGAGAGGGAGGGTAGAGAGTCAGAACAGAGGAAAGAGAGAGAAAGGGATGGTAGAGAGTCAGAACAGAGGGAAAGAGAGAGAGAGAGGGAGTGGAGACAGAGGATGTGTGGAGGTTGCTTTATATTTGGTAATTGTGGGCCTTTGAGCCCTGATGAGCTGGGTGACATCAGTGATTCTCTGAGAGATATGAGCTGCTGTGGAGGGAGAGCAAGAGAGAGAGAGGTGGAGAGGGAGAGAGAGATGGAGAGATTAGTCAGCAGAAATTATTCAGGACGACGTTCATCTTTAAATGTACTTCTTCATTTCTCTCTTTCCCCACTGAAGAAGATAAAGGACACACACACACAGACACACACACACAAACACGAGGGGTAGGTAATCAGGAATTCCTCCCATGGTGTGTGCTTTGATTTTAGTCCCCTTCTCATTAACTAGCTGCTGACAGTGACCAGAGATGGCTAGATTGAGATAGAGGTGTGTGTGTGTGTGTGTGTGTGTGTGGTGTGGTGTGGTGTGGTGTGGTGTGTGTGTGTGTGTGTGTGTGTGCAAGCGTTTTTACGTGTGTGTTTTTGAGAGAGAGTTAACGGGACTTTCGATAAGAATGACACACACAGCCCTGATTCCATTTTCTGCTTTGTGTTTCAATTAGGTCTTAGTGGAATAGAGACATGTGATTCATGAACCATTACTGCTGTTGGAAAACGACAGAAAGAGAGAAAGAAGGACAGGAAGCAGTCCGTTCTGAACTGCTTCAAGGTCAGAAGTTGGTCATGATGTTTCTCTGAAACACAGAACACTAAAGTTGGTCATGATGTTTCTCTAAAACACAGAACACTAAAGTTGGTCGTGATGTTTCTCTAAAAAAGTAAAGACTAAAGTTGGTCATGATGTTTCTCTGAAACAGAACACTAAAGTTGGTCATGATGTTTCTCTAAAACACAGAACACTAAAGTTGGTCGTGATGTTTCTCTAAAACAGTAAAGACTAAAGTTGGTCATGATGTTTCTCTAAAACAGAACACTAAAGTTGGTCATGATGTTTCTCTAAAACACAGAACACTAAAGTTGGTCATGATGTTTCTCTAAAACAGTAAAGACTAAAGTTGGTCATGATGTTTCTCTGAAACACAGAACACTAAAGTTGGTCATGATGTTTCTCTAAAACAGTAAAGACTAAAGTTGGTCATGATGTTTCTCTGAAACACAGAACACTAAAGTTGGTCATGATGTTTCTCTTAAACACAGAACACTAAAGTTGGTCATGATGTTTCTCTAAAACAGTAAAGACTAAAGTTGGTCATGATGTTTCTCTGAAACACAGAACACTAAAGTTGGTCATGATGTTTCTCTAAAACAGTAAAGACTAAAGTTGGTCATGATGTTTCTCTAAAACAGTAAAGACTAAAGTTGGTCATGATGTTTCTCTGAAACACAGAACACTAAAGTTGGTCATGATGTTTCTCTTAAACACAGAACACTAAAGTTGGTCATGATGTTTCTCTAAAACACAGAACACTAAAGTTGGTCATAAGCAGAGGTCTAGCAGAGCCAAAGTGCTGTTGTATATTTCAACAAGCTGTTCCTGTGTCACTGAATAGCCGATACCATGAATGTCCTTTACAAGAAAAGACTCAGCTACATAGATGCTGCCAAGATGAAGATGTTGGACCATATTGCAGATGTTCTCTTTGCACAAAGGATGCTAAACAATGGAGAGTTGGAAAGTATCCAGTCTATAGGAGGTACTCGTGACAAGGCCCGGGCCCTGATTGACACTGCCAGAAGTAAGGGAGGTATTACTAGTAATAGCTTGATGGCAACATGGGAAAATTACCCTGGATCATCCTCAGTAGGTAATGGTAATGTTATGTTACCTAAGGAAATAGTCTCAATTTTTTGGGACAATATAACCCGGGATGATATTGAGAAGATGAAGTTTGTTATGAGCGAGATAGAGGTCACGCATCGACACCGCATCAGTGGACCTGCAATATGTGACAGATAGAACCGGGTTAGCAGATGTTATGGCATTGCATTACGGAGCAGCATCATAATAAACATCAAGGTGACAGAGAAGGTGTTGAATATACTTTGCGACCTTGACAGAGGACAGTTGAAAAGATTCAGATTCAGTTGAAGAGCTTATCAGAAACACCAACTGACCTGCAAAAAGTGCTGAAGGAACATGTTCAACATGACCAGTTACCTGGATCCCATTTACAAAACACTGAGGGAAATGAACCAAAACAGCCTGGCAGACCAGTTGAAAACGTACATATCCTCAGTCCCTAGGATATGTAGTCAATGATGAACTGTGTTTACTACACTGAACAGTATTAGGTCTATAAATGTCCCTAGGATATGTAGTCAATGATAAACTGTTTTTACTACACTGAACAGTGTTAGTTCTATAAATGTGCCATTGCAAAATGTCTCTATTGAGCTATAGCTTGGTGATATGTACCACTGCTTTGTTTTGTGATAAACTGCTCAATAAACCCGAGTGACAACAATGTATACTGTGCATGTCTCTACACACACAAACGGGCTAAGTAGAGTACAACTTTCATTATAATGAAGTACATCCTTTTTGTAATTACACTTTGTACCAGTAACAACATCCAAATATTTTACCTGCCAACAAATAAATGATGTTATTCCTGGTTGTTTCAGTTACTCAGTGGCAGTAGTAGGATTATGGTGTTATTCCTGGTTGTTTCAGTTACTCAGTGGCAGTAGTAGGATTATGGTGTTATTCCTGGTTGTTTCAGTTACTCAGTGGCAGTAGTAGGATTATGATGTTATTCCTGGTTGTTTCAGTTACTCAGTGGCAGTAGTAGGATTATGGTGTTATTCCTGGTTGTTTCAGTTACTCAGTGACAGTAGTAGGATTATGATATTATTCCTGGTTGTTTCAGTTACTCAGTGGCAGTAGTAGGATTATGGTGTTATTCCTGGTTGTTTCAGTTACTCAGTGGCAGTAGTAGGATTATGGTGTTATTCCTGGTTGTTTCAGTTACTCAGTGGCAGTAGTAGGATTATGGTGTTATTCCTGGTTGTTTCAGTTACTCAGTGGCAGTAGTAGGATTATGGTGTTATTCCTGGTTGTTTCAGTTACTCAGTGGCAGTAGTAGGATTATGATGTTATTCCTGGTTGTTTCAGTTACTCAGTGGCAGTAGTAGGATTATGGTGTTATTCCTGGTTGTTTCAGTTACTCAGTGACAGTAGTAGGATTATGATATTATTCCTGGTTGTTTCAGTTACTCAGTGGCAGTAGTAGGATTATGGTGTTATTCCTGGTTGTTCCAGTTACTCAGTGACAGTAGTAGGATTATGATATTATTCCTGGATGTTTCAGTTACTCAGTGACAGTAGTAGGATTATGGTGTTATTCCTGGTTGTTTCAGTTACTCAGTGGCAGTAGTAGGATTATGGTGTTATTCCTGGTTGTTTCAGTTACTCAGTGGCAGTAGTAGGATTATGGTGTTATTCCTGGTTGTTTCAGTTACTCAGTGGCAGTAGTAGGATTATGGTGTTATTCCTGGTTGTTTCAGTTACTCAGTGGCAGTAGTAGGATTATGATGTTATTCCTGGTTGTTTCAGTTACTCAGTGGCAGTAGTAGGATTATGGTGTTATTCCTGGTTGTTTCAGTTACTCAGTGACAGTAGTAGGATTATGATGTTATTCCTGGTTGTTTCAGTTACTCAGTGGCAGTAGTAGGATTATGGTGTTATTCCTGGTTGTTCCAGTTACTCAGTGGCAGTAGTAGGATTATGGTGTTATTCCTGGTTGTTTCAGTTACTCAGTGGCAGTAGTAGGATTATGGTGTTATTCCTGGTTGTTTCAGTTACTCAGTGGCAGTAGTAGGATTATGGTGTTATTCCTGGTTGTTTCAGTTACTCAGTGGCAGTAGTAGGATTATGATATTATTCCTGGTTGTTTCAGTTACTCAGTGGCAGTAGTAGGATTATGGTGTTATTCCTGGTTGTTTCAGTTACTCAGTGGCAGTAGTAGGATTATGGTGTTATTCCTGGTTGTTTCAGTTACTCAGTGGCAGTAGTAGGATTATGGTGTTATTCCTGGTTGTTTCAGTTACTCAGTGGCAGTAGTAGGATTATGGTGTTATTCCTGGTTGTTTCAGTTACTCAGTGGCAGTAGTAGGATTATGGTGTTATTGTAATAGCTGTCGCTTTCCTCATCCTCAGATGAGGTGAGGAGAGAAGGATCTTCAGACCAAAATGCGGAGTCAGGGAAATATGCCATCTTTATTATAAATACGATGGTCACGTAACAAAACAAAACACTTTCAAAACTACAAAATAACAAAACGACGTACAACGGAACCTGAACATAAACTCACATAGACAAACGTAAACTCACGAACAGGAACGTACATCAAAACGCACGAACAGCCAAACAGTCCCATATGTGAAAAAACACATCGACAACGACGAAGACATCACAGGAGACAATCACCCACCAACAAACAGTGAGAATGCCCTACCTAAATATGACTCTTAATTAGAGGCAAACGCAAACCACCTGCCTCTAATCAAGAGCCATACCAGGCAAACCGAAACCAACATAGAAACAGATAACATAGAATGCCCACCCAACCTCACGTCCTGACCAACTAACACACAAAAACTAACATAAATAGGTCAGGAACGTGACAGTACCCCCCCCACAAGGTGCGAACTCCGGACGCACCAGCACAAAGTCTAGGGGAGGGTCTGGGTGGGCATCTAACCACGGTGGTGGCTCAGGCTCCGGGCGCGGTTCCCACCCCACCATAATCCATCCTAGCCCCCTCCCTTCAAGAATGTCCACCCTCTTACTTCCCCTACAAAATCCTCCTAATAACATATCTAATAATGACCATACCGGGACAGAGAGATAAACCAAGACAGAGGGATAGATAAGACTATAGAGGTAGATAAAGATAGAGAGGGAGATCAGGATAGAGGGGCAACTCCGGACTGAAAGGCAGCTCCGGACAGAGAGACAGCTCTGGACTGATGGGCAGTTCTGGGTATCTAGCCTTTTCAGGCTGAAGAGCAGCTCATGGCTGACTGACGACTCTCGATGCTCATGGCTGGCTGACGGCTCTCGACGCTCATGGCAGGCTGACGGCTCTCGACGCTCATGGCAGGCTGACGGCTCTCGACGCTCATGGCAGGCTGACGGCTCTCGACGCTCATGGCAGGCTGACGGCTCTCGACGCTCATGGCGCTCTGACGGCTCTGGCTGCTCATGGCGCTCTGACGGCTCTGGCTGCTCATGGCGCTCTGACGGCTCTGGCTGCTCATGGCTCGCTGGCGGCTCTGGCAGATCCTGTCTGGTTGGCGGCTCTGGCAGATCCTGTCTGGTTGGCGGCTCTGGCAGATCCTGTCTGGTTGGCGGCTCTGGCAGATCCTGTCTGGTTGGCGGCTCTGGCAGATCCTGTCTGGTTGGCGGCTCTGGCAGATCCTGTCTGGCTGACGGCTCTAGCGGCTCCTGTCTGGCTGACGGCTCTAGCGGCTCCTGTCTGGCTGACGGCTCTGTAGGCTCATGGCAGACGGGCGGCTTTGCAGGCTCATGGCAGACGGGCGGCTTTGCAGGCTCCTGGCAGACGGATGGCTCAGACGGCGCTGGGGAGACGGATGGCTCAGATGGCGCTGGGGAGACGGATGGCTCAGATGGCGCTGGGGAGACGGATGGCTCAGATGGCGCTGGGGAGACGGATGGCTCAGATGGCGCTGGGGAGACGGATGGCTCAGATGGCGCTGGGGAGACGGATGGCTCTGGCCGGATATGGCGCACTGTAGACCTGGTGCGTGGTGCCGGAACTGGAGGCACCGTGCTAATGACAAGCACCTTCCTACTAGTGCGGGGAGCAGGGACAGGGCACACTGTATTCTCAAAGCCTACTCTATCCCTGATGCGTGGTACCGGCACTGGTGACACCGGGCTGAGGACAAGCACATCAGGATTAGTAGGGGGAGAAGATACAGTGGGTTCAGGGCTCTGGAGACGCACTGGTAGCTTAGTGCGTGGGGCCGGAACTGGAGGCACCGGGCTAGATACACGCACTACAGGGAGAGTGCGTGGAGGAGGAACAAGGCTCAGGATACGCACTGGTAGCCTAGTGCGTAGTGTATACACTGTAGGTACTAGGCTGGGGCGGGGAGGTGGTGCCGGAAATACCGGACCGTGGAGGCGTACTGGCACTCTTGAGCATTGAGCTTGCCCAACCTTACCTGGTTGAATACTCCCGGTTGCCCGACCAATGCGGGGAGGTGGAATAACCCGCACCGGGCTATGTAGGCGAACCGGGGAAACCATGCGTAAGGCAGGTGCCATGTATGCCGGCCCGAGGAGACGCACTGGAGACCAGACGCGTTGAGCCGGCCTCATGACACCTGGCTCAATACCCAATCTAGCCCTACCAGTGCGGGGAGGTGGAATAACCCGCACTGGGCTATGCACTCGTACAGGAGACACCGTGCGCTCTACTGCGTAACACGGCGCCTGCCCGTACTCCCGCTCTCCACGGTAAGCCTGGGAAGTGGGCGCAGGTCTCCTACCTGCCCTTGGCCCACTATCTCCTAGCCCCCCCCCAAGAAATTTTTGGGAATTACTCACGGGCTTTTTTGGCTTCCGTGCCAGACGCGTTCCCTCATAGCTCCGGTTCCTCTCCTCGGTAGCCTCTGCTCTCCTCCGTGCCTCCAGCTCAGCTTTGGGACGGCGATTTTCTCCTGCCTTAGCCCAGGGACCTTCTCCATTCATTATTTGCTCCCATGTCCAGAAATCCTTTCTCTCCTGTCCCTTACTCCGTTTCGTTTTCCCTTGCCGCTTGGTCTTAGCTTGGTGGGTGATTCTGTAATAGCTGTCGCTTTCCTCATCCTCAGATGAGGTGAGGAGAGAAGGATCTTCAGACCAAAATGCGGAGTCAGGGAAATATGCCATCTTTATTATAAATACGATGGTCACGTAACAAAACAAAACACTTTCAAAACTACAAAATAACAAAACGACGTACAACGGAACCTGAACATAAACTCACATAGACAAACGTAAACTCACGAACAGGAACGTACATCAAAACGCACGAACAGCCAAACAGTCCCATATGTGAAAAAACACATCGACAACGACGAAGACATCACAGGAGACAATCACCCACCAACAAACAGTGAGAATGCCCTACCTAAATATGACTCTTAATTAGAGGCAAACGCAAACCACCTGCCTCTAATCAAGAGCCATACCAGGCAAACCGAAACCAACATAGAAACAGATAACATAGAATGCCCACCCAACCTCACGTCCTGACCAACTAACACACAAAAACTAACATAAATAGGTCAGGAACGTGACAGTTATTCCTGGTTGTTTCAGTTACTCAGTGGCAGTAGTAGGATTATGATGTTATTCCTGGTTGTTTCAGTTACTCAGTGGCAGTAGTAGGATTATGGTGTTATTCCTGGTTGTTTCAGTTACTCAGTGGCAGTAGTAGGATTATGGTGTTATTCCTGGATGTTTCAGTTACTCAGTGGCAGTAGTAGGATTATGGTGTTATTCCTGGTTGTTTCAGTTACTCAGTGGCAGTAGTAGGATTATGGTGTTATTCCTGGTTGTTTCAGTTACTCAGTGGCAGTAGTAGGATTATGGTGTTATTCCTGGTTGTTTCAGTTACTCAGTGACAGTAGTAGGATTATGGTGTAATTGCTACACTTACCTGATATCTTGATACTGTTTTAATAGACCTGTGACCATTTATTTGTAGAGTCATCATTATCACTCAGCATCATTTAAATGTGTAACCGGTAGACACTTTCTAATGTTCCCATGCAGGTCGCCTTCAATGTATCTGTTCACAGTGAAAATGTGCTGGATGAACAAACATGCCTTATAGATAAGGTTACCTTGTTTACACCAGATCGTGTTTGGGTGGCACGGCAACAGGTCCAAAGTCAATCAGCTACTAACAGCTCCCACCTTAGACTCCCAAACAGAGAAGCTTGTTATTCTGTAGTTGACATAGCTAATAGAATGACCTATCTGGTGTGGATGTTTGCTCACCATGGAGATAGCAGTAGCTGGGTGAATCATTCACACTTGGACAGTCTGAGCTTCATTGACATAACAGCTGAAACCCCCCCCCGGCGCTGGATGTTCCGAGCCCCATATACATAACAGTGGTTGGACGATCTACCTTGGTGTTGGAGCCCCATATACATAACAGTGGTTGGACGATCTACCTTGGTGTTGGAGCCCCATATACATAACAGTGGTTGGACGATCTACCTTGGTGTTGGAGCCCCATATACATAACAGTGGTTGGACGATCTACCTTGGTGTTGGAGCCCCATATACATAACAGTGGTTGGACGATCTACCTTGGTGTTGGAGCCCCATATACATAACAGTGGTTGGACGATCTACCTTGGTGTTGGAGCCCCATATACATAACAGTGGTTGGACGATCTACCTTGCTCTGGGTGTTGGAGCCCCATATACATAACAGTGGTTGGACGATCTACCTTGCTCTGGGTGTTGGAGCCCCATGGAGATAACATTAGTTGGGTGAGTCATCTGTACTTGGAAAGTGTGAGTTTCATCTGCATAACAGCGGTTGGAAGACCCAGCTGCGGCCGGAGGTGTCAGCTCTGTTTGGATTGTATGAGCAATGTTAGATGAACAGCGGGTGGAAGACCCAGCTGCGGCCAGAGGTGTCAGCTCTGTTTGGATTGTATGAGCAATGTTAGATGAACAGCGGGTGGAAGACCCAGCTGCGGCCAGAGGTGTCAGCTCTGTTTGGATTGTATGAGCAATGTTAGATGAACAGCGGGTGGAAGACCCAGCTGCGGCCGGAGGTGTCAGCTCTGTTTGGATTGTATGAGCAATGTTAGATGAACAGCGGTTGGGCGACTCAGGAGTTATTGGACGATTCGAGGTTATGTGCATAACATCGGAATGGACAATTCAGCAGTGATTGGACGTATCGGAAGCCCGTAGAAACAGCAGTGGTTGGACGTATCGGAAGCCCGTAGAAACAGCAGTGGTTGGACGTATCAGAAGCCTGTAGAAACAGCAGTGGTTGGACGTATCGGAAGCCTGTAGAAACAGCAGTGGTTGGACGTATCGGAAGCCCGTAGAAACAGCAGTGGTTGGACGTATCGGAAGCCCGTAGAAACAGCAGTGTTTGGACGTATCGGAAGCCCGTAGAAACAGTAGTGGTTGGACGTATCGGAAGCCCGTAGAAACAGCAGTGGTTGGATACACAACCCACAGTGAGACATTGAAACTAGGTCACCTCAGGTTGACACCTAAGCAGTGAAACAGGAAAGATACATATAGTCTACCTGATGACACATTGTGGTGATTACTTCAAACGGCCTTGAAGCTTTTAGGAGGAGCCTCAGCTACATATATAAGATTAGTTACACAGACAGTGGAACATTCAGTGTATATTTGCAGCTGAACCATGGACATGGTGTGAAGTACTTTACAAAACAACAAGAATTAGAAAGAAAAGATAGAATGTCACATGACGTTTATTCAACATACAATAACAGAGGCGAATGGTACTACCAGCATCCCAATATGGGCCTAAGAGTTGAGGAATATACACAGTTGAGGGAATCTACACCCTCTCCCTTGTGCAACATACAGCAGAGAAGGTGGCATGAAAGAGCCTCTAATGACAGGCTGTATGACACAGAGGACCACAACACATATCAACACGACCTTCTGGTTCCACACAATGTACCTGTGTACCCTAGACACCCCCAACCCTTTGACTTAAGACGTAGGTCTGACAAAAACAGGTTACAACAAGTTAGTCATGACATAGGACTGTCACCGAAGACCAAGGGTTACGATGGACCGCCAACTCGGTACAACAAACGGCCACAAAACGTTTGTCATGCTCCTACCACAGCAAAGGTGAAACGCTGTATACCTCTGGAATGGATCCCTGTGAAGGACAACCTGCCAAAACACAACGCAAGACTGGTGAGAGACAATGTAGGCGAAGCAAAGAACCCAATACAGGCCTTAATGCTCAAAGGTTGTGTCCCGAAGTCTCCTGTAGCAGCGGCCGCAATGGTGGTCTTGGTAGCAGCGTCACATCAGCAAAGATTGGCAGATATGAAAACAGGTTTGCTTCACAAAGCCGCAGCATACCTAGATCACATAGATCGCCCACTGGCCCACATCAAAAACGTGGGGATCTGGACAATATTAAGAATAGAGCGGTCGACATGTCCTACAATCAACCTGGTTCTCAGTCCAGCCTTAAGGGGAGTTACAGAAAGAGGACCTGGATGTTCAACAGGAGACCAAACAACAGTGAAGAAGTAGACAATAGCACATCAGCGGTTCTACACCATGTCACAGATACCAATGAGGAGGCTAACCTACCTAGAGAACCAGGTGCAGATGATAGCGGAGATGAAAGCAACACAAGTTCCTCCAGTGACTCTGTTCACACTAGCGATGATGACAAGGAGGACTGTCACAATTCTGTACCCAAACATGTCGCGGAAAGGGTATCCTCTCCAGTCAAACATAGTGTACCTATCAAACAAAAAAGTACCAGAGTGGCTGGAGTCCAACAAGACCCTGATACTGAACCATGTGTATCTGCCAGAGTATCAGTATACAGAGGATGCTGCCTGTTCTGGGACGGTATGCACTGTGCCTAATTCCCCCACCACAGATGACACAGAGCCTGTGTCGGCCCCAGCCGGGGCGACCTCTGATGAGACGCAGACCCAGGAGCCAGACTCTGATGAGACTCAGGCCAATGATGTAGTGTCTGCTGAGACTGTGTCTGCAGAGACTCAGACCCCAGAATCTGCTGAGAGACAGACCGAGGAGCCAGACTCTGATGAGACTCAGACCAAGGAGCCAGACTCTGATGAGACTCAGACCAAGGAGCCAAACTGATGAGACTCAGACCAAGGAGCCAGACTCTGATGAGACTGAGACCAAGGAGCCAGACTCTGATGAGACTCAGGCCAATTATGTAGTGTCTGCTGAGACTGTGTCTGCAGAGACTCAGACCCCAGACTCTGATGAGACTCAGGCCAATGATGTAGTGTCTGCTGAGACTGTGTCTGCAGAGACTCAGACCCCAGAATCTGCTGAGACACAGACCAAGGAGCCAGACTGATGAGACTCAGACCAAGGAGCCAGACTGATGAGACTCAGACCGAGGAGCCATACTCTGATGAGACTCAGACCAAGGAGCCAGACTGATGAGACTCAGACCAAGGAGCCAGACTGATGAGACTCAGACCAAGGAGCCAGACTGATGAGACTCAGACCAAGGAGCCAGACTCTGATGAGACTCAGACCAAGGAGCCAGACTCTGATGAGACTCAGACCAAGGAGCCAGACTCTGATGAGACTCAGACCAAGGAGCCAGACTCTGATGAGACTCAGACCAAGGAGCCAGACTGATGAGACTCAGACCAAGGAGCCAGACTGATGAGACTCAGACCAAGGAGCCAGACTCTGATGAGACTCAGACCAAGGAGCCAGACTCTGATGAGACTCAGACCAAGGAGCCAGACTCTGATGAGACTCAGACCAAGGAGCCAGACTCTGATGAGACTCAGACCAAGGAGCCAGACTCTGATGAGACTCAGACCAAGGAGCCAGACTCTGATGAGACTCAGACCAAGGAGCCAGACTCTGATGAGACTCAGACCAAGGAGCCAGACTCTGATGAGACTCAGACCAAGGAGCCAGACTCTGATGAGACTCAGACCAAGGAGCCAGACTCTGATGAGACTCAGACCAAGGAGCCAGACTCTGATAAGACTCAGACCAAGGAGCCAGACTGATGAGACTCAGACCCAGGAGCCTCATCACTTTCTGAACGTTCTATTCCCAGCCCATGGTTCTACGTCACAATGCCTGCATTGCTATTGTTGGAAATGAGACCTGCCCACGTTGGTAGTTAAAATGTCCGTGGGTTATGGAGGGTTTGGCCGGTAGGGATATCCTTGTCTCATCGCGCAGACATCTGCAGGTCCAGACAAGGAATATGGCTGTTTCTAGGGGGTTTAGGGTTACAATCAGCATTAGAATACAATGACTTACACAAACAATACAACTAAAGAATAATGTGGGTGTTACAATCAGCATTAGAATACAATGACTTACACAAACAATACAACTAAAGAATAATGTGGGTGTTACAATCAGCATTAGAATACAATGACTTACACAAACAATACAACTAAAGAATAATGTGGGTGTAGATTGTGTGTGTTAGTGTCACAGACTGTGTCTGCCATTTCACAGTCCCTAATGTGCCATGAGATGTTGTTTTATACATTTTTTGAAAGATCATTTTGCTTAATTTAATTTTTTTAATTTTTTTTTTAATCCCAGCAGAAATAAATCTGATATTTAGTAACAAAATGAGCCCTTGCTCAATATTATCCAATGGGAGAATCTCTTTTCTTATAGCCCTGCCCATTAAGTGCTCTCAATCAATATCAGTAACATACCAGTTACTGCCAATCGGAGCTGCTAACAGGGGTACAAGGGTCTGTCTGCCCGCCTATTGGCTCTTTCGCCGCAGATAGACCACACTGCCTGAACATGCTTTGGCTAAACTCAGCTGTGACTTAAAAAACAATGGACTCAGCTTTGACTATCATAAACTTTATCCGATCAACATTTATCCTTCAACATGGCTCGTTTCGTAGTCTGCTGAGCATCATGATCTACTTCTACATCATGATGTTAGGTAGCTAAGTAAGGGTAGGCCTAATGCTCTCAAGAGAGTATGAGAGTTTAGGGAGGAGATAATTGCCTTTCTCTGCAATTGCCGCCACAACAAACCCAACACATACTAGTGTAAATGCTTGATGAGGAGTTTGTAGCTGAGGTTTGTTTATTGAGTGGCATCAATCACTTGGACTTAATTTGGGACTACAGAGGAGGGATAAAACAGTTATTGACATGATTGACTTCTTTTCTTTTTTCCTCTGATATGAGTCCCCCCAAAACCTTTTCCCTACAGTGGGGAACTATAGAAGGCTGGCTGGACAATACAGTGGGTAACTATAGAAGGCTGGGCTGGACAATACAGTGGGTAACTATAGAAGGCTGGCTGGACAATACAGTGGGTAACTATAGAAGGCTGGCTGGACAATACAGTGGGTAACTATAGAAGGCTGGGCTGGACAATACAGTGGGTAGCTATAGAAGGCTGGGCTGGACAATACAGTGGGTAACTATAGAAGGCTGGGCTGGACAATACAGTGGGTAACTATAGAAGGCTGGGCTGGACAATACAGTGGGTAACTATAGAAGGCTGGCTGGACAATACAGTGGGTAACTATAGAAGGCTGGCTGGACAATACAGTGGGTAACTATAGAAGGCTGGGCTGGACAATACAGTGGGTAACTATAGAAGGCTGGCTGGACAATACAGTGGGTAACTATAGAAGGCTGGCTGGACAATACAGTGGGTAACTATAGAAGGCTGGGCTGGACAATACAGTGGGTAACTATAGAAGGCTGGCTGGACAATACAGTGGGTAACTATAGAAGGCTGTCTGGACAATACAGTGGGTAACTATAGAAGGCTGGCTGGACAATACAGTGGGTAACTATAGAAGGCTGGCTGGACAATACAGTGGGTAACTATAGAAGGCTGTCTGGACAATACAGTGGGTAGCTATAGAAGGCTGGCTGGACAATACAGTGGGGAACTATAGAAGGCTGGGCTGGACAATACAGTGGGTAACTATAGAAGGCTGGGCTGGACAATACAGTGGGTAACTATAGAAGGCTGGCTGGACAATACAGTGGGTAACTATAGAAGGCTGGCTGGACAATACAGTGGGTAACTATAGAAGGCTGGCTGGACAATATAGTGGGTAACTATAGAAGGCTGGCTGGACAATACAGTGGGTAGCTATAGAAGGCTGGGCTGGACAATACAGTGGGTAACTATAGAAGGCTGGGCTGGACAATGGAAAAGGTCAAGGAAGAAAAATGGCAAGCAAACGTTGGCTAAGCTGGGGAGGCAGGTAGCCTAGTGGTTAGAGTGTTGGACTAGTAACCGAAAGGTTGCAAGATTGAATCCCCGAGCTGACAAGGTAAAAATCTGTCATTCTGCCCCCTGAACAAGGCAATTAACCCACTGTTCCTAGGCTGTCATTGAAAATAAGAATTTGTTCTTAACTGACTTGACAAGTTAAATAAAAGTTTAAAAAGTTGTTTTAAATACAAATAAGCTGGAGCACTAGCGCCAGCCCACAGCAAATGAATGGAATCAAACACTCGCAAAGCCCGTTTTGACTGGAGTGAAGCTTGGAGATCAATTTCACCTAAATGGCACCAAAAATTTTTATCCCTTTTTATTTTACCACAACAATCTGTTCTTAGGACGAAACTGAAAAATAACAACCCGTGTAGAAAGTAAACAGCTGCACCTCGATGGTGCCAGGTGTGCTTATGTCTGCATAACGAGGAAGGAAGAAAAAAGTAGCTATTTCTGGCTAGCGGTCAATGATATACACATTGTAACTTTGCAACAAGATTTGATGATTTTAGTCTCCCCACAAAGGTGATGCAGTTTTCTAGGGACCCTTTCTATACTGATGCAGTTTGTTAGGGAACCTTTCTATACTGATGCAGTTTGTTAGGGACCCTTTCTATACTGATGCAGTTTGTTAGGGACCCTTTCTATACTGATGCAGTTTGCTAGGGACCCTTTCTATACTGATGCAGTTTGTTAGGGACCCTTTCTATACTGATGCAGTTTGTTAGAGACCCTTTCTATACTGATGCAGTTTGTTAGGGACCCTTTCTATACTGATGCAGTTTGTTAGGGACCCTTTCTATACTGATGCAGTTTGTTAGGGACCCTTTCTATACTGATGCAGTTTGTTAGAGACCCTTTCTATACTGATGCAGTTTGTTAGAGACCCTTTCTATACTGATGCAGTTTGTTAGGGACCCTTTCTATACTGATGCAGTTTGTTAGGGACCCTTTCTATACTGATGCAGTTTGCTAGGGACCCTTTCTATACTGATGCAGTTTGTTAGGGACCCTTTCTATACTGATGCAGTTTGTTAGGGACCCTTTCTATACTGATGCAGTTTGTTAGAGACCCTTTCTATACTGATGCAGTTTGCTAGAGACCCTTTCTATACTGATGCGGGGCGAGACGTGTCTGCAAAAGCTGACTTATTTTATTTAGTATATATTTTCTTAACTCTATTTCTTGAACTGCATTGTTGGTTAAGGGCTTGTAAGTCAGCACCTGTTTTATTCGGCGCATGTGACAAATAAAACTTGATGTTGATTCGCACGGGACTAGTACTTTCAGGAGACCAAAAAACATGAGGTTATTCTGGTTGGAATTAAAGATGACCGACATGGCAGATTTAGACAGGACAAAAATTACATATATGTTGTTTTGTGCTCGGGCACATAATTACATTACCCGACCTCCCCCCGTAAATCAACTTGTCGTCCTTAGCAGACACAAAAATACAAACATTAGGAGTTATTGTATTGTGCTAGTCAATTATTACATAGAACAATCATTTTTTGGAGACCCTGTCCTGCTATCAGCCTGTGATGTGTGTGTTGTAAAGTGCCTTGCTGATGGGCACAACGGCAGTAGGTAGTATACGGTTATATTGAAGCCCGGTGGGTTACCGGCTTCAATATCCCTGTGTACTACCTACTGCTGTTTTGCCTTTGAGCAAGGGACTTCACTGTAACGATTGTCGTACTCTTCCTCCTCCTCGGACGAGGAGAGGAGAGAGGGATCGGAAGACCATTGCGCAGCAAGGTATGTAGACATAATGAATTTATTTACAGACGAAGACGAACACGAAAAACACTTGGAAAATTACAAAACAACAAAACGACGTAGACTGACCTAAAACATGAGAACTTACAAATACACGAAGAACGCACGAAACAGGTACAGACTACAAACCAACGCTACAGTCCCGTGTGGTACTAACATACATACAGACACGGAAGACAATCACCCACAAACAAACAGTGAGAACAACCTACCTTAATATGACTCTCAATCAGAGGAAACGCCAAACACCTGCCTCTGAGAGCCATACCAGGCAACCCATAAACCCAACATAGAAACACAACACATAGAAATGCCCACCCAGCTCACGTCCTGACCAACAAAACAAAGGATTAACACAATAACTAGGGTCAGAACGTGACAGTACCCCCTAAGTGCTCTGCTCTGCCACAGCCCCTGTTCTGCTCCCAGCCTGTGACCAACAGGCAAAATAGTCACAGACATCTCTGCACTAAGAGACTGTTTTAGTAGAAACTGACAAACCCCTGTTCTGCTCCCAGCCTGTGACCAACAGGCAAAATAGTCACAGACATCTATGCACTAAGAGACTGTTTTTGTAGAAACTGACAAACCCCTGGATGCTGAAACATAATCAACATTTTTAAAACACTGAAAAAAATCCCCTCAAATCAAAAAATGTGATCTAATGCATTGTATACATCTGGGGACCTACTGTATAAGAAAGCACACAGGAAATGGCATCGGTGTAGCGTTTAGTTTTGAACATCCTATTCTGGTCAGATGCAGGACTGAACTTTTCAGGAGAAGAGCAAATCCCTCATGAGTTGGGCTACTAAATGAGCCCACAAGAGCCTAACTACTGAGTTCTTATTGATAAGGTTTTTATTTCATATATTTGAATGTATTGTATATTTAGTCTCTTGATGTATGTAACAAGTGCACTGCATTCCAGTGCAATTGATGTTAGACTATAAATGTGTATTTGTGAAAGTGAAATAGTAAATGTGATAATAGAAAAAAATTAACTCATATTGATCTATGACTTTAGTAAAGTTCTTACCAGGTTTTGGGCTGGACGACAATTCAGTTTTGATGACCTGAATTAAGTGAACCAAGACAACAATTAGACATCAATTACATCTTAGTAGTTAAGAGACACTGTCTGCATTACAACATATTGCATGACAGGGTAGTGAATTGCTCATCATCCCAGCTCTTCCAAGATGGGTGGTAATTTCATCTAGCATCTTTAAAAAAAAAAGGTTCCTCACCTGTGTTCTCCATGGCCAGTCTGAATCACCGTAACTATAAGTCAACTCTTCGCCAGCTGCAATATCTCGAGTCGCGAAGAGGCACAAGTGTGGCTCATCGTTTGCTTGTATGGCCTTCATTTTGAGATTGAGTCTTTAGTGATCATCATTAACGAGTCTCCCAAGGGAGGAGTCTTCTTCAGATGCATCAATGCTGCATAGAAACATAACATGTCACAGTTTAATGAAGATATTGCAGCACAGGGTTTCTATTTCAGAAAAGGGGCAGAAAAGTCCCTAACTGTTGTTTAACAAAGGAGTGCAGATGCTCTGATAGCGAACCAGTTGGTTTGAAGACTAATATTGTTCCTTACTGTTTAGGTCAGGGACACGGTCAAATTAGTATCTGGGCCTCAGATAGGCCTACAGTGCATATTGTGCCACCAACCATTTAAATGTCTGTCTCCATTTTAATGTTGTTGCTTTTTTTAGATCTCAAAAGGCATTAATATGTTTATTTTGTTCTCATCAATCCTACTTACCACCATGTTCTTCCTTTCCATTGGAAATCGAAAAGAAACACCTTTGCAGAATCATTGTACTGATCAGCTCGGACCTCGCCCTCCTGTTGTGTAAGCAGTTCACCTCGGTACTCCACAACAAAGTCTCCTTTGGATATGAATTCAGTGGCAAAAACTCCCCGCAAAAACTCCCCGTCCTTAGCAGACACAAAATACAAACATTAGGAGATATTGCATTGTGCTTGTCAATTATTACAGAGAATAATCACTGTCTGGAGGTCCACTCCGGTCACATGATCACCCCATTCAACTTGCCAAGCTTCTCCAAAAACAACTGTTCTCATAAAATGACCTCACACGGTCTAAAAGTGATCTCACACATATCACTGCCAATCAAAATGAGGTTCAGGTGTGCAGCAGGGGGTTTAGGGAGGGGGATGCGCTGCTCTGTCTTTCAAGAGGCTAGATTCAGTTGTCACTCTTACTTTGTCTTCTAAACCAATGATTGGTTTTCAAGGTGGGCCTTTTCAGGTGGAAGGAGATTTCAGATGGAGCATCGTGTGACTGTAGTGGACCTTTAAGAATCCTATGACCATAATACAAAGACATGGCTATTCCTTTAAACCTTTTTTCCTGGGTGACTGTGCCCATATATCCCAATTCACTGTTTCCCACTAACCTCTAAAATGTACATCTGATTCATCTAATTCATAGCTGTCATATTTAGGACTGTCAGAAAGATATTCAATCTTCACCTTACCTTTAAAGATATTGATAAAACGCTGGTAAAGTACTGGTTTATCAATGTTTGATCTGATGTGATGCTCTGCCTCCTCCATGGGCCGGAGTCGCCTGGAAGATCTCTCCGTCAGGCCAACTCAAATCCTTAATCTGTGGAATAAAGCAGACATTATAAACTGGGTAGTTTGGGTCCTGGATGTTGATTGGCTGAAACTGTGGTATATTTAAGAAATAAGGCACCTCGGGGGTTTGTGGTATATGGCCAATATACCAAGGTTAAGGGCTGTAACCAGGCAGGCACTCCGCGTTGCCTCTTACGTAAGAACAGTCCTCAACCTTTCCTTGTGCTTTACTGCTTAACTATACCAAGGCTGTCAGACAATCAACATTCATGGCTTAACCTACAATTTATAAGAGACATAATGTATGTTTGTTAGATGACTACAAAACAAGCACGTTAGAAGCAGTAAAAAATTCCATCTGTGACTTTCCCTCTTCCACTCTGCTATGAGATGCAAGGTGGGGTGCACAACACCTGGTTTCCAGCCAGCCAACTTTAGCTCGCTAAACTAACACCATCTAATGTTATCAAACTGCTACCTACTCAAGTTCATCTATGGGGATCACGTGTCCCATTTAGCTGTCTATGCATGTTACTTATAACCACACTGATAGAATTGACTGAAATAGCCATAAAATATCAGTCTCTTTATCAACAGTTATGTTAACTAATCAAGCTACCCGCCCAAATGTCAACAAAATTGTCTCATTAGTGCATTAGCTAGATAGTGAGCGAACATTAGCACTAGCAACAAACAAGCTAACTAGGCTAACATAGTTCATAAACCAATACAACGATTTATGGTGGTGGAATTGTACTACAGCATGAAAATAACTTTCCATATCATTTCAATTGTTGAAAATATGATATTGCTCATGTAAGAAATTGTATTAGATATTGGTAACTTGTTTTAACAACTTCTCAACACTAGCTATACTTGACACAACATGCACCCATCCCCCTCTATACCCCCACACTTCGTACCCTTATAATATCCACAGACCCACACACAACTCCCCTCCCCCATGACAACCACAGACCCACACACACTATATTCAAGGTTGGAACTCAAGACAAAGAACTATGTTAAGAACCAATGGAACGTCGACACCAGGCCTGAACAGGACTACCCACGACCCAGATCGACCAATCAGAAGGCCAGACTACCAGATCAACCTACTTCATTCAATGCATATATAAATCTGTACAATACGTTTAGCCCCCACTCTTCCGACGATTCCTTATGAGTCAGACAGAAAGGGGCCGTGCTGCACGAATTGCCAGATATCTTTACCTTGAATAAATTGCCTTAATTAAACCATCCTATGTCTCAACTTGATCTCCTGTCTCCAGTAAATGTTTTATCAACACTCACCTTTCTTTTAGGAACAGCGGGGACCTGCAGATGGGCCGCCCCGTGTTAACGGACGAGCTTCTCCAGATGAAAGTGATTTTCCCTCTCTGGCTCTGCGCGGTAAAGTGGAGTGGGGGAGGGGCAATCACAACGTGGGGACAGAGATAGTCATATAGGGGACGTGTCACCACAGTGGTGTGTGTGCATCTGTCAAGGCGCTGGAATCCTATACAATCGACATGACTGATGTTGATATTTCACTTGTGTAGTAAATATTCTATAGACCTAAGAAATAGGCTAATACATTGCAAAATGAATGCATTTCCCTCGGCCTATAGGTCATAGGAAACTTCAAGACACCAAAATGTACATTTTAAGGATTCAGAAATTGTATTGATTGATCCAGAAACGCATAGGAATAAGGTGAAAAGGCCTTGGCTATTTTCTGACATAGGAAGGGCTGGCTTACCTGGGCTATTGCCCCTGGGCCCCGGAGAAATAAAACAATATACAGTATGTAGTATATATTTATTTTTTACTGCAACCGCCAACCACAGGGGCATTCAGGAGCCCACTCTCAATGAGTGTAGAGGCCTGCTGCTGCGGACACTTTGTTATTTGTCAGATGGGGAGGAGAGGAGGTAGGGGGGCCACTTGTTTAATTAATTAATTAATTAAAATATATAAACTGCATAATAAATAAATGTGACTAGTAAAATGTGTGATTCAGGAGCTGGGACCAAGCCCGTAGGGGGCCCAAGGGGCAAAACAAATACAAAATAAATACTTTTTACAATTATTATTATTTTTTTAATCCAACCACAGGAGCCCGCTCTCAATGTTTAAAATACAACAGAGCATAATTTAGCCAAAGAGGATCAATAGTTTCTACAAAAATAACTATCAAAAAGACATACAGTACATGTACTGTATCTGCCAAAATAAAAGAAACACCAACATAAAGTGTATTAAACGCATAGTTAAAATGAAATGAAATCAAATTGTATTTGTCAACTGCATCAAACACAACAGGTGTAGGCATTACCTTGAAATGCTTACTTCCAAACCCTTACTTACGTAAGCCGAGGAGTTGACGTCCCGATGGATAGGGATCAACCCGTAACGCTCGTAGTCGACATTGTCACACTGAACCCTTTCACGATGACTCACGTTTTCTGAAGATGTCTAATACGTAGGAGCTCCCTCTGTCTTCCAGAGCGGCTTCGGCAAGCTCCTTCTCGCAACGGAAAAGATGCTCTCTGGACCCGCTCGTAGTAGCTCTCGTCATCTCCCTGCACGGTCCTATCGGATAGCCCAAGGTGTCTGGACTATCAAGCGTTTGATGTCTGGTTCACGATACCAACGTGCTTTCCCGTATACTTACAAAGTGCGCAGCTTATGAGCCGAGCCTCCAGCATGGTCTGTATGCTGTTCAGAGCCTTATGTTGTCTGTGTAGCAACAGGCTGAGAGGCTAACAACCCTGAGCAACCTAAACCCAGGTGGTGGTTATTACCACTACTACCGGGACGATGACAGCGAAGACAGTGACGATGTCGACAGTGACGAGGACAGTGATACCAAGGTCCAGGCACGTGTGGTTAAGCTCTCCAATCTGAAACGCAAAGCCATCGACGTCACCACAGACGTGATTGTTGCTGAAAACCTTCTGAGACGACACGGTAACGATTCGAGTTTACTAATGTACCACGACAGCACCGAAGAGATGTATAGAGCTCTCGGTAAGCTCCCAGGCACGTCACACGGAACTCTAGTTAAGAGTCCTTACAAGAAGCTTCGCAAGGGCGTGTGGGACACTCGAGACATTGTCGTCTAACCAACAAAATAAACATCTTAACAATGGACTCTATCGGTCTCAGAGGTTGCTATTGACATCAACTCTATCTCTACTATAGCAAGCACACAGCCAGGTCGCCAGTTAGTCCTTATAATTTAATTCAATCGACTAGAACCCCAAGAGGTTGCCTGCATCATGAGTGTGGTAACCATGGACCCGAGCAGCTATACGCTGAAACCACTGGCGACCGTTGTGCGTTTGGTGAAAGCGCCAACCTTCCTGGTCTCGCCAAACGACACATTCGCCGAGTACATGGTGGATAACATAATCAGAGCCTCGGCCACCAACAGTTCCATCTCTGCTGATGCCACCGTTGTGATATCTCAGGCTCACATGGGAGTTACCCTGTTCAGACAACAGAGAGAAACGAGTCGCCTACTCGCTGGCTTTGTATACAAGATGCTGGTACCGGACGAAGTAGTTCCCACAGGTACGAGGTTCTGCAGGCGCTACAGGATCACGGACCAACGCGAGGCTCAGCAGGGCACCTACGACACAATTAGCAACGGAGTGCAGACTAGAGAGTAATTCGACGCAATTCGGAAGCCTCCTGAGCGTTACAGTGCCGTCGATGGCAATGGATCTGATCAGAAGAGAGTTAGACAGGGTCAGCACCTCCTGGGAGCTAACTAGAACCATTGAGGTGCTCAGATATTGCTCTGCTCAACCAACCTTGACAGACAGAATCGCGCAAAGGACAAAGACCTCCGGTCGTGCTGAGAAATTGGACTCTATCTTGGTGATGGCGGAGCTCATGTGCGGCATGGTCAACATACAGCCCGACTCTTTCGTTTGCGCCCTGGAAAACGCTCGGAGGATACTGGGGAGTGATAAGGCCGAAGTCATGATCATGGGCGACACGCTGTTCCGCGTCATCTCCCAGAGAAGCTCCAACGGCATAATACGGTCTCAGATCGTCAGCGAGGACACCAAGATCACCCCCGAGTTCTCTGTGTACACCATGGCCAATGAGACCGGTAGAGCAGGGGTAGGCTACGAGTTCACCATGAAACAGGTCACCCAGCACGACATTGGTGACAAGGACCTACCCTTCACCAACGAATCGTGTTTCCAGGACAGCTCAATCGACATGAAGGTAAACTACATTAGAGTCGGAGGAGGACCCACTGATAAGATACCCATCGTGCAGGTGGACGGAGTACAGATGGAACACGGTGCCAACAGAGACACGTCCACCGAACACAAGGCCTTCTGTAACTCAGAAGGTTTCAAATGGGAGTACTTCACGGTCGGCTGCATGGCGCCAGCCCTGTCCTCTCCACCACAGAATCGGACAACATCAACTACAAGCAACTTGCTCAGCGATCACCCTGCGCCTCATACCTCCACCAGTATGATGGAGCGGTGGCCTGTGTCACTCTCCATAGCCTACACCCCGTGGGTAACCCGAAAAAGCTGTTCAATGAAGCACGTCGTACGAGACTGCAGAACGATGTCATCTCCTTGATGAGAGCCGACCCATACGCTGAGTGACACAACTCTGTGATAGCCTCCATGCCTGTGTTCTTCACTGTAACTGGCGACACGGAATATGGCTACCCAACTACCTTCACCTTGGATGATGTGGACTATTGTAATCTCATGTACTGGATCATCCTCCCAGTCCTAGGTGCTAGAGTGTACCGCTTTGGGGATGATGGCAAAGTTACTGACACTGTCCGCGTCCCTATCCTATACAGAGACCACGACCTCAATCTAACCAACGAGCTGAATCTGTCAAACGAGAGAGCTCTCACGGTGATACGTTTGAATGGACAGTGCGCTTTCTCCAAGGTAGCACTACAGGAGGGCTGGCTTGATGTCAGTGAACAGTTTGAGCCTACCGCATTGACACACAAGCAGTGTACCGATACCGGATTTAGCTATACTTCTCTTGTCACGTACATGTGGGCCATCAGACTGCAAAAGCTTGCGGGTATTAGCAACATCCTAGCCAAGGTGTTGATGGGGATGCACTACAGCACCTTGTTGACTCACAATGTCATAGTGGATCACTACGACACCAAGTACTACTCGGGCATGTCCTACCTACTGTTCAGGGGTGTTCGTTTCACGGGATGTGGTGTCTCCCTCATGCAACAGAAGTCCGCTCTATACACACTGGGCACGGAGATTGTCTGCAAACCCACGTCTCACAATACGCACCAGGTGCACACCGTCAACCAATACTGCGAGTCTGTCGTTATACCAGAGACCCTAGACTCTCCCGGGGTGTACATCCCCAACTTGTACATGAAGGACGTACGAGGAGGAGACGTGCACATAAACACGGGCGGTCCCTTCGACATGGTGGTCGCCGATGCATTCAACGGCTTTTGCCCAGAGTCGGACTGCTCGAGTGGCTACCGCAGACCTTACATTTTCACCACGGGCCGATCGGAAAGACTCAACGGCTCCGTTACTAGGGACGCTATGATGCGAGCACAAGCGTACACTTGTATGCCAACTCTACTCCAGCCTTTCAGTTCAGCTCTCAGGGTTAGAAAGAAGCACGCCGGCAGACACCGCAACCAAGAGGAGAGTAATCATAAGCTATTCTGCAACACACTTCACATGGTGGAGTTTGAGAAGGGTGTACTGGATCCCATAGGGGATCCCTTCAAGGATACCGTGGAGAGAGTGAACGGAGATAAGCGTACCACAGACATAATGCAGCCAATGCTCGGGGTGGCCTTCTGCGGTACTTACAGTATAGGGCTGACATCTGACAAGAAGCTCATGTGCGCCGGTGATGTGAACCGGGAAACACTGGTTGATAGGCTAGCTCCTAGAATTAGCGGAACGGGTATATTTGCCTGCAACCCCATGCCGACCACCTCTCTCTTAATCAACCCCATATTTAACAGGATATTCGAGAGCACCCGGTACTCTCGACACCTCCAGTGTTGACCGGACCCTGGCAGTACCATGGGAAATGTTGCTAGTAATGAACATAGCTTACTCATTACAACCACGACGGTTCATTGAGGCAAGGATGCGCAGTAGCGGTCTTTCACGCAACATAGCCCGGGGAGTGTGCGCATTGGCCGATTTCGTACTGTCATGCGGAGTAAATTTCTTCACCTCTCTGTACATGGACCCCATGGAGCAAGAGAATAAACCCTGATTAGAAAGAAAGAAGAGGCCTCTGTTGACAGATCAATAAACACAGTTTGGAGATCCATATCAAGCTTAGACGTCAACATAGCCCTGCTCAAAGAATCTATGACTGCAGCGATAGGGGAACAGAAGGAGTACAACAAGTTCAAGAATGAACTGCTTTCCATCCAGATGGAGAGAGCAGACCTCTGTTATCTACTAGGAGCGCTCCGGGGAAGACTGGAGGTACGGAGGTTAACCGGTGCAGTAAAGACTCTCTCTGACAATGTGGGACTGCAACTCAACGCCTCGGCCTACATCAACAGGCAGGTGTTAACCCTGGCTGTTCAAAGGGATCTGGACGATATGAGAGAACCAGTCACTAGAGTGAGCGTTCAGGACGCATACCACGAATACAGTAGAACGAAAGCTATAACTGAAGGGGATGTAGTATAACAACATGTTGTCACTTTTTCACAGTTAAAAGTTCCCTATGTCTACTAAGTGTTTGTATACTTTGGATGTTTTGTACATAACCTGTTAGATATATTAATGCCATTAAAGTCAAAAACATATCTGTGGCTATAGCACAATGTCTACATGGAATTGATGTGGAACTGTCACTAGCACATGGTTGGTAGTAAGACATTACACGGGCCATTGGCTAGACACCATATACCCCACTACCCTATCACATGGAAAGACCAGCAGGATCACTGACATAGGGAGGCGAGTAGCACCTTTCTTTGTAAGTTCTAAATAGACAGTACACAGATAGATCCCTGTGCTGAATGAACTAGCTTCTGATTTCCTCTGGCGGTGATAACGGACCCTGGCTGTGTAGAACTAAGGCAGGGAATGCAACACAGAACCAGTGTCTACTGAGTAATCCACATAGATGTGCACCCGATCATAGGCAGTTCATTCTCAATTACTGTCACATCAATTGTCTTTCAAAATGTGGTGTCGCTGTCATCTTTCAAATAAACACAACCAAGATATATGTATATGCAAGACATATTTTATTTCAAGGCAATAGATATATAAGGTTGGCTGATACAAAAGGCTATACACATTACCCAGGTGTAATATGGTCAATTAAAGTAAGGTATAAAATCGTAAACACGTGACATTGAGAACATCACCATATTAATTTTTATCAGTCAGGGCCCATTGTCAAACAAGACCTAAAATAACCTTTAGGCATCATGTCACCACACGGTCCCACATGTAGACTCTTGTAGGCTGAGGTAACACTATATAAACATCATTGCTCTACTTTAAAGGAAGCTGTAACACTCTGTGGTTGTGGACATGTGAGTGAGACCAATAACATCATCGCCACTGTTGTGGTAGGAGCTAAACTCCTCAACAATATCGATGTAATTACCTCCTGAATTACCATCTGAGGGGCATGTGGACATGCTGTTGGCATTCCTGCCATTGAAACAGTAATTGCTGTCATCTTTGGGCCGTTGCTGGGCCAGGTGAGGTGTTACTGTTTCCATCCCAATCCTGGAGGCCAACAAAGCTATGACATGGACCAAAGTAGCAAAGTAGCACCTTCACTGGGTTTACAATCTAACACAAGGTTAAGCCGCCTGTCTTGTGGTGACACGTACTGAGCTGTAAACCACCTACAAAGATAGAATACCATTCTTCTAAACTCTATGCTCGAGGTGAGGTTTCTCAGTGTGTTGTCAACAACTGTGACGACCTTAGACTGCCCTCTCCTGGGCAACGAAGTGCACCACATAGTCAAAATGATCTGTTTCTTCAAGACAAAACAGCACCAATGAAACCTGTAGGACCCAAGTGACACATTGAACAATCTCGGTAAGGAGTCATCAGGTCCGATCAGCTTCTCCGTTCTGGGAAGGGGACGGGTTCCCACCACAACGCGATCCCAGAACCCAGGTACATGAGGGATGCAGACATATTTGTAGGCCACCTCTTCTGGCATTGCTTTGCTTACCCAGTACCTGAAGGACATGGTGTCATTCACTGTGATGAGATGGTTGAACGCTGCGCGGGAAGAGAACACTGTCAGTCCAGCTACATGATCAGGGCTCGTCATTGTAGTATAACATAGACATAGACAGATATATCTATAAATGGAAATATACATACCTCTTCGCAGGGTGTCAACTCCAGAGGATTGCTCCTTATTCATTAACAGCTGCACATGGACATTGACTTCATTGTCAGTTTTGAACATATCACCTATGTTGAGTTCCAGATCCCAGTCTCCTACATTCTCCAGAGCAGGGACAATTGGCAAGGGTGTGGTGCTTAGAGTGGTATCTCTCTCTCTATTTATCTCTCTCTGTCTCTCTCTCTCTCTCCTCTATCTCCCCCCCTCTCTCTCTCTCTCTCTCTCTCTCCTCTATCTCCCCCCCTCTCTCACTCTCTCTCTCTCTCTCTATCTCTAGCTCTATCTCCCCCCCCTCTCTCTCTCTCTCCTCTATCTCCCCCCTCTCTGTCTCTCTGTCTCTCTCTCACTCACTTTCTCTCTCTCTCTCTCTCACTCACTTTCGCTCTCTCTCTCTCTCTCTGTCTCTCTCTCTCTCTCTCTCCTTGTGGACGACATATTGTGTAGGCTACAACCACGTTGTTGACTGTAACACAGTGTGCATAATACACAGCCACAAGCACATTGTATGGGCCTGTTCAGCTGAATCAAGTAGGTGTTACATATGACCGCTCGGTTGAACTTCTTTTTACACGTGGCGCATATAATCAACTGTTTCATCACAGGGATTATCATCGCAATGGACGACACGGTAGCCCCGTCGCTGTACAGGTTATATCGGCAGGGACCAGGCACGGATTCTTCATAGGTGACAGCTGCTTCGGATTGTGGTGGTGTGGGGAACAATGTCCTTTGTGACTGTAAAGATGTCACTGGCTTGGGTTTGCACACGTTGAACCCTCGTATATCAACGGTCTGCTGTGGAGTTTCAGGCACTTGAGATGCTGGTTGTTGGGGATGTAGGACCCGGGCCTCCTGCTGCGGCACTTGATGAAACGTTTCCAGATGCACCTCAACCTGCTGGGGCTCTAGAGGCTGTGCCGACTGTTGTTGTTGAAAGACATATTCACCACAGACCCTCTCAAGAGCAGCCATGGAGTTCTCTGGGTACCCGAGAGGGGCCATGTCACCAATACAGGCGTTGAAGGTGCTGAGTTCCACATCTGTAAGCTGGGTTACCACATTAGAGATGGCGCTTGAAGGTGGTTTCATAGTGGGAAGGGGATCGGTTGTAGCAGAAAATATTGCACCTGGACAAGAGTCAACGTTCCACTGTGGCCTACTGAAATATGTCTCGGATGCTTGGGACACTTCACTCTCTTGAAAGGCGTTTGCATATTCCACATCGGTTAGCATATCATCCGGAGCTCTCTCCCCGTAACACAAGGCAGAAACAAGTCACCCCTCTACCCAAAGGCAATAGATTACTATTCAGTAATAACACAAGGCGGAAACAAGTCACCCCTCTACCCAAAGGCAATAGATTACTATTCAGTAATAACACAATGTGTGTAATAGTTACACTTACGTGACACATGTCATGCTATCCAGGGCAGCAGCAACCTCCTCTGATGTATCACACCCAGACATGGCTGTGATGCTATCCACGGCAGTCTGAAGCTCCTTTGAGGTAGCACATCCGGCCCTGTTTACGTGCTCTGTCGCAGAGACAACTTCATCAGCCCTATCTTGATACCCAGGCGCAGCTAATACAATTGCATGGTCAACTCTACATTCAGGCACATTGTGAGACATTTCACATGTTTCACCAATAGGTTGTTGGAACGATGGTTCAGTTGTAGACTGGGGCTTGGGTACAGCAGACACTACCTCCTTGGTCTGAGTCTCATCAGAGTCTGGCTCCTTGGTCTGAGTCTCATCAGTCTGGCTCCTTGGTCTGAGTCTCATCAGAGTCTGGCTCCTTGGTCTGAGTCTCATCAGTCTGGCTCCTTGGTCTGAGTCTCATCAGAGTCTGGTTCCTTGGTCTGAGTCTCATCAGAGTCTAGCTCCTTGGTCTGAGTCTCATCAGAGTCTGGCTCCTTGGTCTGAGTCTCATCAGAGTCTGGCTCCTTGGTCTGAGTCTCATCAGTCTGGCTCCTTGGTCTGAGTCTCATCAGAGTCTGGCTCCTCGGTCTGTCTCTCAGCAGATTCTGGGGTCTGAGTCTCTGCAGACACAGTCTCAGCAGACAGCAGACACTACATCATTGGCCTGAGTCTCATCAGAGTCTGGCTCCTGGGTCTGCGTCTCAGCAGAGGTCGCCCCAGCTGGGGCCGACACAGGCTCTGTGTCATCTGTGGTGGTGGAATTAGGCACAGTGCATACCGTCCCAGAACAGGCAGCATCCTCTGGTTACTGGTACTCTGGCTCAGCAGATAGACATGGATCAGTATCAGGGTCTTGTTGGACTCCAGCCACTCTGGTACTTTTTTGTTTGATAGGTACACTATGTTTGACTGGAGAGGATACCCTTTCCGCGACATGTTTGGGTACAGAATTGTGACAGTCCTCCTTGTCATCATCACTAGTGTGAACAGAGTCACTGGAGGAACTTGTGTTGCTTTCATCTCCGCTATCATCTGCACCGGGTTCTGTAGGTACTTTAGCCCCGATTCCACTGCTGAAGTCATCGCTTTCATCTCCGCTATCATCTGTACCGGGTTCTGTAGGTACTTTAGCCCCGATTCCACTGCTGGAGTCATCGCTTTCATCTCCGCTATCATCTGTACCGGGTTCTGTAGGTACTTTAGCCCCGATTCCACTGCTGAAGTCATCGCTTTCATCTCCGCTATCATCTCCGCTATCATCTGCACCGGGTTCTCTAGCCTGTCTAGGATCAGCGTGGCGCTAGCGGCACACCCCCCCCCCCCCACTGAAAAACCAGTGCCGCGAAATTCAAAAAAAATATATTTTTAAAATATTTAACTTTCACACATTAAAGTCCAATACAGCTAATGAAAGACACAGATCTTATGAATCCAGTCAACATTTCCGATTTTTAAAATGTTTTACAGGGAAGACACAATATGTAAAGATGTACATCTATTACCTAAAAACACATTAGCATAATCCACCATCTTTTATTTGTCCACCAACACCAGTAGCCATCACCAATTCGGCTAAACTAAGATATTTATAGCCCCTAACCAACAAAAAAACTCATTAGATGACAGTCTGATAACATATTTATGGTATGGGATAGGTTTTGTTAGAAAAAAGTGCATATTTCAGGTATATGGCATAGTTTACAATTGCACCCACCATCACAAATGGACTAGAATAATTACAATGAGCAACGTGTTTACCTAACTACTAATCATCAAACATTTCGTAAAAATACACAGCATACACGAATCGAAAGACACAGATCCTGTGAATACAGACAATATTTCAGATTTTCTAAGTGTCTTACAGCGAAAACACAATAAATCGTTATATTAGCTTAGCACATAGCAATTAGCAGCCCAGCATTGATTCTAGCCAAAGTGAGCGATAAAAGTCAACATCGCCAAAAGATATTAATTTTTTCACTAACCTTCTCAGAATTCTTCCGATGACACTCCTGTAACATCACATTACAACATGCATATACAGTTTGATCGAAAATGTTTATATTTAGCCACCAAAATCATGGTTAGACAATGTGAAATGTAGCTCAGCTGGTCAGAAAATGTCCTTGCGCCACTTAGACAGTGATCTACTCTTATACATAAATACTCATAAACGTGACTAAAAAATATAGGGTGGACAGGGATTGATAGACAATTTAATTCTTAATACAATTGCGTTATTACATTTTTTAATTTATCCTTACTTTTCAATACAGTTTGCGCCAAGCGAAGCTACGTCAAAAAACATGGCGTCCTAAGCCACTAAAATGTTTCGACAGAAACACGATTTATCATAATAAAAATGTCCTACCTTGAGCTGTTCTTCCATCAGTATCTTGGGCAAAGGATCCTTTCTTGGGAGAAATCGTCTTTTGGTGGAAAGCTGTCCTCTTGCCATGTGGAAATGTCAACTACGTTCGGGATGAACTGAAAAGCGTGCCCAACTTTTCACATCGTTGCAAAAATAAATGTCCCAAAATCGCACTAAACGGATATAAATTGCTATAAAACGCTTTAAATTAACTACTTTATGATGTTTGTAACTCCTATAACGAGTGAAAAGATGACCGGAGAAATATAACAGGCTAAACTAACGCTTGGAACAGGTGCGCGCCGGTGTCCTCTAGGCTCATGACGCAGCTCCCAAAGAATGACTAGCTTCAGGGTTTTTTCATTTGTAGGGCCTGTGAACGCGCAATCGAGCCCGTTGGAATCGTCATCACGTAAAGGCATCCAGGGGAAGACGTAAGAAGTGTCCGTATAGTCATAGCAACGACAGTGCCCTTTTAACTGACTTCAGAAAAGTGGCCAACATTTCTCAAATCTGACTCCATGTCAGGGAAATTGCTGTAGAATGGGCTCTGTTCCACTTAGAGACAAAATTTCAACTCCTATAGAAACTATAGACTGTTTTCTATCCAATAATAATAATAATATGCATATTGTACGATCAAGGATTTTGTGGGAAGCCGTTTAAAAAATTAGCCACATTAGCATAAATAGTCTAAACAGCGCCCCCATCCCCAACAGGCTAGGTAGGTTAGCCTCCTCATTGGTAGCTGTGACATGGTGTAGAACCGCTGATGTGCTATTGTCTACTTCTTCACTGTTGTTTGGTCTCCTGTTGAACATCCAGGCCCTCTTTCTGCAACCACTTTTAACGCGCGACTGAGAACCAGGCTGATTGTAGGACATGTCGACCGATCTCTTCTTAAAACTTCTTGCCACTATAGGGGGTGCTGTTTTGCATTAGCATAATTTGCTCTACAGATTAAACTGCCTATTACTCAATTCTTGATCGTACAATATGCATATTATTGTTATTATTGGATAGAAAACACTCTCTAGTTTCTATAGCCGTTTGAATTATGTCTCTGAGTGGAACAGATCTCATTCTACAGCACTTTTCCTGACATGGAGTGAGATTTCAGAAATCTTGGCCTCTGGTCCCAGGTCAGTTTTAAAGTCCCTGTGATTTCTATCAGGATACAAGCACTGCCTACGTCTTCCACTAGATGTCAGTAAGTGGTGACAATTTGAATGGAGTCGATTGCGCAATCAGGGCCTCTATAAAACACAAAAGCCCAGACGACTCCCTCTTTTGGACCCTGCGCCCAGACGCACAATGAACGTCGGACTGGCCTCTTTCCAAGCTTTGGTTTAACCAGTAAATTATCACCGTTCATGTTTTTACTCGTTATAGGTTTTAAAAACATCATAAGGTAGTTAATTTAAACCGTTTTATAGCAATTTATATCCGTTTAGTGCGATTTTGAGGCATTGCTTTGTGATGCACTCTGAAGCGCCGGGCACGTTTCGGTGTCCCGGTCGAACGTTAGTGGGCATTTCGACGGACAAGAGGACATCTTTCGGCCAAAAGAAGATTAGACCCAAGAAAGGATACATTGCCCAAGAATCTGATGGAAGAACAGCTCAAAGTAAGAACTATTTATGATGATAAATCGCTGTTATGTTGAAAAATGTTAAACGCATATTCCGCCATTTTTATTGGTATAGCTTCGCTTGGCGAACCCTGTATTGCACAGTAAGGATAATTTTAGAAATGTAATTCAGCGATTGCATTAAGAACTAATTTGTCTTTCGATAGCTGTCCAACTTATATTTTTTTAGTCAAGTTTATGAATAGTTATTCATGAGACAAGATCACTGTCAAATATGGCTCCCGGATCCGGGATGAGTACCAATGAAAGGTTAATATTGTCCACAGTCACAGGTTTCTGATGTGGGCCAGTGGACGGTCTATGTGATCTAGGCATGCTGCGGCTTTGTGAAGCAAACCTGTTTTCATATCTGCCAAGCTTTGCTGATGTGACGCTGCTACCAAGACCACCATTGCGGCCGCTGCTACAGGAGACTTCGGGACACAACCTTTGAGCATTAAGGCCTGTATTGGGTTCGTTGCTTCGCCTACGGTTGACAGAACTATGGGTCATGTCTCTGCTGCCGCTGGTGGTATGAGCTCGGCTGTGGTCCCTGGGAGACTGGGCCCTGATGCTGTCCCTTGGGGGGTGGGACCGACTGCTGCACCTGGTGGGCTGGCGCCGGCTGCTGACATTGTCATGATGTCCGTGTCTCTCACCAGTCTTGCGTTGTGTTTTGGCAGGTTGTCCTTTACAGGGTTGCAGTATCCATTCCGGAGGTATACGGCGTTTCACCTTTGCTGTAGTAGGAGCATGACAAACGTTTTGTGGCCGTTTGTTGTACCGAGTTGGCAGTCCATGGCAGTCCAGGCCACAGGTTGTAGCTGACTTGAGGTGTGAGTACAGTCACTGTCTTTGACTCGCTTCACCAGGTCATTGCGACCGATTTTCTTGAGCAGGGTGTTCAACCCTGCCCGTGCTGCAGCTCCGTAATGCAATGCCATAAAATCTGCTAACCCGGTTCTATCTGTCACATATTGCAGGTCCACTGATGCGGTGTCGATGCGTGATCTCTATCTCGCTCATAACAAACTTCATCTTCTCAATATCATCACGGGTTATATTGTCCCAAAAAATGGAGACTATTTCCTTAGGTGACATAACATTACCATTACCTACTGAGGATGATCCAGGGTAATTTTCCCATGTTGCCATCAAGCTATTACTAGTAATACCTCCCTTACTTCTGGCAGTGTCAATCAGGGCCCGGGCCTTGTCACGAGTACCTCCTATAGACTGGATACTGTCCAACTCTCCACTGTTTAGCATCCTTTGTGCAAAGAGAACATCTGCAATATGGTCCAACATCTTCATCTTGCCATGAGTACCTCCTATAGACTGGATACTGTCCAACTCTCCACTGTTTAGCATCCTTTGTGCAAAGAGAACATCTGCAATATGGTCCAACATCTTCATCTTGGCAGCATCTATGTAGCTGAGTCTTTTCTTGTAAAGGACATTCATGGTATCGGCTATTCGGTATGTGACACAGGAACAGCTTGTTGAAATATACAACTGCACGTTGGCTCTGCTAGACCTCTGCTTATGACCAACTTTAGTGTTCTGTGTTTTAGAGAAACATCATGACCAACTTTAGTGTTCTGTGTTTTAGAGACACATCATGACCAACTTTAGTGTTCTGTGTTTTAGAGAAACATCATGACCAACTTTAGTCTTTACTGTTTCAGAGAAACATCATGACCAACTTTAGTCTTTACTGTTTTAGAGAAACATCATGACCAACTTTAGTCTTTACTGTTTTAGAGAAACATCATGACCAACTTTAGTCTTTACTGTTTCAGAGAAACATCATGACCAACTTTAGTCTTTACTGTTTTAGAGAAACATCATGACCAACTTTAGTGTTCCGTGTTTTAGAGAAACATCATGACCAACTTTAGTCTTTACTGTTTTAGAGAAACATCATGACCAACTTTAGTCTTTACTGTTTCAGAGAAACATCATGACCAACTTTAGTCTTTACTGTTTTAGAGAAACATCATGACCAACTTTAGTGTTCTGTGTTTTAGAGAAACATCATGACCAACTTTAGTCTTTACTGTTTTAGAGAAACATCATGACCAACTTTAGTCTTCTGTGTTTTAGAGAAACATCATGACCAACTTTAGTGTTCTGTGTTTCAGAGAAACATCATGACCAACTTTAGTGTTCTGTGTTTTAGAGAAACATCATGACCAACTTTAGTCTTTACTGTTTTAGAGAAACATCATGACCAACTTTAGTGTTCTGTGTTTTAGAGAAACATCATGACCAACTTTAGTCTTTACTGTTTTAGAGAAACATCATGACCAACTTTAGTCTTTACTGTTTTAGAGAAACATCATGACCAACTTTAGTGTTCTGTGTTTCAGAGAAACATCATGACCAACTTTAGTCTTCTGTGTTTTAGAGAAACATCCTGACCAACTTTAGTGTTCTGTGTTTCAGAGAAACATCATGACCAACTTTAGTGTTCTGTGTTTTAGAGAAACATCATGACCAACTTTAGTGTTCTGTGTTTCAGAGAAACATCATGACCAACTTTAGTGTTCTGTGTTTTAGAGAAACATCATGACCAACTTTAGTGTTCTGTGTTTCAGATAAACATCATGACCAACTTTAGTGTTCTGTGATTCAGAGAAACATCCTGACCAAGTTCTGACCTTGAAGCAGTTCAGACTTTCTGCCCCCCTCTCTCTCTTTCCCTCTGTTCTGACTCTCTACCCTCCCCCTCTCTCTCTTTCCCTCTGTTCTGACTCTCTACCATCCCCCTCTCTCTCTTTCCCTCTGTTCTGACTCTCTACCATCCATCTCTCTCTCTTTCCCTCTGTTCTGACTCTCTCTCCTCCATCTCTCTCTCTTTCCCTCTGTTCTGACTCTCTCCCTTCCCTCTCTCTTTTTCCCTCTGTTCGGACTCTCTCCCCTCCCTCTCTCTCTCTTTCCCTCTGTTCTGACTCTCTACCCTCCCTCTCTCTTTCCCTCTGTTCTGACTCTCCCCCCTCCCTCTCTCCCTCTGTTCTAACTCTACCCTCCCTCTCTCTCTTTCCCTCTGTTCTGACTCTCTACCCTCCCTCTCTCTCTCTTTCCCTCTGTTATGACTCTCTACCCTCCCTCTCTCTCTCTTTCCCTCTGTTCTGACTCTCTACCCTCCCTCTCTCTTTCCCTCTGTTCTGACTCTCCCCCCTCCCTCTCTCCCTCTGTTCTGACTCTCTACCCTCCCTCTCTCTCTTTCCCTCAGGGCTCCAGATCCTCTATCAGTTCTGACTCTCTACCTTCCCAGTATAGTATACACAGACTGGACAACAGGACAATGATCCTAAGCCCGGACTTGAACCCGATCGAACATCTCTGGAGACACCTGAAAAAAGCTGTACAGCAAAGCTCCCCATCCAACCTGACAGAGTTTGAGAGGATCTGCAGAGAAGAATGGGAGAAACTCCCCAAATACAGGTGTGTCAAGCTTGTAGCGTCATACCCAAGAAGACTCAAGGCTGTAATCACTGCCAAAGGTGCTTCAACAAAGTACTGAGTAAAGGGTCTGAATACTTATGTAAATGTGATATCTAAGTTTTTTTTAAATAAAAATGTGCACACATAAAATAAACAGTTGTTGCTTTGTAATTCTGGGTTATTGTGTGTAGATTGATGAGGGGAAAAAACAATGTAATCCATTTTAGAATAAGGCTGTAACGTGACAAAATGTGTAAAAAGTCAAGGGGTCTGAATACTTTCTGAATGCCCTGTATATCAGTATATTAGACTCTCTCTCTCTCTGCAGTGATGTTGTTTTCATCACTTCTGGTTTAACACTGCCATCAAGTGGTGATTGTCCAAACTGCACCCCTGTTAAGATATAAAAAGCGAGAGATGCAGAGAGAAGAGAGCAGAGCACAGAGAGAGAGAGAGCAGAGAGCAGAGAGCGAGCAGAGAAAAGAGAGAGCAGACAGCAGAGAGAGGCAGAGAGAGAGAGCAGGCTGAGAGAGCAGAGAGAAGAGAGCAGAGCAGAGAGAGAGAGAGCAGAGAGAGCAGAGAAAAGAGAGAAAGCAGAGAGGGTGAGAGCAGACAGAGAAGGCTGAGAGAGCAGAGAGCATTAGAGAGAGAGGGAGAGACCGGAGAGCAGGCTGAGAGAGCAGAGAGTGAGAGATCAGAGAGAGAGAGGGTAGAGAGCAGACAACAGAAAGAGAGAGAGCAGAGAAAAGAGAGCGCAGCAGAGCAGAGAACAGAGAGAGCAGAGGGAGTGAGAGAGCAGAGAACAGAGAGAGGGAGCAGAGAGCAGAAAGAGAGAGTAGAGAGAGCAGGGAGAGAGCGAGAAGGGAGAGGGCAGAGAGAAGAGAGAGCAGATAGAGCAGAGGGAGAGAGAACAGAGAGGGCAGAGAGAGAGCAGAGAGCAGAAAGCAGGCTGAGAGAGCAGAGAGAGAGAGAGAGAGAAGAGAGAGGGCAGAGAGCAGAGAACAGAGAAGAGAGCAGAAAAAGAGCAGAGAGAGAGAGAGCAGAGAGAGAGAGCAGAGGGAGAGCGATAGCAGAGAGAGAGCGAGCAGAGAGTAGGCTGAGAGAGCAGAGAGAGAGAGAGAGAACAGAGAGAGAGAGCAGAGGGAGAGATAGCAGAGAGAGAGCGAGCAGAGAGCAGGCTGAGAGAGCAGAGAGAGAGCGGAGAGTAGAGAGAGAGCAGAGAGAGAGCGAGTAGAAAGCAGGCTGAGAAAGCAAAGAGAGAGAGAGCAGAGAGAGAGCAGAGAGGGCAGAGAAGGGAGTGCAGAGGGAGAGAGATCAGAGAACAGAGAGAGAGCAGGCTGAGAGAGCAGAGCGAGAGAGGGAGAGAGCAGAGAGTGAGATAGCAGAGAGAAGAGCGAGGGCAGAGAGAGCAGAGAGAGCGAGCAGGCTGAGAGAGCAGAGAGAGAGAGAGAGAGCGAGCAGAAAGCAGGCTGAGAAAGCAAAGAGAGAGTGAGAGAGCAGAGAGGGCAGAGAAGAGAGAGCAGAGGAAGAGAGATCAGAGAACAGAGAGAGAGCAGAGAGCAGGCTGAGAGAGCAGAGAGAGAGAGAGAGCAGAAAGCAGGCTGAGAAAGCAAAGAGAGAGTGAGAGAGCAGAGAGGGCAGAGAAGAGAGAGCAGAGGGAGAGAGATCAGAGAACAGAGAGAGAGCAGAGAGCAGGCTGAGAGAGCAGAGAGAGAGCAGAGCGAGAGAGGGAGAGAGCAGAGAGTGAGATAGCAGAGAGCAGAGAGAAGAGCGAGGGCAGAGAGAGCAGAGAGCGCGAGCAGGCTGAGAGAGAGAGCGAGCAGAAAGCAAAGAGAGAGTGAGAGAGCAGAGAGAGCAGAGGGCAAAGAGAGAGAGCAGAGAGAGAGAAAGCAGAGAGCAGAGAGGTCAGAGAGCGAGCAGAGAAAAGAGAGCAGAGAGAGCAGAGGGAGAGATAGATCAGAGAACAGAGAGAGAGCAGAGAGAGAGAGCAGAGCAAGAACAGTAGAGAAAAGAGAGAGAGCAGAGAACATATAGAGAGAGCAGAGTGAGAGAGAAGAGAGGGAGAGAGAGAGAGCAGAGGGAGAGAGCTGAGAGCAGAGAGAGCTGAGCAAGCAGAGCACAGAGAGAGCATAGAGAGCAAGAGCAGAGAGTAGGCTGAGAGAGCAAAGAGAGAGAGAGAGGGGAGAGGGCAGAGGGAGAGAGAGAGCAGAGGGAGAGAGAGACCAGAGAGAGAGAGCAGAGAGCAGGCTGAGAAAGCAAAGAGAGTGTGAGAGAGCATAGAGTGAGAGCAGAGAGAGAGCAGAGAAAAGAGAGAGCAGAAGAGCAGATGGAGAGAGAGAGCAGAGAGAGAGAGCAGGCTGAGAGAGCAGAGAGGGAGAGAGAGCAGGCTGAGAGAGCAGAGGGAGAGAGAGAGCAGAGAGAGAGAGAGTAGGCTGAGAGAGCAGAGAGAGAGAGAGCAGAGAGCAGAGAGAGAAAGCAGGCTGAGAAAGCAAAGATAGAGCAGAGAGAAGAGAGAGGGCAGAGAGAACAGAGCAGAAAGAGCAGAGAACAGAGAGAGCAGAGAGAGAAAAGAGAGAGAGCAGAGAGACAGCAGAGAGAGAGAGCAGAGAGTGCTGAGAGAGAAGAGAGAGCAGAGAGAGCGAGAGCAGAGAGAGAGAAAGCAGAGCATAGAGAAAAGAGAGAGCAGAGACTGAGATAGCAGAGAGAGAGTGAGAGAGATAGCAGGGAGAGCAGAGCAGAGAGAGCAGAGAACAGAGACAGAGAGCAGAGAGAAAGAGCAGAGAGAGACCAGAAGGCAGAGAGAGCTGAGCGAGCTGAGCACAGAGAGAGCATAGAGAGAGAGCAGAGAGAGAGAGAGAGGGGAGAGAGCAGAGTGAGAGAGAGAGCAGAGACCAGAGAGAGGGCAGAGAGCAGGCTGAGAAAGCAAAGAGAGTGAGAAAGCAGAGAGAGAATAGGGCAGAGAGAGCAGGCTGAGAAAGCAAAGAGAGAGAGAGCAGAGAGAGAGAGCAGGCTGAGAGAGCAGAGAGAGAGCGGAGAACAGAGAGAGAGCAGGCTGAGAAGCAAAGAGAGAAGAGAGAGGGCAGAGAGAGCAGAGAAAAGAGAGAGAACAGAGCAGAGAGAGCAGAGGGAGAGAGAGCAGAGAACAGAGAGGAGAGAGAGCAGAGAGAGAGAAAAGAGAGAGCAGAGAGAAAGAGCAGAGGACAGAGAGAGCAGAGATAGACAGCAGAGAGAGCAGAGATAGACAGCAGAGAGTGAGAGAGAACAGAGAGGGCAGAGAGAGAGCAGAGAGAGAACAGAGAGTGCTGAGAGAGAAGAGAGAGCAGAGAGAGATCGAGAGCAGAGAGAGAGCAGAGCATAGAGAAAAGTGAGAGCAGAGAGAGAGATAGCAGGGAGAGCAGAGCAGAGAGAGCAGAGAACAGAGACAGAGAGCAGATAGAAAAAGCAGAGAGAGAGCAGAGGGAGAGTAGAGAGAGCAGGCTGAGAGAGCAGAGAGAGAGCAGAGAACAGAGAGAGAGAGTGCTGAGAGAGCAATAGAGAGCAGAGAGAAAGCAGAGAGCAGGCTGAGAAAGCAAAGAGAGAGTGAGAGAGCATAGAGTGAGAGAGCAGAGAGAGCAGAGAGAAAGCAGAGAAAAGACAGAACAGCAGAGCAGAAAGAGCAGGCTGAGAGAGAAGAGAGAGCAGAGAGCGAGAGAGAGAGCAGAGAAAAGAGAGAGAGCAGATAGCAGGCTGAGAGAGAAGAGAGAGGGCAGAGAGAGCAGAGAAAAGAGAGAGAGCAGAGAGAGCAGAGGGAGAGTAGAGAGAGCAGAGTGAGAGAAAACTCTGTTGCTATAGTAACCCTGCATCACAACACTCTGTTGTACAATTTGTTTAATTCAATTCCACATATTTAATTGTTTGTACTTCATTTCATATTAGTTTCATGTTTCAACCAATCGCAGGTTAACGTCAACCTGACAGAGGAAACGTAACATCAATAACCAAACTGTTTTCACAATTAACATGCTTTTCTTGTTTCAAGTATGTTTTATTATGAAAAGTACAATATATCCTTGTATACTTGTACAACTATGGAGCATATGTCCATATATAATTATACAATTTGTTATTCAACATAAAAGACAACAAATGATCACATTGGTATTTTAACAGTGTTATTGTAAGAGGTCCTGGGTCAAGGTCCTCACAATTATAGGAAGACGCGCATGTGTGTGTGTGTCCCCACTGTGTGTTTGTGTGTGTGTCTGTGTCCAGTGTGTGTGTGTGTTTGTTTGTCCAGTGTGTGTCCAGTGTGTGTCTGTGAGTCCAATGTGTGTGTGTGTGTGTGTGTGTGTGTGTGTGTGTGTGTGTGTGTGTGTGTGTGTGTGTGTGTGTGTCCAGTGTGTGTGTGTGTGTGTGTGTGTGTCCAGCAGGTGTGTGTGTCCAGTGTGTTTATCCAGTGTGTGTGTGTTTGTCCAGTGTGTGTGTGTGTGTGTGTGTGTCCAGTGTGTGTGTGTGTTTTTTTGTTTGTCCAGTGTTTGTCCAGTGTGTGTGTGTTTGTGTGAGCCCAGTGTGTGTGAGCCCAGTGTGTGTGTGTGTGTGCCCAGTCTGTCTGTGAGTCCAGTGTGTGTGTGTGAGTCCAGTGTGTGTGTGTCCAGTGTGTGTGTGTTTGTCCAGTGTTTGTGTGTGTGTGTGTGTGTGTGTGTGTGTGTGTGTGTGTGTGTGTGTGTGTGTGTGTGTGTGTGTGTGTGTGTGTGTGTGTGTGTGTGTGTGTGTGTGTGTGTGTGTGTGTGTGTGTGTGTGTGTGTGTGTGTCCAGTGTGTGTGTGTGTATGAGTCCAGTGTGTGTGAGTTCAGTGTGTGTGTGTGTTTGTTTGTCCAGTGTGTGTTTGTTTGTCCAGTGTGTGTGTGTCCAGTGTGTGTCTGTGTGTGTCCAGTGTGTGTGTGTGTATGAGTCCAGCGTGTGTGTGTCCAGCAGGTGTGTGTGTCCAGTGTCTGTGTGAGTCCAGTGTGTGTGTGTGTGTGAGTCCAGTGTGTATGTGTTTGTGTCCAGTGTGTGTGTGTGTGTTTGTGTGTGTGTGTCCAGTGTGTCTGTGTGTGTGTCCAGTGTGTGTGTGTGTGTGTGTGTGTGTGTGTGTGTGTGTGTGTGTGTGTGTGTGTGTGTGTCCAGTGTGTGTGTGTCCAGTGTGTCTGTGTGTGTGTCCAGTGTGTGTGTGTGTGTGTGTGTGTGTGTGTCCAGTGTGTGTCTGTTTGTCCAGTGTGTGTCTGTTTGTCCAGTGTGTGTGTGTCCAGCAGGCGTGTATGTCCAGTGTCTGTGTGAGCCCAGTGTGTGTGTGTGTATGTGTCCAGTGTGTGTGTGTGTATGTGTCCAGTGTGTGTGTGTGTATGTGTCCAGTGTGTGTGTGTGTGTCCAGTGTGTGTGTCCAGTGTGTGTGTGTGTTCGATGTGTGTGTGTGTGTCCAGTGTGTGTGTGTGTGTGTCCAGTGTGTCTGTGTGTGTGTGTGTCCAGTGTGTGTGTGTGTGTGTGTGTGTCCAGTGTGTGTATGTGTCCAGTGTGTGTATGTGTCCAGTGTGTGTGTGTGTATGTGTCAAGTGTGTGTGTGTGTACAGTGTGTGTGTGTGTACAGTGTGTGTGTGTCTGTCCAGTGTGTGTGTGTGTGTGTGTGTGTGTGTGTGTGTGTGTGTGTGTGTGTGTGTGTGTGTGTGTGTGTGTGTGTACAGTGTGTGTGTGTGTACAGTGTGTGTGTGTGTGTGTGTACAGTGTGTGTGTACAGTGTGTGTCTGTCCAGTTTGTGTGTGTGTGTGTGTGTGTGTCCAGTGTGTGTGTGTGTGTATGTGTCCAGTGTGTGTGAGTGTGTACAGTGTGTGTGTGTCTGTCCAGTGTGTGTGTGTGTGTGTGTGTGTGTGTGTGTGTGTGTGTGTGTGTGTGTGTGTGTGTGTGTGTGTGTGTGTGTGTGTGTGTGTGTGTGTGTGTGTGTGTGTGTGTGTGAGTCCAGTGTGTGTGTGTGTGTGTTTGTGTGTGTGTGAGTCCAGTGTGTATGTTTGTGTGTGTGTGTGTGTGTGTCAGGTAATTATTTCAGGGACACTGAGTCGCCAACATCATAAACCCTAAACCCTGGATAGAGGGGCTCAGTGAATGTGGAGGTGAATGTGATCAGGTGGGTCAGTGTGTCAGAGGAGGCTCTATAGAAGGACAGAGTGCCGGCTGGCCAGTCCAGATACACTCCTACTCTGTGGGAGCTGGATGGGGGGACGTCTATGGTAGTGTCATTATTATTGTGCCAGGCAGAGTAACTGTTGTCATAGCAGAACAGACTCCAGGACTTGTCATTGTATCCAAGACAACAGTCATCACCCCCTCCTCTCCTGCTGATTCCTTTATATGTCACTCCTATAACAGCCCCCATTATCCCACTCCACTCTACCTCCCAGTAACAGCGCCCAGTCAGACCCTCTCTACACAGCACCTGTTCCCAGACCTCAAATCTCTCTGGGTGATCAGGATACGGCTGCTCCTTTCTCCTACATGTCACCTTTCTGTTCTCCTCAGACAGAGAGAGGCGTCTGTCTACTGTGTTTAGGTCCAGTGTGAGATCACAGACATCTGATGGATGAAACCAGACTCAATATTAGAAATCATCATCATTCACATTAGAATGTTAACTCACTTTTCACTAATTCATTTAATGTAGATGTTTCTAGGTATCAAAAGGAGAAGTTAAGGTAACTTGAGACTTGTTGAATGAGTATGTAAGATGTTTGGGATATGTACCGGTATGTGAAGGCTTCTGAATGTGGGACTTTGTGCGTTTTCAACAATCCCACTAAGATTCAAAACTGCTATGTGCCTTTTATCAACATTGACATACCGAATTCTTTGAAAAAGCTAATTCACTGATTATTTGACATTTGACATATGTTATACTGTATGGTAATATAAAACACACTTATTCCCATTCATTACACACACACACACATTGTCAAAGCAACTCTTTGTAAACTTTGGTGTCCCTGATTTCTGCTTCTGTAGAACTACAGCTGATATTTAATATGAACAAGTCAGTAATGATGGTGGTCTTTGACTTTGACTTAACTTGAATTAAGACTTATTCTTAGTCATATTCTTCACAGCAGTCAACACTCACATTTTCTAAGCCCAGGTTTCATTCTGTTCTCTCCACCATGTTCCACACTGTAGCGGTAAGCAGAAGAACAGACAGTCATTGAGGGATACACTGGACACACACACACACACACACACACACACACACACACACACACACACACACACACACACACACACAGTCAGCATATAACTTTGTCCAAGTGTTGGTCAGAATGTTTGTCTTAACTAGCCTGATAAGTCAAACATGTCTGATATGAACATTGACATAAACCCTCTACATACTTGAGTTTCTCCAGTCTGCAGTGTGGATCCTCCAGTCCAGCAGAGAGCAGTCTGACTCCTGAGTCTCCTGGGTGATTGTAGCTCAGGTCCAGCTCTCTCAGGTGTGAGGGGTTTGACCTCAGAGCTGGGACCAGAGAAGCACAGCCTTCCTCTGTGACTAGACAGCCTGACAGCCTGCAAAGAGTCAAATCATATTAAAATCACACTGATATTCTTTGGTGGTGAAAATAGTGGCAGAATATTTTTTTCACATATTCAGATATATCAGTGTCCTGAAACCTGCAATATCTATTCATAAATGAATGTATTATTATTATAAATGACAAATCATAAAATTATTGCTTGTAGAGAGAAACATGTATAGCACAAATATTTGAGTAGACTGACCAGACCAGTTTAAAAAGCAGTATCAGTCAAAAGACAGACAGTGAGGTATCAGATTTAGATTGTATTGAGTATACAATCCACACCATATCTATAATGACAGTGAGGTATCAGATTTAGATTGTATTGAGTTTACAGTCCACACCATATCTATAATGACAGTGAGGTATCAGATTTAGATTGTATTGAGTTTACAGTCCACACCATATCTATAATGACAGTGAGGTATCAGATTTAGATTGTATTGAGTTTACAATCCACACCATATCTATAATGACAGTGAGGTATCAGATTTAGATTGTATTGAGTAAACAGTCCACACCATATCTATAATGACAGTGAGGTATCAGATTTAGATTGTATTGAGTATACAGTCCACACCATATCTATAATGACAGTGAGGTATCAGATTTAGATTGTATTGAGTATACAGTCCACACCATATCTATAATGACAGTGAGGTATCAGATTTAGATTGTATTGAGTATACAATCCACACCATATCTATATTGACAGTGAGGTATCAGATTTAGATTGTATTGAGTAAACAGTCCACACCACATCTATAATGACAGTGAGGTATCAGATTTAGATTGTATTGAGTATACAGTCCACACCATATCTATAATGACAGTGAGGTATCAGATTTAGATTGTATTGAGTAAACAGTCCACACCATATCTATAATGACAGTGAGGTATCAGATTTAGATTGTATTGAGTATACAGTCCACACCATATCTATAATGACAGTGAGGTATCAGATTTAGATTGTATTGAGTATACAGTCCACACCATATCTATAATGACAGTGAGGTATCAGATTTAGATTGTATTGAGTAAACAGTGTTCACTCAAAATGACACAACGACTATGTTCCTGTTGAACAACGTTTACTAAACCGTATTACCACAATGGCCAGCAGCATGGTTACCATGACACTCAGGCAGGTCCATCAACACTGACACTCCCAGGCGTAGTAATAACAGAGTGATATCACCGTAGTAACAGAAATATAGGGAGACTTAAAACATGAACTTAACAATCTCCCACTTTTCTTTAAAGACAAATAAAACAACAACATAATGAAATGTCCCAAGTATTATTTAAGTTTCTCATTACAAATGGGTTGTGTGACTCAGTTTATATTTGTATTAGTCAAGCTGCCACTTTCCATTACTGAGTGTCTTTAGGAGCACAAGACCGGATGCTCCCTTTTTAGTCAGACAGTCAGGAAGCTGCTCCTTTGTGGTCGACCAGGAAAACAGCTTTGAGGTGTGGAATCACAGTTGTAGCAAAGGTCTGTGAGCGACCCCAGATGAAGTCATCAACTTGACAGGCAAGTACTCCAGTCAAGCCAATAGAAAACTGCAGGATCCACTTGTGACATGTTTCCACCTGTACTCAGCATTGTTGCCTTGACTTTGCTGTACCAGTAGAGTGATGCACCTGCCAGGCCAGACACACACCTTTTTAGTTTCCACAGTGTTCCTTCACTCTTAGCTTCAGGCGGAGGTCAGATGTGAATGTCCCTTGATGCTCTGTTCCCTGCAAAAATGCAGATTTGATGTGTATGGAATTAAGTTTCCATTGTTTCTGGCAGATCATTGTGATCAGCATTCTGAGTGACTCTGAGGCGCATGTCGGTGAGTCGTTTGGGAGTTGTTTAGCAGACAGCTCCTCTAAACCTCTAGCCACTAGGTGAGTCTTTTGGGAGTTGTTTAGTAGACAGCTCCTCTAAACCTCTAACCACTAGATGAGTCGTTTGGGAGTTGTTTAACAGCCAGCTCCTCTAAACCTCTAGCCACTAGATGAGTCTTTTGGGAGTTGTTTAGCAGCCAGCTCCTCTAAACCTCTAGCCACTGCATGAGTCTTTTGGGAGTTGTTTAGAAGACAGCTCCTCTAAACCTCTAGCCACTGCATGAGTCTTTTGGGAGTTGTTTAGCAGCCAGCCCCTCTAAACATCTAGACACTAGATGAGTCGTTTGGGAGTTGTTTAGGAGACAGCTCCTCTAAACCTCTAGCCACTAGATGAGTCTTTTGGGAGTTGTTTAGCATCCAGCTCCTCTAAACCTCTAGCCACTAGATGAGTCTTTTGGGAGTTGTTTAGCAGCCAGCTCCTCTAAACCTCTAGCCACTAGATGAGTCGTTTGGGAGTTATTTAGCAGCCAGCTCCTCTAAACCTCTAGCCACTAGATGAGTCTTTTGGGAGTTGTTTAGCAGCCAGCTCCTCTAAACATGTAGCCACTAGATGAGTCTTTTGGGAGTTGTTTAGCAGCCAGCTCCTCAAAACCTCTAGCCACTAGATGAGTCTTTTGGGAGTTGTTTAGCAGCCATCTCCTCTAAACCTCTAGCCACTAGATGAGTTGTTTGGGAGTTGTTTAGCAGCCAGCTCCTCTAAACCTCTAGCCACTAGATGAGTCGCTTGGGAGTTGTTTAGCAGACAGCTCCTCTAAACCTCTAGCCACTAGATGAGTCGTTTGGGAGTTGTTTAGCAGACAGCTCCTCTAAACCTCTAGCCACTAGATGAGTCTTTGGGAGTTGTTTAGCAGCCAGCTCCTCTAAACTAATGTTTCGGTAGAAAGGAAAAAAAGAAAAAAAAGACATTTCCCTGGTGTATATATCCCTGTGTTTCCCTGGTGTATATATCCCTGTGTTTCCCTGGTGTATATATCCCTGTGTTCCCTGGTGTATATAGCCCTGTGTTTCCCTGGTGTATATAGCCCTGTGTTTCCCTGGTGTATATATCCCTGTGTTTCCCTGGTGTATATATCCCTGTGTTTCCTTGGTGTATATATCCCTGTGTTTCCCTGGTGTATATATCCCTGTGTTTCCCTGATGTATATATCCCTGTGTTTCCCTGATGTATATATCCCTGTGTTTCCCTGGTGTATATAGCCCTGTGTTTCCCTGGTGTATATAGCCCTGTGTTTCCCTGGTGTATATATATCCCTGTGTTTCCCTGGTGTATATATCCCTGTGTTTCCCTGGTGTATATATCCCTGTGTTTCCCTGGTGTATATATCCCTGTGTTTCCCTGGTGTATATATCCCTGTGTTTCCCTGGTGTATATATCCCTGTGTTTCCCTGGTGTATATATCCCTGTCTTTCCCTGGTGTATATATCCCTGTGTTTCCCTGGTGTATATATCCCTGTGTTTCCCTGGTGTATTTATCCCTGTGTTTCCTGTTTCTCTGTACCAGTTCGTCTTGTATGTTCATCAAGTCAACCAGCGTTTTTCCCTACTCCTGCTTCTATTCTTTTTTGATAGTCCTCCCGGTTTTTGTCCCTTGCCTGTTTTCTGGACTCTGTACCCGTCTGCCTGACCATTCTGCCTGTCCTGACCTCTAGCCTGCCTGACCATTCTGCCTGTCCTGACCTCTAGCCTGCCTGACCATTCTGCCTGTCCTGACCTCTAGCCTGCCTGACCATTCTGCCTGTCCTGACCTCTAGTCTGCCTGACCATTCTGCCTGTCCTGACCTCTAGCCTGCCTGACCATTCTGCCTGTCCTGACCTCTAGCCTGCCTGACCATTCTGCCTGTCCTGACCTCTAGCCTGCCTGACCATTCTGCCTGTCCTGACCTCTAGCCTGCCTGACCATTCTGCCTGTCCTGACCTCTAGCCTGCCTGACCATTCTGCCTGTCCTGACCTCGAGTCTGCCTGACCATTCTGCCTGTCCTGACCTCTAGCCTGCCTGACCATTCTGCCTGTCCTGACCTCTAGCCTGCCTGACCATTCTGCCTGTCCTGACCTCTAGCCTGCCTGACCATTCTGCCTGTCCTGACCTCTAGCCTGCCTGACCATTCTGCCTGTCCTGACCTCTAGCCTGCCTGACCATTCTGCCTGTCCTGACCTCTAGCCTGCCTGACCATTCTGCCTGTCCTGACCTCTAGCCTGCCTGACCATTCTGCCTGTCCTGACCTCTAGCCTGCCTGACCATTCTGCCTGTCCTGACCTCTAGCCTGCCTGACCATTCTGCCTGTCCTGACCTCTAGTCTGCCTGCCACACTGTACCTCCTGGACTCTGATCTGGTTATGACCTTTTGCCTGTCCACGACCATTCTCTTGCCTACCCCTTTTAGTATATTAATAAATATCAAAGACTCTAACCATCTGCCTCCCGTGTCATCTGGGTCTCGCCTTGTACCTTAAACCACACTGCTATTCTTTGAGGGTATCACCTTTCATTTGAAGTATTCTGACTAATTCACTCATAGTGTATTAAAGTAGTCAGTAGTTTAGTATTTGGTCCCATATTCTTTGAACACAATGACTATATCAAGCCTGTGACTGCCATGATTGAGAAAGATCATGAATGAATCATTAATAATAATGAGTGAGAAGGTTAGAGCCTACAACAAAACATGCTAACCTCTCACCATTACCAATAACAGAGGCTACAACAAAACATGCTAACCTCTCACCATTACCAATAACAGAGGCTACAACAAAACATGCTAAACTCTCACCATTACCAATAACAGAGGCTACAACAAAACATGCTAACCTCTCACCATTACCAATAACAGAGGCTACAACAAAACATGCTAACCTCTCACCATTACCAATAACAGAGGCTACAACAAAACATGCTAACCTCTCACCATTACCAATAACAGAGACTACAACAAAACATGCTAACCTCTCACCATTACCAATAACAGAGACTACAACAAAACATGCTAACCTCTCACCATTACCAATAACAGAGACTACAACAAAACATACTAACCTCTCACCATTACCAATAACAGAGACTACAACAAAACATGCTAACCTCTCACCATTACCAATAACAGAGACTACAACAAAACATACTAACCTCTCACCATTACCAATAACAGAGAATACAACAAAACATGCTAACCTCTCACCATTACCAATAACAGAGGGGGTCTGATCTTTGTGCCTATGTAACTTTCTCATTTATCATCATTCACGATTCATTAATTATTATTCATAATCATGGTAGCATCCACATGAATGTAGAAGTGTTCAGAAACATCTTCTATTCTTACTGACAATACAAGTGAAGTGACTCCAAAATGACAGGACATTATTCACCATTCAGTTTCTATTAGGAAAAATATAATCCAAAACACTACCAAGACAAACTGCAAATGAATTCAACAAGTTAGTAGAATCACAAGCTTGATGTAATCACTGCAGGCATGGAATGTGGGACCAAATACTAAACTTATGACTATTTTAATACAATATATGTAAATGTGTCCAAATAATGTAGACTTCTTCAAATGGGAGACTACAGTGCCTTGCAGAGGTATTCATCCCCCTTGGTGTTGTTCCTATTTTGTTTCATTACAACATGTCATTTAAATAGATTTCTATTTGGATTTCATGTAATGGACAAACACAAAATAGTCCAAATTGGTCAAGAGAAATTTTAAAAAATTACTTACATTTAAAAAAAAATTAAAAACAGAAAAGTGGTGCGTGCATATATATTCACCCCCTTTGCTATGAAGTCCCTCAATAAGATCTTGTGCAACCAATTACCTTCAGAAGTCACATAATTAAAGTCCACCTGTGTGCAATCTAAGTGTCACATGATCTGTCACATGATCTCAGTATATATACACCTGTTCTGCAAGGCCCCAGAGTCTACAACACCACTAAGCAAGGGACACCACCAAGCAAGCGGCACCATGAAGACCAAGGAGCTCTCCAAACAGGTCAGGGACAAAGTTGAGGAGAAGTACAGATCAGGGTTGGGTTATAAAAAAATATCTGAAACTTTGAAAATCCCACGGAGCACCATTAAATCCATTATTAAAAAATTGAAAGAATATGCCACCACAACAAACCTGCCAAGAGAGGGAAAACTCACAAACCAGGCAAGGAGGGCATTAATCAGAGAGGAAACAAAGAGACCAAAGATAACCCTGAAGGAGCTGCAAAGCTCCACAGCAGAGATTGGAGTATCTGTCAATAGGACCACTTTAAGCCGTACACTCCACAGAGCTGGGCTTCACGGAAGTGTGGCCAGAAAAAAAATACATTGCTTTAAAGAAAAAAATAAGCAAACACATTTGGCGTTCGCCAAAAGGCACGTGGGAGACTCCCAAAACATATGGAAGAAAGTACTCTGGTCAGATGAGACTAAAATTGAGCTTTATGGCCATCAAGGAAAACGCTATATCTGGCGCAAACCCAATACCTCTCATCACCCCGAGAACAACATCCCCACAGTGAAGCATGGTGGTGGCAGCATCATGCTGTGGGGATGTTTTTCATCGGCAGGGACTGGGAAACTGGTTAGAATTGAAGGAATGATGGATGGTGCTAAATACAGGGAAATTCTTGAGGGAAACCTGTTTCAGTCTTCCAGAGATTGAGACTGGGACGGAGGTTTAAGCTAAAGCAACACTCGAGTGGTTTAAGGGGGAAAATATAAATGTCTTGTAATGGTCAAGTCAAAGCATAGACCTCAATCCAATTGAGAATCTGTTGAATGACTTATAGATTGCTGTACACCAGCGGAACCCATCCAACTTGAAGGAGCTGGAGCAGTTTTGCCTTGAAAAATGGTCAAACATCCCAGTGGCTAAATGTGCCAAGCTTATAGAGACAAACCCCAAGAGACTTACAGCTGTAATTGCTGCAAAAGGTGGCTCTACAAAGTATTGACTTTGGGGGGGTGAATAGTTATGCACACTCAAGTTCTTTTCTTTTTTCTTTATTGGTTGTTTAACAATAAAAAATATTTTGCATCTTCAAAGTGGTAGGCATGTTGTGTAAATCAACTGATACAAACCCCCAAAACATCTATTTTAATTACAGTTTTTTAGGCAACAAAATAGGAAAAATGTCAAGGGAGTGAAAAGTTTTGCAAGCCACTGTACAAACATAAATATGTATGTGAAAGGTGACATTCTGTTCTGTCACCTAATATGAAACATTCTATCTCAAATCCAAAATGCTGGAGCATAGCACCAAATGTAAAACTGTAAGCTTCACTGTCCAAACACATATGTTGTGGACTATGTGTGTCTGGTAAACACATGTGGATCTGGTGAACAGTTATCACTTGTTGACCAACTACAGGAATACTGACCTCAGAGTCTCCAGTTCACAGTGGGGACTCCCCAGTCCAGCAGAGAGCAGCTTCACTCCTGAATCCTTCAGGTCATTGTTACTCAGATCCAGCTCTCTCAGGTGTGAGGGGTTTGACCTCAGAGCTGAGACCAGAGAAGCACAGCCTTCCTCTGTGACTCCACAGCCTGACAGCCTGGGCAAAGAGATCATCATGACTTCAAACACACTGTTAATTTTAACGAGTAGTGTAAAAGGACAATGGCAGATGCATTTGGTTAAGTATCCGAAACAACATATAGATTCATCTTCCATCTCCTAGAATTGTACGGTCATTTTGTTATACTAATGTGAAAATCAATGCATTTATTCAATATGTTTTTCAATATAATATTATACACATATTATTATGCATATTTTTCTCTAAACTGAATATTTCTTCCTGATGATTAGTTCTTATATGTCACTTTATTTACTCACAGAACAGCTCTGGAGGCTTTGACCACTGGCAGCAGCCTCAGAAGACCTTCCTCTGATCTGGAGTATTTCTTCAGGTCAAAAACATCCAGCTCCTTTTCTGAAGTCAGCAACACAAAGACCAGAGCTGACCACTGTGCAGGTGACAGGTTGGGTTTTGAGAGACTTCCTGATCTCAGGTAGCTTTGGATCTCCTCCACTAGAGAATGGTCATTCAGTTCATTCAGACAGTGGAACAGATTGATGCTCCTCTCTGGAGAGAGATTCTCCCCGATCTTCTCCTTGATGTACTTGACTGTTTCTTCATGGGTCTGTGAGCTGCTTCTTGTCTTTGTCAGTAGACCTCGTAAGTGCTTCTGATTGGACTCCAGTGAGAGGCCCAGAAGGAAGCGGAGGAAAAGGTCCAGGTTTCCCGTCTCACTTTGTAAGGCTTTATCCACAGCACTCTTGTAGACAGCAACTTTAGGCTTGTCTCTGAACAGCGCAGAAAGGTTCCTGGACGTTGATTGTGGTTCGGCCATTAGATTCTCATTGTTGTTGATGAATGAGAGGAACACATATACAGCAGCCAGAAACTCCTGAATGCTCAGATGAACAAAGCAGTACACCTTGTCCTGGTACAGCCCACATTCCTCTTTAAAGAGCTGTGTGCACAATCCTGAGTACACTGAGGCTTCACTGACATCAATGCCAGCCACTTTCATGTCTTCTTCATAGAAAATCAGATTGCCATTCACAAGCTGTTGAAAAGCCAGTTTTCCCAGTGACAGAATGCTCTCTTTATTCCAGTCTGGACCTGTCTCTTCTTTCCCAAGATACTTTTCATTCTTCTGTTTGGTATGAAACACCACAAGGTGTGTGTACATCTCAGTCAGAGTCTTGGGCATCTCTTCTCTCTTATGTTTCAGCATGTGTTCAAGGACTGTTGCAGAAATCCAACAGAAGACTGGAATGTGGCACATGATGTGGAGGCTCCTTGATGTCTTTATGTGTGAGATGATTCTGCTGGCCAGGTTTTCATCATTGAATCTCTTCCTGAAGTACTCCTCCTTCTGTGGGTCATTGAACCCTCGTACCTCTGTTACCTGGTCAACACACACTGAAGGAATCTTATTGGCTGCTGCAGGTCGGGTAGTAATCCAGAGGAGAGCAGAGGGAAGCAGATTTCCCCTGATGAGATTTGTCAGCAGAACATCCACTGAGGTTGACTCTGTGACGTCCCAACAGATCTTGTTCTTCTGGAAGTCTAGGGGCAGTCGGCACTCATCCAGACCGTCAAAGATGAACAGAACTTTGTACTTGTTGTAGATGGAGATTCCTGATTGTTTGGTTTCCATTGAGAAGTGATTGAGAAGTTCAATGAAAGTGTGTTTGTCCTCTTTCATCAAATTCAGCTCCCGAAAAGGGAATGAAAATACAAATTGGACATCCTGATTTGCTTTTCCTTCAGCCCAGTCCAGAATGAACTTCTGCACAGAGACTGTTTTTCCAATGCCAGCGACTCCCTTTGTCATCACAGTTCTGATACGTTTGTCTTGTCCAGTTAAGGGTTTGAAGATGTCGTTACATTTGACTGCAGTCTCTGGTCTTGCTTGTTTCCTGGTTGTTGTCTCAATCTGTCTCAGCTCATGTTCATTATTGACCTCTCCTGTTCCACCCTCTGTGATGTAGAGCTCTGTGTAGATCTTATTGAGAAGTGTTGGGTTTCCTTGTTTAGCGATCCCCTCAAATACACATTGAAACTTCTTCTTTAGATTAGATTTGAGTTCACGTTGGCAAATCACAGCAAGCTCATCTGAATGAAGAAATAACACAGAGGATATTAATATTACGTATGTTTTAATGCCTACAGTATTGTAAGACGGTTATAACGTTTTACATTATAATAATTGATTCTCTTAACTGACTGTCTAAATGTGTAAATGTTTTCATAATGCATTACAGACTGGTGTGACTGATTATATTATTATTGGTATTATTGATGGTATTATTAATGTTGTCTCTCTCTCTCTCTAAATGAATCACCACAACACATCCCTGCTGCTACTTGATGAGGTCACTAGGTGTTGTGTTAACCTGTTGGGGATGGGGGCGCTGTTTAGACTATTTATGCTAATTTGGCTAATTTTTTAAACGGCTTCCCACAAAATCCTTGATCGTACAATATGCATATTATTATTATTATTGGATAGAAAACAGTCTATAGTTTCTATAGGAGTTGAAATTTTGTCTCTAAGTGGAACAGAGCCCATTCTACAGCAATTTCCCTGACATGGAGTCAGATTTGAGAAATGTTGGCCACTTTTCTGAAGTCAGTTAAAAGGGCACTGTCGTTGCTATGACTATACGGACACTTCTTACGTCTTCCCCTGGATGCCTTTACGTGATGACGATTCCAACGGGGTCGATTGCGCGTTCACAGGCCCTACAAATGAAAAAAACCTTTAGCTAGCAAGTCTTTTCTTGCTGCGTAACGCGCGTGGAAGACACCGACCCTCTCCTGTTCCAAGCGTTAGTTTAGCCTGTTATATTTCTCCGGTCATCTTTTCACTCGTTATAGGAGTTACAAACATCATAAAGTAGTTAATTTAAAGCGTTTTATAGCAATTTATATCCGTTTAGTGCGATTTTGGGACATTTATTTTTGCAACGATGTGAAAAGTTGGGCACGCTTTTCAGTTCATCCCGAACGCAGTTGACATTTCCACATGGCAAGAGGACAGCTTTCCACCAAAAGACGATTTCTCCCAAGAAAGGATCCTTTGCCCAAGATACTGATGGAAGAACAGCTCAAGGTAGGACATTTTTATTATGATAAATCGTGTTTCTGTCGAAACATTTTAGTGGCTTAGGACGCCATGTTTTTTGACGTAGCTTCGCTTGGCGCAAACTGTATTGAAAAGTAAGGATAAATTAAAAAATGTAATAACGCAATTGTATTAAGAATTAAATTGTCTATCAATCCCTGTCCACCCTATATTTTTTAGTCACGTTTATGAGTATTTATGTATAAGAGTAGATCACTGTCTAAGTGGCGCAAGGACAAATTCTGACCAGCTGAGTTACATTTCACATTGTCTAACCATGATTTTGGTGGCTAAATATAAACATTTTCGATCAAACTGTATATGCATGTTGTAATGTGATGTTACAGGAGTGTCATCGGAAGAATTCTGAGAAGGTTAGTGAAAAAATTAATATCTTTTGGCGATGTTGACTTTTATCGCTCACTTTGGCTAGAATCAATGCTGGGCTGCTAATTGCTATGTGCTAAGCTAATATAACGATTTATTGTGTTTTCGCTGTAAGACACTTAGAAAATCTGAAATATTGTCTGTATTCACAGGATCTGTGTCTTTCGATTCGTGTATGCTGTGTATTTTTACGAAATGTTTGATGATTAGTAGTTAGGTAAACACGTTGCTCATTGTAATTATTCTAGTCCATTTGTGATGGTGGGTGCAATTGTAAACTATGCCATCTACCTGAAATATGCACTTTTTTCTAACAAAACCTATCCCATACCATAAATATGTTATCAGACTGTCATCTAATGAGTTTTTTTGTTGGTTAGGGGCTATAAATATCTTAGTTTAGCCGAATTGGTGATGGCTACTGGTGTTGGTGGACAAATAAAAGATGGTGGATTATGCTAATGTGTTTTTAGGTAATAGATGTACATCTTTACATATTGTGTCTTCCCTGTAAAACATTTAAAAAATCGGAAATGTTGACTGGATTCACAAGATCTGTGTCTTTCATTAGCTGTATTGGACTTTAATGTGTGAAAGTTAAATATTTTAACCTGTCTAGGATCAGCGTGGCGCTAGCGGCACACCCCCCCCCCCCCCCACTGAAAAACCAGTGCCGCGAAATTCAAAAAAAATATTTTTTTAAAATATTTAACTTTCACACATTAAAGTCCAATACAGCTAATGAAAGACACAGATCTTGTGAATCCAGTCAACATTTCCGATTTTTAAAATGTTTTACAGGGAAGACACAATATGTAAAGATGTACATCTATTACCTAAAAACACATTAGCATAATCCACCATCTTTTATTTGTCCACCAACACCAGTAGCCATCACCAATTCGGCTAAACTAAGATATTTATAGCCCCTAACCAACAAAAAAACTCATTAGATGACAGTCTGATAACATATTTATGGTATGGGATAGGTTTTGTTAGAAAAAAGTGCATATTTCAGGTATATGGCATAGTTTACAATTGCACCCACCATCACAAATGGACTAGAATAATTACAATGAGCAACGTGTTTACCTAACTACTAATCATCAAACATTTCGTAAAAATACACAGCATACACGAATCGAAAGACACAGATCCTGTGAATACAGACAATATTTCAGATTTTCTAAGTGTCTTACAGCGAAAACACAATAAATCGTTATATTAGCTTAGCACATAGCAATTAGCAGCCCAGCATTGATTCTAGCCAAAGTGAGCGATAAAAGTCAACATCGCCAAAAGATATTAATTTTTTCACTAACCTTCTCAGAATTCTTCCGATGACACTCCTGTAACATCACATTACAACATGCATATACAGTTTGATCGAAAATGTTTATATTTAGCCACCAAAATCATGGTTAGACAATGTGAAATGTAGCTCAGCTGGTCAGAAAATGTCCTTGCGCCACTTAGACAGTGATCTACTCTTATACATAAATACTCATAAACGTGACTAAAAAATATAGGGTGGACAGGGATTGATAGACAATTTAATTCTTAATACAATTGCGTTATTACATTTTTTAATTTATCCTTACTTTTCAATACAGTTTGCGCCAAGCGAAGCTACGTCAAAAAACATGGCGTCCTAAGCCACTAAAATGTTTCGACAGAAACACGATTTATCATAATAAAAATGTCCTACCTTGAGCTGTTCTTCCATCAGTATCTTGGGCAAAGGATCCTTTCTTGGGAGAAATCGTCTTTTGGTGGAAAGCTGTCCTCTTGCCATGTGGAAATGTCAACTGCGTTCGGGATGAACTGAAAAGCGTGCCCAACTTTTCACATCGTTGCAAAAATAAATGTCCCAAAATCGCACTAAACGGATATAAATTGCTATAAAACGCTTTAAATTAACTACTTTATGATGTTTGTAACTCCTATAACGAGTGAAAAGATGACCGGAGAAATATAACAGGCTAAACTAACGCTTGGAACAGGAGAGGGTCGGTGTCTTCCACGCGCGTTACGCAGCAAGAAAAGACTTGCTAGCTAAAGGTTTTTTTCATTTGTAGGGCCTGTGAACGTGCAATCGACCCCGTTGGAATCGTCATCACGTAAAGGCATCCAGGGGAAGACGTAAGAAGTGTCCGTATAGTCATAGCAACGACAGTGCCCTTTTAACTGACTTCAGAAAAGTGGCCAACATTTCTCAAATCTGACTCCATGTCAGGGAAATTGCTGTAGAATGGGCTCTGTTCCACTTAGAGACAAAATTTCAACTCCTATAGAAACTATAGACTGTTTTCTATCCAATAATAATAATAATATGCATATTGTACGATCAAGGATTTTGTGGGAAGCCGTTTAAAAAATTAGCCAAATTAGCATAAATAGTCTAAACAGCGCCCCCATCCCCAACAGGTTAAAAAAATATTTTTTTTGAATTTCGCGGCACTGGTTTTTCAGTGGGGGGGGGGGGGGGGGGGTGCCGCTAGCGCCACGCTGATCCTAGACAGGTTGGCTGCTACAATATCATTGAGTTACACAGCTACTTTAGCTGTACTTTAGCTACAGCTTTTAAATTTTATAAAACACCATTCAACATGAGTCAGACAGATCTTACATTTCTCCAGTGTGTCAGCAAGCTCCTTCTGGTTCATTTTCCTCAGGACGTGCAGTGTGATCTTCAGAGCCCCCTCTCTGGCACTGCTCTCCTGCTTCTCATCTTCAGCATCCACCACTTTCTTATCCTGCTTCTGACTCTCAAAGCCTTCTGGGAGTTCTGGACTAAGAATCCTCTTGAACATCTTCAGCTCATTCTTCACAAATGTGATAATATTCTCTTCAAGCAGCTGAAATAAATCAAGTAAATAAGTTAAGCAAGAGAAGAAATGCTTTCTCATTAACACATTAATTAATGATTGACAGATCAACTTTACATGAGGTAAACAAAAACAAATGTACATAACAGGACCACATACACTGAATATGGAGGCCAGGTCTGTTTGATGACTCTGGGAAGACTGACCACTGAGAATCTCTGACTCTGATCTCTCCTGTTGGTTTCTGTGGACAAAACATGAGATTACATCTCCTCATCCAGGGAGAGCACACACACACACAGAGACACAGAGACACACACACGCACACACACACACAGCCACAGCCACAAACACACACACACAGGGAGAGAATGTTGTGTTTGTTTAATATTGTTTTAGGACTATGGAAATGGACAAAAGGATTAGCCTATGGATTATGAAAACAACAAATAGAAATGGGAAAATGGGAGAGGAGAAATGACTAGAGACAGTGTTGTTTAACTCACTGACCATGACCCATGAGTTCTTCTTACCTTTGTTCAGTAGAAATGTCTCCCTTTCTAAACAGTATAGGTAGACCCATAGACTGGTCACTCTTCATGGACACACAGCTGGGTACAGGGGAGGCTGGTCTCTCCTGCTTGATTGGTCTTCAACACAACAGAGACAAACATTACATCTCTCATCTATTCTGAGCTCAGATGGGGAAACATAAGAAGAGTTTCATTCCAAAACGCTAAATATCACTTTTCAGAAATGTTGGTAAATTACATGTTATTGTTTAAAGACATTCTGAAAGAGATTGGTGTGTTTTTTTCACTATCTAATCATGGCATTGAGTTGTTCAATGACAGACATGTATTTATACATGTGCTTGTTAAAAAACTCTATCACTTGATGTTTCATTTCAGAGGGACAAATAATCATGTTTTTTTGCAAAATGCTATATATCTGCCTCACTCTCAGAGAAATCAGTAGTACTGCTAGGTTTAACACAGTAATAATATATATCTGCCTCACTTTCAGAGAAATCAGTAGTACTGCTAGGTTTTACACAGTAATAATATATATCTGCCTCACTCTCAGAGAAATCAGTAGTACTGCTAGGTTTTACACAGTAATAATATATATCTGCCTCACTCTCAGAGAAATCAGTAGTACTGCTAGGTTTTACACAGTAATAATATATATCTGCCTCACTCTCAGAGAAATCAGTAGTACTGCTAGGTTTAACACAGTAATAATATATATCTGCCTCACTTTCAGAGAAATCAGTAGTATTGCTAGGTTTTACACAGTAATAATATATATCTGCCTCACTTTCAGAGAAATCAGTAGCACTGCTAGGTTTTACACAGTAATAATATATATCTGCCTCACTCTCAGAGAAATCAGTAGTACTGCTAGGTTTTACATAGTAATAATATATATCTGCGTCACTCTCAGAGAAATCAGTATTACTGCTAGGTTTTACACAGTCAAATGTAACAAAGAACTACACGTTTAATAAAGAACTGTACAAATGACAAATTAAATATTAAATACTGTAATATAAGACCTGTATGTAAAACATGTATTTTTTAATTTAGCAGATGTTTTCATTCAGGGCCTGGTTTCCCAAAAGCATCTTAAGCTAAGTTCACCATTAAAACCTTGTAGGAGCATCGTTAAATATCTAAGCTGTTTCCCAAAACCATTGTTATTACGTGGAACAGCTAAGTGCATCGCTAGACAACTAGTAGAACAGCTGAGTGAGTCGTTAAATGCTTTTTTACCTTCCCGCGTCACTTATACACAGAATATCTCAACTAAACATTGAATCACATGGTTTATTAGTCTCTCTGTGACCACCGATAACTTCAGAACAAAGTTGACTACAAATACAAAGTTGCCAAAGTCTTTAAAGTTGATAGAAATGTGCAACGTATAAAATTATGTATGAAATGATGATTCAAATAAAAACCGACCTGATTAAATTATAATACAGTAGGCTATAGTCCTATTTCAATCTCCTTCTGTGGCCTCCAACTGCTCTTAAATGCAAGTAAAACTAAATGCATGCTCTTCAACCGAACGCTGCCCGCACCCGCCCGCCTGTCCAACATCACTACTCTGGACGGTTCTGACTTAGAATATGTGGACAACTACAAATACCTGACTAGACTGTAAACGTTCCTTCCAGACTCACATTAAGCATCTCCAATCCAAAATTAAATCTAGAATCGGCTTCCTATTTCGCAACAAAGCCTCCTTCACTCATGCTGCCAAACATACCCTCGTAAAACTGACCATCCTACCGATCCTCGACTTCGGTGATGTCATTTACAAAATAGCCAATGTCAATGTGCAGGTCTGCCAGGTAGTTGAGGTAATTGAGGTAATTGAGGTAATATGTACATGTAGGTCGGGGTAAAACTGACTAGGCTATCAGGATAGAGATTATATCTCTTCGTCCAGGGAGTACACACACACACACGGAGGGAATGTTGTGTTTGTTTAATATTGTTTCAGGACATGAAAATTGACAAAATAATTAGCCTATGGATTATGAAAACAACCAAAATAAAATGGGAAAATGGGAGAGGAGAAATGACTTTAGACAGTGTTGTTTAACTCACTGACCATGACCCATGAGTTCTTCTTACCTTTGTTCAGTAGAAAAGTCTCCCTCTCTAAACCTTATAGGATGACCCATAGACTGGTCACTCTTCATGGACACACAGCTGGGTACAGGGGAGGCTGGTCTCTCCTGCTTGATTGGTCTTCAACACAACAGAGACAAACATTACATCTCTCATCTACTCTGAGCTCAGATGGGGAAACAAGAGTTTCGGTCCAAAACGCTATATATCCATTTTCAGAAATGTTGAGGTAAATTTACTAACCGGGAGGGTTGAATTATGTAATTTATTGGTGGGCTGGAAGACGCACTCTTGTCTTTTCTATTCCGAGGTTGTTTACTCGCAATATCAGATATTAAGATTTTTTTTATAATGAATGTATACTGAGGTTGAGGTTCTGACAAATGATTATTTACCCAGGGTTCAATACCTGCTATAGTCACTATTTCTTTGCTCTCCCAAAAGCAACACAGCCCTAATACAAGATATATAGCTAACTAAAGTAATGAGTGACCATTTTAGAAAATCATGGGACATATAGTCTGTGGTTGCATGCTATTTTATGTCAATCATAATGCTGCTTGTAGCCTATAACTTCGTGGTCTTATGCTTCCATCTATTGGAAATATTTAGCATTTAAAAGGTATTAATTCACGTACAGACATTGGTGAGGCAGCTGAGAAATTAAGTGTATTTTTCTGGTTAATTCCTTAGATCTCAAACCTGCCCCACCTATCCCACGCCAATTTCAAACCAGTTCAAACCACATTTGAAAATTAAACTAATGTATCTTGTTTATCAAGTGTTCTGCCTTGCAATAATAAATATAATAATACATTTAAAAAAGCTAAATGCTTAGACAGGTTTTGATTAACAAAATAATTTAAATGCTATTTAGTACTATAATTGTATTTAGTAACATAATATTTGTACTAAATTAGTTTCTAAAAGTGTTCTAGGCTACCCTACCCCAGAATTAGGGTTAAGGGTTAAGGCTAAAATAGGTCATACGAAGGGTTAGAGTTTCTGTATAGCTCTTTGTGACATCTGCTGATGTAAAAAGGGCTTTATAAATACATTTATTGATTGTTAGGTTTAGGGTTTTTAAGGCAAAAAAACATTATGGGTTTACGTCTCTCTTGCTCTTCCATGTGGCCTTCTGTGGCTACTACATAACTAATTTGTGACACCTGCTTGGCTCATAATCTGAGGTAGCAACTGCGTCAGATCTACAAATCAATGAGCTAGACCTGTCCATCTGGTTTGTAACTCAGTGAAACTGTGCAGCATTCTCTCGAATCGATGCCTACAGACAAAGACTTCGATGCATATCACATTACCCAGCAGCCATTCAGAAACAATAAGTTGTCAAGAAAAGTGTTATTTCTTAATTAAAAAATGTCTTCTGGCTGTTTAAATCAGCCACATCTTGAAAAAGAGGACAGGGAAATGTGTTTTGTTTAGGTTGTACACCTTTTTCTGAAAACAAATATGGTTAACCATGACCAGATAATGCTTAACGTTTGATCTGTGCTAGTAGTAGTAGTAACCCTCCAATGGATTTAACATGTGGAAGAAACAACTAGGGAGCTCCATTGGTCCACAAGAAATGCAGGCAGCTGGTGATGATGTAGTGGTAGCTAGGATAAATGAGGATGCTGCTGGTAGAGTGGATAGGTTAACAAGCTGTACTGACTAGCTTGGCTATTTAGCAGGTCATTCGTCAGTCCCTCGCCTCGATGATGAATCCGGTGAACCACAAAATGAAACAAGGATAGAGAGTGAAAAGGATCTGACTACACTCATACTGTCCCTGACCGTAAAGAAAAAAGAAAATTGAACAATAAACTTCGGTGTCTCAACACTGTAGTGAACTCCGTCGTTATTCCCCAAGATCACCTCAGCCCACTCTGAGTGGAACTGGACAATATCCTTGGCGCCACACCGTACGTGGACGCAAACAGTTCTGTACGGGGACGCGGAAAGTTCCAGAATGCGGACATGAGCAGTGCAACACAATCAACTAAACCCAGTCTTTACAGTGGGTTACATTAGTAATATTGTGTCCTATCTAGTGGCAGATATTTAGGACCTCATCAGCTGTAAGAGGTACCAGCAAGTATAATAACCTCATGGGCTGTAAGAGGTACCAGCAGGTATAATAACCTCATGGGCTGTAAGAGGTACCAGCAGGTATAATAACCTCATGGGCTGTAAGAGGTACCAGCAGGTATAATAACCTCATGGGCTGTAAGAGGTACCAGCAGGTATAATAACCTCATGGGCTGTAAGAGGTACCAGCAGGTACAATAACCTCATGGGCTGTAAGAGGTACCAGCAGGTATAATAACCTCATGGGCTGTAAGAGGTACCAGCAGGTATAATAACCTCATGGGCTGTAAGAGGTACCAGCAGGTATAATAACCTCATGGGCTGTAAGAGGTACCAGCAGGTATAATAACCTCATGGGCTGTAAGAGGTACCAGCAGGTATACTAACCTCATGGGCTGTAAGAGGTACCAGCAGGTATAATAACCTCATGGGCTGTAAGAGGTACCAGCAGGTATACTAACCTCATGGGCTGTAAGAGGTACCAGCAGGTATAATAACCTCATGGGCTGTAAGAGGTACCAGCAGGTATAATAACCTCATGGGCTGTAAGAGGTACCAGCAGGTATAATAACCTCATGGGCTGTAAGAGGTACCAGCAGGTATAATAACCTCATCAGCTGTAAGAGGTACCAGCAGGTTTAATAACCTCATGGGCTGTAAGAGGTACCAGCAGGTATAATAACCTCATGGGCTGTAAGAGGTACCAGCAGGTATAATAACCTCATCAGCTGTAAGAGGTACCAGCAGGTATAATAACCTCATGGGCTGTAAGAGGTACCAGCAGGTATACTAACCTCATGGGCTGTAAGAGGTACCAGCAGGTATAATAACCTCATCAGCTGTAAGAGGTACCAGCAGGTATTATAACCTCATGGGCTGTTAGAGGTACCAGCAGGTATAATAACATCATGGGCTGTAAGAGGTACCAGCAGGTATAATAACCTCATGGGCTGTAAGAGGTACCAGCAGGTATAATAACCTCATGGGCTGTAAGAGGTACCAGCAGGTATAATAACATCATGGGCTGTAAGAGGTACCAGCAGGTATAATAACCTCATGGGCTGTAAGAGGTACCAGCAGGTATAATAACCTCATGGGCTGTAAGAGGTACCAGCAGGTATAATAACCTCATGGGCTGTAAGAGGTACCAGCAGGTATAATAACCTCATGGGCTGTAAGAGGTACCAGCAGGTATAATAACCTCATGGGCTGTAAGAGGTACCAGCAGGTATAATAACCTCATGGGCTGTAAGAGGTACCAGCAGGTATAATAACCTCATGGGCTGTAAGAGGTACCAGCAGGTATAATAACCTCATGGGCTGTAAGAGGTACCAGCAGGTATAATAACCTCATGGGCTGTAAGAGGTACCAGCAGGTATAATAACCTCATGGGCTGTAAGAGGTACCAGCAGGTATAATAATATCATGGGCTGTAAGAGGTACCAGCAGGTATAATAACCTCATGGGCTGTAAGAGGTACCAGCAGGTATACTAACCTCATGGGCTGTAAGAGGTACCAGCAGGTATACTAACCTCATGGGCTGTAAGAGGTACCAGCAGGTATAATAACCTCATGGGCTGTAAGAGGTACCAGCAGGTATAATAACCTCATGGGCTGTAAGAGGTACCAGCAGGTATACTAACCTCATGGGCTGTAAGAGGTACCAGCAGGTATAATAACCTCATGGGCTGTAAGAGGTACCAGCAGGTATAATAACCTCATGGGCTGTAAGAGGTACCAGCAGGTATAATAACCTCATGGCCTGTAAGAGGTACCAGCAGGTATAATAACCTCATGGGCTGTAAGAGGTACCAGCAGGTATAATAACCTCATGGGCTGTAAGAGGTACCAGCAGGTATAATAACCTCATGGGCTGTAAGAGGTACCAGCAGGTATAATAACCTCATGGGCTGTAAGAGGTACCAGCAGGTATAATAACCTCATGGGCTGTAAGAGGTACCAGCAGGTATAATAACCTCATGGGCTGTAAGAGGTACCAGCAGGTATAATAACCTCATGGGCTGTAAGAGGTACCAGCAGGTATAATAACCTCATGGGCTGTAAGAGGTACCAGCAGGTATAATAACCTCATGGGCTGTAAGAGGTACCAGCAGGTATAATAACCTCATGGGCTGTAAGAGGTACCAGCAGGTATAATAACCTCATGGGCTGTAAGAGGTACCAGCAGGTATAATAACCTCATGGGCTGTAAGAGGTACCAGCAGGTATAATAACCTCATGGGCTGTAAGAGGTACCAGCAGGTATAATAACCTCATGGGCTGTAAGAGGTACCAGCAGGTATAATAACCTCATGGGCTGTAAGAGGTACCAGCAGGTATAATAACCTCATGGGCTGTAAGAGGTACCAGCAGGTATAATAACCTCATGGGCTGTAAGAGGTACCAGCAGGTATAATAACCTCATGGGCTGTAAGAGGTACCAGCAGGTATAATAACCTCATGGGCTGTAAGAGGTACCAGCAGGTATAATAACCTCATGGGCTGTAAGAGGTACCAGCAGGTATAATAACCTCATGGGCTGTAAGAGGTACCAGCAGGTATAATAACCTCATGGGCTGTAAGAGGTACCAGCAGGTATAATAACCTCATGGGCTGTAAGAGGTACCAGCAGGTATAATAACCTCATGGGCTGTAAGAGGTACCAGCAGGTATAATAACCTCATGGGCTGTAAGAGGTACCAGCAGGTATAATAACCTCATGGGCTGTAAGAGGTACCAGCAGGTATAATAACCTCATGGGCTGTAAGAGGTACCAGCAGGTATAATAACCTCATGGGCTGTAAGAGGTACCAGCAGGTATAATAACCTCATGGGCTGTAAGAGGTACCAGCAGGTATAATAACCTCATGGGCTGTAAGAGGTACCAGCAGGTATAATAACCTCATGGGCTGTAAGAGGTACCAGCAGGTATAATAACCTCATGGGCTGTAAGAGGTACCAGCAGGTATAATAACCTCATGGGCTGTAAGAGGTACCAGCAGGTATAATAACCTCATGGGCTGTAAGAGGTACCAGCAGGTATAATAACCTCATGGGCTGTAAGAGGTACCAGCAGGTATAATAACCTCATGGGCTGTAAGAGGTACCAGCAGGTCTCTGGAGAATAGAAACATGCAGCCAGTCAGTCGTTCCTGTGCCAAATGTAATTGCTTTGGATCAGTGGCAACGTGTTATTCAAGGAAGGTTTTTAATTTTTGTAAATTTTATTTCACCTTTATTTAATCAGGTAGGCTAGTTCAGAACAAGTTGTTACAACTGCGACCTGGTCAATAATAAGGAAAAAGATAGCAGTCAGAAAAAGCAGAAATAGAGATAAAATGAATCACTAACCTTTGATTATCTTCATCGGATGACACTCATAGGACTTCATATTACACAATACATGCATGTTTTGTTTGATAAAGTTCATATTTATAACAAAAAATCTGAGTTTACATTGGCGCGTTACATTCACTAGTTCCGAAAACATCAAGTGATTTTGCATAGCCACATTGTTTCAACAGAAATACTCATCATAAATGTAGATGATAATACAAGTTATACACAGGGAATTATAGATATACCTCTCCTTAATGCAACCGCTGTGTCAGATTTCCAAAAAACTTCAAAGTTCAAAGCAAATCATGCAATAATCTGAGACGGAGCTCAGAACAATAGCCAAATTAGCCGCCATGTTGGGGTCAACAGAAACCAGAAAAATACATGATAAATGTTTCCTTACCTTTGATGAACTTCATCAGAATGCAGTCCTAGGAATCCCAGGTCCACAATAAATGCTTGATTTGTTCGATAATGTCCGTTATTTATGTCCAATTAACTACTTTGGTTAGCACGTTTGGTAAACAATTCCAAAGTCACAAAGCGCGTCCACTATAACGTGACGAAATGTCCAAAAGTTCCGTAACAGTCAGTAGAAACATGTCAAACGATGTACTGAATCAGTCTTTAGAATGTTGTTAATATACATCTTGAATAACGTTCCAACCGGAGAATTAGATTGACTTCAGAAGAGCGGTGGAACGGAGGTCCTCCTCATGTGAACGTGCATGTGAAAGCATGGTCGGCTCATGGCAGTGGTGACTAATTTCTGTCTCCTTCGGCCCCCCTTCACATTAGAGTCATCAGACAAAGTTCTATTGACTGTTGACATCTAGTGGAAGCCGTAGGAAGTGAAAACTCATCAATATCTCGCTGTAATTTCAATGAGAGCTTGGTTGAAAATCTGCCACCTCAGAAAAAATTCAAACAGGATTCAACTTCTCAGGTTTTTGCCTGCCATATGAGTTCTGTTATACTCACAGACATAATTCAAACAGTTTTAGAAACTTCAGGGTGTTTTCTATCCACTATGAATAATAATATGCATATATTAGCAACTGGGACTGAGGAGCAGGCAGTTTACTATGGGCACCTCTGTGCACCTTTCATCCAAGCTACTCAATACTGCCCCTGCAGCCATAAGAAGTTAATGTCAGTCTGGAAGGAGAGTTTACAGTCTAACCAGACACCTAGGTATTTGTAGTTGTCCACATATTCTAAGTCAGAACCTTCCAGAGTAGTGATGCTGGACGGCAGGCAGGTGCGGGCAGCGATCGGTTGAAGAGCATGCATTTAGTTTTACTTGCATTTAAGAGCAGTTGGAGGCAACAGAAGGAGAGTTGTATGGCATTGAAGCTCGTCTGGAGGTTAGTCAACACAGTGTAACCTCTCTGCGCTACGGTTCTCTTTTACGGGATCACTTTCCTGAACAACCACTAGAATTGCAGGGCGCCAAATGGAAAAATATTACTAAAAATATTTATAATCATGCAATTACAAGTGAAATATACCAAAACACAGCTTAGCTTGTTGTTAATCCACCTATCGTGTCAGATTTTGAAAATATATTTTACAGCGAAAGAAATCCAAGCTTTTGTGAGTGTAGCTTTCAATGCTACAACAGCTAGCCCCAAATTAGCAAGGTCACGAAAGTCAGAAAAGCAATACAATTAATCGCTTACCTTTGATAATCTTCGGATGTTTCCACTCACGAGACTCCCAGTTACACAACAAATGTTATTTTTGTTCGATAAATATTACTTTTATCACAAAAAAACTCCATTTGGGTTGCGCATTATGTTCAGAAAACCAAAGCCGTGTTCCGTTCGACAAATTCCAAAAAGTATCCATAATGGTCGTAGAAACATGTCAAATGTTTTTTATAATCAATCCTCAGGTTGTTTTTAACAAACATAATCGATAATATTTCAACCGGACCATTACCTATTCATTAAGAGACAAAAGGAAAATGGGGTGTCCCTCTCTCGCACGCAGGAAACATTCAGAGGACACCGGACTACTTTTGAAAGATCGTTCATTTTTCAAAATAAAAGCCTGAAACTATGTCTAAAGCCTGGTCACAGCCTGAGGAAGCCATTGGAAAAGGAATCTGGTTGATACCCCTTTAAATGGAGGATAGACGGGACAGGAAACACACATTCAATTTTTTTCTCAGGTTTTCGCATGCATAATAAGTATTATTATACTCACAGACAATATTTTTACAGTTTTGGAAACTTTGGAGTGTTTTCTATCCTAATCTGTAAATTATATGCATATTCTATGATCTGGGCCAGAGAAAATGTCTATTTACGTTGGGCACGTTATTTAAAAAAAAAAAAACTGGCCCCTAGCGCTAAGAAGTTAACAGTGTCCATAGAAGGGCCAGAAGTATACAGAATGGTGTCATCTGCGTAGAGGTGGATCAGAGAATCACCTGCAGCAAGAGTGACATCATTGATGTATGTGACATCATTGATGTATACAGAGAAGAGAGTCGGCCCGAGAATTGGACCCTGTGGCACCCCCATAGAGACTGCCAGAGGTCCAGACAACAGCCCCCCCGATTTGACACACAGAACTCTATCAGAGAAGTAGTTTGTGAACCAGGCGAGGCAGTCATTTGAGAATCAAAGGCTGTATAGTCTGCCGATATGAATGTGGTGATTGACAGAGTCGAAAGCCTTGGCCAGGTCGATGAATACGGCTGCACTGTAATGTCTCTTATCGATGGTTATGATATCATTTGGGACCTTGAGCGTGGCTGAGGTGCACCCACTGCATAGTGAAGAAGTTACGGTGGGATTCGAAATAGTCGGTAATCTGTTTGTTAGCTTGGCTCTCGAAGACCTTAGAAAGGCAGGGTAGGATAGATATAGGTCTGTAGCAGTTTGGGTCTAGATTGTCTCCCCCTGTGAAGAGGGGGATGATCGCGGCAGCTTTCCAATCTTTGGGGATCTCAGATGACACGAAAGAGAGGTTCAACAGGCTAGTAATAGGGGTTGCAACATTTTAGAAAGAGAGGGTCCAGACTGTCTAGCCCGGCTCATTTGTAGGGTTCCAGATTTTGCAGCTCTTTCAGAACATCAGCTGACTGGATTTGGGTGAAGGAGAAATGGGAGAGGCTTGTGCGAGTTGCTGTGGGGGGTGCCGGGCAAGTGACCGGGGTAGGGTTAGCCATGTGGAAAGCATGGCTAGCCGAAGAAAAATGCTTATTGAATTTCTCAATTATAGTGGATTTATCAGTGGTGACAGTGTTTCCTAGCCTCAGTAGAGTGGGCAGCTGGGAGGAGGTGCTCTTATTCTCCATGGACTTTACAGTGTCCCAGAACTTTTTTGAGTTTGTACTACAGGATGCAAATTTCTGTTTGATAAAGCTAGCCTTAGCTTTCCTAACTGCCTGTGTATATTGGTTCCTAACTTCCCTGAAAAGTTGCATATCACGAGGGCTATTCGATGCTAATGCAAGCCACAGGATGTTTTGTGCTGGTCAAGGGCAGTCAGGTCTGGAGTGAACCAAGGGCATTATCTGTCCCTGGTTCTACATTTTTTGACTGGATCATGCTTATTTAAGATGGTGAGGAAGGCGCTTTTAAAGAATAACCAGGCATCCTCGACTGGCAGGATGAGGTCAATATCATTCCAGGATACCCCGGCCAGGTCGATTAGAAAGGCCTGCTCGCTGAAGTATTTTTAGGGAGCGTTTGACAGTGATGAGGGGTGGTCGTTTGACCGCAGACCCATTACGGATGCAGGCAATGAGGCAGTGATTGCTGAGATCTTGTTTGAAAACAGCAGAGGTGTATTTGGAGGGCAAGTTGGTTAGGATGATATCTATGAGGGTGCCGTGTTTACGGATTTGGTGTTGTACCTGGTAGGTTCATTGATAATTTGTGTGAGATTGAGGGCATCAAGTTTAGATTGTAGGATGGCGGGGGTGTTAATAATTAAGCATGTCCCAGTTTAGGTCACCTAGCAGCAAGAGCTCTGAAGATATATGGGGGCAATCAATTCACATATGGTGTCCAGGGCACAGCTGGGGGCAGAGGGTGGTCTATAGCAATGGTGAGAGACTTGTTTCTGGAAAGGTGGATTTTTAAAAGTAGAAGCTTGAATTGATTGTGTACAGACCTGGATAGTAAGACAGAGCTCTGCAGGCTATCTCTGCAGTAGATTGCAACTCTGCCCCCTTTGGCAGTTCTATCTTGGCGGAAAATGTTATAGTTATGGATGGAAATTTCAGGGGTTTTGGTGGTCTTCCTAAGCCAGGATTCAGACACGACTAAGACATCTGGGTTGGCAGAGTGTGCTAAAACAGTGAATAAAACAAACTTAGGGAGGAGGCTTCTAATGTTAAAATGCTTGAAACCAAGGCTTTTACGCTTACAGAAGTCAACAAATGAGAGCACCTGGGGAATAGGAGTGGAGCTAGGCACTGCAGGGCCTGGATTAACCTCTACCAGAGGAACAGAGGAGGAGTAGGATAAGGGTACGGCTAAAGGCTATAAGAACTGGTCGTCTAGTACGTTCGGAACAGAGAGTAAAAGTAGCAGGTTTCTGGGCGCGATAGAAAAGATTCAAGGCATAATGTACAGACAAAGGTATGGTAGGATGTGAGCACATAGGGCACAGGTGTCAAACTCATTCCACGGGGGGCCGAGTGTCTGCGGGTTTTCGCTCCTCCCTTGTACTTGATTGATGAATTAACATCACTAATTAGTTAGGAACTCCCCACACCTGGTTGTCTAGGGCTTTATTGAAAGGAAAAACCAAAAACCTGCAGACACTAGGCCCTCCGTGGAATGAGTTTGACACCCCTGACATAGGGCGTAAACCTAGGCAGTGAGAGATGATGAGAGAGATATTGTCTCTAGAAACATTTAAACCAGGTGATGTCATCGCATATGTGGGAGGTGGAACTAAATATTTGGTTGAGGCATATTGAGCAGGGCTAGATGCTCTACATTGAAATAAAACAATAATCACCAACCAGAACAGTGATGGACAAGGCATATTGACATTAGCGAGAGGCATGCGTAGCCGAGTGATCATAGGGGTCCAGTGAGTGGTTGGGCTGGAGACACGGCGATTCAGACAGATAGCAGGCCGGGGCTAGTACGCTAGCAGAAGGGCCTTAGAGGGACGTCGCGACGGAGGAAAGTCTGTTTTAGCCTCCTCGTGCGGTTCCGTCGATAGACCAGTCGTTATGGATTAGTAGGGTTCCGTGTAGCAGAGTGGTCAAATGGATCTATTCAGCTAGCAGTCCAATATGCTCTAGACAGCTAGCGGGCCGCTGCAGCAGGCTAGCAGATGGGCGTTCAGGGGAAGTCGCGACGGAGGGGCCTGTTGGAAATAAACCCTTGGGCAGATTACGTTGGTATTCCAGTTGTGATGGATAAGCAGGGCTTCGTGTAGTAAAAGGGGCCCAGGCCGTTAGGCAAAATAGGAATAGTGGCCCGAGAAATTGTCCGAGGCTAGCAGATGGGCATTCCGGGGACGTAGGAGCAAGTTGAGTAACTACCTCGAGCAGATTACGTCGGTATTCCAGTTGTGAAGGATCGGCGGGGTTCAGTAAAAGGGGTCCAGGCCAGTTGGCAAAATAGGTATTGTAGCCCAGGAGTGGCTGATGGACCTCTTCAGCTAGCCGGGAGATGGGCCTAGCATGGGCTAGCTCCAGGCTATTTGGTGCTTGCTTCGTGACAGAGACGTTAGCCAGGAGTAGACACTCGAATAGCAGCTAGATAGCTGCGATGATCCAGGTGAAAAAGGTTCAGAGTGAAAAATAGGTCCGGTATGTTCTGGTTTGAATCGCGTTGTACAAACTGGTGAGCGCTTTCCGAGCTAAAGGTAGCTGATGACCGCTAGCAGTGGTTAGCTGACTACTAGCTAGTAGCTAGTTAGCTGGCTAGCATCTGTTGGGGGATTTCTGTTCAGAGGTAAAGAAAAATACTTTAGAAAAAAGCTGATCCACACCACATTGGGTGAGGCGGGTTGCAGGAGAGTATTTTATAATATAAAAAAAGATATGTGAAGAAAAATATATAATAAGCTATATACATGGGACACGACAAGACGAAGGACAAAGACGTCTGAATGCCATCTTGTATCAACCGCAGAGCCCTACCTGTTTTGCTTTTTTGTTGTTAACCAATTTGCATGTTATTTTGGCATTAATACGTGTCATGTATTCGTTTGCAAACAATGTAAAAACAAATTATAATAAAGCCGTAGACAAACATGGTCTCTTTTTTGTTTTCTTGAGTAAAGCAGCTCCAACATGCAGGTGTTTCAGCCCAGCTCAGTGCTTTCTGTGGTGGAGGGGGAAGGCAGCTGGAAATACTGAGTGTAGGGGTTGGTAATGTTCTGTAGTTGCGACTTGATTGGCTCAGTGTTCTGTCACTCATGGAGACACTACGTCACCACTAAATCTACAGGGAGAGCTGGAGAATTCAAGCCCATTGGGTGCTGCCATAGAGTTACATTAGAAGTGCCCATCCAAAAGGCTCAAGGTCATTGGCCACAGATAAAATGAACATCACGTTATATCTACCGTAGCTTTGATTGGACTGATCATGTCAACATCATACGTTCAAAATCTTAGCTAGCAATGAGTGGTTTGGAAGGAATCAGTGGCAAACTGCAAGCATTGCAAAGCAATCACTAGCCAGACAATTCAGTGGAAAGGGTGTGTGGTCCAATTCTGGGAAAACCAGAGAATGACAGACTTTGATGACAAAATGTACCTACATGAAACACATCCCTTATTTTAAGTGTTTCTACCGTCTTTTGCACCAAGTACACCAAGTATTGGGAATAACTGAAAGCAATCCTGAAAAAGCACCGGCATATTCTGCAATCAGACAAAACAACAGCACACCTCTTCAAGGAACCCCCACTGGTGGTCTGTAAGCGTTGTCGCAATATAGGAGATAGTTTGGTGAGATCTGACCTGTCCCCTGAGCCACTCAGACACTATAGGAGATAGTTTGGTGAGATCTGACCTGCTCCCTGAGCCACTCAGACACTATAGGAGATAGTTTGGTGAGGTCTGACCTGCCTCCTGAGCCACTCAGACACTATAGGAGATAGTTTGGTGAGATCTGACCTGCCCCCTGAGCCACTCAGACACTATAGGAGATAGTTTGGTGAGATCTGACCTGCCTCCTGAGCCACTCAGACACTATAGGAGATATCTTGGTGAGATCTGACCTGCCCCCTGAGCCACTCAGACACTATAGGAGATATCTTGGTGAGATCTGACCTGCTCCCTGAGCCACTCAGACACTATAGGAGATAGTTTGGTGAGATCTGACCTGCCCCCTGAGCCACTCAGACACTATAGGAGATAGTTTGGTGAGATCTGACCTGCTCCCTGAGCCACTCAGACACTATAGGAGATAGTTTGGTGAGATCTGACCTGCTCCCTGAGCCACTCAGACACTATAGGAGATAGTTTGGTGAGATCTATCCTGCCCCCTGAGCCACTCAGACACTATAGGAGATAGCTTGGTGAGATCTGACCTGCCCCCTGAGCCACTCAGACACTATAGGAAATAGTTTGGTGAGGTCTGACCTGCCCCCTGAGCCACTCAGACACTATAGGAGATATCTTGGTGAGATCTGACCTGCCCCCTGAGCCACTCAGACACTATAGGAGATAGTTTGGTGAGATCTGACCTGCCCCCTGAGCCACTCAGACACTATAGGAGATAGTTTGGTGAGATCTGACCTGCCCCCTGAGCCACTCAGACACTATAGGAGATAGTTTGGTGAGATCTGACCTGCCCCCTGAGCCACTCAGACACTATAGGAGATAGTTTGGTGAGATCTGACCTGCCCCCTGAGCCACTCAGACACTATAGGAGATATCTTGGTGAGATCTGACCTGCCCCCTGAGCCACTCAGACACTCAGACACCCATTCCAAATGGGAACTACAAATGTGGCTCATGCACACAGTGCAATAGCACTACAAAAACATCCTTCTTCAGACACCCACATACAGGTAGAAACATCCCTGTTAGGGGATCATCTCATGCAAGACCAAGGGAGTAATCTATCTCATCACCTGTTCATGTGGAAAAGCCTACGTAGGACAAACGAAAAGACAATTAAAACAACACATAGCTGAACACCACAGCTCAATCAGGTGTAAGAACATTGACTATCCAATAGCAGCTCACTTTGTTGAAGCATCCCATCTCCTCCCTCAAATACACAGGCATTGAGCATGTTGCTCCACCAAGGAGAGGAGGTAACATGAAGATCCTACTTCTACAAAGAGAGGCTTACTGGATATCCTGTCTAAAAACATTGACCCCTAGTGGTCTGAATATTGACGTTGATCTCAGGACCTTCTTATGAACAATTCTCTCTTGTAAATGTATATATTCTTTCTACATCTTATCAGATCCAATATGTTCCCCTGGTGATGATGTTTATTATGCATTAAGGTTGAACCAAAACATTACATTAAATAGGGAACAATTAAATATGTGGAATTAAACAATAATGTATGTTGATGCTAATGTTATGTAAAATATTCAATTATGTTTCCATGTGATAACAACAGCCTAATATATTCAATATGCCATAAACTATTGTTTTGTTAACAGTTTCATTAGTTCATTCTAATTAACTTAATAATTATGACACACCCCTCACTATTGTCATTGGTTGCACTAATTCCACTGTTTGTCTACATAACCTGGTTCAAGTATTCATGACATCACCCCGAAGAAGACACAGTGATGCCGAAACGTTGGTTATTTACCCAATAAATTACTGGGAGTTTATATATGGAGTTTATATATGGAGTTTATATATGGAGTGTGGGACTCTATTTATGTTTTATAGCTTATAGTTTATTAGCCGTTAGTCAGAACCTCCACATAAATAAATATGGGTGTGCGCCAGCTCATGTTTTTTATTGGAAACCATTTCCCTGTTTAACTGCTAGGTGTTATGGGTATTATGACACCTCCACTGTGGGGCTCTATAAAACTATTGGAACCATTTCCCGGTTTGACCGCTAGGTGTTATGGGTATTATGACACCTCCACTGTGGGGCTCTATAAAACTATTGGAACCATTTCCCTGTTTGACCGCTAGGTGTTATGGGTATTATGAGTGGGGCTCTATAGCGCAAATGAAATGGGAGAATCTAGAGAATGAAACAACATTTGTTTCATCAAGCTGTGATGTTCTCAGTAAAACGCTAACATCTATACATTTAAAATCTTAGAACAATAATATTTTACACAGCCATAAGCCTTCATTTCTGATGAAAAAACACAAATGTGAAAAGATGGTGGATATAGTGTTTTGGATATAAACTCTTCATTAAATCTTTAAAAAATTGTCATCTCACCTCTTAGATTTGGTGCCATGTTCCCCAGAGACATTCCTTTTAGAGGCAGGGCCTTCCTCCTCTCTCTCCCCAGAGAGACTCATTTTAGAGCACTGACCCCTAAACAGAGATCCAGCATGTTGGTTGTGGTTAACACAGTGACAATTAATTATTGAAGGTCAATTGTTCTATTTTATTAATTATCTCTTAGAAATAAAACATTTACTAACAGATATATCCAAACAGTCAGGTGATTTAATTAATAGATAACTAATAATAATAATACCAATATAATAAGAGTAATATAAATAATAATAATGTCTCACTTTGTCTTTTAATAATGTCTCTCATTCTAGTGTGTTGCTTTGTTCAACAGGTCTGATATTATTCTGCTGTTACTGAATTCAGTTCATAATAACAATGTAAAGTCTGTTCAGTGGTTTCATACCAAACTACACAGGAAGCAGGAGCTCATTGTCATTTAGAAAACAACAAATGTTCTGATATTCTGAAAGATGATTTACAACTATGATACATTAACATTTTGACAAATTGTAAAATAACCACGATATACGAATCGTATAATACGATATATGAACAATATGTTATTGAAATTGACTTGCCTACTCCCAGTTAGCGCCATTTTGTATGATTGAACTGTCACGTAGCTGTCCCAGGTGAAATGGACTGTTAGATCTGAGTGTTTTACTTTCATTCACTATACTAAAATTACACCATACAGTTAATTTATCTAAACACTTTACAATAATCCCTGGGAAGATTCTTACCTTGTAGCCTGAATTCACAACCAGAACATGTCAAGTCATTGAGATATTTTCCGTTGTGCTGAGAGAGCACCTTCCTGATGACAAGTGGCTCTGTATCTGTGTTCCAGGTACAGTTGATCTTTGGATGCAATAATATCTGGTCAAAGTCTAGTGACACAACACCATAGTATATCAGAAACATAACAGCAGTTTAACCTTTGGCCAGTAAAGGCCATGGTATAGTATAAAACAGGGTTCGTCAACTAGGTTTGGCTTCGGGACAATTTATTTTCTGAGTTAAAGTCGGTGGGCCAGAACATAATTAGCATATCATATTAGCACAATGAATAGGCCTACACTACACATTTAACAACAGTTTAACACTTTTGATTAGTACATAATACATTCAGTTACAATAAAATAATTTTGATCTTATTAAGTTCATGTTTGCATTGAAAATGTCACTGTTTGCAAATAATTCAATCTCAGACGGCATTATGAATCTAAGCATGGTACTTTCAAAGTGGCCTTCCCGCCCCAGACAGAGGCCTTCCCGCCCCAGACAGAGGCCTTCCCGCCCCAGACAGAGGACTTCCCGCCCCAGACAGAGGCCTTCCCGCCCCAGACAGAGGCCTTCCCGCCCCAGACAGAGGCCTTCCCGCCCCAGACAGTGGCCTTCCCGCCCCAGACAGTGGCCTTCCCGCCCCAGACAGAGGCCTTCCCGCCCCAGACAGAGGACTTCCCGCCCCAGACAGAGGCCTTCCCGCCCCAGACAGTGGACTTCCCGCCCCAGACAGTGGACTTCCCGCCCCAGACAGAGGACTTCCCGCCCCAGACAGTGGACTTCCCGCCCCAGACAGAGGCCTTCCCGCCCCAGACAGAGGCCTTCCCGCCCCAGACAGAGGACTTCCCGCCCCAGACAGAGGCCTTCCCGCCCCAGACAGAGGCCTTCCCGCCCCAGACAGAGGCCAGACGCAGAAAAATGTAATCCTTAACTACAAGCTACAAACACGGCAGTAGAATCCTCCTTCGAGGCCTGACCCAACAACAGAAGGTCACACGGCAGTAGAATCCTCCTTCGTGGCCTGACCCAACAACAGAAGGTCACACGGCAGTAGAATCCTCCTTCGTGGCCTGACCCAACAACAGAAGGTCACACGGCAGTAGAATCCTCCTTCGTGGCCTGACCCAACAACAGAAGGTCACACGGCAGTAGAATCCTCCTTCGTGGCCTGACCCTACAACAGAAGGTCACACGGCAGTAGAATCCTCCTTCGTGGCCTGACCCAACAACAGAAGGTCACACGGCAGTAGAATCCTCCTTCGTGGCCAGACCCAACAACAGAAGGTCACACGGCAGTAGAATCCTCCTTCGTGGCCTGACCCAACAACAGAAGGTCACACGGCAGTAGAATCCTCCTTCGTGGCCTGACCCAACAACAGAAGGTCACACGGCAGTAGAATCCTCCTTCGTGGCCTGACCCAACAACAGAAGGTCACACGGCAGTAGAATCCTCCTTCGTGGCCTGACCCAACAACAGAAGGTCACACGGCAGTAGAATCCTCCTTCGTGGCCTGACCCAACAACAGAAGGTCACATGGCAGTAGAATCCTCCTTCGTGGCCTGACCCAACAACAGAAGGTCACAAGTGCCTTCCTAAAAGCATCCTGGGTTCTAACCAATCACAACATGCCCTTCACAGACGCAGAGCTGTTTAAAAAGTGCATGGTGACAGTTTTGGAGGAATTGGCTACAGACAGGTATGTGGATAGCATCATTGTGTCTGTCAAACAGGTGCCCCTGTCTGCATCAACAGCCGGACACCGTGTCCGTGCTCTGGTGGATGACGTGCATAGGATTGTTCTGGAAGGGCTCAGTCAGGCTGAGCACTTTCCCCTTGCTATTGATGAGAGAACTGTTGTTCCCCTGGCTATTGATGAGAGAACTGTTGTTCCCCTGGCTATTGATGAGAGAACTGTTGTTCCCCTGGCTATTGATGAGAGAACTGTTGTTCCCCTGGCTAATGATGAGAGAACTGTTGTTCCCCTGGCTATTGATGACAGTACTGTTGTTCCCCTGGCTATTGATGAGAGAACTGTTGTTCCCCTGGCTATTGATGAGAGAACTGTTGTTCCCCTGGCTATTGATGAGAGAACTGTTGTTCCCCTGGCTATTAATGAGAGAACAGTTGTTCCCCTGGCTATTGATGAGAGGACTGTTGTTCCCCTGGCTATTGATGAGAGAACTGTTGTTCCCCTGGCTATTGATGAGAGAACTGTTGTTCCCCTGGCTATTGATGAGAGAACTGTTGTTCCCCTGGCTAATGATGAGAGAACTGTTGTTCCCCTGGCTATTGATGAGAGTACTGTTGTTCCCCTGGCTATTGATGAGAGAACTGTTGTTCCCCTGGCTATTGATGAGAGTACTGTTGTTCCCCTGGCTATTGATGAGAGAACTGTTGTTCCCCTGGCTATTGATGAGAGAACTGTTGTCCCCTGGCTATTGATGAGAGAACTGTTGTTCCCCTGGCTATTGATGAGAGAACTGTTGTTCCCCTGGCTATTGATGAGAGAACTGTTGTTCCCCTGGCTGTTGATGAGAGTACTGACAACACCGATGAGGCACAGTTGTGTGTTTATGTCCGTTATTTTCATGGAAATGACTTTAAAGAAGAGCTACCGGCACTGATTCCCCTGGAAGGACACACCACCGGGGACGTTCCCCTGGAAGGACACACCACCGGGGACGTTCCCCTGGAAGGACACACCACCGGGGACGTTCCCCTGGAAGGACACATCACCGGGGACGTTCCCCTGGAAGGACACACCACCGGGGACGTTCCCCTGGAAGGACACACCACCGGGGACGTTCCCCTGGAAGGACACAACACCGGGGACGTTCCCCTGGAGGGACACACCACCGGGGACGTTCCCCTGGAAGGACACACCACCGGGGACGTTCCCCTGGAAGGACACACCACCGGGGACGTTCCCCTGGAGGGACACACCACCGGGGCCTGGTCAGCAGGTTGAAGGAGATCGCCCCACAAATGAATGGCTTGCATTGTCTCATCCATCAGAGTGTGCTGTGTACCAGACTAAACATGGTCTACATTGTCTCATCCATCAGAGTGTGCTGTGTGTCAGACTAAACATGATTTACATTGTCTCATCCATCAGAGTGTGCTGTGTGTCAGACTAAACATGGTTTACATTGTCTCATCCATCAGAGTGTGCTGAGTACCAGACTAAACATGGTTTACATTGTCTCATCCATCAGAGTGTGCTGTGTGTCAGACTAAACATGGTTTACATTGTCTCATCCATCAGAGTGTGTTGTGTACCAGACTAAACATGGTTTACAGTGTCTCATCCATCAGAGTGTGCTGTGTACCAGACTAAACATGGTCTACATTGTCTCATCCATCAGAGTGTGCTGTGTACCAGACTAAACATGGTTTACATTGTCTCATCCATCAGAGTGTGCTGTGTACCAGACTAAACATGGTCTACATTGTCTCATCCATCAGAGTGTGCTGTGTACCAGACTAAACATGGTCTACATTGTCTCATCCATCAGAGTGTGCTGTGTGCCAGACTAAACATGGTCTACATTGTCTCATCCATCAGAGTGTGCTGTGTACCAGACTAAACATGGTTTACATTGTCTCATCCATCACAGTGTGTCAGACTAAACATGGTTTACATTGTCTCATCCATCAGAGTGTGCTGTGTACCAGACTAAACATGGTTTACATTGTCTCATCCATCAGAGTGTGCTGTGTGTCAGACTAAACATGGTTTACATTGTCTCATCCATCAGAGTGTGCTGTGTACCAGACTAAACATGGTTTACATTGTCTCATCCATCAGAGTGTGCTGTGTACCAGACTAAACATGGTTTACATTGTCTCATCCATCAGAGTGTGCTGTGTGTCAGACTAAACATGGTTTACATTGTCTCATCCATCAGAGTGTGCTGTGTACCAGACTAAACATGGTTTACATTGTCTCATCCATCAGAGTGTGCTGTGTGTCAGACTAAACATGGTTTACATTGTCTCATCCATCAGAGTGTGCTGTGTACCAGACTAAACATGGTTTACATTGTCTCATCCATCAGAGTGTGCTGTGTACCAGACTAAACATGGTTTACATTGTCTCATCCATCAGAGTGTGCTGTGTGTCAGACTAAACATGGTCTACATTGTCTCATCCATCAGAGTGTGCTGTGTACCAGACTAAACATGGTTTACATTGTCTCATCCATCAGAGTGTGCTGTGTACCAGACTAAACATGGTTTACATTGTCTCATCCATCAGAGTGTGCTGTGTACCAGACTAAACATGGTCTACATTGTCTCATCCATCAGAGTGTGCTGTGTGTCAGACTAAACATGGTCTACATTGTCTCATCCATCAGAGTGTGCTGTGTGTCAGACTAAACATGGTTTACATTGTCTCATCCATCAGAGTGTGCTGTGTGTCAGACTAAACATGGTTTACATTGTCTCATCCATCAGAGTGTGCTGTGTGTCAGACTAAACATGGTTTACATTGTCTCATCCATCAGAGTGTGTTGTGTACCAGACTAAACATGGTTTACAGTGTCTCATCCATCAGAGTGTGCTGTGTACCAGACTAAACATGGTCTACATTGTCTCATCCATCAGAGTGTGCTGTGTACCAGACTAAACATGGTTTACATTGTCTCATCCATCAGAGTGTGCTGTGTACCAGACTAAACATGGTCTACATTGTCTCATCCATCAGAGTGTGCTGTGTACCAGACTAAACATGGTCTACATTGTCTCATCCATCAGAGTGTGCTGTGTGCCAGACTAAACATGGTCTACATTGTCTCATCCATCAGAGTGTGCTGTGTACCAGACTAAACATGGTTTACATTGTCTCATCCATCAGAGTGTGCTGTGTGCCAGACTAAACATGGTCTACATTGTCTCATCCATCAGAGTGTGCTGTGTACCAGACTAAACATGGTTTACATTGTCTCATCCATCAGAGTGTGCTGTGTACCAGACTAAACATGGTTTACATTGTCTCATCCATCAGAGTGTGCTGTGTACCAGACTAAACATGGTTTACATTGTCTCATCCATCAGAGTGTGCTGTGTACCAGACTAAACATGGTTTACATTGTCTCATCCATCAGAGTGTGCTGTGTGTCAGACTAAACATGGTTTACATTGTCTCATCCATCAGAGTTTGCTGTGTGTCAGACTAAACATGGTTTACATTGTCTCATCCATCAGAGTGTGCTGTGTACCAGACTAAACATGGTTTACATTGTCTCATCCATCAGAGTTTGCTGTGTGTCAGACTAAACATGGTTTACATTGTCTCATCCATCAGAGTGTGCTGTGTGTCAGACTAAACATGGTTTACATTGTCTCATCCATCAGAGTGTGCTGTGTACCAGACTAAACATGGTTTACATTGTCTCATCCATCAGAGTGTGCTGTGTACCAGACTAAACATGGTTTACATTGTCTCATCCATCAGAGTGTGCTGTGTGTCAGACTAAACATGGTTTACATTGTCTCATCCATCAGAGTGCTGTGTACCAGACTAAACATGGTTTACATTGTCTCATCCATCAGAGTGTGCTGTGTACCAGACTAAACATGGTTTACATTGTCTCATCCATCAGAGTGTGCTGTGTACCAGACTAAACATGGTTTACATTGTCTCATCCAACAGTGTGCTGTGTACCAGACTAAACATGGTTTACATTGTCTCATCCATCAGAGTGTGCTGTGTACCAGACTAAACATGGTCTACATTGTCTCATCCATCAGAGTGTGCTGTGTGTCAGACTAAACATGGTTTACATTGTCTCATCCATCAGAGTGTGCTGTGTACCAGACTAAACATGGTTTACATTGTCTCATCCATCAGAGTGTGCTGTGTACCAGACTAAACATGGTTTACATTGTCTCATCCATCAGAGTGTGCTGTGTACCAGACTAAACATGGTTTACATTGTCTCATCCATCAGAGTGTGCTGTGTGTCAGACTAAACATGGTTTACATTGTCTCATCCATCAGAGTGTGCTGTGTACCAGACTAAACATGGTCTACATTGTCTCATCCATCAGAGTGTGCTGTGTACCAGACTAAACATGGTTTACATTGTCTCATCCATCAGAGTGTCAGACTAAACATGGTCTACATTGTCTCATCCATCAGAGTGTGCTGTGTGTCAGACTAAACATGGTTTACATTGTCTCATCCATCAGAGTGTGCTGTGTACCAGACTAAACATGGTTTACATTGTCTCATCCATCAGAGTGTGCTGTGTACCAGACTAAACATGGTCTACATTGTCTCATCCATCAGAGTGTGCTGTGTACCAGACTAAACATGGTTTACATTGTCTCATCCATCACAGTGTGTCAGACTAAACATGGTTTACATTGTCTCATCCATCAGAGTGTGCTGTGTACCAGACTAAACATGGTTTACATTGTCTCATCCATCAGAGTGTGCTGTGTGTCAGACTAAACATGGTTTACATTGTCTCATCCATCAGAGTGTGCTGTGTACCAGACTAAACATGGTTTACATTGTCTCATCCATCAGAGTGTGCTGTGTGTCAGACTAAACATGGTTTACATTGTCTCATCCATCAGAGTGTGCTGTGTACCAGACTAAACATGGTTTACATTGTCTCATCCATCAGAGTGTGCTGTGTGTCAGACTAAACATGGTTTACATTGTCTCATCCATCAGAGTGTGCTGTGTACCAGACTAAACATGGTTTACATTGTCTCATCCATCAGAGTGTGCTGTGTACCAGACTAAACATGGTTTACATTGTCTCATCCATCAGAGTGTGCTGTGTGTCAGACTAAACATGGTCTACATTGTCTCATCCATCAGAGTGTGCTGTGTACCAGACTAAACATGGTTTACATTGTCTCATCCATCAGAGTGTGCTGTGTACCAGACTAAACATGGTTTACATTGTCTCATCCATCAGAGTGTGCTGTGTACCAGACTAAACATGGTCTACATTGTCTCATCCATCAGAGTGTGCTGTGTGTCAGACTAAACATGGTCTACATTGTCTCATCCATCAGAGTGTGCTGTGTGTCAGACTAAACATGGTTTACATTGTCTCATCCATCAGAGTGTGCTGTGTGTCAGACTAAACATGGTTTACATTGTCTCATCCATCAGAGTGTGCTGTGTGTCAGACTAAACATGGTTTACATTGTCTCATCCATCAGAGTGTGTTGTGTACCAGACTAAACATGGTTTACAGTGTCTCATCCATCAGAGTGTGCTGTGTACCAGACTAAACATGGTCTACATTGTCTCATCCATCAGAGTGTGCTGTGTACCAGACTAAACATGGTTTACATTGTCTCATCCATCAGAGTGTGCTGTGTACCAGACTAAACATGGTCTACATTGTCTCATCCATCAGAGTGTGCTGTGTGCCAGACTAAACATGGTCTACATTGTCTCATCCATCAGAGTGTGCTGTGTACCAGACTAAACATGGTTTACATTGTCTCATCCATCAGAGTGTGCTGTGTGCCAGACTAAACATGGTCTACATTGTCTCATCCATCAGAGTGTGCTGTGTACCAGACTAAACATGGTTTACATTGTCTCATCCATCAGAGTGTGCTGTGTACCAGACTAAACATGGTTTACATTGTCTCATCCATCAGAGTGTGCTGTGTACCAGACTAAACATGGTTTACATTGTCTCATCCATCAGAGTGTGCTGTGTACCAGACTAAACATGGTTTACATTGTCTCATCCATCAGAGTGTGCTGTGTGTCAGACTAAACATGGTTTACATTGTCTCATCCATCAGAGTTTGCTGTGTGTCAGACTAAACATGGTTTACATTGTCTCATCCATCAGAGTGTGCTGTGTACCAGACTAAACATGGTTTACATTGTCTCATCCATCAGAGTTTGCTGTGTGTCAGACTAAACATGGTTTACATTGTCTCATCCATCAGAGTGTGCTGTGTGTCAGACTAAACATGGTTTACATTGTCTCATCCATCAGAGTGTGCTGTGTACCAGACTAAACATGGTTTACATTGTCTCATCCATCAGAGTGTGCTGTGTGTCAGACTAAACATGGTCTACATTGTCTCATCCATCAGAGTGTGCTGTGTGTCAGACTAAACATGGTCTACATTGTCTCATCCATCAGAGTGTGCTGTGTGTCAGACTAAACATGGTTTACATTGTCTCATCCATCAGAGTGTGCTGTGTACCAGACTAAACATGGTTTACATTGTCTCATCCATCAGAGTGTGCTGTGTACCAGACTAAACATGGTTTACATTGTCTCATCCATCAGAGTGTGCTGTGTACCAGACTAAACATGGTTTACATTGTCTCATCCATCAGAGTGTGCTGTGTGTCAGACTAAACATGGTTTACATTGTCTCATCCATCAGAGTGCTGTGTACCAGACTAAACATGGTTTACATTGTCTCATCCATCAGAGTGTGCTGTGTACCAGACTAAACATGGTTTACATTGTCTCATCCATCAGAGTGTGCTGTGTACCAGACTAAACATGGTTTACATTGTCTCATCCAACAGTGTGCTGTGTACCAGACTAAACATGGTTTACATTGTCTCATCCATCAGAGTGTGCTGTGTACCAGACTAAACATGGTCTACATTGTCTCATCCATCAGAGTGTGCTGTGTGTCAGACTAAACATGGTTTACATTGTCTCATCCATCAGAGTGTGCTGTGTACCAGACTAAACATGGTTTACATTGTCTCATCCATCAGAGTGTGCTGTGTACCAGACTAAACATGGTTTACATTGTCTCATCCATCAGAGTGTGCTGTGTGCCAGACTAAACATGGTTTACATTGTCTCATCCATCAGAGTGTGCTGTGTACCAGACTAAACATGGTCTACATTGTCTCATCCATCAGAGTGTGCTGTGTACCAGACTAAACATGGTTTACATTGTCTCATCCATCAGAGTGTGCTGTGTACCAGACTAAACATGGTCTACATTGTCTCATCCATCAGAGTGTGCTGTGTACCAGACTAAACATGGTTTACATTGTCTCATCCATCAGAGTGTGCTGTGTACCAGACTAAACATGGTTTACATTGTCTCATCCATCAGAGTGTGCTGTGTACCAGACTAAACATGGTTTACATTGTCTCATCCATCAGAGTGTGCTGTGTACCAGACTAAACATGGTTTACATTGTCTCATCCATCAGAGTGTGCTGTGTACCAGACTAAACATGGTTTACATTGTCTCATCCATCAGAGTGTGCTGTGTACCAGACTAAACATGGTCTACATTGTCTCATCCATCAGAGTGTGCTGTGTACCAGACTAAACATGGTTTACATTGTCTCATCCATCAGAGTGTGCTGTGTACCAGACTAAACATGGTTTACATTGTCTCATCCATCAGAGTGTGCTGTGTACCAGACTAAACATGGTTTACATTGTCTCATCCATCAGAGTGTGCTGTGTACCAGACTAAACATGGTTTACATTGTCTCATCCATCAGAGTGTGCTGTGTACCAGACTAAACATGGTTTACATTGTCTCATCCATCAGAGTGTGCTGTGTACCAGACTAAACGCTGAGCTAAAAGATGTGATGGATAAAGTCATGCTCATAATCACCTTTGTCAGGGGGACATCAAGCAACACAACACCGTATTTTCCTCAAGCTGGTGACAGAATCAGAGGAGGCCATCCAGGATGATCTCCTGCTTCACAACAACGTGCGCTGGCTGAGTAAAGGAAAAGCAAGCTGGTGACAGAATCAGAGGAGGCCATCAGGATGATCTCCTGCTTCACAACAACGTGCGCTGGCTGAGTAAAGGAAAAGCTCCAGAGCCATTCTGTCAGCTGCATGACCAGGTTGTGGGTTTTGTCAGAAAAAGCAAAATGAGGGCAGCAGCTGATCACCTTCGTTTTCAACTTTTGCAACTTTTCCCGTTAAGTAAATAAATTAGTATTTAATACATAGTCAAATAGGCTACTAACATTATTGTGATTAGTATTATTATTATTGTTATTGTGATTATTATTGTTGTTATTATTTTTATTATTGTGATTATTAGTGCTTATCCATGGCTATTTTAGGTCTCATGCTGACAGTATCTTCTGTTTGTTTTGTCGTTATGGGAGAAGGTTATCCTGAGACTCCTGAAACAGGACTACAGACATTCAGACACAGACATCACCTTTTTTTCTTTAAATGATTGTTTTATGTAGGATGCTACCTTTTAGACCGTGTTGCAGCTGTTAGTAGCCCTAATAAATAAATAAAAATCCCAGGTCTATTAGGCTTTTTTTCCCTTTTTTTTTGTCTTGTGAAAGATGCTGTTCAGCCACATAGCCTAGCTCAGTTAGTTAAGTTATTTATATGGGCCTTCGCTCTGTAGAAATAGACTCCAATTAAGCCCTCTTGTTGTTTGAAAAGTCACATTAAAATGAAGATTATTGTTGAAATTAATTACTCGACTGTTGTAGGTTTTCTCCATCTGTTGCATAACAAGTTATCTATATTTTCACACCAGGTGCTGTTCACCTCCTATTGATTGCGCTGCAGTTGTCGCTTTAGGTTTCAACACCACAACATGGTCCTCTACCTGCTTTAATAGTCTCCTGCATTCTCTACTCATGAATGAAGTTAACATGTAACTTGTGCATTATTTAGGGAGGGTAACATTGTAGATACACTACACCACCATTTAGAATACAGTAGGAACTCTTTCCATTTGTCCTATTGAAACACACAGAAAACTATAGTATTTAGCCTAAAGCAGCATCTGATTTTACAGTAGACTATAGATGTAGGCTACTGTAGAGTCACATGGCTCAGTGTTAAAATGTTAGAGCAGCACATTGGTCTGAACAACTTATATCCTCTTAGTGAATGTCTCTTAATGAGAAAGAATCATCAACATGGATGAGAATATTGCATTTTGAAATGAAAATACTATTGAGTCTGTAGACAAATTGAAATAGTGATACCGACGTCAGTGGAATCCCCTCTCCTGCAAAGTAAAGGTATCTGAAATGAGGAGTCTACAAGGCTTGATATCTAAATGTGTTTCTCTGTAGGCTACATAGTGAACCCTTAAAGATACAATCCTTAGGTGATGAACCCATTGTTGTCAAGGCTCAGGAGAAGACCCAGATGCAGACAGTTTCCTAGTAACAAACGTTTATTACAAAAACAGAGGGGCAGGCAAACGACAGGTCAAAGGCAGGCAGAGGTCAGTAATCCAGAGCAGAGTCCGAAAGGTACAGAACGGCAGGCAGGCTCAGGGCAGGCAGAATGGTCAAAACCAGGAAAACATGAACTAGAGAATGACAGGCGCACGGGGAAAACCGCTGGTAGTCTTGACGAAACAAAACGAACTGGCAACAGACAAACAAAGACCACAGGTATAAATACACTGGGGATAATGGGTGACACCTGGAGGGGGGTGGAGACAATCACCAAGACAGGTGAAACAGATCAGGATGTGACACTTGTCTCCTCAGGTTCTAGTCCTTCAATAAAACGGAATGCTTCTACGACTGTGGCCTTTAGGACAGGAGGATGACAATACCTTGACCATCTATTGATAACAGATAATCAATACCTTGACCATCTATTGATAACAGATAATCAATACCTTGACCATCTATTGATAACAGATTAAACAGACAAAAAATATGTTCAAGGTAATCCAATCTATACAAAAAAACATTCAAAAATGACAGAAGCTGCCATGCAATTACTCTGATTACCATCCAACAACAGATCAATTACTCTGATTACCATCCAAAAACAGATCAATTACTCTATTACCATCCAACAACAGATCAATTACTCTGATTACCATCCAACAACAGATCAATTACTCTGTCTCCAAGTTCAGAGACAGATACGAATAAACATTATTATTGTGTTTGTCCTCCCAGAATGATCATAGAACTGATATGGGTTGACTTGTTCCTAATGTTGAATATATACAGTATTTACTGTACATATATATACAGTGGGGAGAACAAGTATTTGATACACTGCCGATTTTACAGGTTTTCCTACTTACAAAGCATGTAGAGGTCTGGATTTCACATTGTATGATTTTTAAGTAATTAATTTGCATTTTATTGCATGACATAAGTATTTGATACATCAGAAAAGCATCCACTGCTACCACGACTGTCCCATTGTCCTGTAAAGAGATGTCTAATATACCTGGATACAACTTTATAGTTGTTGGACTCCAGGAAGAGTAGCTGCTGCTACCACCACTGTTCCATTGTCCTGTAAAGAGATGTCTAATATACCTGGATACAACTTTATAGTTGTTGGACTCCAGGAAGAGTAGCTGCTGTTACCACCACTGTTCCATTGTCCTGTAAAGAGATGTCTAATATACCTGGATACAACTTTATAGTTGTTGGACCCCAGGAAGAGTAGCTGCTGTTACCACCACTGTCCTATTGTCCTGTAAAGAGATGTCTAATATACCTGGAAACAACTTTATAGTTGTTGGACCCCAGGAAGAGTAGCTGCTGTTACCACCACTGTCCCATTGTCCTGTAAAGAGATGTCTAATATACCTGGATACAACTTTATAGTTGTTGGACTCCAGGAAGAGTAGCTGCTGTTACCACCACTGTCCTATTGTCCTGTAAAGAGATGTCTAATATACCTGGATACAACTTTATAGTTGTTGGACCCCAGGAAGAGTAGCTGCTGTTACCACCACTGTCCCATTGTCCTGTAAAGAGATGTCTAATATACCTGGATACAACTTTATAGTTGTTGGACTCCAGGAAGAGTAGCTGCTGTTACCACCACTGTTCCATTGTCCTGTAAAGAGATGTCTAATATACCTGGATACAACTTTATAGTTGTTGGACCCCAGGAAGAGTAGCTGCTGTTACCATCACTGTCCCATTGTCCTGTAAAGAGATGTCTAATATACCTGGATACAACTTTATAGTTGTTGGACTCCAGGAAGAGTAGCTGCTGTTACCACCACTGTCCTATTGTCCTGTAAAGAGATGTCTAATATACCTGGATACAACTTTATAGTTGTTGGACCCCAGGAAGAGTAGCTGCTGTTACCATCACTGTCCCATTGTCCTGTAAAGAGATGTCTAATATACCTGGATACAACTTTATAGTTGTTGGGCCCCAGGAAGAGTAGCTGCTGTTACCACCACTGTCCCATTGTCCTGTAAAGAGATGTCTAATATACCTGGATACAACTTTATAGTTGTTGGACCCCAGGAAGAGTAGCTGATGTTACCACCACTGTTCCATTGTCCTGTAAAGAGATGTCTAATATACCTGGATACAACTTTATAGTTGTTGGACTCCAGGAAGAGTAGCTGCTGTTACCACCACTGTCCCATTGTCCTGTAAAGAGATGTCTAATATACCTGGATATAACTTTATAGTTGTTGGACTCCAGGAAGAGTAGCTGCTGTTACCACCACTGTCCCATTGTCCTGTAAAGAGATGTCTAATATACCTGGATACAACTTTATAGTTGTTGGACCCCAGGAAGAGTAGCTGCTGTTACCATCACTGTCCCATTGTCCTGTAAAGAGATGTCTAATATACCTGGATACAACTTTATAGTTGTTGGACCCCAGGAAGAGTAGCTGCTGTTACCACCACTGTCCTATTGTCCTGTAAAGAGATGTCTAATATACCTGGATACAACTTTATAGTTGTTGGACCCCAGGAAGAGTAGCTGATGTTACCACCACTGTCCTATTGTCCTGTAAAGAGATGTCTAATATACCTGGATATAACTTTATAGTTGTTGGACTCCAGGAAGAGTAGCTGCTGTTACCACCACTGTCCCATTGTCCTGTAAAGAGATGTCTAATATACCTGGACACAACTTTATAGTTGTTGGACCCCAGGAAGAGTAGCTTCTGTTACCATCACTGTCCCATTGTCCTGTAAAGAGATGTCTAATATACCTGGATATAACTTTATAGTTGTTGGACTCCAGGAAGAGTAGCTGCTGTTACCACCACTGTCCCATTGTCCTGTAAAGAGATGTCTAATATACCTGGATACAACTTTATAGTTGTTGGACCCCAGGAAGAGTAGCTGCTGTTACCACCACTGTCCCATTGTCCTGTAAAGAGATGTCTAATATACCTGGATATAACTTTATAGTTGTTGGACCCCAGGAAGAGTAGCTGATGGTTTTAGTGTCAACTGGAATTAGAGTGTTGGCTGTGGAAGACTGGTCCCTTGATGATGTCTGCAAGTGGCTGAGCACCAATGATCTCCATGATTCCATCCCATCATTCCAAGGTTCACAATCTTTCTGAAGAATGCCAACTTTATTCAATTGTCCACTTTGCAACGAGCAAACTTTCTCTGTGTCCAGACGACTCACACATATTGTCCTCTATCACCAGCATGAACCACATGTTCTAATTACCTGTGGAGTTAATGGGGGAAAACAAATAGATGTTTCAGCGTCTATCGGTCACACATCTACCAAAACCACAGAGAGCTTTTCAGAGACAACTTAGATGAGAATTGTCCTCATGATGAATTTGAGACTGAGACTGATCCCATTGAAGATGACATGAGCGATGTAGAGAGTCTGCCAGAGGCTGAATATGTTCAAGACACAGAGATCAACACTGAGCAGCTAATTGAAGGTCTCTAAAACAATATCTGTCTTTTTATTTAGTAAATCAGGAAAGAACACTGCATCCCAGCTACGGTACAGAATAACATTGTTGAGGACCTCAGAACCATTGTTGATGCATTATGACACTACAGTGATCCCCTCAGGTTTCACCTGACAAATAAACTAATACATGTGGTTGAACAGGACCATCTCAGGGACTTGCTGAACAACTCTGCAGTATTTGAGGAATGCATTAGATGCATAATCTCTGAGTGGATGCTGGAGCATTACTGTGTGAAAGAACTGGACGTGGTCAGGACAACTGAAGTACCACTGAGCAACAAAGAAGGTTATAAAACAAGGTCATTTCAATACAGCTACATTTCCCCCAGGCTACATGAATATAAAGAGACATGAGACAAAACAATCATAATGAATCAGATTACATGGCCCCCAGGCTACATGAATATAAAGAGACATGAGACAAAACAATCATAATGAATCAGATTACATGGCCCCCAGGCTACATGAATATAAAGAGACATGAGACAAAACAATCATAATGAATCAGATTACATGGCCCCCAGGCTACATGAATATAAAGAGACATGAGACAAAACAATCATAATGAATCAGATTACATGGCCCCCAGGCTATATGAATATAAAGAGACATGAGACAAAACAATCATAATGAATCAGATTACATGGCCCCCAGGCTACATGAATATAAAGAGACATGAGACAAAACAATCATAATGAATCAGATTACATGGCCCCCAGGCTACATGAATATAAAGAGACATGAGACAAAACAATCATAATGAATCAGATTACATGGCCCCCAGGCTATATGAATATAAAGAGACATGAGACAAAACAATCATAATGAATCAGATTACATGGCCCCCAGGCTACATGAATATAAAGAGACATGATACAAAACAATCATAATGAATCAGATTACATGGCCCCCAGGCTACATGAATATAAAGAGACATGAGACAAAACAATCATAATGAATCAGATTACATGGCCCCCAGGCTACATGAATATAAAGAGACATTAGACAAAACAATCATAATGAATCAGATTACATGGAGAGGGGGACCTGATACTAGATCATAATGAATCAGATTACATGGAGAGGGGGACCTGATCCTAAATCATAATGAATCAGATTACATGGAGAGGGGGGACCTGATCCTAGATCATAATGAATCAGATTACATGGAGAGGGGGGACCTGATCCTAGATCATAATGAATCAGATTACATGGAGAGGGGGACCTGATCCTAGATCATAATGAATCAGATTACATGGAGAGGGGGGACCTGATCCCAGATCATAATGAATCAGATTACATGGAGAGGAGGGACCTGATCCCAGATCATAATGAATCAGATTACATGGAGAGAAGGGACCTGATCCTAGATCATAATGAATCAGATTACATGGAGAGGGGGGGGGGGTGACCCTAGGTCAGTACCCTCCTCTGGGACACTGCTTGCATGAAATCGAACACATAGTTGTAAAGTGTAGTTACATCAGGTGTTTACTGCCATCTAGTGGAAGCTACCAATAAAATACTTTACTATCAGGGTGGGGAGACGGCTGAGCTGAAACAGAAAGTAAAGTTGTTCTTATGTTCAGGATCCATTTTGAGACGACAGAGTAGAAAGGAAAAGCAATATGGGGAGAAGAAGAAAAAAGAGGTAAGTATCTTTGAACAATAAGTTATTCTAAAGGACAGAGTAAGATAATGAATACCTGGAATGAGATATTACTAGTTAGTAGAACTGCTACTTGAGCCGAGTTGCTGACAGACAGCGACAGCAGTTTTCAAAGTGTAAACTAATCTGTAGGCCGACATGTTATCAGTAAAACGTCTGGTAAAGATGGTGGAGGAGCTTTTCAATTATATGGTTTTATGTTTATCTCAGGGTTTCTCAATCCTTTTGTTCTTACCAGCACTTACACACCTGATTCAACTAATCAGCAAATATTTTAAGATAGATTTAAGGCATACAAATTAACATTCTTACAATTATTAAAGGCCGACAGTAACTCACATTTTGGAGGAAAAAAACACGGCTCAACTTGTTTTCCAGTAAATTATATGTTTATCAAAAATAATGTAAGAGAGATGTCTTGAAGAAACGCGTCTGGGATTAGAACTCTGTGTCTCAGTGCGCTGCGACAGTGGGAAGTTCGTTTTGCATGGCCCGGTGCTACAGCTGAGTGGACATTTATTGGAATGGTCTAAAATGCGCAAACTCTGTTCACCCGGGGAGCCGGGCAATGCAAAACAAATTCACCCAGTGACCATTACTTTATTTCCTGATATGAAATGTAAAGTAACTTTGTAGCCGACGCAGTTCCAGAATGTCTGTTGAAACTGTGTCTCATATGGAACGTTAGAACAGTGGTGGAAACAGAACTCAGTTCTCAAACTGGAGCAAAAGGAAAGATTCCTTCATAGAACATGACTCAAGTAAAAGGGAAAGTCACACAGTAAAATACTACTTCAGGAAAAGTCTAAAAGTATTTGGTTTGAAATATTAAGTATCAAAAGTAAAAGTAAAGTAGTAATAATTGAACATTCCTTTTATTAAACAAACCAGACGGCACAATTTTCTTGTTATTTAAATTGACGGATAGCCAGGGGAACACTCCAACACTCAAACATCCTTTACAAACGATGCATTTGTGTTTAGTGAGTCTGCCAGATCAGAGGCAGTAGGGATGACCAGTGATGTTCTCTTGATAAGTGTGTGAATAGGACAATTTTCTGTCCTGCTAAGCATTCAGAATGTCACGAGAACTTTTGGGTGTCAGTGAAAATGTACGGAGTAAAAAGTACATTATTTTCTACATGAATGTAGTGAAGTAAAAGTAAAAGTTGTTCAAAATATAAATAGTAAAGTAAAGGACAGATTTTAAAGTATTTTTACTTAAGTACTTTACACCACTGCATTAGAAGACAGATAAATGTGTTGAATTGAAGGAAAGACGGGCAGATTCTGGTAGGTAGGCTACGAACTATTATAACGTTAGGTCGTCGTCAGATATTCAACAGTCACAGTAGGTTTGAGCTACAGTATGGTCACTAATCATGCCGACCAACCTGATGGTCTCTGTTGGAAATGTTGTGAAAAGTATCTGGCCTCGGCTATAAATATCTGGCATTACTCATCTCATATGTATATACTGTATTCTATACTATTCTACTGTATCTTAGTCTATGTATTACTCATCTCATATGTATATACTGTATTCTATACTATTCTACTGTATCTTAGTCTATGCATTACTCATCTCATATGTATATACTGTATTCTATACTATTCTACTGTATCTTAGTCTATGCCGCTCTGACATTGTGACCAATACAATTTGATTTAATTTAGATTAGGCTATATACACTACATGACCAAAAGTATGTGGACACCTGCTAGTCGAACATCTCATTCCAAAATCATGTCCATTAATATGGAGTTGCTCCCTTTGCTACTATATCAGCCTCCACAATTCTGGGAAGGCTTTCCACTAGATGATGGAACATTGCTGCAGGGACTTGCTTCCATTCAGCCACAAGAGCATTAGTGAGGTCAGGCACTGATGTTGGGTGATTAGGCCTGGCTCGCAGTCGGCGTTCCAATTCATCCCAAAGGTGTTCGATTGGTTGAGGTCAGGGCTCTGTGCAGGCCAGTCAAGTTCATCCACACCGATCTCGACAAGCCATTTCTGTATGGACCTCGCTTTGTGCACGGGGACATTGTCATGCTGAAACAGGAAATGGCCTTCTCCAAACTGTTGCCACAAAGTTGGAAGCACAGAATCATCTAGAATGTAATTTTATACTGTAGAGTTAAGATTTCTCTTCACTAGAACTAGGGGGCCCGAACCATGAAAAACAGCCCCTCACCATTATTCCTCCTCCACCAAACTTTACAGTTGGCACTATGCATTCGGGCAGGTAGCGTTTTCCTGGCATCCGCCAAACCCAGATTCGTCCGTCGGACTGCCAGATGGTGAAGCGTGATTCATAATTCCAACGAACACGTTTCCACTGTTCCAGAGTCCAATGGCGGCGAGCTTTACACCACTCAAGCAGATGCTTGGCGTTTCACATGGTGATCTTGTGTGCGGCTGCTCGACCATGGAAACCCATTTCTAACTAATGAAGCTCCCGACGAACAGTTATTTTGCTGACGTTGCAGATTGGAACTTGGTAGTGAGTGTTGCAACCGAGGACAGACCATTTTTATGCTCTTCTGCACTCGGTTGGCCCGTTCTGTGAGCTTGTGTGGCCTTCCACTTCACAGTTGAGCCGTTGTTGCTCCTAGACGTTTCCACTTCACAATAACAGCACTTACAGTTGACCGGAGCAGCTCTAGCAGGGCAGGAATTTGACGAACTGACTTGTTGGTAAGGTGGCATCCTATGACATTTGTCTATGGAGATTGCATGGCGGTCTGCTCGATTCAATACATCTGTCAGCAGCGGGTGTGGCTGAAATAGCTGAATTCTCTCATTTGAAGGGGTGTCCACATACTTTTGTATATATAGTGTACATGCTCTGTCCTGCTACTGGTAGGACTATAACATTATGTGAACTGACCTGAACAGGTTTAGACTGGTCATCTATGATATGTAGGCTATAGCTGAGGTATAGACCTTGATCTGCATATCACTAACAAACTGCTATTATACATTATAACCAAGTCTACTTTACATAATATAAAATCTCTTATTTGATGCAAAAAACCTTTCTGAATGGATCAATGATTTCCCCCTCAGATCAATCATGTCCATTTCAGCCCTTCTGTCTATATTCTCAGATACATTTAGAAAATAACAGATTGAAAGACAATAAATAGCCTACTGTTAGTGAATACAAATAATTGTGAGACATGGCCTTGTGTTGCTGTACTGTCGAGAACTACCTTAACAAACAGTGACTTATTATTATTATTATTATTATTGTTGCTGTACTGTCTATAACTACCTTAACAAACAGTGACTTATTATTATTATTATTATTGTTATTGTTGCTGTACTGTCTATAACTACCTTAACAAACAGTGACTTATTATTATTATTATTGTTGTACTGTCTATAACTACCTTAACAAACAGTGACTTATTATTATGATTGACAGTTACCATGGAGATGAAATGTCACAACTACATGTTCATGTGATGCATTAAATCACCTGACTGTTTCTATGTCTGTTAGTAAATGTTTTATTTCTCAAAGAAATAATGAAAAAATGAAAACCAATTATTTGTTGTCACTGTGTTAACCACAACCAACATGCCGGATCTCTGTTTAGGGGACAGTGCTCTAAAATGAGTCTCTCTGTGGAGAGAGAGGGGGGACCTGCCTCTAAAATGAGTCTCTCTGGGGGACATGACACCAAAGCTAAGAGGTAAGATGACAATTTTATGAAGATTTTATTAAGTTTATTTCCAAAATAAATAGCTATCATAAGATGAATGCACTTACTGTAAATCTCTCTGGATAAGAGCATCTGCTAAATCAGGGGTTCTCAATCCGGGGTCTGTGGAGGTACTGCAGGGGTTCTCAATCCGGGGTCTGTGGAGGTACTGCAGGGGTTCTCAATCCGGGGTCTGTGGAGGTACTGCAGGGGTTCTCAATCCGGGGTCTGTGGAGGTACTGCAGGGGTTCTAATATAATGGAATGCATATTTTTTTAACCAATTCTGATCGTTGTTACAAGCAGATTTTTGACAATATAACCGTTATATGAACACACGCTTCACACCCGTTTAACAACTAAATATCTTTGGCATAGTAGGCATCAAGTCCCTTCCCAATAATGTTGCCTACGACGTTGCATACAATGTGCATTTTCATCAAACACATATTACACCATAGATGCCTTCAATTGCCCATTTTATTGCCATGCCCAATTTAGGATTATTATTTAACAACATGATGTTGCGCTCCAAAGGGATAACTTGAAATAACATGATGTAGATAATTAAATAATCAAAAGAAAAACATGTTTATTATACACTCTTAGAAAATAAGGTTTCTTATTGAACCAAAAAGGCTTCTATCACTTCCTTAATATATGGAACCACTAAAAGTTATATATATTTTTGGGTTCAGTGAAGAAGAACCTCTAGAGTTCTGATCAACAAAAGGTGAATGTTTTGAGGATGTGAACCCAGCAGCCCTCCAGTGGTCAGATCAATTCCTCTCGTTTTTTCCAGCGTCCGGCCCAGGATTTGAACCTGCCACCTTTCAGCCACAGCTCCAACTCCTTAGCCACTGGGTGAAAACCTGAGTTAATCTTCAGAAATAGGCATTAGTACATCTGCTAAAATAAAGTCAGAACTCAATGCAGACATACATGGTATCACTTGTGATACATAATTATTATACATAAATCATTGCCAAAAGCACAACACACACTGTTGCATGTAGGTCTATATTATTTATAGATTGATCATATAGAAATATAAAACATTATTTTTAACTACTACAAAGCAATTACATGTGACGCAGGAACCACTGACTCACTGCATTATTCTATAGTATTATCAAGACACCTGCTGTTAACTCTTAACTACTTAAGACAGCTCACGATGTGTCCTACATATCTGCCGACTAGGTGGGACTAGAGACTTCATGCATAGCTTTAATGTATACCCATAAGTGTAAAATGTCTTTATTCTCAGCACTTATACAACCAATTTTCTACTCTGAGACACATTGGCGATATGGGTCCAGATCTCAACATATTGTTATAAAAAACGTATGATGTTTGTTTAACATAATAATAAAAAATGAATATTACTAATGTAACCCACTGTAAAGACTGGGTTTAGTTGATTGTGTTGCACTGCTCATGTCCGCGTTCTGGAACTGCCCGCGTCCCCGTACAGAACTGTCCGCGTCCCCGTACAGAACTGTCCGCGTCCACGTACGGTGTGGCGCCAAACATATTGTCCGGTTACGCGCAGAGTTGGCTGAGGTGATCTTGGGGAATAACGACGGAGTTCACTACAGTGTTGAGACACCGAAGTTCAGTGTTCAATTAGCTTTTTTTCTTTACGGTCAGGGACAGTATGAGTGTAGCCAGATCCTTTTCACTCTCTATCCTTGTTTCATTTTGTGGTTCACCGGATTCGTCATTTTCATCGAGACGAGGTACAGAACGACCAGCTAGCTAGCCAAGCTAGTCGGTACAGCTCGGTAAGTTAGCTAGCTACTATACCAGCAGCATCCTAGTTAACTTAGCTAACAATACATCATTCTCTCTTTGACGGATGCTGGCTACCTCTGTCTGGTTCTCCTCTCTTCACTAGATGGACGGTAACTTTAGTGTTTAACCCCTCTGTGTCCAAGGACCAATCTTTTGAATATTATTTTCAGGGCGCCTCAATAGCAGGAATTGAACACCGGGTAAATAATCACTAGTCAGAACCTCAACCTTAGTAAACATTCATTATAAAAAACGTCTTAATATCTGATATTGCGAGTAAACAACCTCGGAATAGAAAAGACAAGAGTGCGTCTTCCAGCCCACCAATAAATTACATAATTCAACCTTCCCGGTTAGTAAATTTACCTTAACATGCCCCCGGAGAAGGCAGAGTAACGACACCAGCCTTTTAGCGGGGCTGACTACAACGCTCGCGTCGCTAAATGAATTTCGTTATTAAAAATGACACACTGCTCGCATGCGCCAACGAGCGTCTGGAAGTCAGTTCTATTTGTGACGCAGTTCGCGCTGCATCTCCTCATTGGTTTATAGAAGCAGGTACCCACGTGCCATCTCCTCATTGGTTTATAGAGCAGGTACCCACGTTCCATCTCCTCATTTAGCAAAAAAATATAAACATAACTTAACATAAACATAATTTCTTTAAACAATGAAAGCTAATTTACGAACATTTCTGAAAATGGATAATTAGCTTTTAGGAATGAAACTCTTCTTATGTTTCCCCATCTGAGCTCAGAGTAGATGAGAGATGTAATGTTTGTCTCTGTTGTGTTGAAGACCATTCAAGCGGAAGAGACCAGCCTCCCCTGTACCCAGCTGTGTGTCCATGAAGAGTGACAAGTCTATGGATTATCCTCTAAACTTTAGAGAGGGAGACTTTTCTACTGAACAAAGGTAAGAAGAACTCATGGGTCAAGGTCAGTGAGTTAAACAACACTGTCTCTAGTCATTTCTCCTCTCCCATTTTCCCATTTATTTTGGTTGTTTTCATCATCCATAGGCTAATCCTTTTGTCCATTTTCATAGTCCTAGTGTGTGTGTGTGTGTGTGTGTGTGTGTGTGTGTGTGTGTGTGTGTGTGTGTGTGTGTGTGTGTGTGTGTGTGTGTGTGTGTGTGTGTGTGTGTGTGTGTGTGTATACTCCCTGGATGAGGAGATGTAATCTCATGTTTTGTCCACAGAAACCAACAGGAGAGATCAGAGTCAGAGATTCTCAGTGGTCAGTCTTCCCAGAGTCATCAAACAGACCTGGCCTCCATATTCAGTGTATGTGGTCCTGTTATGTACATTTGTTTTTGTTTACCTCAAAGTTGATCTGTCAATCATTCATTAATGTGTTAATGAGAAAGCATTTTGTCTCTTGCTTAACTTATTTACTTGATTTATTTCAGTTCCTTGAAGAGAATATTATGACATTTGTGAAGAACGAGCTGAAGATGTTCAAGAGGATTCTTAGTCCAGAACTCCCAGAAGGCTTTGAGAGTCAGAAGCAGGATAAGGAAGTGGTGGACACTGAAGATGAGAAGCAGGAGAGCAGTGCCAGAGAGGGGGCTCTGAAGATCACACTGCACGTCCTGAGGAAAATGAACCAGAAGGAGCTTGCTGACACACTGGAGAAATGTAAGATCTGCCTGCCTCATGTTGAATGGTGTTTTATAACATTTAAAAGCTGTAGCTAAAGTACAGCTAAAGTAGCTGTGTAACTCAATGATATTGTAGCAACAGAGAGAGAGAGAGAGAGAGATTAGAGAGGAGGGAGAGAGACAACATTAATAATACCATCAACAATACCAATAATAATGTAATCAGTCACACCAGTCTGTAATGCATTATGAAAACATTTACACATTTATACAGTCAGTTAAGAGAAGAAATTATTATAATTTAAAACTTTATAACAGTCCTACAATACTGTAGGCATTAAAACAGACGTAATATTAATATCCTCTGTGGTATTTCTTCATTCAGATGAACTTGCTGTGATTTGCCAACGTGAACTCAAATCTAATCTAAAGAAGAAGTTTCAATGTGTATTTGAGGGGATCGCTAAACAAGGAAACCCAACACTTCTCAATAAGATCTACACAGAGCTCTACATCACAGAGGGTGGAACAGGAGAGGTCAATAATGAACATGAGCTGAGACAGATTGAGACAACAACCAGGAAACAAGCAAGACCAGAGACTGCAATCAAATGTAACGACATCTTCACACCTTTAACTGGACAAGACAAACGTATCAGAACTGTGCTGACAAAGGGAGTCGCTGGCATTGGAAAAACAGTCTCTGTGCAGAAGTTCATTCTGGATTGGGCTGAAGGAAAAGCAAATCAGGATGTCCAATTTGTATTTTCATTCCCTTTTCGGGAGCTGAATTTGATGAAAGAGGACAAACACACTTTCATTGAACTTCTCAATCACTTTTCAATGGAAACCAAACAATCAAGAATCTCCAACTACGACAAGTACAAAGTTCTGTTCATCTTTGATGGTCTGGATGAGTGCCGACTGCCCCTAGACTTCCAGAAGAACAAGATCTGTTGTGACGTCACAGAGTCAACCTCAGTGGATGTTCTGCTGACAAATCTCATCACGGGAAATCTGCTTCCCTCTGCTCTCCTCTGGATAACTACCCGACTTGCAGCAGCCAATAAGATCCCTTCAGGGTGTGTTGACCAGGTGACAGAGGTACGAGGGTTCAATGACCCACAGAAGGAGGAGTACTTCAGGAAGAGATACAGTAATGAGGACCTGGCCAGCAGAATCATCTCACACATAAAGACATCAAGGAGCCTCCACATCATGTGCCACATTCCAGTCTTCTGTTGGATTTCTGCAACAGTCCTTGAACACATGCTGAAACATAAGAGAGAAGAGATGCCCAAGACTCTGACTGAGATGTACACACGCCTTGTGGTGTTTCATACCAAACAGAAGAATGAAAAGTATCTTGGGAAAGAAGAGACAGGTCCACACTGGAATAAAGAGAGCATTCTGTCACTGGGAAAATTGGCTTTTCAACAGCTTGTGAATGGCAATCTGATTTTCTATGAAAAAGACCTGAAAGAGGCTTGCATTGATGTCAATGAAGTCTCAGTGTACTCAGGATTGTGCACACAGGTCTTTAAAGAGGAATGTGGGCTGTACCAGGACAAGGTGTACTGCTTTGTTCATCTGAGCATTCAGGAGTTTCTGGCTGCTGTATATGTGTTCCTCTCATTCATCAACAACAATGAGAATCTAATGGATGATCCTCAATCAATGTTCAGCCACTTTACTGCGCTGTTCAGAGACAAGCCTAAAGTTACTGTCTACAAGAGTGCTGTGGATAAAGCCTTACAAAGTGAGACGGGAAACCTGGACCTTTTCCTCCGCTTCCTTCTGGGCCTCTCACTGGAGTCCAATCAGAAGCACTTACGAGGTCTGCTGACAAAGACAAGAAGCAGCTCAAAGACCCACGAAGAAACAGTCAAGTACATCAAGGAGAAGATCAGGGAGAATCCCTCTCCAGAGAGGAGCATCAATCTGTTCCACTGTCTGAATGAACTGAATGACCATTCTCTAGTGCAGGAGATCCAAAGATACCTGAGATCAGGAAGTCTCTCAGAACCCTACCTGTCACCTGCACAGTGGTCAGCTCTGGTCTTTGTGTTGCTGACTTCAGAAAAGGAGCTGGATGTGTTTGACCTGAAGAAATACTCCAGATCAGAGGAAGGTCTTCTGAGGCTGCTGCCAGTGGTCAAAGCCTCCAGAGCTGTTCTGTGAGTAAATAAAATGACATATAAGAACTAATCATCAGGAAGAAATATTCAGTTTAGAGAAAAATATGTATTATAATATGTACATAATATTATATTGAAAAATATATTGAATCAATGCATTGATGTTCACATTAGTATAACAAAATGACCATATAGTTCTTGGAGACGGAAGATGAATCTATATGTTGTTTGGGAGAATTAACCAAATGCATCTGCCATTGTCCTTCTACACTACTGGTGTTAAATTAACAGTGTGTTTGTGTCATGATGATCTCTTTGTCAGGCTGTCAGGCTGTGGAGTCACAGAGGAAGGCTGTGCTTCTCTGGTCTCAGCTCTGAGGTCAAACCCCTCACACCTGAGAGAGCTGGACCTGAGTAACAATGACCTGAAGGATTCAGGAGTGGAGCTGCTCTCTGCTGGACTGGGGAATCCCCACTGTAAACTGGAGACTCTGAGGTCAGTATTCCTGTAGTTGGTCAACAAGTGATAACTGTTCACCAGATCCACATGTGTTTACCAGACACACATAGTCAACACCATATGTGTTTGGACAGTGAAGATTACAGTTTTACATTTGGTGCTATACTCCAGTATTTTGGATTTCATAATTAATGTTCCATATTAGGCAACAGTCCAGAATGTCACCTTTTATTTGAGGGTATTTTCATTCATATATATTTTACTGTTTAGAAATGAAAGCACTTTATGTATGTAGTTCTCCGATTTGAAGAAGTCTTAATATTTTGGACAAATTCACTTATATTGTATTAAAGTAGTCATAAGTTTAGTATTTGGTCCCATATTCCATGCCTGCAGTGATTACATCAAGATTGTGATTCTACTAACTTGTTGAATTCATTTGCAGTTTGTCTTGGTTGTGTTTTGGATGATGTTTTTCCTAATAGAAACTGAATGGTGAATAATGTCCTGTCATTTTGGAGTCACTTCACTTGTATTGTCAGTAAGAATAGAAGATGTTTCTGAACACTTCTACATTCATGTGGATGCTACCATGATTATGAATAATCAGGAATGAATCGTGAATAATGATGAATGAGAAAGTTACAGAGGCACAAAGATCAGACCCCCTCTGATATTGGTAATGGTGAGAGGTTAGCATGTTTTGTTGTAGTCTCTGTTATTGGTAATGGTGAGAGGTTAGCATGTTTTGTTGTAGCCTCTGTTATTGGTAATGGTGAGAGGTTAGCATGTTTTGTTGTATCCTCTGTTATTGGTAATGGTGAGAGGTTAGCATGTTTTGTTGTATCCTCTGTTATTGGTAATGGTGAGAGGTTAGCATGTTTTGTTGTAGTCTCTGTTATTGGTAATGGTGAGAGGTTAGCATGTTTTGTTGTAGTCTCTGTTATTGGTAATGGTGAGAGGTTAGTATGTTTTGTTGTAGCCTCTGTTATTGGTAATGGTGAGAGGTTAGCATGTTTTGTTTCAGCCTCTGTTATTGGTAATGGTGAGAGGTTAGCATGTTTTGTTGTAGTCTCTGTTATTGGTAATGGTGAGAGTTTAGCATGTTTTGTTGTAGCCTCTGCTTTTGGTAATGGTGAGAGGTTAGTATGTTTTGTTGTAGCCTCTGTTATTGGTAATGGTGAGAGGTTAGTATGTTTTGTTGTAGCCGCTGTTATTGGTAATGGTTAGAGGTTAGCATGTTTTGTTGTATCCTCTGTTATTGGTAATGGTGAGAGTTTAGCATGTTTTGTTGTAGCCTCTGTTATTGGTAATGGTGAGAGGTTAGTATGTTTTGTTGTAGCCTCTGTTATTGGTAATGGTGAGAGGTTAGCATGTTTTGTTGTAGCCTCTGTTATTGGTAATGGTGAGAGGTTAGCATGTTTTGTTGTAGCCTCTGTTATTGGTAATGGTGAGAGGTTAGCATGTTTTGTTGTAGCTTCTGTTATTGGTAATGGTGAGAGGTTAGCATGTTTTGTTGTATCCTCTGTTATTGGTAATGGTGAGAGGTTAGCATGTTTTGTTGTATCCTCTGTTATTGGTAATGGTGAGAGGTTAGCATGTTTTGTTGTAGTCTCTGTTATTGGTAATGGTGAGAGGTTAGCATGTTTTGTTGTAGTCTCTGTTATTGGTAATGGTGAGAGGTTAGTATGTTTTGTTGTAGCCTCTGTTATTGGTAATGGTGAGAGGTTAGCATGTTTTGTTTCAGCCTCTGTTATTGGTAATGGTGAGAGGTTAGCATGTTTTGTTGTAGTCTCTGTTATTGGTAATGGTGAGAGTTTAGCATGTTTTGTTGTAGCCTCTGCTTTTGGTAATGGTGAGAGGTTAGCATGTTTTGTTGTAGCCTCTGTTATTGGTAATGGTGAGAGGTTAGTATGTTTTGTTGTAGCCTCTGTTATTGGTAATGGTGAGAGGTTAGTATGTTTTGTTGTAGCCGCTGTTATTGGTAATGGTGAGAGGTTAGCATGTTTTGTTGTAGCCGCTGTTATTGGTAATGGTGAGAGGTTAGTATGTTTTGTTGTAGCCTCTGTTATTGGTAATGGTGAGAGGTTAGCATGTTTTGTTGTAGCCTCTGTTATTGTTAATGGTGAGAGGTTAGTATGTTTTGTTGTAGCCTCTGTTATTGGTAATGGTGAGAGGTTAGCATGTTTTGTTGTAGCCTCTGTTATTGGTAATGGTGAGAGGTTAGAATGTTTTGTTGTAGCTTCTGTTATTGGTAATGGTGAGAGGTTAGCATGTTTTGTTGTAGCCTCTGTTATTGGTAATGGTGAGAGGTTAGCATGTTTTGTTGTAGCCTCTGTTTTTGGTAATGGTGAGAGGTTAGCATGTTTTGTTGTAGCCTCTGTTATTGGTAATGGTGAGAGGTTAGCATGTTTTGTTGTAGCCTCTGTTATTGGTAATGGTGAGAGGTTAGCATGTTTTGTTGTAGCCTCTGTTATTGGTAATGGTGAGAGGTTAGCAGGTTTTGTTGTTGCCTCTGTTATTGGTAAAGGTGAGAGGTTAGCATGTTTTGTTGTAGCCTCTGTTATTGGTAATGGTGAGAGGTTAACATGTTTTGTTGTAGCCTCTGTCATTGGTAATGGTGAGAGGTTAGCATGTTTTGTTGTAGCCTCTGTTATTGGTAATGGTGAGAGGTTAGTATGTTTTGTTGTAGTCTCTGTTATTGGTAATGGTGAGAGGTTAGTATGTTTTGTTGTAGCCTCTGTTATTGGTAATGGTGAGAGGTTAGCATGTTTTGTTGTAGCCTCTGTTATTGGTAATGGTGAGAGGTTAGCATGTTTTGTTGTAGCCTCTGTTATTGGTAATGGTGAGAGGTTAGCATGTTTTGTTGTAGCCTCTGTTATTGGTAATGGTGAGAGGTTAACATGTTTTGTTGTAGTCTCTGTTATTGGTAATGGTGAGAGGTTAACATGTTTTGTTGTAGCCTCTGTTATTGGTAATGGTGAGAGGTTAGCATGTTTTGTTGTAGCCTCTGTTATTGGTAATGGTGAGAGGTTAGCATGTTTTGTTGTAGCCTCTGTTATTGGTAATGGTGAGAGGTTAGCATGTTTTGTTGTAGCCTCTGTTATTGGTAATGGTGAGAGGTTAGAATGTTTTGTTGTAGTCTCTGTTATTGGTAATGGTGAGAGGTTAGCATGTTTTGTTGTATCCTCATTTATTGGTAATGGTGAGAGGTTAGCATGTTTTGTTGTAGTCTCTGTTATTGGTAATGGTGAGAGGTTAGCATGTTTTGTTGTAGCCTCTGTTATTGGTAATGGTGAGAGGTTAGCATGTTTTGTTGTAGCCTCTGTAACTTTCTCACTTATTTTTATTAATGATTCATTCATGATTTGTGTAAATCATGGCATCATCAGCATTTATTTAGTAGTGTTTAGAAACATGTTATCTACTCACTGAGACAGAAGATTACTCCATTCATCATCCACCATTTTAATATTGGGCAAAACATACCCAAAACTCAACTAAAACACAACCAAAGCAAACTGCAAATGCAATTAACGAGTTTAAGTCACAAGCTTGATGTAGTCATTGCGTTCAAGGAATGTCAGACCAAATACTAAACTTTTGACTACTTTAATTTAATGCACTATAAGTGAATTGGTCAGATTACTTATGACAAATTCAAACGGGGGACGAGGTATATAAAGTGCTTTTATTTCAAACCGTGAAACAGATATGTATTAAAATACCCTCAAATAAAGGTGACATTATATACTGTCACCTCATATGAAACATTTGATCTCAAATCCAAAATGTTGGAGTATAGAGCCACATTAAAAATGTTAGCTTCACTGTCAAAATAGAGATGGTGTGGACTGTATACTCAATACAATCTAAATCTGATACCTCACTGTCTGTCTTATGACTGATACTGCTTTTTAAACTGGTCGAGTCAGTCTACTCAAATATTTAGGATATAAATGTTTCTCTCTACAAGTAATATCATGATCATTTATAATAATGACACATTCATTAGTTTATGAATAGATATGGCAGGTTTCAGGACACTGATATATCTGAAAATGTTGGAAAAATATACCGCCGCGAATTTTGACGATCAAAGAATAACAGTGTGATTTTAATATGATTTGACTCTTTGCAGGCTGTCAGGCTGTCTAGTCACAGAGGAAGGCTGTGCTTCTCTGGTCTCAGCTCTGAGGTCAAACCCCTCACACCTGAGAGAGCTGGACCTGAGTAACAATGACCTGAAGGATTCAGGAGTGAAGCTGCTCTCTGCTGGACTGGGGAATCCCCACTGTAAACTGGAGACTCTGAGGTCAGTATTCCTGTAGTTGGTCAACAAGTGATAACTGTTCACCAGATCCACATGTGTTTACCAGACACACATAGTCCACACCATATGTGTTTGGACAGTGAAGATTACAGTTTTACATTTGGTGCTATACAGTAATCCCTCGTTTATCGCGGGGGTTACGTTCCGAAAATGACCCGCGATAAGTGAAATCCGCGAAATAGAAAACTTTTTTTTTTTTTACAATTAGCAACTATTACATGTATACAAATACAGTGACTCACGTGTAGGCCGTTTCGTCGACATTATGGGTTTAGGAGATGTTCGAAATTACAAGATAATTTGGCCAACTTAATGTAAATTTGCCAAGCTGTTTTATGTACGTACACATAACTGCACGAGACGACAAAATGATAGCACAATTCGTAGCATGTTTTGATACAAGAAGCGGGAGTGAGTTTTTAGCGAATCAGAATGCAGAGCACAATGCACCAAAAAAAAAAAAAAAATGCATTATGAAAATCAGCGAAATAGCGAATCCGCGATAAGTGAACCGCGAAGTGGCGAGGGATCACTGTACTCCAGTATTTTGGATTTCATAATTAATGTTCCATATTAGGCAACAGTCCAGAATGTCACCTTTTATTTGAGGGTATTTTCATTCATATATATTTTACTGTTTAGAAATGAAAGCACTTTATGTATGTAGTTCTCCGATTTGAAGAAGTCTTAATATTTTGGACAAATTCACTTATATTGTATTAAAGTAGTCATAAGTTTAGTATTTGGTCCCATATTCCATGCCTGCAGTGATTACATCAAGCTTGTGATTCTACAAACTTGTTGAATTCATTTGCAGTTTGTCTTGGTTGTGTTTTGGATGATGTTTTTCCTAATAGAAACTGAATGGTGAATAATGTCCTGTCATTTTGGAGTCACTTCACTTGTTTTGTCAGTAAGAATAGAAGATGTTTCTGAACACTTCTACATTCATGTGGATGCTACCATGATATGATTACTCAGGAATGAATCGTGAATAATGATGAATGAGAAAGTTACAGAGGCACAAAGATCAGACCCCCTCTGATATTGGTAATGGTGAGAGGTTAGCATGTTTTGTTGTAGTCTCTGTTATTGGTAATGGTGAGAGGTTAGCATGTTTTGTTGTAGCCTCTGTTATTGGTAATGGTGAGAGGTTAGCATGTTTTGTTGTATCCTCTGTTATTGGTAATGGTGAGAGGTTAGCATGTTTTGTTGTATCCTCTGTTATTGGTAATGGTGAGAGGTTAGCATGTTTTGTTGTAGTCTCTGTTATTGGTAATGGTGAGAGGTTAGCATGTTTTGTTGTAGACTCTGTTATTGGTAATGGTGAGAGGTTAGTATGTTTTGTTGTAGCCTCTGTTATTGGTAATGGTGAGAGGTTAGCATGTTTTGTTTCAGCCTCTGTTATTGGTAATGGTGAGAGGTTAGCATGTTTTGTTGTAGTCTCTGTTATTGGTAATGGTGAGAGTTTAGCATGTTTTGTTGTAGCCTCTGCTTTTGGTAATGGTGAGAGGTTAGTATGTTTTGTTGTAGCCTCTGTAATTGGTAATGGTGAGAGGTTAGTATGTTTTGTTGTAGCCGCTGTTATTGGTAATGGTGAGAGGTTAGCATGTTTTGTTGTATCCTCTGTTATTGGTAATGGTGAGAGTTTAGCATGTTTTGTTGTAGCCTCTGTTATTGGTAATGGTGAGAGGTTAGTATGTTTTGTTGTAGCCTCTGTTATTGGTAATGGTGAGAGGTTAGCATGTTTTGTTGTAGCCTCTGTTATTGGTAATGGTGAGAGGTTAGCATGTTTTGTTGTAGCCTCTGTTATTGGTAATGGTGAGAGGTTAGCATGTTTTGTTGTAGCTTCTGTTATTGGTAATGGTGAGAGGTTAGCATGTTTTGTTGTATCCTCTGTTATTGGTAATGGTGAGAGGTTAGCATGTTTTGTTGTATCCTCTGTTATTGGTAATGGTGAGAGGTTAGCATGTTTTGTTGTAGTCTCTGTTATTGGTAATGGTGAGAGGTTAGTATGTTTTGTTGTAGCCTCTGTTATTGGTAATGGTGAGAGGTTAGCATGTTTTGTTTCAGCCTCTGTTATTGGTAATGGTGAGAGGTTAGCATGTTTTGTTGTAGTCTCTGTTATTGGTAATGGTGAGAGTTTAGCATGTTTTGTTGTAGCCTCTGCTTTTGGTAATGGTGAGAGGTTAGCATGTTTTGTTGTAGCCTCTGTTATTGGTAATGGTGAGAGGTTAGTATGTTTTGTTGTAGCCTCTGTTATTGGTAATGGTGAGAGGTTAGTATGTTTTGTTGTAGCCGCTGTTATTGGTAATGGTGAGAGGTTAGCATGTTTTGTTGTATCCTCTGTTATTGGTAATGGTGAGAGTTTAGCATGTTTTGTTGTAGCCTCTGTTATTGGTAATGGTGAGAGGTTAGCATGTTTTGTTGTAGCCTCTGTTATTGGTAATGGTGAGAGGTTAGCATGTTTTGTTGTAGCCTCTGTTATTGGTAATGGTGAGAGGTTAGTATGTTTTGTTGTAGCCTCTGTTATTGGTAATGGTGAGAGGTTAGCATGTTTTGTTGTAGCCTCTGTTATTGGTAATGGTGAGAGGTTAGAATGTTTTGTTGTAGCTTCTGTTATTGGTAATGGTGAGAGGTTAGCATGTTTTGTTGTAGCCTCTGTTATTGGTAATGGTGAGAGGTTAGCATGTTTTGTTGTAGCCTCTGTTTTTGGTAATGGTGAGAGGTTAGCATGTTTTGTTGTAGCCTCTGTTATTGGTAATGGTGAGAGGTTAGCATGTTTTGTTGTAGCCTCTGTTATTGGTAATGGTGAGAGGTTAGCATGTTTTGTTGTAGCCTCTGTTATTGGTAATGGTGAGAGGTTAGCAGGTTTTGTTGTTGCCTCTGTTATTGGTAAAGGTGAGAGGTTAGCATGTTTTGTTGTAGCCTCTGTTATTGGTAATGGTGAGAGGTTAACATGTTTTGTTGTAGCCTCTGTCATTGGTAATGGTGAGAGGTTAGCATGTTTTGTTGTAGCCTCTGTTATTGGTAATGGTGAGAGGTTAGTATGTTTTGTTGTAGTCTCTGTTATTGGTAATGGTGAGAGGTTAGTATGTTTTGTTGTAGCCTCTGTTATTGGTAATGGTGAGAGGTTAGCATGTTTTGTTGTAGCCTCTGTTATTGGTAATGGTGAGAGGTTAGCATGTTTTGTTGTAGCCTCTGTTATTGGTAATGGTGAGAGGTTAGCATGTTTTGTTGTAGCCTCTGTTATTGGTAATGGTGAGAGGTTAGCATGTTTTGTTGTAGTCTCTGTTATTGGTAATGGTGAGAGGTTAGTATGTTTTGTTGTAGCCTCTGTTATTGGTAATGGTGAGAGGTTAGCATGTTTTGTTGTAGCCTCTGTTATTGGTAATGGTGAGAGGTTAGCATGTTTTGTTGTAGCCTCTGTTATTGGTAATGGTGAGAGGTTAGCATGTTTTGTTGTAGCCTCTGTTATTGGTAATGGTGAGAGGTTAACATGTTTTGTTGTAGTCTCTGTTATTGGTAATGGTGAGAGGTTAACATGTTTTGTTGTAGCCTCTGTTATTGGTAATGGTGAGAGGTTAGCATGTTTTGTTGTAGCCTCTGTTATTGGTAATGGTGAGAGGTTAGCATGTTTTGTTGTAGCCTCTGTTATTGGTAATGGTGAGAGGTTAGCATGTTTTGTTGTAGCCTCTGTTATTGGTAATGGTGAGAGGTTAGAATGTTTTGTTGTAGCCTCTGTTATTGGTAATGGTGAGAGGTTAGAATGTTTTGTTGTAGCCTCTGTTATTGGTAATGGTGAGAGGTTAGCATGTTTTGTTGTAGCCTCTGTTATTGGTAATGGTGAGAGGTTAGTATGTTTTGTTGTAGTCTCTGTTATTGGTAATGGTGAGAGGTTAGTATGTTTTGTTGTAGCCTCTGTTATTGGTAATGGTGAGAGGTTAGCATGTTTTGTTGTAGCCTCTGTTATTGGTAATGGTGAGAGGTTAGCATGTTTTGTTGTAGCCTCTGTTATTGGTAATGGTGAGAGGTTAGCATGTTTTGTTGTAGCCTCTGTTATTGGTAATGGTGAGAGGTTAACATGTTTTGTTGTAGTCTCTGTTATTGGTAATGGTGAGAGGTTAACATGTTTTGTTGTAGCCTCTGTTATTGGTAATGGTGAGAGGTTAGCATGTTTTGTTGTAGCCTCTGTTATTGGTAATGGTGAGAGGTTAGCATGTTTTGTTGTAGCCTCTGTTATTGGTAATGGTGAGAGGTTAGCATGTTTTGTTGTAGCCTCTGTTATTGGTAATGGTGAGAGGTTAGAATGTTTTGTTGTAGCCTCTGGTATTGGTAATGGTGAGAGGTTAGAATGTTTTGTTGTAGCCTCTGTTATTGGTAATGGTGAGAGGTTAGCATGTTTTGTTGTAGCCTCTGTTATTGGTAATGGTGAGAGGTTAGAATGTTTTGTTGTAGCCTCTGTTATTGGTAATGGTGAGAGGTTAGCATGTTTTGTTGTAGTCTCTGTTATTGGTAATGGTGAGAGGTTAGCATGTTTTGTTGTAGTCTCTGTTATTGGTAATGGTGAGAGGTTAGCATGTTTTGTTGTAGCCTCTGTTGTTGGTAATGGTGAGAGGTTAACATGTTTTGTTGTAGTCTCTGTTATTGGTAATGGTGAGAGGTTAGCATGTTTTGTTGTAACCTCTGTTATTGGTAATGGTGAGAGGTTAGCATGTTTTGTTGTAGCCTCCGTAACTTTCTCACTTATTTTTATTAATGATTCATTCATGATTTGTGTAAATCATGGCATCATCAGCATTTTTTTAGTAGTGTTTAGAAACATGTTATCTACTCACTGAGACAGAAGATTACTCCATTCATCATCCACCATTTTAATATTGGGCAAAACATACCCAAAACTCAACCAAAACACAACCAAAGCAAACTGCAAATGCAATTAACGAGTTTAAGTCACAAGCTTGATGTAGTCATTGCGTTCAAGGAATGTCAGACCAAATACTAAACTTTTGACTACTTTAATTTAATGCACTATAAGTGAATTGGTCAGATTACTTATGACAAATTCAAACGGGGGACGAGGTATATAAAGTGCTTTTATTTCAAACCGTGAAACAGATATGTATTAAAATACCCTCAAATAAAGGTGACATTATATACTGTCACCTCATATGAAACATTTGATCTCAAATCCAAAATGTTGGAGTATAGAGCCACATTAAAAATGTTAGCTTCACTGTCAAAATAGAGATGGTGTGGACTGTATACTCAATACAATCTAAATCTGATACCTCACTGTCTGTCTTATGACTGATACTGCTTTTTAAACTGGTCGAGTCAGTCTACTCAAATATTTGTACTATACATTTTTGTCTCTACAAGTAATATTCTGATCATTTCTAATAATGATACATCAATTTATGAATAGATATGGCAGGTTTCAGGACACTGATGTATCTGAATATGTTGAAAAAATATTCTGCCACTATTTTCACCACCAAAGAATAGCAGAGTGATTTTATTATGATTTGACTCTTTGCAGGATGTCAGGCTGTCTAGTCACAGAGGAAGGCTGTGCTTCTCTGGTCTCAGCTCTGAGGTCAAACCCCTCACACCTGAGAGAGCTGGATCTGAGCTACAATCACCCAGGAGACTCAGGAGTCAGACTGCTCTCTGCTGGACTGGAGGATCCACACTGCAGACTGGAGAAACTCAAGTATGTAGAGGGTTTATGTCAATGTTCATATCAGACATGTTTGACTCATCAGGCTAGTTAAGACAAACATTCTGACCACCACTTGGACAAAGTTATATGTGTGAATGTGTGTGTGAATGTGTGTGTGTGTGTGTGTGTGTGTGTGTGTGTTTGTGTGTGGGTGTGTGTGTGTGTGTGGTGTGTGTGTGTGTGTGTGTGTGAGAGTTCAGGTGTATCCCTCAATGACTGTCTGTTCTTCTGCTTACCGCTACAGTGTGGAACATGGTGGAGAGAACACAATGAAACCTGGGCTTAGAAAATGTGAGTGTTGACTGCTGTGAAGAATATGACTAAGAATAAGTCTTAATTCAAGTTAAGTCAAAGTCAAAGACCACCATCATTACTTACTTGGTCATATTAAATATCAGCTGTAGTTCTACAGAAGCAGAAATCAGGGATACCAACGTTTACAAAGAGTTGATTTGACAATGTGTGTGTGTGTGTGTGTGTGTGTGTGTGTGTGTGTGTGTGTGTGTGTGTGTGTGTGTGTGTGTGTGTGTGTGTGTGTGTGTGTGTGTGTGTTTGTCCAGTTTGTGTGTGTCCAGTGTGTGTGTGTGTGTGTGTAATTCATGGGAATAAGTGTGTTTTATGTTACCAGACAGTATAACATATGATCATTCAACAAGTCTCAAGTTACCTTAACTTCTCCTTTTGATACCTAGAAACATCTACATTAAATGAATTAGTGAAAAGTTAGTTAACATTCCAATGTGAATGATGATGATTTCTAATATTGTGTCTGGTTTCATCCATCAGATGTCTGTGATCTCACACTGGACCCAAACACAGTAAACAGACTCCTCTCTCTGTCTGAGGAGAACAGAAAGGTGACACGTAGGACAGAGGAGCAGCCGTATCCTGATCACCCAGAGAGATTTGAGGACTGGGGACAGGTGCTGTGTAGAGAGGGTCTGACTGGGCGCTGTTACTGGGAGGTAGAGTGGAGTGGGAGAAGGGCTGATATAGGAGTGACATATAAAGGAATCAGCAGGAGAGGAAGGGTTAACGACTGTTGTCTTGGATACAATGACAAGTCCTGGAGTCTGTTCTGCTCTGATTACAGTTACATTGCCAGTCACAATAATAATCCCACTACCATAGACGTCCCCTCCTCCAGCTCCCACAGAGTAGGAGTGTATCTGGACTGGCCAGCCGGCACTCTGTCCTTCTATAGAGCCTCCTCTGACACACTGACCCACCTGATCACATTCACCTCCACATTCACTGAGCCCCTCTATCCAGGGTTTAGGGTTTGGTTTAATGGCGACTCAGTGTCCCTGAAATAATAACCTGACACACACACACTGGACACACACACATACACACACACACTGGACACACACACACACACACACACACACACACACACACACACACACACACACACACACACACACACACACACACACTGGACACACACACACACACACACACACACACACACACTGGACACACACACACTGGACACACACACACTGGACACACACACATACACACACACACTGGACACACACACACACACACACACACACACACTGGACACACACACACACACACACACACACACACACACTGGACACACACACACACACACACACACACACACACACACACACACACACGCACACACTGGACACACACACACACACACACACTGGACACACACACACACTCACACTGGACACACACACACTCACACTGGACACACACACACACTCACGCTGGACACACACACACACTCACACTGGACACACACACACTCACACTGGACACACACACAGACACACACACACACACACACACACACACACTGGACACACACACACACACACACACACACACACACACACACACACACACACACACACACACACACACACACACACACACACACTGGACACACACACACTGGACACACACACACACACACACACTGGACACACACACACTGGACACACACACACACACTCACACTGGACACACACACACTCACACTGGACACACACACACACTCACGCTGGACACACACACACACTCACACTGGACACACACACACTCACACTGGACACACACACAGACACACTGGACAGATACACACACACTGGACACACACACACACACACACTCACACAAACACAGACACACTGGACACACACACACACACACACTGGACAGATACACACACACTGGACACACACACACACACTGGACACACACACACACACACTCACTGGACACACACACACACACACACACACACTGGACAGATACACACACACTGGACACACACACACACACACACACACACACACTGGACACACACTCACACTGGACACACACACACACACACTGGACACACACACACACACACTGGACACACACTCACACTGGACACACACACACACACACACTGGACACACACACACACTCATACTGGACACACACACACACTCACACTGGACACACACACTCACACTGGACACACACACTGGACACACACACACACACTGGACAGATACACACACACTGGACACACACACACTGGACACACACACACACACACACTGGAAACACAAACACACACTGGACACACACACACACACACACATTGGACACACACACACACTGGACACACACCCACACACACACTGGACACACACACACACACACACTGGAAACACACACACACTGGACACACACACACACGCACTGGATACACACACACAGACACACTGGACACACACACAGGACACACACACACACACTGGACACACACTCACACTGGACACACACACTCACACTGGACACACACACACACTCACACTGGACACACACACACACACAGTGGACACACAGGACACACACACACACACACACACACACACACACACACACACACACACAGTGGACACACTGGACACACACACAAACTGGACAAACAAACAAACCCAGACACACACACACAGTGGACACACAGGACACACACATGCGTGTCTTCCTATAATTGTGACAATAACACCGTTAAAATACCAATGTGATCATTTGTTGTCTTTTATGTTGAATAACAAATTGTATAATTATATATGGACATACGCTCCATAGTTGTACAAGTATACAAGGATATATTGTACTTTTCATAATAAAACAGACTTGAAACAAGAAAAGCCTGTTAATTGTGAAAACAGTTTGGTTATTGATGTTACGTTTCCTCTGTCAGGTTGACGTTAACCTGCGACTGGTTGAAACGTGAAACAAACATGAAATGAAATACAAAACAATTAAATATGTGGAATTGAATTAAACAAATTGTACAACAGAGTGTTGTGATGCAGGGTCACTATAGCAACAGAGTGTTGTGATGCAGGGTTACTATAGCAACAGAGTTCTCTCTCTGCTCTGCTGTTCTCTCTTTTCTCTGCTCTCTCCGCTCTGCTGTTCTCTCTGCTCTCTCAGCCTGCTCTCTGCTCTCTCTCTCCCTCTGCTCTCTCTGCTCTGCTGTTCTCTCTTTTCTCTGCTCTCTCTGCCCTCTCTGTTCTCTCTCACTCTGCTCTCTCTACTCTCTCTGCTCTCTCATCTCTCTCTGCTCTCTCTCCCTCTGCTCTCTCTGCTCTCTCTCTTTTCTCTGCTCTCTCTCTGCTCTCTCTGCCCTCTCTCTTCTCTCTCAGCCTGCTATCTGCTCTCTCTCTGCTCTTTGCTCGCTCTGCTGTTCTCTCTTTTCTCTGCTCTCTCTCTGCTCTCTCACTCTCTCTTTTATTTCTCAGCCTGCTCTCTGCTCTCTGCTGTCCGCTCTCTATTGCTCTCTCTTCTCTCTGCTCTCTCAGCCTGCTCTCTGCTCTCTCTCTGCTCTCTCTCTCCTCTGCTCTCTCTGCTCTGCTGTTCTCTGCTCTCTGCTCTCTCTCTCCCTCTTCTCTCTCTGCTCTGCTGTTCTCTCTTTTCTCTGCTCTCTCTGCCCTCTCTGTTCTCTCTCACTCTGCTCTCTCTACTCTCTCTCTGCTCTCTCTTCTCTCTCTGCTATCTCTCCCTCTGCTCTCTCTGCTCTCTCTCTTTTCTCTGCTCTCTCTCTGCTCTCTCTGCCCTCTCTCTTCTCTCTCAGCCTGCTATCTGCTCTCTCTCTGCTCTTTGCTCGCTCTGCTGTTCTCTCTTTTCTCTGCTCTCTCACTCTCTCTTTTATTTCTCAGCCTGCTCTCTGCTCTCTGCTGTCCGCTCTCTCTGCTCTCTATTGCTCTCTCTTCTCTCTGCTCTCTCTGCCCTCTCTCTTCTCTCTGCTCTCTCCCTCCCTGCTCTCTCTCGCTCTCTGCTCTCTCTTCTCTCTCAGCCTGCTCTCTGTCTGCTCTGCTGTTCTCTCTTTTCTCTGCTTTCTCCCTGCTCTCTCACTCTATGCTCTCTCACTCTCTCTTTGCTTTCTCAGTCTGCGCTCTCTGCTCTCTATTGCTTTCTCAGCACTCTCTCTGCTCTCTCTCTCTCTGCCCTCTCTGTTCTCTCTCTCTGCTCTCTCTACTCTCCCTCTGCCTTCTGCTCTCTCTCTGCTTGCTCTCTCTGCTCTCGCTCTCCCTCTGCTCTCTCTCTCGCTGTTCTCTGCTCTGCTCTCCCTGCTATCTCTCTCTGCTCTCTCTCTCTCTGCTCTCACTTTTCTCTATGCTCTGCTCTATGCTCTGCTCTCTCTGCTTGCTCTCTCTCTGCTTGCTCTCTCTGCTCTCGCTCTCTCTCTGCTCTCGCTCTCTCTTCTCTCTCTGCCCTCTGTTCTCTCTCACTCTCTGCTGTCTCTCTCTGCTCTCTCTTCTCTCTGTTCTCTGCTCTTTCTGCTCTGTTCTCTCTGCTCTCTCTCTTTTCTCTGCTCTCTCTTTGCTTTCTCAGCCTGCTCTCTCTCTGTTCTCTGCTCTCTCTGCCTGCTCTCTCTCTGCTCTCTCTCCCTCTGCTCTCTCAGCCTGCTCTCTCTGCTCTCTCTGCTCTATTTTTTCTCTGCTCTCACTCTATGCTTTCACTCTCTGCTTTCTCAGTCTGCTCTCTCTCTCTCTGCTCTCTGTTCTCAGAACAGGGTGAAAGAGAGAGAGAGTGAGGGTAGAGAGTCAGAACAGAGGGGAAGAGAGAGAGAGGGAGGGGAGAGAGTCCGAACAGAGGGAAAGAGAGAGAGAGGGAGGGTAGAGAGTCAGAACAGAGGGAAAGAGAGAGAGAGGGAGGGTAGAGAGTCAGAACAGAGGGAAAGAGAGAGAGGGAGGGTAGAGAGTCAGAACAGAGGGAAAGAGAGAGAGAGGGAGGGTAGAGAGTCAGAACAGAGGGAAAGAGAGAGAGGGAGGGGAGAGTTAGAACAGAGGGAAAGAGAGAGAGGGAGGGGAGAGTTAGAACAGAGGGAAAGAGAGAGAGGGAGGGTAGAGAGTCAGAACAGAGGGAAAGAGAGGGAGGGGAGAGAGTCAGAACAGAGGGAAAGAGAGAGAGGGAGGGTAGAGAGTTAGAACAGAGGGAAAGAGAGAGAGGGAGGGTAGAGAGTCAGAACAGATGGAAAGAGAGAGAGGGAGGGTAGAGAGTCAGAACAGAGGGAAAGAGAGAGAGGGAGGGTAGAGAGTCAGAACAGAGGGAAAGGGAGAGAGAGGGAGGGTAGAGAGTCAGAACAGAGGGAAAGAGAGGGAGGGTAGAGAGTCAGAACAGAGGGAAAGAGAGAGAGAGGGAGGGTAGAGAGTCAGAACAGAGGGAAAGAGAGAGAGAGGGAGGGTAGAGAGTCAGAACAGAGGGAAAGAGAGAGAGGGAGGGTAGAGAGTCAGAACAGAGGGAAAGAGAGAGAGAGGGAGGGTAGAGAGTCAGAACAGAGGGAAAGAGAGAGTCAGAACAGAGGGAAAGAGAGAGAGGGAGGGTAGAGAGTCAGAACAGAGGGAAAGAGAGAGAGAGAGGGAGGGTAGAGAGTCAGAACAGAGGGAAAGAGAGAGAGGGGGAGGGTAGAGAGTCAGAACAGAGGGAAAGAGAGAGACAGGGAGGGTAGAGAGTCAGAACAGAGGGAAAGAGAGAGAGAGGGAAGGTAGAGAGTCAGAACAGAGGGAAAGAGAGAGAGAGGGAGGGTAGAGAGTCAGAACAGAGGGAAAGAGAAAGAGAGAGGGAGGGTAGAGAGTCAGAACAGAGGGAAAGAGAGAGAGAGGGAGGGTAGAGAGTCAGAACAGAGGGAAAGAGAGAGACAGGGAGGGTAGAGAGTCAGAACAGAGGGAAAGAGAGAGAGAGGGAGGGTAGAGAGTCAGAACAGAGGGAAAGAGAAAGAGAGAGGGAGGGTAGAGAGTCAGAACAGAGGGAAAGAGAGAGAGAGGGATGATAGAGAGTCAGAACAGAGGGAAAGAGAGGGAGGGTAGAGAGGGTAGAGAGTCAGAACAGAGGGAAAGAGAGAGAGGGAGGGTAGAAAGTCCGAACAGAGGGAAAGAGAGAGAGGGAGGGTAGAGAGTCAGAACAGAGGGAAAGAGAGAGAGAGGGAGGGTAGAGAGTCAGAACAGAGGGAAAGAGAAAGAGAGAGGGAGGGTAGAGAGTCAGAACAGAGGGAAAGAGAGAGAGAGGGAGGGGAGAGACTCAGAACAGAGGGAAAGAGAGAGAGGGTAGAGAGTCAGAACAGAGGGAAAGAGAGAGAGAGGGAGGGGAGAGAATCAGAACAGAGGGAAAGAGAGAAAGGGAGGGTAGAGAGTCAGAACAGAGGGAAAGAGAGGGAGGGTAGAGAGGGTAGAGAGTCAGAACAGAGGGAAAGAGAGAGAGAGGGAGGGTAGAGAGTCAGAACAGAGGGAAAGAGAAAGAGAGAGGGAGGGTAGAGAGTCAGAACAGAGGGAAAGAGAGAGAGAGGGAGGGGAGAGAGTCAGAACAGAGGGAAAGAGAGGGAGGGTAGAGAGTCAGAACAGAGGGAAATAGAGAGAGAGGGAGGGTAGAGAGTCAGAACAGAGGGAAAGAGAGAGAGGGAGGGGAGAGAGTCAGAACAGAGGGAAAGAGAGAGAGAGAGAGGGTAGAGAGTCAGAACAGAGGGAAAGAGAAAGAGAGAGGGAGGATAGAGAGTCAGAACAGAGGGAAAGAGAAAGAGAGAGGGAGGGTAGAGAGTCAGAACAGAGGGAAAGAGAGAGAGAGGGAGGGGAGAGAGTCAGAACAGAGGGAAACAGAGGGAGGGTAGAGAGGGTAGAGAGTCAGAACAGAGGGAAAGAGAGAGAGAGGGAGGGTAGAGAGTCAGAACAGAGGGAAAGAGAGGGAGAGGGAGGGGAGAGAGTCAGAACAGAGGGAAAGAGAGAGAGGGAGGGGAGAGTTAGAACAGAGGGAAAGAGAGGGAGGGAGGGGAGAGTTAGAACAGAGGGAAAGAGAGAGAGGGAGGGTAGAGAGTCAGAACAGAGGGAAAGAGAGGGAGGGGAGAGAGTCAGAACAGAGGGAAAGAGAGAGAGAGGGAGGGTAGAGAGTCAGAACAGAGGGAAAGAGAGGGAGGGTAGAGAGTCAGAACAGAGGGAAAGAGAGAGAGAGGGAGGGTAGAGAGTCAGAACAGAGGGAAAGAGAGAGAGAGGGAGGGTAGAGAGTCAGAACAGAGGGAAAGAGAGAGAGGGAGGGTAGAGAGTCAGAACAGAGGGAAAGAGAGAGAGAGGGAGGGTAGAGAGTCAGAACAGAGGGAAAGAGAGAGTCAGAACAGAGGGAAAGAGAGAGAGGGAGGGTAGAGAGTCAGAACAGAGGGAAAGAGAGAGAGAGAGGGAGGGTAGAGAGTCAGAACAGAGGGAAAGAGAGAGAGAGGGAGGGTAGAGAGTCAGAACAGAGGGAAAGAGAGAGACAGGGAGGGTAGAGAGTCAGAACAGAGGGAAAGAGAGAGAGAGGGAAGGTAGAGAGTCAGAACAGAGGGAAAGAGAGAGAGAGGGAGGGTAGAGAGTCAGAACAGAAGGAAAGAGAAAGAGAGAGGGAGGGTAGAGAGTCAGAACAGAGGGAAAGAGAGAGAGAGGGAGGGTAGAGAGTCAGAACAGAGGGAAAGAGAGAGACAGGGAGGGTAGAGAGTCAGAACAGAGGGAAAGAGAGAGAGAGGGAGGGTAGAGAGTCAGAATAGAGGGAAAGAGAGAGAGAGGGAGGGTAGAGAGTCAGAACAGAGGGAAAGAGAGAGAGAGGGAGGGTAGAGAGTCAGAACAGAGGGAAAGAGAAAGAGAGAGGGAGGGTAGAGAGTCAGAACAGAGGGAAAGAGAGAGGGGGTAGAGAGGGTAGAGAGTCAGAACAGAGGGAAAGAGAGAGAGGGAGGGTAGAAAGTCCGAACAGAGGGAAAGAGAGAGAGGGAGGGTAGAGAGTCAGAACAGAGGGAAAGAGAGAGAGAGAGGGTAGAGAGTCAGAACAGAGGGAAAGAGAGAGAGAGAGGGAGGGTAGAGAGTCAGAACAGAGGGAAAGAGAAAGAGAGAGGGAGGGTAGAGAGTCAGAACAGAGGGAAAGAGAGAGAGAGGGAGGGGAGAGACTCAGAACAGAGGGAAAGAGAGAGAGGGTAGAGAGTCAGAACAGAGGGAAAGAGAGAGAGAGGGAGGGGAGAGAATCAGAACAGAGGGAAAGAGAGAAAGGGAGGGTAGAGAGTCAGAACAGAGGGAAAGAGAGGGAGGGTAGAGAGGGTAGAGTCAGAACAGAGGGAAAGAGAGAGAGAGGGAGGGTAGAGAGTCAGAACAGAGGGAAAGAGAAAGAGAGAGGGAGGGTAGAGAGTCAGAACAGAGGGAAAGAGAGAGAGAGGGAGGGGAGAGAGTCAGAACAGAGGGAAAGAGAGGGAGGGTAGAGAGTCAGAACAGAGGGAAATAGAGAGAGAGGGAGGGTAGAGAGTCAGAACAGAGGGAAAGAGAGAGAGGGAGGGGAGAGAGTCAGAACAGAGGGAAAGAGAGAGAGAGAGAGGGTAGAGAGTCAGAACAGAGGGAAAGAGAAAGAGAGAGGGAGGATAGAGAGTCAGAACAGAGGGAAAGAGAAAGAGAGAGGGAGGGTAGAGAGTCAGAACAGAGGGAAAGAGAGAGAGAGGGAGGGGAGAGAGTCAGAACAGAGGGAAAGAGAGGGAGGGTAGAGAGGGTAGAGAGTCAGAACAGAGGGAAAGAGAGAGAGAGGGAGGGTAGAGAGTCAGAACAGAGGGAAAGAGAGGGAGAGGGAGGGGAGAGAGTCAGAACAGAGGGAAAGAGAGAGAGGGAGGGGAGAGTTAGAACAGAGGGAAAGAGAGAGAGGGAGGGGAGAGTTAGAACAGAGGGAAAGAGAGAGAGGGAGGGTAGAGAGTCAGAACAGAGGGAAAGAGAGGGAGGGGAGAGAGTCAGAACAGAGGGAAAGAGAGAGAGGGAGGGTAGAGAGTTAGAACAGAGGGAAAGAGAGAGAGGGAGGGTAGAGAGTCAGAACAGAGGGAAAGAGAGAGAGGGAGGGTAGAGAGTCAGAACAGAGGGAAAGAGAGGGAGGGAGGGTAGAGAGTCAGAACATAGGGAAAGAGAGAGAGAGGGAGGGTAGAGAGTCAGAACAGAGGGAAAGAGAGAGAGAGGGAGGGTAGAGAGTCAGAACAGAGGGAAAGAGAGAGAGAGGGAGGGTAGAGAGTCAGAACAGAGGGAAAGAGAGAGAGAGGGAGGGTAGAGAGTCAGAACAGAGGGAAAGAGAGAGTCAGAACAGAGGGAAAGAGAGAGTCAGAACAGAGGGAAAGAGAGAGAGGGAGGGTAGAGAGTCAGAACAGAGGGAAAGAGAGAGAGAGAGGGAGGGTAGAGAGTCAGAACAGAGGGAAAGAGAGAGAGAGGGAGGGTAGAGAGTCAGAACAGAGGGAAAGAGAGAGACAGGGAGGGTAGAGAGTCAGAACAGAGGGAAAGAGAGAGAGAGGGAAGGTAGAGAGTCAGAACAGAGGGAAAGAGAGGGAGAGGGAGGGGAGAGAGTCAGAACAGAGGGAAAGAGAGAGAGGGAGGGGAGAGTTAGAACAGAGGGAAAGAGAGAGAGGGAGGGGAGAGTTAGAACAGAGGGAAAGAGAGAGAGGGAGGGTAGAGAGTCAGAACAGAGGGAAAGAGAGGGAGGGGAGAGAGTCAGAACAGAGGGAAAGAGAGAGAGGGAGGGTAGAGAGTTAGAACAGAGGGAAAGAGAGAGAGGGAGGGTAGAGAGTCAGAACAGAGGGAAAGAGAGAGAGGGAGGGTAGAGAGTCAGAACAGAGGGAAAGAGAGGGAGGGAGGGTAGAGAGTCAGAACATAGGGAAAGAGAGAGAGAGGGAGGGTAGAGAGTCAGAACAGAGGGAAAGAGAGAGAGAGGGAGGGTAGAGAGTCAGAACAGAGGGAAAGAGAGAGAGAGGGAGGGTAGAGAGTCAGAACAGAGGGAAAGAGAGAGAGAGGGAGGGTAGAGAGTCAGAACAGAGGGAGGGTAGAGAGTCAGAACAGAGGGAAAGAGAGAGTCAGAACAGAGGGAAAGAGAGAGAGGGAGGGTAGAGAGTCAGAACAGAGGGAAAGAGAGAGAGAGAGGGAGGGTAGAGAGTCAGAACAGAGGGAAAGAGAGAGAGAGGGAGGGTAGAGAGTCAGAACAGAGGGAAAGAGAGAGACAGGGAGGGTAGAGAGTCAGAACAGAGGGAAAGAGAGAGAGAGGGAAGGTAGAGAGTCAGAACAGAGGGAAAGAGAGAGAGAGGGAGGGTAGAGAGTCAGAACAGAGGGAAAGAGAAAGAGAGAGGGAGGGTAGAGAGTCAGAACAGAGGGAAAGAGAGAGAGAGGGAGGGTAGAGAGTCAGAACAGAGGGAAAGAGAGAGAGAGGGAGGGTAGAGAGTCAGAACAGAGGGAAAGAGAGAGAGAGGGAGGGTAGAGAGTCAGAACAGAGGGAAAGAGAAAGAGAGAGGGAGGGTAGAGAGTCAGAACAGAGGGAAAGAGAGAGAGAGGGATGATAGAGAGTCAGAACAGAGGGAAAGAGAGGGAGGGTAGAGAGGGTAGAGAGTCAGAACAGAGGGAAAGAGAGAGAGGGAGGGTAGAAAGTCCGAACAGAGGGAAAGAGAGAGAGGGAGGGTAGAGAGTCAGAACAGAGGGAAAGAGAGAGAGAGGGAGGGTAGAGAGTCAGAACAGAGGGAAAGAGAGAGGGAGGGTAGAGAGTCAGAACAGAGGGAAAGAGAGAGAGAGGGAGGGGAGAGACTCAGAACAGAGGGAAAGAGAGAGAGGGTAGAGAGTCAGAACAGAGGGAAAGGGAGAGAGAGGGAGGGTAGAGAGTCAGAACAAGAGGGAAAGAGAGGGAGGGTAGAGAGTCAGAACAGAGGGAAAGAGAGAGAGAGGGAGGGTAGAGAGTCAGAACAGAGGGAAAGAGAGAGAGAGGGAGGGTAGAGAGTCAGAACAGAGGGAAAGAGAGAGGGAGGGTAGAGAGTCAGAACAGAGGGAAAGAGAGAGAGAGGGAGGGGAGAGACTCAGAACAGAGGGAAAGAGAGAGAGGGTAGAGAGTCAGAACAGAGGGAAAGGGAGAGAGAGGGAGGGTAGAGAGTCAGAACAAGAGGGAAAGAGAGGGAGGGTAGAGAGTCAGAACAGAGGGAAAGAGAGAGAGAGGGAGGGTAGAGAGTCAGAACAGAGGGAAAGAGAGAGAGAGGGAGGGTAGAGAGTCAGAACAGAGGGAAAGAGAGAGAGGGAGGGTAGAGAGTCAGAACAGAGGGAAAGAGAGAGAGAGGGAGGGTAGAGAGTCAGAACAGAGGGAAAGAGATAGTCAGAACAGAGGGAAAGAGAGAGAGGGAGGGTAGAGAGTCAGAACAGAGGGAAAGAGAGAGAGAGAGGGAGGGTAGAGAGTCAGAACAGAGGGAAAGAGAGAGAGAGGGAGGGTAGAGAGTCAGAACAGAGGGAAAGAGAGAGACAGGGAGGGTAGAGAGTCAGAACAGAGGGAAAGAGAGAGAGAGGGAAGGTAGAGAGTCAGAACAGAGGGAGAGAGAGAGAGAGGGAGGGTAGAGAGTCAGAACAGAGGGAAAGAGAGAGGGAGGGTAGAGAGTCAGAACAGAGGGAAAGAGAGAGAGAGGGAGGGTAGAGAGTCAGAACAGAGGGAAAGAGAGAGACAGGGAGGGTAGAGAGTCAGAACAGAGGGAAAGAGAGAGAGAGGGAGGGTAGAGAGTCAGAACAGAGGGAAAGAGAGAGGGAGGGTAGAGAGTCAGAACAGAGGGAAAGAGAGAGAGAGGGATGATAGAGAGTCAGAACAGAGGGAAAGAGAGGGAGGGTAGAGAGGGTAGAGAGTCAGAACAGAGGGAAAGAGAGAGAGGGAGGGTAGAAAGTCCGAACAGAGGGAAAGAGAGAGAGGGAGGGTAGAGAGTCAGAACAGAGGGAAAGAGAGAGAGAGGGAGGGTAGAGAGTCAGAACAGAGGGAAAGAGAGAGGGAGGGTAGAGAGTCAGAACAGAGGGAAAGAGAGAGAGCGGGAGGGGAGAGACTCAGAACAGAGGGAAAGAGAGGGAGGGTAGAGAGGGTAGAGAGTCAGAACAGAGGGAAAGAGAGAGAGAGGGAGGGGAGAGAATCAGAACAGAGGGAAAGAGAGAAAGGGAGGGTAGAGAGTCAGAACAGAGGGAAAGAGAGGGAGGGTAGAGAGTCAGAACAGAGGGAAAGAGAAAGAGAGAGGGAGGGTAGAGAGTCAGAACAGAGGGAAAGAGAGAGAGAGGGAGGGGAGAGAGTCAGAACAGAGGGAAAGAGAGGGAGGGTAGAGAGGGTAGAGAGTCAGAACAGAGGGAAAGAGAGAGAGAGGGAGGGTAGAGAGTCAGAACAGAGGGAAAGAGAGAGAGGGAGGGGAGAGAGTCAGAACAGAGGGAAAGAGAGAGAGAGAGAGGGTAGAGAGTCAGAACAGAGGGAAAGAGAAAGAGAGAGGGAGGATAGAGAGTCAGAACAGAGGGAAAGAGAAAGAGAGAGGGAGGGTAGAGAGTCAGAACAGAGGGAAAGAGAGAGAGAGGGAGGGGAGAGAGTCAGAACAGAGGGAAAGAGAGGGAGGGTAGAGAGGGTAGAGAGTCAGAACAGAGGGAAAGAGAGAGAGAGGGAGGGTAGAGAGTCAGAACAGAGGGAAAGAGAGGGAGAGGGAGCGGAGAGAGTCAGAACAGAGGGAAAGAGTGAGAGGGAGGGTAGAGAGTCAGAACAGAGGGAAAGAGAGAGGGAGGGTAGAGAGTCAGAACAGAGGGAACGAGAGGGAGAGGGAGGGGAGAGAGTCAGAACAGAGGGAAAGAGAGAGAGGGAGGGTAGAGAGTCAGAACAGAGGGAAAGAGAGAGGGAGGGTAGAGAGTCAGAACAGAGGGAAAGAGAGAGAGAGGGAGGGGAGAGACTCAGAACAGAGGGAAAGAGAGAGAGGGTAGAGAGTCAGAACAGAGGGAAAGGGAGAGAGAGGGAGGGTAGAGAGTCAGAACAAGAGGGAAAGAGAGGGAGGGTAGAGAGTCAGAACAGAGGGAAAGAGAGAGAGAGGGAGGGTAGAGAGTCAGAACAGAGGGAAAGAGAGAGAGAGGGAGGGTAGAGAGTCAGAACAGAGGGAAAGAGAGAGAGGGAGGGTAGAGAGTCAGAACAGAGGGAAAGAGAGAGAGAGGGAGGGTAGAGAGTCAGAACAGAGGGAAAGAGATAGTCAGAACAGAGGGAAAGAGAGAGAGGGAGGGTAGAGAGTCAGAACAGAGGGAAAGAGAGAGAGAGAGGGAGGGTAGAGAGTCAGAACAGAGGGAAAGAGAGAGAGAGGGAGGGTAGAGAGTCAGAACAGAGGGAAAGAGAGAGACAGGGAGGGTAGAGAGTCAGAACAGAGGGAAAGAGAGAGAGAGGGAAGGTAGAGAGTCAGAACAGAGGGAGAGAGAGAGAGAGGGAGGGTAGAGAGTCAGAACAGAGGGAAAGAGAGAGGGAGGGTAGAGAGTCAGAACAGAGGGAAAGAGAGAGAGAGGGAGGGTAGAGAGTCAGAACAGAGGGAAAGAGAGAGACAGGGAGGGTAGAGAGTCAGAACAGAGGGAAAGAGAGAGAGAGGGAGGGTAGAGTCAGAACAGAGGGAAAGAGAGAGGGAGGGTAGAGAGTCAGAACAGAGGGAAAGAGAGAGAGAGGGATGATAGAGAGTCAGAACAGAGGGAAAGAGAGGGAGGGTAGAGAGGGTAGAGAGTCAGAACAGAGGGAAAGAGAGAGAGGGAGGGTAGAAAGTCCGAACAGAGGGAAAGAGAGAGAGGGGGGGTAGAGAGTCAGAACAGAGGGAAAGAGAGAGAGAGGGAGGGTAGAGAGTCAGAACAGAGGGAAAGAGAGAGGGAGGGTAGAGAGTCAGAACAGAGGGAAAGAGAGAGAGCGGGAGGGGAGAGACTCAGAACAGAGGGAAAGAGAGGGAGGGTAGAGAGGGTAGAGAGTCAGAACAGAGGGAAAGAGAGAGAGAGGGAGGGGAGAGAATCAGAACAGAGGGAAAGAGAGAAAGGGAGGGTAGAGAGTCAGAACAGAGGGAAAGAGAGGGAGGGTAGAGAGTCAGAACAGAGGGAAAGAGAGAGAGAGGGAGGGTAGAGAGTCAGAACAGAGGGAAAGAGAAAGAGAGAGGGAGGGTAGAGAGTCAGAACAGAGGGAAAGAGAGAGAGAGGGAGGGGAGAGAGTCAGAACAGAGGGAAAGAGAGGGAGGGTAGAGAGGGTAGAGAGTCAGAACAGAGGGAAAGAGAGAGAGAGGGAGGGTAGAGAGTCAGAACAGAGGGAAAGAGAGAGAGGGAGGGGAGAGAGTCAGAACAGAGGGAAAGAGAGAGAGAGAGAGGGTAGAGAGTCAGAACAGAGGGAAAGAGAAAGAGAGAGGGAGGATAGAGAGTCAGAACAGAGGGAAAGAGAAAGAGAGAGGGAGGGTAGAGAGTCAGAACAGAGGGAAAGAGAGAGAGAGGGAGGGGAGAGAGTCAGAACAGAGGGAAAGAGAGGGAGGGTAGAGAGGGTAGAGAGTCAGAACAGAGGGAAAGAGAGAGAGAGGGAGGGTAGAGAGTCAGAACAGAGGGAAAGAGAGGGAGAGGGAGCGGAGAGAGTCAGAACAGAGGGAAAGAGTGAGAGGGAGGGTAGAGAGTCAGAACAGAGGGAAAGAGAGAGGGAGGGTAGAGAGTCAGAACAGAGGGAACGAGAGGGAGAGGGAGGGGAGAGAGTCAGAACAGAGGGAAAGAGAGAGAGGGAGGGTAGAGAGTCAGAACAGAGGGAAAGAGAGGGAGAGGGAGGGGAGAGAGTCAGAACAGAGTGAAAGAGAGAGAGGGAGGGGAGAGAGTCAGAACAGAGTGAAAGAGAGAGAGGGAGGGTAGAAAGTCAGAACAGAGGGAAAGAGAGAGAGAGGGATGGTAGAGAGTCAGAACAGAGGGAAAGAGAGGGAGAAATAGAGAGGGAGAGAGAGAGAGAAATCGAGAGGGAGAGAAAGAGAGAGATTAGTCAGCAGAAATTATTCAGACGACGTTCGTCTTAAAATGTACTTCTTTTTTTCTCTCTTTCCCCACTGAGGAATATAAAGGACACACACACACGTGTTTAAATCACCTTCACCTTCTGGGGACACCTGTTCTCACACCACATTCTGGGGACACCTGTTCTCACACCACATTCTGGGGACACCTGTTCTCACACCACATTCTGGGGACACCTGTTCTCACACCACATTCTGGGGACACCTGTTCTCAACACATTCTGGGGACACCTGTTCTCACACCACATTCTGGGGACACCTGTTCTCACACCACATTCTGGGGACACCTGTTCTCACACCACATTCTGGGGACACCTGTTCTCACACCACATTCTGGGGACACCTGTTCTCACACCACATTCTGGGGACACCTGTTCTCACACCACATTCTGGGGACACCTGTTCTCACACCACATTCTGGGGACACCTGTTCTCACACCACATTCTGGGGACACCTGTTCTCACACCACATTCTGGGGACACCTGTTCTCACACCACATTCTGGGGACACCTGTTCTCACACCACATTCTGGGGACACCTGTTCTCACACCACATTCTGGGGACACCTGTTCTCACACCACATTCTGGGGACACCTGTTCTCACACCACTTTCCTGACAACCTGGAGACAAGATGAAAACATCAAAACATCAATAATAAATCTATAATGAATACACCTCTTTAAACATAACTGATTCATTGAAATCAGGGTAGATGACATTGTGGGGACTGGGAAGGTGATCAATGTGGGGACCCAAGAGGAAACTCCTTATTTGGTGTCAACAGGAAGTCCCATCTGGGGACCAAGTTCCGACCAACTAGTACCATCTGGGGACAATAGTGTCGGCTGTTGTTTAGGGCACAAGGGGAAGATGGATTCTAATCTAGATCAGTTTGAATGGCCTTTCAGCATATCAGAACCACTAGAGAATGGATTCTAATGTAGATCAGTTTGAATGGCCTTTCAGCATATCAGAACCCACTAGAGAATGGATTCTAATCTAGATCAGTTTGAATGGCCTTTCAGCATATCAGAACCCACTAGAGAATGGATTCTAATCTAGATCAGTTTGAATGGCCTTTCAGCATATCAGAACCACTAGAGAATGGATTCTAATCTAGATCAGTTTGAATGGCCTTTCAGCATATCAGAACCACTAGAGAATGGATTCTAATCTAGATCAGTTTGAATGGCCTTTCAGCATATCAGAACCACTAGAGAATGGATTCTAATCTAGATCAGTTTGAATGGCCTTTCAGCATATCAGAACCACTAGAGAATGGATTCTAATCTAGATCAGTTTGAATGGTCTTTCAGCATATCAGAACCACTAGAGAATGGATTCTAATCTAGATCAGTTTGAATGGCCTTTCAGCATATCAGAACCACTAGAGAATGGATTCTAATCTAGATCAGTTTGAATGGTCTTTCAGCATATCAGAACCACTAGAGAATGGATTCTAATCTAGATCAGTTTGAATGGCCTTTCAGCATATCAGAACCACTAGAGAATGGATTCTAATCTAGATCAGTTTGAATGGTCTTTCAGCATATCAGAACCACTAGAGAATGGATTCTAATCTAGATCAGTTTGAATGGTCTTTCAGCATATCAGAACCACTAGAGAATGGATTCTAATCTAGATCAGTTTGAATGGCCTTTCAGCATATCAGAACCCACTAGAGAATGGATTCTAATCTAGATCAGTTTGAATGGCCTTTCAGCATATCAGAACCCACTAGAGAATGGATTCTAATCTAGATCAGTTTGAATGGCCTTTCAGCATATCAGAACCCACTAGAGAATGGATTCTAATCTAGATCAGTTTGAATGGTCTTTCAGCATATCAGAACCACTAGAGAATGGATTCTAATCTAGATCAGTTTGAATGGCCTTTCAGTATATCAGAACCCACTAGAGAATGGATTCTAATCTAGATCAGTTTGAATGGTCTTTCAGCATATCAGAACCCACTAGAGAATGGATTCTAATCTAGATCAGTTTGAATGGCCTTTCAGCATATCAGAACCACTAGAGAATGGATTCTAATCTAGATCAGTTTGAATGGCCTTTCAGCATATCAGAACCCACTAGAGAATGGATTCTAATCTAGATCAGTTTGAATGGCCTTTCAGCATATCAGAACCCACTAGAGAATGGATTCTAATCTAGATCAGTTTGAATGGTCTTTCAGCATATCAGAACCACTAGAGAATGGATTCTAATCTAGATCAGTTTGAATGGCCTTTCAGTATATCAGAACCCACTAGAGAATGGATTCTAATCTAGATCAGTTTGAATGGTCTTTCAGCATATCAGAACCCACTAGAGAATGGATTCTAATCTAGATCAGTTTGAATGGTCTTTCAGCATATCAGAACCCACTAGAGAATGGATTCTAATCTAGATCAGTTTGAATGGTCTTTCAGCATATCAGAACCACTAGAGAATGGATTCTAATCTAGATCAGTTTGAATGGTCTTTCAGCATATCAGAACCCACTAGAGAATGGATTCTAATCTAGATCAGTTTGAATGGCCTTTCAGCATATCAGAACCACTAGAGAATGTTGCCCGGCCTCTTTAGCATCAGATGTATATCAACCTACAAACATATAAACATAAACATATTGATAAATAAATGCTTAATAAATAGTACATAAACTATTGTAAATTATTAACAGCATAAAGAAATATTAACGGGAATATATCAGTAAAAACTACAATAGTTATTTGTTTAGAGAGTCAAGGATATGTTTTGTATAATTCTACAGTCCTAGAAACACGTAGACCTACAGCCTATTTCTGTTTCCATGACAATAAAACACTACAGTGGAATACATTTCATCAACTTTATTTATAGGTTTGATTAGTAATAGAGTTATAGTCATTAATAATAATACTATAACCAGCCAGGTGATTAGTTATAGTCATTAATAATAACACTATAACCAGCCATTTGATTAGTTATAGTCATTAATAATAATACTATAACCAGCCAGGTGATTAGTTATAGTCATTAATAATAACACTATAACCAGCCATTTGATTAGTTATAGTCATTAATAATAATACTATAACCAGCCAGGTGATTAGTTATAGTCATTAATAATAATACTATAACCAGCCAGGTGATTAGTTATAGTCATTAATAATAACACTATAACCAGCCATTTGATTAGTTATAGTCATTAATAATAATACTATAACCAGCCAGGTGATTAGTTATAGTCATTAATAATAACACTATAACCAGCCATTTGATTAGTTATAGTCATTAATAATAATACTATAACCAGCCAGGTGATTAGTTATAGTCATTAATAATAATACTATAACCAGCCAGGTGATTAGTAATAGAGTTATAGTCATTAATAATAACACTATAACCAGCCAGGTGATTAGTAATAGTCATTAATAATAATACTATAACCAGCCAAGTGATTAGTAATAGTCATTAATAATAACACTATAACCAGCCAGGTGATTAGTTATAGTCATTAATAATAACACTATAACCAGCCAGGTGATTAGTTATAGTCATTAATAATAACACTATAACCAGCCAGGTGATTAGTTATAGTCATTAATAATAACACTATAAACAGCCAGGTGAATTTATTTGCTGTATTCCTGAACAAAAGCACCAGTGAACAATTGTAAAGGATTAATTGCATGAAGAAATATTTGTGTAAATATATTCATGACAAGATATAAAAACAGTCATTTGTTGATTGAATCAGACACTGTATTGTGCCCTTACACCCTTTACACATGAACCAATCACGTCTTCTCTTTACCTTATACCCTTTACACATGAACCAATCACGTCTTCTCTTTACCTTACACCCTTTACACATGAACCAATCACGTCTTCTCTTTACCTTATACCCTTTACACATGAACCAATCACGTCTTCTCTTTACCTTATACCCTTTACACATGAACAAATCACGTCTTCTCTTTACCTTATACCCTTTACACATGAACCAATCACGTCTTCTCTTTACCTTATACCCTTTATACATGAACCAATCACGTCTTCTCTCTACCTTATACCCTTTACACATGAACCAATCACGTATTCTCTTTACCTTATACCCTTTACACATGAACCAATCACGTCTTCTCTTTACCTTATACCCTTTACACATGAACCAATCACGTCTTCTCTTTACCTTATACCCTTTACACATGAACCAATCACGTCTTCTCTTTACCTTATACCCTTTACACATGAACCAATCACGTCTTCTCTTTACCTTATACCCTTTACACATGAACCAATCACATCTTCTCTTTACCTTATACCCTTTACACATGAACCAATCCTGTCTTCTCTTTACGTTTCGGGTCCACAGCTTCGGGGATTTGTGTGAACAAGCCCCTCAAACAAATCAGTTGCACTGCAAACAGTTTTCATGGGCCTTGTTTCCTGTTTCCTGCCAACTTGACATTATGTCTTATTTTTCCCAAGTGGGTGCTGTGGTGCTTGGGGAACAGGGAGTACTTTGTTAAGATGCTTTGCGTTAGGGAGAATTCCACAAGAAGCAGAGGCAATAATTTTGCCATTTATATTTGATTAAATAAAATTGTTAAAATGGCCAAATCTTCTCTGTGAATTTTCCTTACAAAAAAATGTAGTTTCAGGCCCTTAAGCGAGTTTTAGAGGATTCAGATTAGCAGAGACTAAAGAGGAGGAGACAGGAACAAACACATCAACAAGATTTACCTGGTTCCTTACCTGATCTTCCTGTCACAGCCTCCTGTATCATCTCTGGTGTCCTATGATGTCTGCATGTACAGGATCTATTAAACTGTCTCCTCATGTCTTACCTGTAAAACTATCTCTGGTATCCTATGATGTCTGCATGTACAGGATCTATTAAACTGTCTCCTCATGTCTTACCTGTAAAACCATCTCTGGTATCCTATGATGTCTGCATGTACAGGATCTATTAAACTGTCTCCTCATGTCTTACCTGTAAAACCATCTCTGGTATCCTATGATGTCTGCATGTACAGGATCTATTAAACTGTCTCCTCATGTCTCACCTGTAGAACCATCTCTGTTATCCTATGATGTCTGCATATACAGGATCTATTAAACTGTCTCCTCATGTCTTACCTGTAAAACCATCTCTGGTATCCTATGATGTCTGCATATACAGGATCTATTAAACTGTCTCCTCATGTCTTACCTGTAAAACCATCTCTGGTATCCTATGATGTCTGCATATACAGGATCTATTAAACTGTCTCCTCATGTCTCACCTGTAGAACCATCTCTGTTATCCTATGATGTCTGCATATACAGGATCTATTAAACTGTCTCCTCATGTCTTACCTGTAAAACTATCTCTGGTACCCTATGATGTCTGCATATACAGGATCTATTAAACTGTCTCCTCATGTCTCACCTGTAGAACCATCTCTGGTATCCTATGATGTCTGCATATACAGGATCTATTAAACTGTCTCCTCATGTCTTACCTGCAGAACCATCTCTGGTATCCTATGTCTGCATATACAGGATCTATTAAACTGTCTCCTCATGTCTTACCTGTAGAACCATCTCTGGTATCCTATGATGTCTGCATATACAGGATCTATTAAACTGTCTCCTCATGTCTCACCTGTAGAACCATCTCTGGTATCCTATGATGTCTGCATATATAGGATCTATTAAACTGTCTCCTCATGTCTCACCTGCAGAACCATCTCTGGTATCCTATGATGTCTGCATATACAGGATCTATTAAACTGTCTCCTCATGTCTTACCTGTAAAACCGTCGTCTGTTGCATATCTGGCTTAGTGGGGCATTTGTCCATCAATGCGTTAAAGTCCTCTAAACTGCTCTCACTTTCTGCCCCTGGCACATATTCTTCTTCTGTTATTTCTATGCTGCTGATTGAGTCGTCAGAATCCAAGAATCTGTTTGTTGAGCTGAAACCATAAAAACAATCAGAACACAGAAATACTTAAATACTACTAGTTCCTTTAAAGTGAAGGTACAATACAACAGAAATACTTAAATACTACTAGTTCCTTTAAAGTTAAGGTATAATACAACAGAAATACTTAAATACTACTAGTTTCTTTAAAGATAAGGTACAATACAACAAAAGTACTTAAATACTACTAGTTCCTTTAAAGTTAAGGTACAATACAACAGAAATACTTAAATACTACTAGTTCCTTTAAAGATAAGGTACAATACAACAGAAATGACCTTAAAACATGATAAGTAACCAAGCACAGTAATAGCCAAAAACATTCACACAAATATTAAATACAACAATATACCTAAAGAATTGTGTGTGTAGATTGTGTGTGTTCGAGTGTGAGAGTGGACATGTTTAACTATACTTGTGGGGACCAGAAGTCCCAGCAAACTAACAAACATTCGACCAACTGGGGACATTTTGCAGGTCCAGACAAAGAATATGGCTGTTTCTAGGGGGCTTCGGGTTAGAATCAGCATTAGGGTTAGATTAGGGTTAGAATCATCATTAGGGTTAGATTCTGCATTAGGGTTAGAATCAGCATTAGGGTTAGAATCATCATTAGGGTTAGAATCATCATTAGGGTTAGAATCAGCATTAGGGTTAGAATCAGCATTAGGGTTAGAATCAGCATTAGGGTTAGAATCAGCATTAGGGTTAGAATACAATGACTTGTACAAACAATACAACTAAAGAATAATGTGGGTGTAGATTGTGTGTGTTAGTGTGATAGACTGTGTCTGTGTGTGTGTGTTATTGTGTGTCATTACACAGTCCCTAATGTGCCATGAGATGTTGTTTTATACATTTTTTTAAAGATAATTTTGCTTACATTTAAAAAAGAATCCCAGCGGAAATAAATCTGATATTTAGTAACAAAATGAGCCCTTGCTCAATATTATCCAATGGGAGAATGTGTTTTCCTATAGTCCTGCACATTAGGTGCTGTCAATCAATATCAGTAACATACCAGTTACTGCCAATCAGAGCTGCTAACAGGGGTACAAGGGTCTGTCTGCCCGCCTATTGGCTCTTTCGCCGCAGATAGACCACACTGCCTGAACATGCTTTGGCTAAACTCAGCTGTGACTTAAAGAACATTGGACTCAGCGGTGACTTAAAGAACATTGGACTCAGCGATGACTTAAAGAACATTGGACTCAGCGGTGACTTAAAGACCATTGGACTCAGCTGTGACTTAAAGAACATTGGACTCAGCGATGACTTAAAGAACATTGGACTCAGCGATGACTTAAAGAACATTGGACTCAGCGATGACTTAAAGAACATTGGACTCAGCGATGACTTAAAGAACATTGGACTCAGCGATGACTTAAAGAACATTGGACTCAGCGATGACTTAAAGAACATTGGACTCAGCGATGACTTAAAGAACATTGGACTCAGCTGTGACTTAAAGAACATTGGACTCAGCGGTGACTTAAAGAACATTGGACTCAGCGGTGACTTAAAGAACATTGGACTCAGCGGTGACTTAAAGAACATTGGACTCAGCTGTGACTTAAAGAACATTGGACTCAGCGATGACTTAAAGAACATTGGACTCAGCGATGACTTAAAGAACATTGGACTCAGCTGTGACTTAAAGAACATTGGACTCAGCGATGACTTAAAGAACATTGGACTCAGCGATGACTTAAAGAACATTGGACTCAGCTGTGACTTAAAGAACATTGGACTCAGCGGTGACTTAAAGAACATTGGACTCAGCGATGACTTAAAGAACATTGGACTCAGCTGTGACTTAAAGAACATTGGACTCAGCTGTGACGTAAAGAACATTGGACTCAGTGATGACTTAAAGAACATTGGACTCAGTGATGACTTAAAGAACATTGGACTCAGCGATGACTAACATTTATCCTTCAACATGGCGTGTTTCGTAGTCTGCTGAGCATCGTGATCTACTTCTACATCATGATGTTAGGTAGCTAAGTAAGGGTAGGGATAAAGAGGGAGGAGCCACAACAAACCCAACACATACTGGTGTAAACTCTACATCATGATGTTAGGTAGCTAAGTAAGGGTAGGGATAAAGAGGGAGGAGCCACAACAAACCCAAAACATACTGGTGTAAACTCTACATCATGATGTTAGGTAGCTAAGTAAGGGTAGGGATAAAGCTCTCAAGAGAGTATGAGAGTTTAGGGAGGAGACAATTGCACAACAAACCCAACACATACTGTCAGGATTTGGCCAGGATGTTTCCGGTTTAGGCCAGTAGAATCCCCCATTGTGCTTTTTGACCCTTTTGTTTTCCCTTGTTGGACAATACAGTGGGTAACTATAGAAGGCTGGCTGGACAATACAGTGGGTAACTATAGAAGGCTGGACAATACAGTGGGTAACTATAGAAGGCTGGCTGGACAATACAGTGGGTAACCATAGAAGGCTGGCTGGACAATACAGTGGGTAACTATAGAAGGCTGGCTGGACAATACAGTGGGTAACTATAGAAGGCTGGCTGGACAATACAGTGGGTAACTATAGAAGGCTGGCTGGACAATACAGTGCGTAACTATAGAAGGCTGACTGGACAATACAGTGGGTAACTATAGAAGGCTGACTGGACAATACAGTGGGTAACTATAGAAGGCTGGCTGGACAATACAGTGGGTAACTATAGAAGGCTGACTGGACAGTACAGTGGGTAACTATAGAAGGCTGGCTGGACAATACAGTGGGTAACTATAGAAGGCTGGCTGGACAATACAGTGGGTAACTATAGAAGGCTGGCTGGACAATACAGTGGGTAACTATAGAAGGCTGGGCTGGAAAGTACAGTGGGTAACTATAGAAGGCTGGGCTGGACAATACAGTGGGTAACTATAGAAGGCTGGCTGGACAATACAGTGGGTAACTATAGAAGGCTGGCTGGACAATACAGTGGGTAACTATAGAAGGCTGGGCTGGACAATACAGTGGGTAACTATAGAAGGCTGGGCTGGACAATAGAAAAGGTAACTATAGAAGGCTGGGCTGGACAATACAGTGGGTAACTATAGAAGGATGGCTGGACAATACAGTGGGTAACTATAGAAGGCTGGCTGGACAATACAGTGGGTAACTATAGAAGGCTGGCTGGACAATACAGTGGGTAACTATAGAAGGCTGGCTGGACAATACAGTGGGTAACTACAGAAGGCTGGCTGGAGAATACAGTGGGTAACTATAGAAGGCTGGCTGGACAATACAGTGGGTAACTATAGAAGGCTGGGCTGGACAATACAGTGGGTAACTATAGAAGGCTGGCTGGACAATACAGTGGGTAACTATAGAATGCTGGCTGGACAATACAGTGGGTAACTATAGAAGGCTGGGCTGGACAATACAGTGGGTAACTATAGAAGGCTGGCTGGACAATACAGTGGGTAACTATAGAAGGCTGGCTGGACAATACAGTGGGTAACTATAGAAAGCTGGGCTGGACAATACAGTGGGTAACTATAGAAGGCTGGCTGGACAATACAGTGGGTAACTATAGAAGGCTGGGCTGGACAATACAGTGGGTAACTATAGAAGGCTGGGCTGGACAATAGAAAAGGTAACTATAGAAGGCTGGCTGGACAATACAGTGGGTAACTATAGAAGGCTGGCTGGACAATACAGTGGGTAACTATAGAAGGCTGGGCTGGAAAGTACAGTGGGTAACTATAGAAGGCTGGGCTGGACAATACAGTGGGTAACTATAGAAGGCTGGCTGGACAATACAGTGGGTAACTATAGAAGGCTGGCTGGACAATACAGTGGGTAACTATAGAAGGCTGGGCTGGACAATACAGTGGGTAACTATAGAAGGCTGGGCTGGACAATAGAAAAGGTAACTATAGAAGGCTGGGCTGGACAATACAGTGGGTAACTATAGAAGGCTGGCTGGACAATACAGTGGGTAACTATAGAAGGCTGGCTGGACAATACAGTGGGTAACTATAGAAGGCTGGCTGGACAATACAGTGGGTAACTATAGAAGGCTGGCTGGACAATACAGTGGGTAACTACAGAAGGCTGGCTGGAGAATACAGTGGGTAACTATAGAAGGCTGGCTGGACAATACAGTGGGTAACTATAGAAGGCTGGGCTGGACAATACAGTGGGTAACTATAGAAGGCTGGCTGGACAATACAGTGGGTAACTATAGAATGCTGGCTGGACAATACAGTGGGTAACTATAGAAGGCTGGGCTGGACAATACAGTGGGTAACTATAGAAGGCTGGCTGGACAATACAGTGGGTAACTATAGAAGGCTGGCTGGACAATACAGTGGGTAACTATAGAAGGCTGGGCTGGACAATACAGTGGGTAACTATAGAAGGCTGGCTGGACAATACAGTGGGTAACTATAGAAGGCTGGGCTGGACAATACAGTGGGTAACTATAGAAGGCTGGGCTGGACAATACAGTGGGTAACTATAGAAGGCTGGGCTGGACAATAGAAAAGGTAACTATAGAAGGCTGGCTGGACAATACAGTGGGTAACTATAGAAGGCTGGCTGGACAATACAGCGGGTAACTATAGCAGGCTGGGCTGGACAATACAGTGGGTAACTATAGAAGGCTGGCTGGACAATACAGTGGGTAACTATAGAAGGCTGGCTGGACAATAGAAAAGGTAACTAAAGAAGGCTGGGCTGGACAATACAGTGGGTAACTATAGAAGGCTGGGCTGGACAATACAGTGGGTAACTATAGAAGGCTGGGCTGGACAATACAGTGGGTAACTATAGAAGGCTGGCTGGACAATACAGTGGGTAACTATAGAATGCTGGCTGGACAATACAGTGGGTAACTATAGAAGGCTGGGCTGGACAATACAGTGGGTAACTATAGAAGGCTGGGCTGGACAATAGACAAGGTAACTATAGAAGGCTGGGCTGGACAATACAGTGGGTAACTATAGAAGGCTGGCTGGACAATACAGTGGGTAACTATAGAAGGCTGGGCTGGACAATACAGTGGGTAACTATAGAAGGCTGGGCTGGACAATAGAAAAGGTAACTATAGAAGGCTGGGCTGGACAATACAGTGGGTAACTATAGAAGGCTGGCTGGACAATACAGTGGGTAACTATAGAAGGCTGGCTGGACAATACAGTGGGTAACTATAGAAGGCTGGCTGGACAATACAGTGGGTAACTATAGAAGGCTGGCTGGACAATACAGTGGGTAACTATAGAAGGCTGGGCTGGACAATACAGTGGGTAACTATAGAAGGCTGGCTGGACAATACAGTGGGTAACTATAGAATGCTGGCTGGACAATACAGTGGGTAACTATAGAAGGCTGGGCTGGAAAGTACAGTGGGTAACTATAGAAGGCTGGGCTGGACAATACAGTGGGTAACTATAGAAGGCTGGCTGGACAATACAGTGGGTAACTATAGAAGGCTGGCTGGACAATACAGTGGGTAACTATAGAAGGCTGGGCTGGACAATACAGTGGGTAACTATAGAAGGCTGGGCTGGACAATAGAAAAGGTAACTATAGAAGGCTGGGCTGGACAATACAGTGGGTAACTATAGAAGGCTGGCTGGACAATACAGTGGGTAACTATAGAAGGCTGGCTGGACAATACAGTGGGTAACTATAGAAGGCTGGCTGGACAATACAGTGGGTAACTATAGAAGGCTGGCTGGACAATACAGTGGGTAACTACAGAAGGCTGGCTGGAGAATACAGTGGGTAACTATAGAAGGCTGGCTGGACAATACAGTGGGTAACTATAGAAGGCTGGGCTGGACAATACAGTGGGTAACTATAGAAGGCTGGCTGGACAATACAGTGGGTAACTATAGAATGCTGGCTGGACAATACAGTGGGTAACTATAGAAGGCTGGGCTGGACAATACAGTGGGTAACTATAGAAGGCTGGCTGGACAATACAGTGGGTAACTATAGAAGGCTGGCTGGACAATACAGTGGGTAACTATAGAAGGCTGGGCTGGACAATACAGTGGGTAACTATAGAAGGCTGGCTGGACAATACAGTGGGTAACTATAGAAGGCTGGGCTGGACAATACAGTGGGTAACTATAGAAGGCTGGGCTGGACAATACAGTGGGTAACTATAGAAGGCTGGGCTGGACAATAGAAAAGGTAACTATAGAAGGCTGGCTGGACAATACAGTGGGTAACTATAGAAGGCTGGCTGGACAATACAGTGGGTAACTATAGCAGGCTGGGCTGGACAATACAGTGGGTAACTATAGAAGGCTGGCTGGACAATACAGTGGGTAACTATAGATAGGCTGGCTGGACAATAGAAAAGGTAACTAAAGAAGGCTGGGCTGGACAATACAGTGGGTAACTATAGAAGGCTGGGCTGGACAATACAGTGGGTAACTATAGAAGGCTGGGCTGGACAATACAGTGGGTAACTATAGAAGGCTGGCTGGACAATACAGTGGGTAACTATAGAATGCTGGCTGGACAATACAGTGGGTAACTATAGAAGGCTGGGCTGGACAATACAGTGGGTAACTATAGAAGGCTGGGCTGGACAATACAGTGGGTAACTATAGAAGGCTGGGCTGGACAATAGAAAAGGTAACTATAGAAGGCTGGCTGGACAATACAGTGGGTAACTATAGAAGGCTGGCTGGACAATACAGCGGGTAACTATAGCAGGCTGGGCTGGACAATACAGTGGGTAACTATAGAAGGCTGGCTGGACAATACAGTGGGTAACTATAGAAGGCTGGCTGGACAATAGAAAAGGTAACTAAAGAAGGCTGGGCTGGACAATACAGTGGGTAACTATAGAAGGCTGGGCTGGACAATACAGTGGGTAACTATAGAAGGCTGGGCTGGACAATACAGTGGGTAACTATAGAAGGCTGGCTGGACAATACAGTGGGTAACTATAGAATGCTGGCTGGACAATACAGTGGGTAACTATAGAAGGCTGGGCTGGACAATACAGTGGGTAACTATAGAAGGCTGGGCTGGACAATAGACAAGGTAACTATAGAAGGCTGGGCTGGACAATACAGTGGGTAACTATAGAAGAGTGGCTGGACAATACAGTGGGTAACTATAGAAGGCTGGGCTGGACAATACAGTGGGTAACTATAGAAGGCTGGGCTGGACAATAGAAAAGGTAACTATAGAAGGCTGGGCTGGACAATACAGTGGGTAACTATAGAAGGCTGGCTGGACAATACAGTGGGTAACTATAGAAGGCTGGCTGGACAATACAGTGGGTAACTATAGAAGGCTGGCTGGACAATACAGTGGGTAACTATAGAAGGCTGGCTGGACAATACAGTGGGTAACTATAGAAGGCTGGGCTGGACAATACAGTGGGTAACTATAGAAGGCTGGCTGGACAATACAGTGGGTAACTATAGAATGCTGGCTGGACAATACAGTGGGTAACTATAGAAGGCTGGGCTGGAAAGTACAGTGGGTAACTATAGAAGGCTGGGCTGGACAATACAGTGGGTAACTATAGAAGGCTGGCTGGACAATACAGTGGGTAACTATAGAAGGCTGGCTGGACAATACAGTGGGTAACTATAGAAGGCTGGGCTGGACAATACAGTGGGTAACTATAGAAGGCTGGGCTGGACAATAGAAAAGGTAACTATAGAAGGCTGGGCTGGACAATACAGTGGGTAACTATAGAAGGCTGGCTGGACAATACAGTGGGTAACTATAGAAGGCTGGCTGGACAATACAGTGGGTAACTATAGAAGGCTGGCTGGACAATACAGTGGGTAACTATAGAAGGCTGGCTGGACAATACAGTGGGTAACTACAGAAGGCTGGCTGGAGAATACAGTGGGTAACTATAGAAGGCTGGCTGGACAATACAGTGGGTAACTATAGAAGGCTGGGCTGGACAATACAGTGGGTAACTATAGAAGGCTGGCTGGACAATACAGTGGGTAACTATAGAATGCTGGCTGGACAATACAGTGGGTAACTATAGAAGGCTGGGCTGGACAATACAGTGGGTAACTATAGAAGGCTGGCTGGACAATACAGTGGGTAACTATAGAAGGCTGGCTGGACAATACAGTGGGTAACTATAGAAGGCTGGGCTGGACAATACAGTGGGTAACTATAGAAGGCTGGCTGGACAATACAGTGGGTAACTATAGAAGGCTGGGCTGGACAATACAGTGGGTAACTATAGAAGGCTGGGCTGGACAATACAGTGGGTAACTATAGAAGGCTGGGCTGGACAATAGAAAAGGTAACTATAGAAGGCTGGCTGGACAATACAGTGGGTAACTATAGAAGGCTGGCTGGACAATACAGTGGGTAACTATAGCAGGCTGGGCTGGACAATACAGTGGGTAACTATAGAAGGCTGGCTGGACAATACAGTGGGTAACTATAGATAGGCTGGCTGGACAATAGAAAAGGTAACTAAAGAAGGCTGGGCTGGACAATACAGTGGGTAACTATAGAAGGCTGGGCTGGACAATACAGTGGGTAACTATAGAAGGCTGGGCTGGACAATACAGTGGGTAACTATAGAAGGCTGGCTGGACAATACAGTGGGTAACTATAGAATGCTGGCTGGACAATACAGTGGGTAACTATAGAAGGCTGGGCTGGACAATACAGTGGGTAACTATAGAAGGCTGGCTGGACAATACAGTGGGTAACTATAGAAGGCTGGCTGGACAATAGAAAAGGTAACTAAAGAAGGCTGGGCTGGACAATACAGTGGGTAACTATAGAAGGCTGGGCTGGACAATACAGTGGGTAACTATAGAAGGCTGGGCTGGACAATACGGTGGGTAACTATAGAAGGCTGGGCTGGACAATAGACAAGGTAACTATAGAAGGCTGGGCTGGACAATACAGTGGGTAACTATAGAAGGCTGGCTGGACAATACAGTGGGTAACTATAGAAGGCTGGGCTGGACAATACAGTGGGTAACTATAGAAGGCTGGGCTGGACAATAGAAAAGGTAACTATAGAAGGCTGGGCTGGACAATACAGTGGGTAACTATAGAAGGCTGGCTGGACAATACAGTGGGTAACTATAGAAGGCTGGCTGGACAATACAGTGGGTAACTATAGAAGGCTGGCTGGACAATACAGTGGGTAACTATAGAAGGCTGGCTGGACAATACAGTGGGTAACTATAGAAGGCTGGGCTGGACAATACAGTGGGTAACTATAGAAGGCTGGCTGGACAATACAGTGGGTAACTATAGAATGCTGGCTGGACAATACAGTGGGTAACTATAGAAGGCTGGGCTGGACAATACAGTGGGTAACTATAGAAGGCTGGCTGGACAATACAGTGGGTAACTATAGAAGGCTGGCTGGACAATACAGTGGGTAACTATAGAAGGCTGGCTGGACAATACAATGGGTAACTATAGAAGGCTGGCTGGACAATACAGTGGGTAACTATAGAAGGCTGGCTGGACAATACAGTGGGTAACTATAGAAGGCTGGGCTGGACAATAGACAAGGTAACTATAGAAGGCTGGGCTGGACAATACAGTGGGTAACTATAGAAGGCTGGCTGGACAATACAGTGGGTAACTATAGAAGGCTGGCTGGACAATACAGTGGGTAACTATAGAAGGCTGGCTGGACAATACAGTGGGTAACTATAGAAGGCTGGCTGGACAATACAGTGGGTAACTACAGAAGGCTGGCTGGAGAATACAGTGGGTAACTATAGAAGGCTGGCTGGACAATACAGTGGGTAACTATAGAAGGCTGGGCTGGACAATACAGTGGGTAACTATAGAAGGCTGGCTGGACAATACAGTGGGTAACTATAGAAGGCTGGCTGGACAATACAGTGGGTAACTACAGAAGGCTGGCTGGAGAATACAGTGGGTAACTATAGAAGGCTGGCTGGACAATACAGTGGGTAACTATAGAAGGCTGGGCTGGACAATACAGTGGGTAACTATAGAAGGCTGGCTGGACAATACAGTGGGTAACTATAGAATGCTGGCTGGACAATACAGTGGGTAACTATAGAAGGCTGGGCTGGACAATACAGTGGGTAACTATAGAAGGCTGGCTGGACAATACAGTGGGTAACTATAGAAGGCTGGCTGGACAATACAGTGGGTAACTATAGAAGGCTGGGCTGGACAATACAGTGGGTAACTATAGAAGGCTGGCTGGACAATACAGTGGGTAACTATAGAAGGCTGGGCTGGACAATACAGTGGGTAACTATAGAAGGCTGGGCTGGACAATACAGTGGGTAACTATAGAAGGCTGGGCTGGACAATAGAAAAGGTAACTATAGAAGGCTGGCTGGACAATACAGTGGGTAACTATAGAAGGCTGGCTGGACAATACAGTGGGTAACTATAGCAGGCTGGGCTGGACAATACAGTGGGTAACTATAGAAGGCTGGCTGGACAATACAGTGGGTAACTATAGATAGGCTGGCTGGACAATAGAAAAGGTAACTAAAGAAGGCTGGGCTGGACAATACAGTGGGTAACTATAGAAGGCTGGGCTGGACAATACAGTGGGTAACTATAGAAGGCTGGGCTGGACAATACAGTGGGTAACTATAGAAGGCTGGCTGGACAATACAGTGGGTAACTATAGAATGCTGGCTGGACAATACAGTGGGTAACTATAGAAGGCTGGGCTGGACAATACAGTGGGTAACTATAGAAGGCTGGCTGGACAATACAGTGGGTAACTATAGAAGGCTGGCTGGACAATAGAAAAGGTAACTAAAGAAGGCTGGGCTGGACAATACAGTGGGTAACTATAGAAGGCTGGGCTGGACAATACGGTGGGTAACTATAGAAGGCTGGGCTGGACAATACGGTGGGTAACTATAGAAGGCTGGGCTGGACAATAGACAAGGTAACTATAGAAGGCTGGGCTGGACAATACAGTGGGTAACTATAGAAGGCTGGCTGGACAATACAGTGGGTAACTATAGAAGGCTGGGCTGGACAATACAGTGGGTAACTATAGAAGGCTGGGCTGGACAATAGAAAAGGTAACTATAGAAGGCTGGGCTGGACAATACAGTGGGTAACTATAGAAGGCTGGCTGGACAATACAGTGGGTAACTATAGAAGGCTGGCTGGACAATACAGTGGGTAACTATAGAAGGCTGGCTGGACAATACAGTGGGTAACTATAGAAGGCTGGCTGGACAATACAGTGGGTAACTATAGAAGGCTGGGCTGGACAATACAGTGGGTAACTATAGAAGGCTGGCTGGACAATACAGTGGGTAACTATAGAATGCTGGCTGGACAATACAGTGGGTAACTATAGAAGGCTGGGCTGGACAATACAGTGGGTAACTATAGAAGGCTGGCTGGACAATACAGTGGGTAACTATAGAAGGCTGGCTGGACAATACAGTGGGTAACTATAGAAGGCTGGCTGGACAATACAATGGGTAACTATAGAAGGCTGGCTGGACAATACAGTGGGTAACTATAGAAGGCTGGCTGGACAATACAGTGGGTAACTATAGAAGGCTGGGCTGGACAATAGACAAGGTAACTATAGAAGGCTGGGCTGGACAATACAGTGGGTAACTATAGAAGGCTGGCTGGACAATACAGTGGGTAACTATAGAAGGCTGGCTGGACAATACAGTGGGTAACTATAGAAGGCTGGCTGGACAATACAGTGGGTAACTATAGAAGGCTGGCTGGACAATACAGTGGGTAACTACAGAAGGCTGGCTGGAGAATACAGTGGGTAACTATAGAAGGCTGGCTGGACAATACAGTGGGTAACTATAGAAGGCTGGGCTGGACAATACAGTGGGTAACTATAGAAGGCTGGCTGGACAATACAGTGGGTAACTATAGAATGCTGGCTGGACAATACAGTGGGTAACTATAGAAGGCTGGGCTGGACAATACAGTGGGTAACTATAGAAGGCTGGCTGGACAATACAGTGGGTAACTATAGAAGGCTGGCTGGACAATACAGTGGGTAACTATAGAAGGCTGGGCTGGACAATACAGTGGGTAACTATAGAAGGCTGGCTGGACAATACAGTGGGTAACTATAGAAGGCTGGGCTGGACAATACAGTGGGTAACTATAGAAGGCTGGGCTGGACAATACAGTGGGTAACTATAGAAGGCTGGGCTGGACAATAGAAAAGGTAACTATAGAAGGCTGGCTGGACAATACAGTGGGTAACTATAGAAGGCTGGCTGGACAATACAGTGGGTAACTATAGCAGGCTGGGCTGGACAATACAGTGGGTAACTATAGAAGGCTGGCTGGACAATACAGTGGGTAACTATAGAAGGCTGGCTGGACAATAGAAAAGGTAACTAAAGAAGGCTGGGCTGGACAATACAGTGGGTAACTATAGAAGGCTGGGCTGGACAATACAGTGGGTAACTATAGAAGGCTGGGCTGGACAATACAGTGGGTAACTATAGAAGGCTGGCTGGACAATACAGTGGGTAACTATAGAATGCTGGCTGGACAATACAGTGGGTAACTATAGAAGGCTGGGCTGGACAATACAGTGGGTAACTATAGAAGGCTGGCTGGACAATACAGTGGGTAACTATAGAAGGCTGGCTGGACAATAGAAAAGGTAACTAAAGAAGGCTGGGCTGGACAATACAGTGGGTAACTATAGAAGGCTGGGCTGGACAATACAGTGGGTAACTATAGAAGGCTGGGCTGGACAATACAGTGGGTAACTATAGAAGGCTGGGCTGGACAATAGACAAGGTAACTATAGAAGGCTGGGCTGGACAATACAGTGGGTAACTATAGAAGGCTGGCTGGACAATACAGTGGGTAACTATAGAAGGCTGGGCTGGACAATACAGTGGGTAACTATAGAAGGCTGGGCTGGACAATAGAAAAGGTAACTATAGAAGGCTGGGCTGGACAATACAGTGGGTAACTATAGAAGGCTGGCTGGACAATACAGTGGGTAACTATAGAAGGCTGGCTGGACAATACAGTGGGTAACTATAGAAGGCTGGCTGGACAATACAGTGGGTAACTATAGAAGGCTGGCTGGACAATACAGTGGGTAACTATAGAAGGCTGGGCTGGACAATACAGTGGGTAACTATAGAAGGCTGGCTGGACAATACAGTGGGTAACTATAGAATGCTGGCTGGACAATACAGTGGGTAACTATAGAAGGCTGGGCTGGACAATACAGTGGGTAACTATAGAAGGCTGGCTGGACAATACAGTGGGTAACTATAGAAGGCTGGCTGGACAATACAGTGGGTAACTATAGAAGGCTGGCTGGACAATACAATGGGTAACTATAGAAGGCTGGCTGGACAATACAGTGGGTAACTATAGAAGGCTGGCTGGACAATACAGTGGGTAACTATAGAAGGCTGGGCTGGACAATACAGTGGGTAACTATAGAAGGCTGGCTGGACAATACAGTGGGTAACTATAGAAGGCTGGGCTGGACAATACAGTGGGTAACAATAGAAGGCTGGCTGGACAATACAGTGGGTAATTATAGAAGGCTGGGCTGGACAATACAGTGGGTAACTATAGAAGGCTGGCTGGACAATACAGTGGGTAACTATAGAAGGCTGGCTGGACAATACAGTGGGTAACTATAGAAGGCTGGCTGGACAACACAGTGGGTAACTATAGAAGGCTGGCTGGACAATACAGTGGGTAACTATAGAAGGCTGACTGGACAATACAGTGGGTAACTATAGAAGGCTGGCTGGACAATACAGTGGGTAACTATAGAAGGCTCGGCTGGACAATACAGTGGGTAACTATAGAAGGCTGGCTGGACAATACAGTGGTTAACTATAGAAGGCTGGCTGGACAATACATTGGGTAACTATAGAAGGCTGGGCTGGACAATACAATTGGTAACTATAGAAGGCTGGCTGGACAATACAGTGGGTAACTATAGAAGGCTGGCTGGACAATACAGTGGGTAACTATAGAAGGCTGGGCTGGACAATACAGTGGGTAACTATAGAAGGCTGGGCTGGACAATAGAAAAGGTAACTATAGAAGGCTGGGCTGGTCAATACAGTGGGTAACTATAGAAGGCTGGCTGGACAATACAGTGGGTAACTATAGAAGGCTGGCTGGACAATAGAAAAGGTAACTATAGAAGGCTGGGCTGGACAATACAGTGGGTAACTATAGAAGGCTGGCTGGACAATACAGTGGGTAACTATAGAAGGCTGGCTGGACAATACAGTGGGTAACTATAGAAGGCTGGGCTGGACAATACAGTGGGTAACTATAGAAGGCTGGGCTGGACAATAGAAAAGGTAACTAAAGAAGGCTGGGCTGGACAATACAGTGGGTAACTATAGAAGGCTGGCTGGACACACACAGTGGGTAACTATAGAAGGCTGGCTGGACAATACAGTGGGTAACTATAGAAGGCTGGCTGGACAATACAGTGGGTAACTATAGAAGGCTGCCTGGACAATACAGTGGGTAACTATAGAAGGCTGCCTGGACAATACAGTGGGTAACTATAGAAGGCTGGGCTGGACAATACAGTGGGTAACTATAGAAGGCTGGGCTGGACAATAGAAAAGGTAACTATAGAAGGCTGGCTGGACAACACAGTGGGTAACTATAGAAGGCTGGCTGGACAATAGAAAAGGTAACTATAGAAGGCTGGGCTGGACAATACAGTGGGTAACTATAGAAGGCTGGCTGGACAATACAGTGGGTAACTATAGAAGGCTGGCTGGACACTACAGTGGGTAACTATAGAAGGCTGGGATGGACAATACAGTGGGTAACTATAGAAGGCTGGGCTGGACAATAGAAAAGGTAACTATAGAAGGCTGGGCTGGACAATACAGTGGGTAACTATAGAAGGCTGGCTGGACAATACAGTGGGTAACTATAGAAGGCTGGCTGGACAATACAGTGGGTAACTATAGAAGGCTGGCTGGACAATACAGTGGGTAACTATAGAAGGCTGGCTGGACAATACAGTGGGTAACTATAGAAGGCTGGCTGGACAATACAGTGGGTAACTATAGAAGGCTGGGCTGGACAATACAGTGGGTAACTATAGAAGGCTGGGCTGGACAATACAGTGGGTAACTATAGAAGGCTGGCTGGACAATACAGTGGGTAACTATAGAAGGCTGGGCTGGACAATACAGTGGGTAACGATAGAAGGCTGGCTGGACAATACAGTGGGTAACTATAGAAAGCTGGGCTGGACAATACAGTGGGTAACGATAGAAGGCTGGCTGGACAATACAGTGGGTAACTATAGAAGGCTGGCTGGACAATACAGTGGGTAACTATAGAAGGCTGGCTGGACAATACAGTGGGTAACTATAGAAGGCTGACTGGACAATACAGTGGGTAACTATAGAAGGCTGACTGGACAATACAGTGGGTAACTATAGAAGGCTGGCTGGACAATACAGTGGGTAACTATGGAAGGCTGGGCTGGACAATACAGTGGGTAACTATAGAAGGCTGGCTGGACAATACAGTGGGTAACTATAGAAGGCTGCCTGGACAATACAGTGGGTAACTATAGAAGGCTGGACAATACAGTGGGTAACTATAGAAGGCTGGCTGGACAATACAGTGGGTAACTATAGAAGGCTGGCTGGACAATACAGTGGGTAACTATAGAAGGCTGGGCTGGAAAGTACAGTGGGTAACTATAGAAGGCTGGGCTGGACAATACAGTGGGTAACTATAGAAGGCTGGCTGGACAATACAGTGGGTAACTATAGAAGGCTGGCTGGACAATACAGTGGGTAACTATAGAAGGCTGGGCTGGACAATACAGTGGGTAACTATAGAAGGCTGGGCTGGACAATAGAAAAGGTAACTATAGAAGGCTGGGCTGGACAATACAGTGGGTAACTATAGAAGGCTGGCTGGACAATACAGTGGGTAACTATAGAAGGCTGGCTGGACAATACAGTGGGTAACTATAGAAGGCTGGCTGGAGAATACAGTGGGTAACTATAGAAGGCTGGCTGGACAATACAGTGGGTAACTATAGAAGGCTGGGCTGGACAATACAGTGGGTAACTATAGAAGGCTGGCTGGACAATAAAGTGGGTAACTATAGAATGCTGGCTGGACAATACAGTGGGTAACTATAGAAGGCTGGGCTGGACAATACAGTGGGTAACTATAGAAGGCTGGCTGGACAATACAGTGGGTAACTATAGAAGGCTGGGCTGGACAATACAGTGGGTAACGATAGAAGGCTGGCTGGACAATACAGTGGGTAACTATAGAAGGCTGGGCTGGACAATACAGTGGGTAACTATAGAAGGCTGGCTGGACAATACAGTGGGTAACTATAGAAGGCTGGCTGGACAATACAGTGGGTAACTATCGAAGGCTGGCTGGACAACACAGTGGGTAACTATAGAAGGCTGGCTGGACAATACAGTGGGTAACTATAGAAGGCTGACTGGACAATACAGTGGGTAACTATAGAAGGCTGGCTGGACAATACAGTGGGTAACTATAGAAGGCTGGGCTGGACAATACAGTGGGTAACTATAGAAGGCTGGCTGGACAATACAGTGGGTAACTATAGAAGGCTGGCTGGACAATACATTGGGTAACTATAGAAGGCTGGGCTGGACAATACAGTGGGTAACTATAGAAGGCTGGCTGGACAATGCAGTGGGTAACTATAGAAGGCTGGGCTGGACAATACAGCGGGTAACTATAGAAGGCTGACTGGACAATACAGTGGGTAACTATAGAAGGCTGGCTGGACAATACAGTGGGTAACTATAGAAGGCTGGCTGGACAATACAGTGGGTAACTATAGAAGGCTGGGCTGCACAATACAGTGGGTAACTATAGAAGGCTGGCTGGACAATACAGTGGGTAACTATAGAAGGCTGGGCTGGACAATACAGTGGGTAACTATAGAAGGTTGGCTGGACAATACAGTGGGTAACTATAGAAGGTTGGCTGGACAATACAGTGGGTAACTATAGAAGGCTGGGCTGGACAATACAGTGGGTAACTATAGAAGGCTGGCTGGACAATACAGTGGGTAACTATAGAAGGCTGGCTGGACAATACAGTGGGTAACTATAGAAGGCTGACTGGACAATACAGTGGGTAACTATAGAAGGCTGGCTGGACAATACAGTGGGTAACTATAGAAGGCTGGCTGGACAATACAGTGGGTAACTATAGAAGGCTGGCTGGACAATACAGTGGGTAACTATAGAAGGCTGGCTGAACAATACAGTGGGTAACTATAGAAGGCTGGCTAGACAATACAGTGGGTAACTATAGAAGGCTAGGCTGGACAATACAGTGGGTAACTATAGAAGGCTGGCTGGACAATACAGTGGGTAACTATAGAAGGCTGACTGGACAATACAGTGGGTAACTATAGAAGGCTGGCTGGACAATACAGTGGGTAACTATAGAAGGCTGGCTGGACAATACAGTGGGTAACTATAGAAGGCTGGGCTGGACAATACAGTGGGTAACTATAGAAGGCTGGCTGGACAATACAGTGGGTAACTATAGAAGGCTGGCTGGACAATACAGTGGGTAACTATAGAAGGCTGGGCTGGACAATACAGTGGGTAACTATAGAAGGCTGGCTGGACAATACAGTGGGTAACTATAGAAGGCTGGGCTGGACAATACAGTGGGTAACGATAGAAGGCTGGCTGGACAATACAGTGGGTAACTATAGAAAGCTGGGCTGGACAATACAGTGGGTAACGATAGAAGGCTGGCTGGACAATACAGTGGGTAACTATAGAAGGCTGGCTGGACAATACAGTGGGTAACTATAGAAGGCTGGCTGGACAATACAGTGGGCAACTATAGAAGGCTGACTGGACAATACAGTGGGTAACTATAGAAGGCTGACTGGACAATACAGTGGGTAACTATAGAAGGCTGGCTGGACAATACAGTGGGTAACTATAGAAGGCTGGGCTGGACAATACAGTGGGTAACTATAGAAGGCTGGCTGGACAATACAGTGGGTAACTATAGAAGGCTGCCTGGACAATACAGTGGGTAACTATAGAAGGCTGGACAATACAGTGGGTAACTATAGAAGGCTGGCTGGACAATACAGTGGGTAACTATAGAAGGCTGGCTGGACAATACAGTGGGTAACTATAGAAGGCTGGGCTGGAAAGTACAGTGGGTAACTATAGAAGGCTGGGCTGGACAATACAGTGGGTAACTATAGAAGGCTGGCTGGACAATACAGTGGGTAACTATAGAAGGCTGGCTGGACAATACAGTGGGTAACTATAGAAGGCTGGGCTGGACAATACAGTGGGTAACTATAGAAGGCTGGGCTGGACAATAGAAAAGGTAACTATAGAAGGCTGGGCTGGACAATACAGTGGGTAACTATAGAAGGCTGGCTGGACAATACAGTGGGTAACTATAGAAGGCTGGCTGGACAATACAGTGGGTAACTATAGAAGGCTGGCTGGAGAATACAGTGGGTAACTATAGAAGGCTGGCTGGACAATACAGTGGGTAACTATAGAAGGCTGGGCTGGACAATACAGTGGGTAACTATAGAAGGCTGGCTGGACAATACAGTGGGTAACTATAGAATGCTGGCTGGACAATACAGTGGGTAACTATAGAAGGCTGGGCTGGACAATACAGTGGGTAACTATAGAAGGCTGGCTGGACAATACAGTGGGTAACTATAGAAGGCTGGCTGGACAATACAGTGGGTAACTATAGAAGGCTGGGCTGGACAATACAGTGGGTAACTATAGAAGGCTGGGCTGGACAATAGAAAAGGTAACTATAGAAGGCTGGCTGGACAACACAGTGGGTAACTGTAGAAGGCTGGGCTGGACAATACAGTGGGTAACTATAGAAGGCTGGGCTGGACAATAGAAAAGGTAACTATAGAAGGCTGGCTGGACAATAGAAAAGGTAACTATAGAAGGCTGGGCTGGACAATACAGTGGGTAACTATAGAAGGCTGGCTGGACAATACAGTGGGTAACTATAGAAGGCTGGCTGGACAATACAGTGGGAAACTATAGAAGGCTGGGCTGGACAATACAGTGGGTAACGATAGAAGGCTGGCTGGACAATACAGTGGGTAACTATAGAAAGCTGGGCTGGACAATACAGTGGGTAACGATAGAAGGCTGGCTGGACAATACAGTGGGTAACTATAGAAGGCTGGCTGGACAATACAGTGGGTAACTATAGAAGGCTGGCTGGACAATACAGTGGGCAACTATAGAAGGCTGACTGGACAATACAGTGGGTAACTATAGAAGGCTGACTGGACAATACAGTGGGTAACTATAGAAGGCTGGCTGGACAATACAGTGGGTAACTATAGAAGGCTGGGCTGGACAATACAGTGGGTAACTATAGAAGGCTGGCTGGACAATACAGTGGGTAACTATAGAAGGCTGCCTGGACAATACAGTGGGTAACTATAGAAGGCTGGACAATACAGTGGGTAACTATAGAAGGCTGGCTGGACAATACAGTGGGTAACTATAGAAGGCTGGCTGGACAATACAGTGGGTAACTATAGAAGGCTGGGCTGGAAAGTACAGTGGGTAACTATAGAAGGCTGGGCTGGACAATACAGTGGGTAACTATAGAAGGCTGGCTGGACAATACAGTGGGTAACTATAGAAGGCTGGCTGGACAATACAGTGGGTAACTATAGAAGGCTGGGCTGGACAATACAGTGGGTAACTATAGAAGGCTGGGCTGGACAATAGAAAAGGTAACTATAGAAGGCTGGGCTGGACAATACAGTGGGTAACTATAGAAGGCTGGCTGGACAATACAGTGGGTAACTATAGAAGGCTGGCTGGACAATACAGTGGGTAACTATAGAAGGCTGGCTGGAGAATACAGTGGGTAACTATAGAAGGCTGGCTGGACAATACAGTGGGTAACTATAGAAGGCTGGGCTGGACAATACAGTGGGTAACTATAGAAGGCTGGCTGGACAATACAGTGGGTAACTATAGAATGCTGGCTGGACAATACAGTGGGTAACTATAGAAGGCTGGGCTGGACAATACAGTGGGTAACTATAGAAGGCTGGCTGGACAATACAGTGGGTAACTATAGAAGGCTGGCTGGACAATACAGTGGGTAACTATAGAAGGCTGGGCTGGACAATACAGTGGGTAACTATAGAAGGCTGGGCTGGACAATAGAAAAGGTAACTATAGAAGGCTGGCTGGACAACACAGTGGGTAACTGTAGAAGGCTGGGCTGGACAATACAGTGGGTAACTATAGAAGGCTGGGCTGGACAATAGAAAAGGTAACTATAGAAGGCTGTCTGGACAATAGAAAAGGTAACTATAGAAGGCTGGGCTGGACAATACAGTGGGTAACTATAGAAGGCTGGCTGGACAATACAGTGGGTAACTATAGAAGGCTGGCTGGACAATACAGTGGGTAACTATAGAAGGCTGGGCTGGACAATACAGTGGGTAACTATAGAAGGCTGGGCTGGACAATAGAAAAGGTAACTATAGAAGGCTGGGCTGGACAATACAGTGGGTAACTATAGAAGGCTGGCTGGACAATACAGTGGGTAACTATAGAAGGCTGGCTGGACAATACAGTGGGTAACTATAGAAGGCTGGCTGGACAATACAGTGGGTAACTATAGAAGGCTGCCTGGACAATACAGTGGGTAACTATAGAAGGCTGGGCTGGACAATACAGTGGGTAACTATAGAAGGCTGGGCTGGACAATAGAAAAGGTAACTATAGAAGGCTGGCTGGACAACACAGTGGGTAACTATAGAAGGCTGGCTGGACAATAGAAAAGTTAACTATAGAAGGCTGGGCTGGACAATACAGTGGATAACTATAGAAGGCTGGGCTGGACAATAGAAAAGGTAACTATAGAAGGCTGGGCTGGACAATACAGTGGGTAACTATAGAAGGCTGGCTGGACAATACAGTGGGTAACTATAGAAGGCTGGCTGGACAATACAGTGGGTAACTATAGAAGGCTGGCTGGACAATACAGTGGGTAACTATAGAAGGCTGGCTGGACAATACAGTGGGTAACTATAGAAGGCTGGGCTGGACAATACAGTGGGTAACTATAGAAGGCTGGCTGGAAAATACAGTGGGTAACTATAGAATGCTGGCTGGACAATACAGTGGGTAACTATAGAAGGCTGGGCTGGACAATACAGTGGGTAACTGTAGAAGGCTGGCTGGACAATACAGTGGGTAACTATAGAAGGCTGGCTGGACAATACAGTGGGTAACTATAGAAGGCTGGCTGGACAATACAGTGGGTAACTATAGAAGGCTGGCTGGACAATACAGTGGGTAACTATAGAAGGCTGGCTGGACAATACAGTGGGTAACTATAGAAGGCTGGGCTGGACAATACAGTGGGTAACTATAGAAGGCTGGCTGGACAATACAGTGGGTAACTATAGAAGGCTGGCTGGACAATACAGTGGGTAACGATAGAAGGCTGGCTGGACAATACAGTGGGTAACTATAGAAGGCTGGGCTGGACAATACAGTGGGTAACTATAGAAGGCTGGCTGGACAATACAGTGGGTAACTATAGAAGGCTGGCTGGACAATACAGTGGGTAACTATAGAAGGCTGGCTGGACAACACAGTGGGTAACTATAGAAGGCTGGCTGGACAATACAGTGGGTAACTATAGAAGGCTGACTGGACAATACAGTGGGTAACTATTGAAGGCTGGCTGGACAATACAGTGGGTAACTATAGAAGGCTGGGCTGGACAATACAGTGGGTAACTATAGAAGGCTGGCTGGACAATACAGTGGGTAACTATAGAAGGCTGGCTGGACAATACATTGGGTAACTATAGAAGGCTGGGCTGGACAATACAGTGGGTAACTATAGAAGGCTGGCTGGACAATACAGTGGGTAACTATAGAAGGCTGGCTGGACAATACAGTGGGTAACTATAGAAGGCTGGGCTGGACAATACAGTGGGTAACTATAGAAGGCTGGGCTGGACAATAGAAAAGGTAAATATAGAAGGCTGGCTGGACAACACAGTGGGTAACTATAGAAGGCTGGCTGGACAATACAGTGGGTAACTATAGAAGGCTGGCTGGACAATACAGTGGGTAACTATAGAAGGCTGGGCTGGACAATACAGTGGGTAACTATAGAAGGCTGGGCTGGACAATAGAAAAGGTAACTATAGAAGGCTGGGCTGGACAATACAGTGGGTAACTATAGAAGGCTGGCTGGACAATACAGTGGGTAACTATAGAAGGCTGGCTGGACAATACAGTGGGTAACTATAGAAGGCTGGCTGGAGAATACAGTGGGTAACTATAGAAGGCTGGCTGGACAATACAGTGGGTAACTATAGAAGGCTGGGCTGGACAATACAGTGGGTAACTATAGAAGGCTGGCTGGACAATACAGTGGGTAACTATAGAATGCTGGCTGGACAATACAGTGGGTAACTATAGAAGGCTGGGCTGGACAATACAGTGGGTAACTATAGAAGGCTGGCTGGACAATACAGTGGGTAACTATAGAAGGCTGGCTGGACAATACAGTGGGTAACTATAGAAGGCTGGGCTGGACAATACAGTGGGTAACTATAGAAGGCTGGGCTGGACAATAGAAAAGGTAACTATAGAAGGCTGGCTGGACAACACAGTGGGTAACTGTAGAAGGCTGGGCTGGACAATACAGTGGGTAACTATAGAAGGCTGGGCTGGACAATAGAAAAGGTAACTATAGAAGGCTGGCTGGACAATAGAAAAGGTAACTATAGAAGGCTGGGCTGGACAATACAGTGGGTAACTATAGAAGGCTGGCTGGACAATACAGTGGGTAACTATAGAAGGCTGGCTGGACAATACAGTTGGTAACTATAGAAGGCTGGGCTGGACAATACAGTGGGTAACTATAGAAGGCTGGGCTGGACAATAGAAAAGGTAACTATAGAAGGCTGGGCTGGACAATACAGTGGGTAACTATATAAGGCTGGCTGGACAATACAGTGGGTAACTATAGAAGGCTGGCTGGACAATACAGTGGGTAACTATAGAAGGCTGGCTGGACAATACAGTGGGTAACTATAGAAGGCTGCCTGGACAATACAGTGGGTAACTATAGAAGGCTGGGCTGGACAATACAGTGGGTAACTATAGAAGGCTGGGCTGGACAATAGAAAAGGTAACTATAGAAGGCTGGCTGGACAACACAGTGGGTAACCATAGAAGGCTGGCTGGACAATAGAAAAGTTAACTATAGAAGGCTGGGCTGGACAATACAGTGGATAACTATAGAAGGCTGGGCTGGACAATAGAAAAGGTAACTATAGAAGGCTGGGCTGGACAATACAGTGGGTAACTATAGAAGGCTGGCTGGACAATACAGTGGGTAACTATAGAAGGCTGGCTGGACAATACAGTGGGTAACTATAGAAGGCTGGCTGGACAATACAGTGGGTAACTATAGAAGGCTGGCTGGACAATACAGTGGGTAACTATAGAAGGCTGGGCTGGACAATACAGTGGGTAACTATAGAAGGCTGGCTGGAAAATACAGTGGGTAACTATAGAATGCTGGCTGGACAATACAGTGGGTAACTATAGAAGGCTGGGCTGGACAATACAGTGGGTAACTGTAGAAGGCTGGCTGGACAATACAGTGGGTAACTATAGAAGGCTGGCTGGACAATACAGTGGGTAACTATAGAAGGCTGGCTGGACAATACAGTGGGTAACTATAGAAGGCTGGCTGGACAATACAGTGGGTAACTATAGAAGGCTGGCTGGACAATACAGTGGGTAACTATAGAAGGCTGGGCTGGACAATACAGTGGGTAACTATAGAAGGCTGGCTGGACAATACAGTGGGTAACTATAGAAGGCTGGCTGGACAATACAGTGGGTAACGATAGAAGGCTGGCTGGACAATACAGTGGGTAACTATAGAAGGCTGGGCTGGACAATACAGTGGGTAACTATAGAAGGCTGGCTGGACAATACAGTGGGTAACTATAGAAGGCTGGCTGGACAATACAGTGGGTAACTATAGAAGGCTGGCTGGACAACACAGTGGGTAACTATAGAAGGCTGGCTGGACAATACAGTGGGTAACTATAGAAGGCTGACTGGACAATACAGTGGGTAACTATTGAAGGCTGGCTGGACAATACAGTGGGTAACTATAGAAGGCTGGGCTGGACAATACAGTGGGTAACTATAGAAGGCTGGCTGGACAATACAGTGGGTAACTATAGAATGCTGGCTGGACAATACAGTGGGTAACTATAGAAGGCTGGGCTGGACAATACAGTGGGTAACTATAGAAGGCTGGCTGGACAATACAGTGGGTAACTATAGAAGGCTGGCTGGACAATACAGTGGGTAACTATAGAAGGCTGGGCTGGACAATACAGTGGGTAACTATAGAAGGCTGGGCTGGACAATAGAAAAGGTAACTATAGAAGGCTGGCTGGACAACACAGTGGGTAACTGTAGAAGGCTGGGCTGGACAATACAGTGGGTAACTATAGAAGGCTGGGCTGGACAATAGAAAAGGTAACTATAGAAGGCTGGCTGGACAATAGAAAAGGTAACTATAGAAGGCTGGGCTGGACAATACAGTGGGTAACTATAGAAGGCTGGCTGGACAATACAGTGGGTAACTATAGAAGGCTGGCTGGACAATACAGTGGGTAACTATAGAAGGCTGGGCTGGACAATACAGTGGGTAACTATAGAAGGCTGGGCTGGACAATAGAAAAGGTAACTATAGAAGGCTGGGCTGGACAATACAGTGGGTAACTATAGAAGGCTGGCTGGACAATACAGTGGGTAACTATAGAAGGCTGGCTGGACAATACAGTGGGTAACTATAGAAGGCTGGCTGGACAATACAGTGGGTAACTATAGAAGGCTGCCTGGACAATACAGTGGGTAACTATAGAATGCTGGGCTGGACAATACAGTGGGTAACTATAGAAGGCTGGGCTGGACAATAGAAAAGGTAACTATAGAAGGCTGGGCTGGACAATACAGTGGGTAACTATAGAAGGCTGGCTGGACAATACAGTGGGTAACTATAGAAGGCTGGCTGGACAATACAGTGGGTAACTATAGAAGGCTGGCTGGACAATACAGTGGGTAACTATAGAAGGCTGCCTGGACAATACAGTGGGTAACTATAGAAGGCTGGGCTGGACAATACAGTGGGTAACTATAGAAGGCTGGGCTGGACAATAGAAAAGGTAACTATAGAAGGCTGGCTGGACAACACAGTGGGTAACTATAGAAGGCTGGCTGGACAATAGAAAAGTTAACTATAGAAGGCTGGGCTGGACAATACAGTGGATAACTATAGAAGGCTGGGCTGGACAATAGAAAAGGTAACTATAGAAGGCTGGGCTGGACAATACAGTGGGTAACTATAGAAGGCTGGCTGGACAATACAGTGGGTAACTGTAGAAGGCTGGCTGGACAATACAGTGGGTAACTATAGAAGGCTGGCTGGACAATACAGTGGGTAACTATAGAAGGCTGGCTGGACAATACAGTGGGTAACTATAGAAGGCTGGGCTGGACAATACAGTGGGTAACTATAGAAGGCTGGCTGGAAAATACAGTGGGTAACTATAGAATGCTGGCTGGACAATACAGTGGGTAACTATAGAAGGCTGGGCTGGACAATACAGTGGGTAACTGTAGAAGGCTGGCTGGACAATACAGTGGGTAACTATAGAAGGCTGGCTGGACAATACAGTGGGTAACTATAGAAGGCTGGCTGGACAATACAGTGGGTAACTATAGAAGGCTGGCTGGACAATACAGTGGGTAACTATAGAAGGCTGGCTGGACAATACAGTGGGTAACTATAGAAGGCTGGCTGGACAATACAGTGGGTAACTATAGAAGGCTGGCTGGACAACACAGTGGGTAACTATAGAAGGCTGGCTGGACAATACAGTGGGTAACTATAGAAGGCTGACTGGACAATACAGTGGGTAACTATTGAAGGCTGGCTGGACAATACAGTGGGTAACTATAGAAGGCTGGGCTGGACAATACAGTGGGTAACTATAGAAGGCTGGCTGGACAATACAGTGGGTAACTATAGAAGGCTGGCTGGACAATACATTGGGTAACTATAGAAGGCTGGGCTGGACAATACAGTGGGTAACTATAGAAGGCTGGCTGGACAATACAGTGGGTAACTATAGAAGGCTGGCTGGACAATACAGTGGGTAACTATAGAAGGCTGGGCTGGACAATACAGTGGGTAACTATAGAAGGCTGGGCTGGACAATAGAAAAGGTAACTATAGAAGGCTGGCTGGACAACACAGTGGGTAACTATAGAAGGCTGGCTGGACAATACAGTGGGTAACTATAGAAGGCTGGCTGGACAATACAGTGGGTAACTATAGAAGGCTGGGCTGGACAATACAGTGGGTAACTATAGAAGGCTGGGCTGGACAATAGAAAAGGTAACTATAGAAGGCTGGGCTGGACAATACAGTGGGTAACTATAGAAGGCTGGCTGGACAATACAGTGGGTAACTATAGAAGGCTGGCTGGACAATACAGTGGGTAACTATAGAAGGCTGGCTGGAGAATACAGTGGGTAACTATAGAAGGCTGGCTGGACAATACAGTGGGTAACTATAGAAGGCTGGGCTGGACAATACAGTGGGTAACTATAGAAGGCTGGCTGGACAATACAGTGGGTAACTATAGAATGCTGGCTGGACAATACAGTGGGTAACTATAGAAGGCTGGGCTGGACAATACAGTGGGTAACTATAGAAGGCTGGCTGGACAATACAGTGGGTAACTATAGAAGGCTGGCTGGACAATACAGTGGGTAACTATAGAAGGCTGGGCTGGACAATACAGTGGGTAACTATAGAAGGCTGGGCTGGACAATAGAAAAGGTAACTATAGAAGGCTGGCTGGACAACACAGTGGGTAACTGTAGAAGGCTGGGCTGGACAATACAGTGGGTAACTATAGAAGGCTGGGCTGGACAATAGAAAAGGTAACTATAGAAGGCTGGCTGGACAATAGAAAAGGTAACTATAGAAGGCTGGGCTGGACAATACAGTGGGTAACTATAGAAGGCTGGCTGGACAATACAGTGGGTAACTATAGAAGGCTGGCTGGACAATACAGTGGGTAACTATAGAAGGCTGGGCTGGACAATACAGTGGGTAACTATAGAAGGCTGGGCTGGACAATAGAAAAGGTAACTATAGAAGGCTGGGCTGGACAATACAGTGGGTAACTATAGAAGGCTGGCTGGACAATACAGTGGGTAACTATAGAAGGCTGACTGGACAATACAGTGGGTAACTATTGAAGGCTGGCTGGACAATACAGTGGGTAACTATAGAAGGCTGGGCTGGACAATACAGTGGGTAACTATAGAAGGCTGGCTGGACAATACAGTGGGTAACTATAGAAGGCTGGCTGGACAATACATTGGGTAACTATAGAAGGCTGGGCTGGACAATACAGTGGGTAACTATAGAAGGCTGGCTGGACAATACAGTGGGTAACTATAGAAGGCTGGCTGGACAATACAGTGGGTAACTATAGAAGGCTGGGCTGGACAATACAGTGGGTAACTATAGAAGGCTGGACTGGACAATAGAAAAGGTAACTATAGAAGGCTGGCTGGACAACACAGTGGGTAACTATAGAAGGCTGGCTGGACAATACAGTGGGTAACTATAGAAGGCTGGCTGGACAATACAGTGGGTAACTATAGAAGGCTGGGCTGGACAATACAGTGGGTAACTATAGAAGGCTGGGCTGGACAATAGAAAAGGTAACTATAGAAGGCTGGGCTGGACAATACAGTGGGTAACTATAGAAGGCTGGCTGGACAATACAGTGGGTAACTATAGAAGGCTGGCTGGACAATACAGTGGGTAACTATAGAAGGCTGGCTGGAGAATACAGTGGGTAACTATAGAAGGCTGGCTGGACAATACAGTGGGTAACTATAGAAGGCTGGGCTGGACAATACAGTGGGTAACTATAGAAGGCTGGCTGGACAATACAGTGGGTAACTATAGAATGCTGGCTGGACAATACAGTGGGTAACTATAGAAGGCTGGGCTGGACAATACAGTGGGTAACTATAGAAGGCTGGCTGGACAATACAGTGGGTAACTATAGAAGGCTGGCTGGACAATACAGTGGGTAACTATAGAAGGCTGGGCTGGACAATACAGTGGGTAACTATAGAAGGTTGGGCTGGACAATAGAAAAGGTAACTATAGAAGGCTGGCTGGACAACACAGTGGGTAACTGTAGAAGGCTGGGCTGGACAATACAGTGGGTAACTATAGAAGGCTGGGCTGGACAATAGAAAAGGTAACTATAGAAGGCTGGCTGGACAATAGAAAAGGTAACTATAGAAGGCTGGGCTGGACAATACAGTGGGTAACTATAGAAGGCTGGCTGGACAATACAGTGGGTAACTATAGAAGGCTGGCTGGACAATACAGTGGGTAACTATAGAAGGCTGGGCTGGACAATACAGTGGGTAACTATAGAAGGCTGGGCTGGACAATAGAAAAGGTAACTATAGAAGGCTGGGCTGGACAATACAGTGGGTAACTATAGAAGGCTGGCTGGACAATACAGTGGGTAACTATAGAAGGCTGGCTGGACAATACAGTGGGTAACTATAGAAGGCTGGCTGGACAATACAGTGGGTAACTATAGAAGGCTGCCTGGACAATACAGTGGGTAACTATAGAAGGCTGGGCTGGACAATACAGTGGGTAACTATAGAAGGCTGGGCTGGACAATAGAAAAGGTAACTATAGAAGGCTGGCTGGACAACACAGTGGGTAACCATAGAAGGCTGGCTGGACAATAGAAAAGTTAACTATAGAATGCTGGGCTGGACAATACAGTGGATAACTATAGAAGGCTGGGCTGGACAATAGAAAAGGTAACTATAGAAGGCTGGGCTGGACAATACAGTGGGTAACTATAGAAGGCTGGCTGGACAATACAGTGGGTAACTATAGAAGGCTGGCTGGACAATACAGTGGGTAACTATAGAAGGCTGGCTGGACAATACAGTGGGTAACTATAGAAGGCTGGCTGGACAATAAAGTGGGTAACTATAGAAGGCTGGGCTGGACAATACAGTGGGTAACTATAGAAGGCTGGCTGGAAAATACAGTGGGTAACTATAGAATGCTGGCTGGACAATACAGTGGGTAACTATAGAAGGCTGGGCTGGACAATACAGTGGGTAACTGTAGAAGGCTGGCTGGACAATACAGTGGGTAACTATAGAAGGCTGGCTGGACAATACAGTGGGTAACTATAGAAGGCTGGCTGGACAATACAGTGGGTAACTATAGAAGGCTGGCTGGACAATACAGTGGGTAACTATAGAAGGCTGGCTGGACAATACAGTGGGTAACTATAGAAGGCTGGCTGGACAATACAGTGGGTAACTATAGAAGGCTGGGCTGGACAATACAGTGGGTAACTATAGAAGGCTGGCTGGACAATACAGTGGGTAACTATAGAAGGCTGGCTGGACAATACAGTGGGTAACGATAGAAGGCTGGCTGGACAATACAGTGGGTAACTATAGAAGGCTGGGCTGGACAATACAGTGGGTAACTATAGAAGGCTGGCTGGACAATACAGTGGGTAACTATAGAAGGCTGGCTGGACAATACAGTGGGTAACTATAGAAGGCTGGCTGGACAACACAGTGGGTAACTATAGAAGGCTGGCTGGACAATACAGTGGGTAACTATAGAAGGCTGACTGGACAATACAGTGGGTAACTATTGAAGGCTGGCTGGACAATACAGTGGGTAACTATAGAAGGCTGGGCTGGACAATACAGTGGGTAACTATAGAAGGCTGGCTGGACAATACAGTGGGTAACTATAGAAGGCTGGCTGGACAATACATTGGGTAACTATAGAAGGCTGGGCTGGACAATACAGTGGGTAACTATAGAAGGCTGGCTGGACAATACAGTGGGTAACTATAGAAGGCTGGCTGGACAATACAGTGGGTAACTATAGAAGGCTGGGCTGGACAATACAGTGGGTAACTATAGAAGGCTGGGCTGGACAATAGAAAAGGTAACTATAGAAGGCTGGCTGGACAACACAGTGGGTAACTATAGAAGGCTGGCTGGACAATACAGTGGGTAACTATAGAAGGCTGGCTGGACAATACAGTGGGTAACTATAGAAGGCTGGGCTGGACAATACAGTGGGTAACTATAGAAGGCTGGGCTGGACAATAGAAAAGGTAACTATAGAAGGCTGGGCTGGACAATACAGTGGGTAACTATAGAAGGCTGGCTGGACAATACAGTGGGTAACTATAGAATGCTGGCTGGACAATACAGTGGGTAACTATAGAAGGCTGGGCTGGACAATACAGTGGGTAACTATAGAAGGCTGACTGGACAATACAGTGGGTAACTATAGAAGGCTGGCTGGACAATACAGTGGGTAACTATAGAAGGCTGGGCTGGACAATACAGTGGGTAACTATAGAAGGCTGGCTGGACAATACAGTGGGTAACTATAGAAGGCTGGGCTGGACAATACCGTGGGTAACGATAGAAGGCTGGATGGACAATACAGTGGGTAACTATAGAAGGCTGGGCTGGACAATACAGTGGGTAACTATAGAAGGCTGGCTGGACAATACAGTGGGTAACTATAGAAGGCTGGCTGGACAATACAGTGGGTAACTATCGAAGGCTGGCTGGACAACACAGTGGGTAACTATGGAAGGCTGGCTGGACAATACAGTGGGTAACTATAGAAGGCTGACTGGACAATACAGTGGGTAACTATAGAAGGCTGGCTGGACAATACAGTGGGTAACTATAGAAGGCTGGGCTGGACAATACAGTGGGTAACTATAGAAGGCTGGCTGGACAATACAGTGGGTAACTATAGAAGGCTGGCTGGACAATACAGTGGGTAACTATAGAAGGCTGGGCTGGACAATACCGTGGGTAACGATAGAAGGCTGGATGGACAATACAGTGGGTAACTATAGAAGGCTGGGCTGGACAATACAGTGGGTAACTATAGAAGGCTGACTGGACAATACAGTGGGTAACTATAGAAGGCTGGCTGGACAATACAGTGGGTAACTATAGAAGGCTGGCTGGACAATACAGTGGGTAACTATAGAAGGCTGGGCTGCACAATACAGTGGGTAACTATAGAAGGCTAGCTGGACAAAACAGTGGGTAACTATAGAAGGCTGGGCTGGACAATACAGTGGGTAACTATAGAAGGTTGGCTGGAAAATACAGTGGGTAACTATAGAAGGTTGGCTGGACAATACAGTGGGTAACTATAGAAGGCTGGGCTGGACAATACAGTGGGTAACTATAGAAGGCTGGCTGGACAATACAGTGGGTAACTATAGAAGGCTAGCTGGACAATACAGTGGGTAACTATAGAAGGCTGACTGGACAATACAGTGGGTAACTATAGAAGGCTGGCTGGACAATACAGTGGGTAACTATAGAAGGCTGGCTGGACAATACAGTGGGTAACTATAGAAGGCTGGCTGGACAATACAGTGGGTAACTATAGAAGGCTGGCTGAACAATACAGTGGGTAACTATAGAAGGCTGGCTAGACAATACAGTGGGTAACTATAGAAGGCTGGCTGAACAATACAGTGGGTAACTATAGAAGGCTGACTGGACAATACAGTGGGTAACTATAGAAGGCTGACTGGACAATACAGTGGGTAACTATAGAAGGCTGGCTGGACAATACAGTGGGTAACTATAGAAGGCTGGCTGGACAATACAGTGGGTAACTATAGAAGGCTGACTGGACAATACAGTGGGTAACTATAGAAGGCTGACTGGACAATACAGTGGGTAACTATAGAAGGCTGGGCTGGACAATACAGTGGGTAACTATAGAAGGCTGGCTGGACAATACAGTGGGTAACTATAGAAGGCTGGGCTGGACAATACAGTGGGTAACTATAGAAGGCTGGCTGGACAATACAGTGGGTAACTATAGAAGGCTGACTGGACAATACAGTGGGTAACTATAGAAGGCTGACTGGACAATACAGTGGGTAACTATAGAAGGCTGGGCTGGACAATACAGTGGGTAACTATAGAAGGCTGACTGGACAATACAGTGGGTAACTATAGAAGGCTGCGCTGGACAATACAGTGGGTAACTATAGAAGGCTGGCTGGACAATACAGTGGGTAACTATAGAAGGCTAGGCTGGACAATACAGTGGGTAACTATAGAAGGCTGGGCTGGACAATACAGTGGGTAACTATAGAAGGCTGGGCTGGACAATACAGTGGGTAACTATAGCAGGCTGGCTGGACAATACAGTGGGTAACTATAGAAGGCTGGCTGGACAATACAGTGGGTAACTATAGAAGGCTGGCTGGACAATACAGTGGGTAACTATAGAAGGCTGGCTGAACAATACAGTGGGTAACTATAGAAGGCTGGCTAGACAATACATTGGGTAACTATAGAAGGCTAGGCTGGACAATACAGTGGGTAACTATAGAAGGCTGACTGGACAATACAGTGGGTAACTATAGAAGGCCGACTGGACAATACAGTGGGTAACTATAGAAGGCTGGCTGGACAATACAGTGGGTAACTATAGAAGGCTGGCTGGACAATACAGTGGGTAACTATAGAAGGCTGACTGGACAATACAGTGGGTAACTATAGAAGGCTGACTGGACAATACAGTGGGTAACTATAGAAGTCTGGCTGGACAATACAGTGGGTAACTATAGAAGGCTGGCTGGACAATACAGTGGGTAACTATAGAAGGCTGGGCTGGACAATACAGTGGGTAACTATAGAAGGCTGGCTGGACAATACAGTGGGTAACTATAGAAGGCTGACTGGACAATACAGTGGGTAACTATAGAAGGCTGACTGGACAATACAGTGGGTAACTATAGAAGGCTGGGCTGGACAATACAGTGGGTAACTATAGAAGGCTGACTGGACAATACAGTGGGTAACTATAGAAGGCTGCGCTGGACAATACAGTGGGTAACTATAGAAGGCTGGCTGGACAATACAGTGGGTAACTATAGAAGGCTAGGCTGGACAATACAGTGGGTAACTATAGAAGGCTGGGCTGGACAATACAGTGGGTAACTATAGAAGGCTGGGCTGGACAATACAGTGGGTAACTATAGAAGGCTGGCTGGACAATACAGTGGGTAACTATAGAAGGCTGGCTGGACAATACAGTGGGTAACTATAGAAGGCTGGCTGGACAATAGAAAAGGTCAAGGCAGAAAAATGGCATAAGAAAGTTGGCTAAGCTGTCAGTTCTCAGTTAAAGTGAACTTTGCAACATCATTTGATGAGTTTAGTCTCCCCACAAAGGTGATTTTTTAAATTTGTTTTACCTTTATTTAACTAGGCAAGTCAGTTAAGAAAACAAATTCTTATATTAAATGCCACTGAATGCCCCCAGATTGTTACCTTGTCAGCTCGGGGATTCGATTTTGCAACCTTTCGGTTACTAGTTCAACGCTCTAACCACTAGGCTACCTGCCGCCCCACTGCAGTTTGACACAGTTTGTTAGGGACCCTTTCTATACTGATGCGGTGTCACGCCCTGGCCTTAGTATTCTTTGTTTTCTTTATTATGTTAGTTAGGTCAGGGTGTGACATGGGGAATGTTTGTGTTTTATCTCGTCTTGGGTGGTTATATGGTAAAGGGGGTGTTGGGTTTAGTGTATGGGGTTGTGTATAGTGAATGTGTCTAGGTATGTCAATGGTTGCCTGAGTGGTTCTCAATCAGAGACAGCTGTCTTTCATTTGTCTCTGATTGGGAGCCATATTTTAGGCAGCCATAGGCATTATGCGTTTGTGGGTAATTGTCTATGTCATTGTGTAGTGTTCAGTGTCAGCACAATTTGTTTATATAGCTTCACGGTCGTCAGTTTGTTAGTCTGTTTTGATTAAGTATTCGTGTTACGTCTTCGTCATCAATTAAAATATGTACTTTTCACACGCTGCGTTTTGGTCCTCTCTCTCACCGCAAGACGATCGTGACATGCGGGGGGAGATGTGTCTGCGAACTCTGACTTATTTTATTTAGTAAACATTTTCTTAACTTGTAAGTCAGCACCTGTTGTATTCGGGGCATGAGACAAATAAAACCTGTTGTATTCGGAGCATGAGACAAATAAAACCTGTTGTATTCGGAGCATGAGACAAATAAAACCTGTTGTATTCGGAGCATGAGACAAATAAAACCTGTTGTATTCGGAGCATGAGACAAATAAAACCTGTTGTATTCGGAGCATGAGACAAATAAAACCTGTTGTATTCGGAGCATGAGACAAATAAAACCTGTTGTATTCGGAGCATGAGACAAATAAAACCTGTTGTATTCGGAGCATGAGACAAATAAAACCTGTTGTATTCGGAGCATGAGACAAATAAAACCTGTTGTATTCGGAGCATGAGACAAATAAAACCTGTTGTATTCGGAGCATGAGACAAATAAAACCTGTTGTATTCGGAGCATGAGACAAATAAAACCTGTTGTATTCGGAGCATGAGACAAATAAAACCTGTTGTATTCGGAGCATGTGACAAATAAAACCTGTTGTATTCGGGGCATGAGACAAATTAAACCTGATGTTGATTCTCATGGGACTAGTACTTTCAGGAGACCAAATAAAACCTGATGTTGATTCTCATGGGACTAGTACTTTCAGGAGACCAAATAAAACCTGATGTTGATTCTCATGGGACTAGTACTTTCAGGAGACCAAATAAAACCGGATGTTGATTCTCACGGGACTAGTACTTTCAGGAGACCAAAAACATTAGGCTATTCTGGTTGGAATTAAAGATGACCGACATGGCAGATTAAGACAGGACAAAAATTACAGATATGGTGTTTCGTGCTCGTGCACATAATTACATTACCCAACTTCCCCCAGTAAATCATGCACCTCATTTGTGACCTTCATTTATCAATCAAGGATGGAGCAAAAACCTGCAGACACTCGGACCTCTCATGGTAGGAGTTTGACATGTTTTAAAGTAATTACCCACTCAAACTAGTTTAATCAGGTGTGTAGATGTTGCCCAGAACAAAACCCTATGCCCACCATGAAACTCCATAGACTGTAGCCTAGCTCGCTAGCTAGCTAAAACTGTTGAGTAGTCCTATGATTTTCATTGAAAACCTTGACAGATCAGAGAAAATGCACAGTGGTTTGAGAAATGTCGTAAAAAGCTATAAATCAATCTCCATAACATTACATACTAGCGATTACAACCACATGGTTAAATTACATACTTCACTTACCGGGAAAGAGAATGATCGCATGGGAGGATCGGGTACGTTCCAAGTTTGTTGCGCTTTTGTGTTGTAGGTCAACATGAACAGATTCTGCACAGAATAAGAATAAACAATCAAACTGCCTGGAAAAGCGTTTCTTAGATTAATTTAATTTGATATTCTGATATAAACTGAACAACACAGAAAGTAACCTCCCCTGCAGCCGACAGTGTTGACGAGCTGGAACGCGCTCCTCATTACATGGGGATGTAGTTGTCTATATTCAACATACTCCTCATTACATGGGGTTGTAGTTGTCTATGTTCAACATACTCCTCATTACATGGGGTTGTAGTTGTTCAACATACTCCTCATTACATGGGGTTGTAGTTGTTCAACATACTCCTCATTACATGAGGTTGTAGTTGTCTATGTTCAACATACTCCTCATTACATGGGGTTGTAGTTGTTCAACATACTCCTCATTACATGGGGTTGTAGTTGTTCAACATACTCCTCATTACATGGGGTTGTAGTTGTTCAACATACTCCTCATTACATGGGGTTGTAGTTGTTCAACATACTCCTCATTACATGGGGTTGTAGTTGTCTATATTCAACATACTCCTCATTACATGGGGATGTAGTTGTCTATATTCAACATACTCCTCATTACATGGGGTTGTAGTTGTCTATATTCAACATACTCCTCATTACATGGGGTTGTAGTTGTCTATGTTCAACATACTCCTCATTACATGGGGTTGTAGTTGTCTATATTCAACATACTCCTCATTACATGGGGTTGTAGTTGTCTATGTTCAACATACTCCTCATTACATGGGGTTGTAGTTGTTCAACATACTCCTCATTACATGGGGTTGTAGTTGTCTATGTTCAACATACTCCTCATTACATGGGGTTGTAGTTGTCTATGTTCAACATACTCCTCATTACATGGGGTTGTAGTTGTTCAACATACTCCTCATTACATGGGGTTGTAGTTGTCTATGTTCAACATACTCCTCATTACATGGGGTTGTAGTTGTTCAACATACTCCTCATTACATGGGGTTGTAGTTGTTTAACATACTCCTCATTACATGGGGTTAAAGTTGTCTATGTACAGTACTGATCTTGGGTCAGTTTTCCGTTATTTTCTCGTACGACTTGGGGAGAGAAAGCAACATCACCTCAAGGGTTTTGATTTTTAAACATTAGATGGAGACTGAACATTAGATGGAGACTAAACATTGGATGGAGACTAAACATTGGATGGAGACTAAATATTGGATGGAGACTAAACATTAGATGGAGACTAAACATTGGATGGAGACTAAACATTGGATGGAGACTAAATATTGGATGGAGACTAAACATTAGATGGAGACTAAACATTGGATGGAGACTAAATATTGGATGTAGACTAAACATTAGATGGAGACTAAATATTGGATGTAGACTAAACATTGGATGGAGACTAAACATTAGATGGAGACTAAATATTGGATGTAGACTAAACATTAGATGGAGACTAAACATTAGATGGAGACTAAATATTGGATGTAGACTAAACATTAGATGGAGACTAAATATTGGATGTAGACTAAACATTAGATGGAGACTAAACATTAGATGGAGACTAAATATTGGATGTAGACTAAACATTAGATGGAGACTAAATATTGGATGGAGACTAAACATTAGATGGAGACTAAACATTAGATGGAGACTAAATATTGGATGTAGACTAAACATTAGATGGAGACTAAATATTGGATGTAGACTAAACATTAGATGGAGACTAAACATTGGATGGAGACTAAACATTGGATGGAGACTAAACATTGGATGGAGACTAAACATTGGATGGAGACTAAACATTGGATGGAGACTAAACATTGGATGGAGACTAAACATTGGATGGAGACTAAACATTAGATGGAGACTAAACATTGGATGGAGACTAAACATTAGATGGAGACTAAATATTGGATGTAGACTAAACATTAGATGGAGACTAAATATTGGATGTAGACTAAACATTAGATGGAGACTAAACATTGGATGGAGACTAAACATTGGATGGAGGCTAAACATTAGATGGAGACTAAATATTGGATGGAGACTAAACATTAGATGGAGACTAAACATTAGATGGAGGCTAAACATTGGATGGAGGCTAAACATTGGATGGAGGCTAAACATTGGATGGAGGCTAAACATTGGATGGAGACTAAATATTGGATGGAGACTAAACATTGGATGGAGACTAAACATTAGATGGAGACTAAACATTGGATGGAGACTAAACATTGGATGGAGACTAAACATGGGATGTAGACTAAACATTGGATGGAGACTAAACATTGGATGGAGACTAAATATTGGATGGAGACTAAACATTGGATGGAGACTAAACATTGGATGGAGACTAAACATTGGATGGAGACTAAACATTGGAACCGCTCCAATATTATTGAGTAGACATTACTTATTAGTCTTAAAGCCACCAAACATTTGTTTATGTTATATTTAATTATTTCCCATTTATTTCATTATTACTTGATTTACTTTAGTTTCTTAATTCTATAGTTATATTGTTTGTTGTTTAGCCTGTATCTCAGACGACCGGAACCTTAATAATAATCCCCATACTTACATCACAAACAATAATTCTACTAGTTGATTGCACGGGCACATAGTAGGATACTGACACTCACTCCGCGGTGGTCGTGAATGGGTATGAGGGCTGGACACACCACGACCCAGACCCGACTGTTGTCTATTACATATACTAATGCCTCGTTCAGGTGCTATTGGAGTTCTCAGAAATTCCTAGTTCCGACTAGGAAGTTTCACTTGAATGACCCTCCAAATAGGAATTACAAGTGGGAATAGAAAATGATGTCGCCAATCTTATTGGTTTAAGAATTGTTCCGACTTCAAAAGCACTTGAACACAATCATGTCGGAGTTACAACTTCCCATTTTCCCATTTCCCACGTGAATGTGAAGCCAGCATAATACTGCATTCAAGTGCCAGTCGGTCCTAGGAAACTGACATTTCTGACTTGCTACCTGGTTGAACGCGTTACAGTAGCCAAGTATTTAACATGATTGACATGACCGTAATAATCATAATGGAAAGGCCTTGGAAGTGCCATAAGTGTAAGCCAACATAATTCATTATTTTACACGAACCTGTTTAACATGTAATAAATGCATTATGAAGAAAATTGTGCAATTTAGGCTCCGTGAAATATGAAATGGGTCATGAAGAAAATCGTGTATTGTTGCCTACACGAAAACATGGCCTTTCTGATTACAAGTGCACCAGTATACCAAAGTATTAAGCGAAATCAAGCACAGAAAACAGCATTGGCATTAATAAAACAATAATTCCCACGAATTAAGTCGCAGGTAAATGTGCGTCTTTTCTCAAACATTCTGTTCAGCAAGTCTAAAACAGTACATATAGGCATACAACGACATATTCTAAAACACGGTTAAACAAAGACAACATTTCTGTATATTCATAACGTTCAATTAGCCATAAAGTAGAACAAAAATTTAATATAGACTATATGGTTGTTGCAAAGGTTTGTGTGTAGCCTACTCGTTAAATTTGTGTCTTTTCTCACGAATTAAGCCACACAAAAACGCACAAAACACACAAAATCTGCTGAAATGTGTTATGTTCATAAATGCACGAATTGAATGTGAGACTGTGTGGCCATACCGGTAAAACGTGAGCCGATCACAATTAATACATTTCCAAACAATGATAGGCTATTACACCATGAATAAACATTACTGCATGTCAGCCGCATGAATAGTTAGCGAATTGACTGGAAACCGGGTGGTATACCCTCCAAAATGCATTGTGGTTTGAGGAGAACACTTACATGTTGTCAAGGCGAAGATGAGTGACGGAGACGATCACTGACAAGGCAGAGATGAGTGACGGAGACGATCACTGACAAGGCAGAGATGAGTGACGGAGACGTTCACTGACAAGGCAGAGATGAGTCACGGAGACGATCACTGACAAGGCAGAGATGAGTCACGGAGACGATCACTGACAAGGCAGAGATGAGTCACGGAGACGATCACTGACAAGGCAGAGATGAGTGACGGAGACGATCACTGACAAGGCAGAGATGAGTGACGGAGACGATCACTGACAAGGCAGAGATGAGTGACGGAGACGATCACTGACAAGGCAGAGATGAGTGACGGAGACGTTCACTGACAAGGCAGAGATGAGTCACGGAGACGATCACTGACAAGGCAGAGATGAGTCACGGAGACGATCACTGACAAGGCAGAGATGAGTCACGGAGACGATCACTGACAAGGCAGAGATGAGTGACGGAGACGATCACTGACAAGGCAGAGATGAGTGACGGAGACGATCACTGACAAGGCAGAGATGAGTGACGGAGACGATCACTGACAAGGCAGAGATGAGTGACGGAGACCGAGGCACGCGTGGACAGCAGTGGACGCATCAATTCAGGCTACAAGTGTAAACCTGATGACAACCGCATAATGTCATTACAGTACACATAGGTTTTGTAACAGATGTCTCGTTCCATTCATCACATGTTGGGGGCACAGTGCACTGCTGGGGTTTGGATGCTGAAATGTTTTAGTGAGTGGACGAATGTGCACCGTTAGCCTACAAGAGCACCTTCGTTAAGTTATTGTTTGACAATCAGATGAAAACACCATGACTGGTTGTGTTTATGTGGCATTAAAAGGCATAGGCGGCGTGTCCATAAGGCTAAGCTTAGCTTTTCCTAAAGTAAATGTTATTAAATTGGCAAAATGATATAGCCTATTTAACTTACATGTGTCTGTACATAAATAAATTAAATCATTCAAAAAGAAGCTACTACACCAGAAAGCATGATTTGGCCACAGAGTTTCAGTAGCTTCTAAAATAAAGACCTGTGGATTGTTTTAAAACTCATAGCCTACAGCCGGAAGCGCCCGCAATTTGGGAAGCGTGCTGCAAATGACAAATATATGCTTGTTGAGTTGCGACTGTCAGTGAAAAGCAGAGACCCGGCCAGGCATATCGCAATATTTAAAAATACAATCGCAGAGAAACTGTTTGGAAAGCAAATGTCTATTGCTGTAGCATGGACATCACCAGCACCTGGCTGTCGGGGCTTTAGCCCCGAATGAGTTTGGGTCATCCCTGAATCTTTTTCGCTGCTGCAATGTTGTACAACAATTGTAGTCAACGGAATGCGCCTCTTAGTTCATAGAGCGGTGGTTACATGACACTCCCGAAGTCTTCCAACTGTTCAAATTAGTAGTTTGGTGCTGCGGGGCACAGCAGAGCCACGTTCCAAACTTCTCAGAATGGTGATATGTTTCACAAGATCACTTCTTGATTAATTAGTAATCTACATAACAAACCAAATATAATAGCATGATAATGTCACCACCTACTTCTCAGATAGAGTTCAGAGGTCCGGCCTGTTGTCCGGACCTCTGGCAGTCTCTATGGGGGTGCCACAGGGTTCAAATCTCGTGCCGACTCTCTTCTCTGTATACATCAATGATGTCGCTCTTGCTTCTCATGATTCTCTGATCCACCTCTACGCAGACGACACCATTCTGTATACTTCTTGCCCTTCTTTGGACACTGTGTTAACTAACCTCCAGACGAGCTTCAATGCCATACAATGCCCCTTCCGTGGCCTCCAACTGCTCTTAAATGATAGTAAAACTAAATGCATGCTCTTCAACCGTTCACTGCCCGCACCTGCCCGCCTGTCCAACATCACTACTCTAGACGGTTCTGACCTAGAATATGTGGACAACTACAAATACCAAGGTGTCTGGCTAGACTGTAAACTCTCCTTCCAGACTCACATTAAACATCTCCAATCCAAAGTTAAATCTACAATCGGCTTCCTATTTCGCAACAAAGCCTCCTTCACTCATGCTGCCAAACATACCCTTGTAAAACTGACCATCATACCAATCCTTGACTTTGATGATGTAATTTACAAAATAGCCTCCAGTACTCTATGTTATGTTGTTGTACACATTCAAAGATATCCATTACAAAGCTGAGGTGTCCCACTTTGCCAGGTGTCCCACTTAACCAACACTCACCCTACTAATACTACACCAGCATCATTTAGCCACACAGCTTCAATATTGGATTTTTAAAAATCGCTGTAGATTGGGTTTTGTCACATTATGAGCGCATAGGCCTAGCCTACAGTCAGGAATCCTGCAATTGGGCAGACGCACAAGTATAAAACAGCTGATTGTTGAGTTGTGGCTGTCAATTAACAGCAGGAGGTATCTATAAGTTTTTTGGACATTTTTCAAAATACAGCTGAGGGGAGAATCTGTGTGAACAGGTGAGTGGAAAGGTGCTGGACTATAATTTCATCCTCATACTTTAGGCCTAAGATCTGTGGGTCCACTCGTTTCATTGGCCTATGCTATTGGTTGCATTTAACCCTCCTGTTGTGTTCGTTTCATTGGCCTATGCTATTGGTTGCATTTAACCCTCCTGTTGTGTTCGTTTCATTGGCCTATGCTATTGGTTGCATTTAACCCTCCTGTTGTGTTCGTTTCATTGGCCTATGCTATTGGTTGCATTTAACCCTCCTGTTGTGTTCGTTTCATGTTTTAATTCTGTGTTCCCATTACAAAATGACCGCCCCATTATAGCTGATTATAAATCCATAATAATACATATATTATCACCTAATGTTGTGTTAGATCTTTTTATCAACTTAAGTTTTTGTGAACATTACAAGTTTTGAACTTCTATTTTATGGCCTGTAGGCCTCATTGACCTGAGCTCATACAACTAGTTTTTGAGTAAAAAAACATAATGTATGGATTATTTTAACTATAACAAATACTCAGATGAAACATATTGTGCTATTTATCACAGACTACTTTGTGTCAAAGTTTAACAAGGACTCTCTCCTCACCAGTGTCATGATCAAAGATGTGATCTAGAGCCTCACATACGGTATATCGTTTGGTCATTGTGCTGCCACAGAATGAATTGTGAGCAAGGCCTCAAAAAAGCTTTACATACCAGAGCTGCGAGAAAATATATATATATATTATTGAAACAATGTTGCGATTATTTGAGAGAATGCCAACAGGTGTAGTTCCCATGGGGGGAAGATTCTATTGGGGAAAGGATCCTGTGGGGGTTGTCATGGAAGCCAAGAAGGGGAGTGAGGTGTGTGTGTGTGTGTGTGTGTGTGTGTGTGTGTGTGTGTGTGTGTGTGTGTGTGTGTGTGTGTGTGTGTGTGTGTGTGTGTGTGTGTGTGTGTGTGTGTGTGTGTGTTCAAACACACATGTATGTGGGGGTCTGGGAGAGGAAGTGTGTCCATCTGATACATGGGCATGTGCCTGAACTCAATTTTATACTCTAATTGTAGTCTCACCCATTCATTTCTAATGACCAGTCATATTTGACCGGGAACACCACAGGTGTACAAAAGTAAAAGTTATGAAAATCATCAAAATCGTATTTGTGTGTTCAGATGCCCCGTGTGGACAAAGTCATGGAACCTTATGACAATCAGATGAAATGAACTGTATTTCCCAGAGAGAGAACTTGTAAATCGGTTCATTCAACACAGCAGGAGGGTTAAGACATGGGTCACTCGTTTTATTGATCTCTGTGTGTAAATGTCAGAGTAGCTTGTCATTTTGATCCTCTGTGTGGTATAAAAAATATTAATGTAATGTCTCCAGTCATGTAAAATGATGTAGAATTGCAGGAAATGATTTTAGAAAAGGCACTTTTTTTCTCTGACCTACAAACCCCTCAGCACCTGGTCTTTATGACTGAGCCCCGAATGTTCTGAAACTCTGGTGACGGCCCTGCCCGACCCTGGTACCCTAATGGACTCACCTCTTCTTCAGTGTGCCATAGAGGATGACGAGGAGAGCTCCAGCTGCCAACACAGCCACCACCCCCACAACGGGAACCCAGGGAATCACTGGTTTACCTGGGAGAGGATGACTAGGAGAGCTCCAGCTGCCAACACAGCCACCACCCCCACAACGGGAGCCCATGGAATCACTGGTTCACCTGGGAGAGGATGACGAGGAGAGCTCCAGCTGCCAACACAGCCACCACCCCCACAACGGGAGCCCAGGGAATCACTGGTTTACCTGGGAGAGGAAGACTAGGAGAGCTCCAGCTGCCAACACAGCCACCACCCCCACAACGGGAGCCCATGGAATCACTGGTTCACCTGGGAGAGGATGACGAGGAGAGCTCCAGCTGCCAACACAGCCACCACCCCCACAACGGGAGCCCAGGGAATCACTGGTTCACCTGGGAGAGGATGACGAGGAGAGCTCCAGCTGCCAACACAGCCACCGCCCCCACAACGGGAGCCCAGGGAATCACTGGTTCACCTGGGAGAGGATGACGAGGAGAGCTCCAGCTGCCAACACAGCCACCGCCCCCACAACGGGAGCCCAGGGAATCACTGGTTTACCTGGGAGAGGATGACTAGGAGAGCTCCAGCTGCCAACACAGCCACCGCCCCCACAACGGGAGCCCAGGGAATCACTGGTTCACCTGGGAGAGGATGACGAGGTGAGCTCCAGCTGCCAACACAGCCACCGCCCCCACAACGGGAGCCCAGGGAATCACTGGTTTACCTGGGAGAGGATGACTAGGAGAGCTCCAGCTGCCAACACAGCCACCGCCCCCACAACGGGAGCCCAGGGAATCACTGGTTTACCTGGGAGAGGATGACGAGGAGAGCTCCAGCTGCCAACACAGCCACCACTTTTTACTAACACACCGGCCCACTTTTTACTAACACACCGGCCCACTTTTTACTAACACACCGGCCCACTTTTTACTAACACACCGGCCCACTTTTTACTAACACACCGGCCCACTTTTTACTAACACACCGGCCCACTTTTTACTAACACACCGGCCCACTTTTTACTAACACACCGGCCCACTTTTTACTAACACACCGGCCCACTTTTTACTAGCACACCGGCCCACTTTTTACTAACACACTGGCCCACTAGGAGAAATATAAACCAGCCCATCTGACATTTAATAATGATAATGTAGACCGGCCCACTAGGAGAAATATAAACCAGCCCATCTGACATTTGCCCAACCTACAATATGGCCGGTCTATTCTGACTTAATTAAATGGATATCTTACCTACTATACTGAGACGCTCAGGTGCTGAGTCAAGTGGTCCGTATTGATTCTCAGCCTTACAGAAGTACTGCCCACTGTCCTCATTGCTGATGGATGATGGAACTCTGATCCTGTTTCTGAGAACCCTGTCCGTTCTTCATTCTTCTTGTACCAGGTGTATTTGTCCACTGGTGGCTTGGTATCACTGCTGCAGGTCAGAGTCACTGTTCTTCCCTCCACTATGTCACCAGAGGGACTGACTGTGACTGATACTGAGGTGTTCTGTCCTCCACTATGTCACTAGAGGGACTGACTGTGACTGATACTGAGGTGTTCTTTCCTCCACTATGTCACCAGAGGGACTGACTGTGACTGATACTGAGGTGTTCTGTCCTCCACTATGTCACCAGAGGGACTGACTGTGACTGATACTGAGGTGTTCTGTCCTCCACTATGTCACCAGAGGGACTGACTGTGACTGACACTGAGGTGTTCTGTCCTCCACTATGTCACCAGAGGGACTGACTGTGACTGATACTGAGGTGTTCTGTCCTCCACTATGTCACCAGAGAGACTGACTGTGACTGATACTGAGGTGTTCTGTCCTCCACTATGTCACCAGAGGGACTGACTGTGACTGATACTGAGGTGTTCTGTCCTCCACTATGTCACCAGAGGGACTGACTGTGACTGATACTGAGGTGTTCTGTCCTCCACTATGTCACCAGAGGGACTGACTGTGACTGATACTGAGGTGTTCTGTCCTCCACTATGTCACCAGAGGGACTGACTGTGACTGATACTGAGGTGTTCTGTCCTCCACTATGTCACCAGAGGGACTGACTGTGACTGATACTGAGGTGTTCTGTCCTCCACTATGTCACCAGAGGGACTGACTGTGACTGATACTGAGATGTTCTTCTCTCCACTATGTCACCAGAGGGACTGACTGTGACTGATACTGAGGTGTTCTTTGGGAAGTCTGGAGGAGAAAACGATGAAGACAGTTTGTGACGTTTGTGACACAGCTCATGGGCATGCTGACTGGGGTCCTACCACTCATGTTGTGGTGACATTGAGCTGTTTATAACATGTTGTTGATGCTGACTGGGGTCCTACCACTCATGAGGGTGTTACTTACGAAGCAGGTTCAATGAGTTAGCCAGCTATTTTCCTAAATAATGATTTATTTCTTTGAAAAAAGCTTGAAATGGGCATGGTGTAATTGACTGAACAACCAAAAGCACATATTGATGTTTAGCTTTCTTAATGAGTCATAAAATGAAATGGTTATTTCTGTTTGTTTATCAAAGTTAGCTATAGTTTACCCATTTGTTGTTTATCAAAGTTAGCTGTAGTTTACCCATTTGTTGTTTATCAAAGTTAGCTGTAGTCTACCCATTTGTTGTTTATCAAAGTTAGCTGTAGTCTACCCATTTGTTGTTTATCAAAGTTAGCTGTAGTCTACCCATTTGGTGTTTATCAAAGTTAGCTTGTAAGTCGCTCTGGATAAGAGCGTCTGCTAAATGACTTAAATGTAAATGTAAATGTTTATCAAAGTTAGCTGTAGTCTACCCATTTGTTGTTTATCAAAGTTAGCTGTAGTATACCCATTTGTTGTTTATCAAAGTTAGCTGTAGTCTACCCATTTGGTGTTTATCAAAGTTAGCTGTAGTCTACCCATTTGTTGTTTATCAAAGTTAGCTGTAGTCTACCCATTTGGTGTTTATCAAAGTTAGCTGTAGTCTACCCATTTGGTGTTTATCAAAGTTAGCTGTAGTCTACCCATTTGTTGTTTATCAAAGTTAGCTGTAGTCTACCCATTTGGTGTTTATCAAAGTTAGCTGTAGTCTACCCATTTGGTGTTTATCAAAGTTAGCTGTAGTCTACCCATTTGTGGTTTTTCAAGCTAATTCTAAGATGTAGGTCAGTAAACAAAACCATACTTGGGTTGCTGACTCTCAGAGCCAATAGATGATTTGCTAGTGACATAAACAGATGAAATGTATACATTTCTAATATCCTCTCTAAGCACTCTACTCACATCCCACTACAAGGATCACTGGCCAGGACGGCCCACTCGCCGTCCACAACTAGGTCAGGGGTCAAATCAACATGGAGCCCTGGGTAGAGTGGGGGTCATTTTGATTTGAGTTTTGATTTGATTTCAAACAAAATATCTTTATTAGATCAAGTCAATCCAGGAAAATAACAGACAGTAACATAAAGCATAATCCATTCTCCTGCCAAAGCTTCCAGAAGATTCTCCTCTTTTATTGGGTCTCAAAATTACGGAGTCATCCGTTGACGGATGACGTACAGCGGGATGATTGTCAGTCAAAAAAAGCATGTGCTTTTGTTGGCCTTTGTGCAGACTTTGTGCAAATGCAACTGAAAATAGCTGTCTTTTGACAGTTAAAAACGGTCAATGATGAATTGTCACATTTAACCTGACTCCTGGATTCCCCATCCACCCCCCAGAAGTGACGTTAGTCCCAAACAGGAAGCTCTAGGTGCCTGAGTTGCTCTCTCTCAGGTCTGTGATTCTCAGTGTGTAAGAGCAGGGTCACAGATGAGCGTTTTAAAACCCGAGGATGCATATATTTTTTTGCTGTATTGATCCCCCCAAAAATCTCATAATCTAATATTCCAGGAATTCCTTAAACAATGTGTCTTTAACGTTCCAACATCATAGTTTTGTTTTTTTATTTCTTATTTTTTTTAAGTAAAATTAGTTTTTGCATGACTGACCCTAGTTTTCATATGTGGATCAAATCTGACCCGTAGGTATTTCCTATGGAATTACACTGAAACTGACCTTTCTGTTTGCTGCAACAATAAAATCTGTTTAATTAATAAAGTATGTATTAAGTATCTTGTTTTTAATGTTCGTTAATCACCATTTTTGTTTCTCCTTTTTAACTCATTGATTAAACTCATTGACTGTTTCGTTTGTTATTTTGTATTTGTGTAGTGTTCGCGTTTATCGTCTTTTTATTAAACATGTTGAACACGAACTACGCTGCGTCTTGGTCCGATCCCTGCTACACCTCCTCTTCAGACGAAGAGGAGGAAGGCTGCCGTTACAGTGGTGTAGGGGGTAAAACATATGACATAATTAAATCAATGTATACTGGCAATACGTGCAGCATTAATATTGGCAAGAAAAGAACAGAGTTCTTTAACCAGGGGCGGGGCCTTCGTCAGGGTTGTAATCTGAGCCCTGCACTCTTCAATATTTACATTAACGAATTGGCCACTATTCTAGAAAAATCCTCAGCCCCTGGTGGTAGTCTCCAAAATTCTGAAGTTAAATGCCTACTCTTCGCAGATGACCTATGCCTGCTGTCACCCACAGCACATGGCCTACAGCAGAGCCTGGAACTGCTAGAGCAGTACTGCCAGACCTGGGCCCTGGCAGTATACCCCAAAAGACTAAAATAATGATTTTCCAGACAAGATACAGATCTCAGGGAATTAGACCAACGTTCTCAATTCGTACAAAATATATAGAGTACTGTACACACTACAATTACTGAGGTTTAAAAATAAGCTCAACTGGACACCTTAATGAGGCAGTGAATGAACTGAGAGAGAAAGCACGCAGGGCATTCTACGCCATTAAAAAGCTAATTCAAATTGAAATACCTATTAAAATTTGGCTAAAACGAATTGAATATGTCATTGAACCAATTGCACTTTATGGCAGCGAGGTGTGGGGTCCACTTGCAAAAACAAGATTTCGTCAAATGGGACAAACACCCCATTGAAACCCTGCATGCAGAGTTCTGTAAGATTCTCCTACATGTCCAGAGGAAAACTACAAACAATGCATGCTGGGAAGAATTAGGCCAAAAACCATTAATAATAAAAACTCAAAAAATCATTACCAAGCCCTGCAATGCCAAGAGCTGAGCAAAGAAAAGAGTCCCCTCATCCAGCTGGTCCTGGGGCTGAGTTCACTAACCTGTTCTACTAACACACTGAAGTCTCAGTCCCCTCATCCAGCTGGTTCTGGGGCTGAGTTCACTAAAATGTTCTACTAACACACTGAAGCCTCAGTCCCCTCATCCAGCTGGTCCTGGGGCTGAGTTCACAAACCTGTTCTACTAACACACTGAAGTCTCAGTCCCCTCATCCAGCTGGTCCTGGGGCTGAGTTCACTAACCTGTTCTACTAACACACTGAAGCCTCAGGACCAGAACATCCAATCACAACACTCTGTTGCTATAGTGACCCTGCATCACAACACCCTGTTGCTATAGTGACCCTGCATTACAACACTCTGTTGCTATAGTGACCCTGCATCACAACACTGTTGCTATAGTGACACTGCATCACAACACTCTGTTGCTATAGTGACCCTGCATTACAACACTATGTTGCTATAGTGACCCTGCTTCACAACACTCTTTTGCTATAGTTAGCCTGCATCACGACACTTTTGCTATAGTGACACTGCATCACAACACTCTGTTGCTATAGTGACCCTGCATTACAACACTATGTTGCTATAGTGACCCTGCATCACAACACTCTGTTGCTATAGTGAGCCTGCATCACAACACTCTGTTGCTATAGTAACCCTGCATCACAACACTATGTTGCTATAGTGACCCTGCATTACAACACTGTTGTACAATTTGTTTAATTCAATTTCACATATTTAATTGTTTTGTATTTCATTTCATATTTGTTTCATGTTTCAACCAGTCGCAGGTTAACGTCAACCTGACAGAGGAAACGTAACATCAATAACCAAACTGTTTTCACAATTAACATGCTTTTCTTGTTTCAAGTATGTTTTATTATGAAAAGTACAATATATCCTTGTATACTCGTACAACTATGGAGCGTATGTCCATATACAATTGTACAATTTGTTTTTAAACATAAAGACATACAACAAATTATCACATTTGTCCTGTGTGTGTGTGTGTGTGTCCAGTGTGTGTGTGTGTGTGTGTGTGTGTGTGTGGGTGTGTGTGTGTGTGTGTGTGTGTGTGTTTGTCCAGTGTGTGTGTTATTATTTCAGGGACACTGAGGAGTCAACATAAACCCCAAAACCTGAATAGAGGGGCTCAGTGAATGTGGTGTGGAATGTGATCAGGTGGGTCAGTGTGTCAGAGGAGGCTCTATAGAAGGACAGAGTGCCGGCTGACCAGTCCAGATACACTCCTACTCTGTGGGAGCTGGAGGGGTGGACGTCTATGGTAGTGGGATTATTATTGTGCCTGGCAATGTAACTGTAGTCATCGCAGAACAGACTCCAGGACTTGTCATTGTATCCAAGACAACAGTCATTACCCTCTCCTCTCCTGCTGATTCCTTTATATGTCACTCCTATATCAGCCCTTCTCCCACTCCACTCTACCTCCCAGTAACAGCGCCCAGTCAGACCCTCTCTACACAGCACCTGTCCACAGTCCTCAAATCTCTCTGGGTGATCAGGATACGGCTGCTTCTCTCTCCTACATGTCACCTTTCTGTTCTCCTCAGACAGAGAGAGGAGTCTGTGTACTGTGTTTAGGTCCAGTGTGAGATCACAGACATCTGATGGATGAAACCAGACACAATATTAGAAATCATCATCATTCACATTAGAATGTTAACTCACTTTTCACTAATTCATTTAATGTAGATGTTTCTAGGTATCAAAAGGAGAAGTTAAGGCAACTTGAGACTTGTTGAATGATCATATGTTATACTGTATTGTAATATAAAACACACGTATTCCCATTAATTACACACACACACACACACACACACACACACACACACACACACACACACACACACACACACACACACACACACACACACACACACACACACACACACACACACACACACACACACACACACACAGTCAAAGCAACTCTTTGTAAACGTTGGTGTCCCCGATTTCTGCTTCTGTAGAACTACAGCTGATATTTAATATGACCAAGTCAGTAATGATGGTGGTCTTTGACTTTGACTTAACTTGAATTAAGACTTATTCTTAGTCATATTCTTCACAGCAGTCAACACTCACATTTTCTAATCCCAGGTTTCATTGTGTTCTCTCCACCATGTTCCACACTGTAGCGGTAAGCAGAAGAACAGACAGTCATTGAGGGATACACCTGAACTCACACACACACACACACACACACACACACACACACACACACACACACACACACACACACACACACACACACACACACACACACACACACACACACACACACACACACACACACACACCCAAGTGGTGGTCAGAATGTTTGTCTTAACTAGCCTGATAAGTCAAACATGTCTGATATGAACATTGACATAAACCCTCTACATACTTGAGTTTCTCCAGTCTGCAGTGTGGATCCTCCAGTCCAGCAGAGAGCAGTCTGACTCCTGAGTCTCCTGGGTGATTGTAGCTCAGGTCCAGCTCTCTCAGGTGTGAGGGGTTTGACCTCAGAGCTGAGACCAGAGAAGCACAGCCTTCCTCTGTGACTAGACAGCCTGACAGCCTGCAAAGAGTCAAATCATATTAAAATCACACTGATAATCTTTGGTGGTGAAAATAGTGGCAGTATATTTTTCTCCATTTTCATGTCTCAGCCTGATCTGTTTCAACTGTCTTGTGATTGTCTCCACCCCCTCCAGGTGTCGCTTATTTCCCTGGTGTATATATCCCTGTGTTTCCCTGATGTATATATCCCTGTGTTTCCCTGGTGTAGATATCCCTGTGTTTCCCTGGTGTATATATCCCTGGTGTATATATCCCTGTGTTTCCCTGATGTATATATCCCTGTGTTTCCCTGGTGTATATATCCCTGTGTTTCCCTGGTGTATATATCCCTGGTGTATATATCCCTGTGTTTCCCTGATGTATATATCCCTGTGTTTCCCTGGTGTATATATCCCTGTGTTTCCCTGGTGTGTATATCCCTGTGTTTCCCTGATGTATTTATCCCTGTGTTTCCCTGGTGTATATATCCCTGCGTTTCTCTGGTGTATATATCCCTGTGTTTCCCTGGTGTATATATCCCTGTGTTTCCCTGGTGTAAATATCCCTGTGTTTCCCTGGTGTATATATCCCTGTGTTTCCCAGGTGTAGATATCCCTGTGTTTCCCTGGTGTATATATCCCTGTGTTTCCCTGGTGTATATATCCCTGTGTTTCCCTGGTGTATATATCCCTGTGTTTCCCTGGTGTATATATCCCTGTGTTTCCTGTCTCTCTGTACCAGTTCGTCTTGTATGTTCATCAAGTCAACCAGCGTTTTCCCTACTCCTGCTTCTATTCTTTTTTGATAGTCCTCGCGGTTTTTGTCCCTTGCCTGTTTTCTGGACTCTGTACCCGCCTGCCTGACCATTCTGCCTGTCCTGACCTCTAGCCTGCCTTACCATTCTGCCTGTCCTGACCTCTAGCCTGCCTTACCATTCTGCCTGTCCTGACCTCTAGCCTGCCTGACCATTCTGCCTGTCCTGACCTCTAGCCTGCCTGACCATTCTGCCTGTCCTGACCTCTAGCCTGCCTGACCATTCTGCCTGTCCTGACCTCTAGTCTGCCTGACCATTCTGCCTGTCCTGACCTCTAGCCTGTCTGACCATTCTGCCTGTCCTGACCTCTAGCCTGCCTGACCATTCTGCCTGTCCTGACCTCTAGCCTGCCTTACCATTCTGCCTGTCCTGACCTCTAGCCTGCCTGACCATTCTGCCTGTCCTGACCTCTAGCCTGCCTGACCATTCTGCCTGTCCTGACCTCTAGCCTGCCTGACCATTCTGCCTGTCCTGACCTCTAGCCTGCCTGACCATTCTGCCAGTCCTGACCTCTAGCCTGCCTGCCAAACTGTACCTCCTGGACTCTGATCTGGTTATGACCTTTTGCCTGTCCACGACCATTCTCTTGCCTACCCCTTTTAGTATATTAATAAATATCAAAGACTCTAACCATCTGCCTCCCGTGCCATCTGGGTCTCGCCTTGTACCTTAAACCACACTGCTATTCTTTGAGGGTAGTTTAATACATATCATTTAGAAAAATAAAACATGCTAACCTCTCACCATTACCAATAACAGAGGTTACAACAAAACATGCTAACCTCTCACCTTTACCAATAACAGAGGTTACAACAAAACATGTTAACCTCTCACCATTACCAATAACAGAGGCTACAACAAAACATGCTAACCTCTCACCATTACCAATAACAGAGGCTGCAACAAAACATGCTAACCTCTCACCATTACCAATAACAGAGACGACAACAAAACATGCTAACCTCTCACCATTACCAATAACAGAGGCTACAACAAAACATGCTAACCTCTCACCATTACCAATAACAAAGCTCCACAGCAGAGATTGGAGTATCTGTCCATAGGACCACTTTAAGCCGTACACTCCACAGAGCTGGGCTTTACGAAAGTGTGGCCAGAAAAAAAACTTTGCTTTAGAGAAAAAATAAGCAAACACGTTTGGCGTGTTTGGGAGACTCCCCAAACATATGGAAGAAGGTACTCTGGTCAGATGAGACTAAAATTGAGCTTTATGGCCAACAAGGAAAACGCTATGTCTGGCGCAAACCCAACACCTCTCATCACCCCGAGAACAACATCCCAGTGGCTAAATGTGCCAAGCTCATAGAGACAAACCACAAGAGACCTACAGCTGTAATTGTTGTAAAAGGTGGCTCTACAAAGTATTGACTTTGGGGGGGTGAATAGTTATGCACACTCAAGTTATTTTCTTTTTTATTTATTGGTTGTTTAACAATAAAAACATATTTTGCATCTTTGTGTAAATCAACTGATACAAACCCCCAAAACATCTATTTTAATTACAGGTTTTTAGGCAACAAAATAGGAAACTTTTGCGAGCCAATGTACAAACAAAAATATGTATGTGAAAGGTGACATTCTGTACTGTCATCTAATACGAAACATTATATCTCAAATCCAAAATGCTGGAGCATAGCACCAAATGTAAAACTGTAAGCTTCACTGTCCAAACACATATGTTGTGGACTATGTGTGTCTGGTAAACACATGTGGATCTGGTGAACAGTTATCACTTGTTGACCAACTACAGGAATACTGACCTCAGTCTCCAGCTTACAGTGGGGATTCCCCAGTCCAGCAGAGAGCAGCTTCACTCCTGAATCCTTCAGGTCATTGTTACTCAGGTCCAGCTCTCTCAGGTGTGAGGGGTTTGACCTCAGAGCTGAGACCAGAGAAGCACAGCCTTCCTCTGTGACTCCACAGCCTGACAGCCTGACGAAGAGATCATCATGACTTCACAAACACACTGTTGATTTAACACCAGTAGTGTAGAAGGACAATGGCAGATGAATTTAGTTGATTCTCCCAAACAACATATAGATTCATCTTCCGTATCCTAGAACAGTATGTTCATAATGTTATACTAATGTGAAAATCAATGCATTTTTTCAATATGTTTTTCAATATAATATTATAATACATATTTTTCTCTAAACTTAATATTGCTTCCTGATGATTAGTTCTTATACGTCATTTAATTTACTCACAGAGCAGCTCTGGAGACTTTGACCACTGGCAGCAGCCTCAGAAGACCTTCCTCTGATCTGGAGTATTTCTTCAGGTCAAACACATCCAGCTCCTTTTCTGAAGTCAGCAAAACAAAGACCAGAGCTGACCACTGTGCAGGTGACAGTTTGGGTTTTGAGAGACTTCCTGAGCTCAGGAAGCTTTGGATCTCCTCCACTAGAGAATGGTCATTCAGTTCATTCAGACAGTGGAACAGATTGATGCACCTCTCTGGAGATGGATTCTCCCTGATCTTCTCCTTGATGTACTTGACTGTTTCATCATGGCTCTGTGAGCTGCTTCTTGTCTTTGTCAGTAGACCTCGTAAGTGCTTCTGATTGGACTTTAGTGAGAGGCCCAGAAGGAAGCGGAGGAAAAGGTCCAGGTTTCCCGTCTCACTTTGTAAGGCTTTATCCACAGCGCTCTTGTAGAAAGTAACTTCAGTAACTTCAACCTTGTTTCTGAAAAGCGACAAAAAGTTTCTGAACATTGATTGAGGATCATCCATTAGATTCTCATTGTTGTTGGTGAATGAGAGGAACACATATACAGCAGCCAGAAACTCCTGAATGCTCAGATGAACAAAGCAGTACACCTTGTCCTGGTACAGCCCACATTCCTCTTTAAAGAGCTGTGTGCACAATCCTGAGTACACTGAGGCTTCACTGACATCAATGCCAGCCTCTTTCAGGTCTTCTTCATAAAAAATCAGATTGCCCTTCACAAGCTGTTGAAAAGCCAGTTTTCCCAGTGACAGAATGCTCTCTTTATTCCAGTGTGGACCTGTCTCTTCTTTCCCAAGATACTTTTCATTCTTCTGTTTGGTATGAAACACCACAAGGTGTGTGTACATCTCAGTCAGAGTCTTGGGCATCTCTTCTCTCTTATGTTTCAGCATGTGTTCAAGAACTGTTGCAGAAATCCAACAGAAGACTGGAATGTGGCACATGATGCGGAGGCTCCTTGATGTCTTTATGTGTGAGATGATTCTGCTGGCCAGGTCCTCATCACTGAATCGCTTCCTGAAGTACTCCTCCTTCTGTGGGTCATTGAACCCTCGTACCTCTGTCACCTGGTCAACACACACTGAAGGGATCTTATTGGCTGCTGCAGGTCGGGTAGTTATCCAGAGGAGAGCAGAGGGAAGCAGATTTCCCTTGATGAGATTTGTCAGCAGAACATCCACTGAGGTTGACTCTGTGACGTCACAACAGATCTTGTTCTTCTGGAAGTCTAGGGGCAGTCGGCACTCATCCAGACCATCAAAGATGAACAGAACTTTGTACTTGTTGTAGTTGGAGATTCTTGATTGTTTGGTTTCCATTGAGAAGTGATTAAGAAGTTCAATGAGGGTGTTTGTCCCCTTTCATCAAATTCAGCTCCCGGAAAGGGAATGAAAATACAAATTGGACATCCTGATTTGCTTTTCCTTCAGCCCAGTCCAGAATGAACTTCTGCACAGAGACTGTTTTTCCAATGCCAGCGACTCCCTTTGTCATCACAGTTCTGATAGGTTTGTCTTGTCCAGTTAAGGGTGTGAAGATGTCGTTACATTTGATTGCAGTCTCTGGTCTTGCTTGTTTCCTGGTTGTTGTCTCAATCTGTCTCAGCTCATGTTCATTATTGACCTCTCCTGTTCCACCCTCTGTGATGTAGAGCTCTGTGTAGATCTTATTGAGAAGTGTTGGGTTTCCTTGTTTAGCGATCCCCTCAAATACACATTTAAACTTCTTCTTCAGATTAGATTTGAGTTCACGTTGGCAAATCACAGCAAACTCATCTGAATCTAGAAGTAACACAGAGGATATTAATATTACGTCTGTTTTAATGCCTACAGTATTGTAGGACTGTTATAAAGTTTAAAATTATAATAATGTATTCTCTTAACTGACTGTATAAATGTGTAAATGTTTTCATAATGCATTACAGACTGGTGTGACTGATTATATTATTATTGGTATTATTGATGGTATTATTAATGTTGTCTCTCTCTCTGTCTAAATTAATCACCACAACACATCCCTGCTGCTACTTGATGAGGTCACTAGGTGTTGTGTTAAGGCTGCTACAATATCATTGAGTTACACAGCTACTTTAGCTGTACTTTAGCTACAGCTTTTAAATGTTATAAAACAGCATTCAACATGAGGCACACAGATCTTACATTTCTCCAGTGTGTCAGCAAGCTCCTTCTGGTTCATTTTCCTCAGGACGTGCAGTGTGATCTTCAGAGCCCCCTCTCTGGCACTGCTCTCCTGCTTCTCATCTTCAGCGTCTACCACTTCCTTATCCTGCTTCTGACTCTCAAAGCCTTCTGGGAGTTCTGGACTAAGAATCCTCTTGAACATCTTCAGCTCGTTCTTCACAAATGTCATAATTTTCTCTTCAAGCATCTGGAATAAATTAAGTAAATAAGTTAATCAAGAGAATAAATGTTTCTCATTAACACATTAATGAATGATTGACAGATCAACTTTACTTGAGGTAAACAAAAACAAATGTACATAACAGGACCACATACACTGAATATGGAGGCCAGGTCTGTTTGATGACTCTGGGAAGACTGACCACTGAGAATCTCTGACTCTGATCTCTCCTGTTGGTTTCTGTGGACAAAACATGAGATTACATCTCCTCATCCAGGGAGTACACACACACACACACACACACACACACACACACACACACACACACACACACACACACACACACACACACACACACACACACACACACACACACACACACACACACACACACATGTAAATGGACAAAAGGATTAACCTATGGTTTATGAAAACAACAAAAATAAATGGGAAAATGGGAGAGGAGAAATGACTAGAGACAGTGTTGTTTAACTCACTGACCATGACCCACGAGTTCTTCTTACCTTTGTTCAGTAGAAAAGTCTCCCTCTCTAAAGTTTATAGGCTGCATCATAGACTTGTCACTCTTCATGGACACACAGCTGGGTACAGGGGAGGCTGGTCTCTCCTGCTTGATTGGACTTCAACACAACAGAGACAAACATTACATCTCTCATCTACTCTGAGCTCAGATGGGGAAACATAAGAAGAGTTTCATTCCTAAAAGCTATATATCCATTTTCAGAAATGTTCGTAAATTAGCTTTTATTCTTTAAAGAAGTTATGTTTATGTGAAGTTATGTTTTTTTGCTAAATGAGGAGATGACACGTGGGTACCTGCTTCTATAAACCAATGAGGAGATGGCACATGGGTACCTGCTTCTATAAACCAATGAGGAGATGGCACGTGGGTACCTGCTTCTATAAACCAATAAGGAGATGGCACGTGGATACCTGCTTCTATAAACCAATGAGGAGATGACACGTGGGTACCTGCTTCTATAAACCAATGAGGAGATGGCACGTGGGTACCTGCTTCTAGACGCTTGTTGGCGTGCGCGAGCAGTGTGTCATTTTTAATAACGAAATTAATTTAGCGACGCGAGCGTTGTAGTCAGCCTGTCAGCCCGCTAAAAGGCTGGTGTCGTTACTCTGCCTTCTCCGGGGGCATGTTGAGGTAAATTTACTAACCGGGAGGGTTGAATTATGTAATTTATTGGGGGGCTGGAAGACGCACTCTTGTCTTTTCTATTCCGAGGTTGTTTACTCGCAATATCAGATATTAAGATGTTTTTTATAATGAATGTTTACTGAGGTTGAGGCTCTGACTAGTGATTATTTACCCGGGGTTCAATACCTGCTATTGAGGCGCCCTGAAAATAATATTCAAAAGATTGGTCCTTGGACACAGAGGGGTTAAACACTAAAGTTACCGTCCATCTAGTGAAGAGAGGAGAACTGGACAGAGGTAGCCAGCATCCGTCAACGAGAGAATGATGCATTGTTAGCTAAGTTAACTAGGATGCTGCTGGTATAGTAGCTAGCTAGCTTACCTAGCTGTACCGACTAGCTTGGCTAGCTAGCTGGTCGTTCTGTACCTCGTCTCGATGAAAGTGACGAATCCGGTGAACCACGAAATGAAACAAGGATAGAGAGTGAAAAGGATCTGGCTACTGTTAATAAAACGTTTACTGTTGACAGGAGAACAAGAGGAGACAATAGGACGAGGTGGATAATTTTATAATAAGGCCGTTTAATTACATGTAAAGATATCTTAGTAAAATCTTGCAGCAAGGCTCTTTCAGTCTGACTCCTAGTGAATCATCCGGAAAAAGAGGGAGTTTCCAGAATTGTTCAGTACTATATAGACAACAAGCAAAGTAGGTAGATCTGCGAGTCCGGCCTTCCGATTGGTCGATCTGGGTCTTGGGTAGTCCTGATCAGGCCTGGTGTCCACGTTCCATTGGTTCCTGAGAGTTCTTTGTCCTGAGGTCCAACCATGGGTTGGGTGTGTCTGTGTGATTGTCATGGGGGAGGGGAATTGTGGGTGCCGTGTATATGTCCTATGTGTCCAGCATATGTCCAAGAGAAAGAGGGGGTGTGTATGTTGTGTCAACTTATAGGTAATGTTGAGAAGTTGTTAAAACAAGTTACCAATATCTAATACAATTTCTTACACTACACTCATACTGTCCCTGACCGTAAATAAAAAAGCAAATTGAACAATAAACTTCGGTGTCTCAACACTGTAGTGAACTCCGTCGTTATTCCCCAAGATCACCTCAGACAACTCTGCGCGTAACCGGACAATATGATTGGCGCCACACCGAACGGGGACGCGGACAGTTCTGTACGGGGACGCGGACAGTTCTGTACAGTACCAGAACGCGGACATGAGTAGTGCAACACAATCAACGAAACCCAGTCTTTACAGTGGGTTACATTAGTAATATTCATTTTTTATTATTATGTTAAACAAACATTCAAAGTTTTTTTTATAACAATATGTTGAGATCTGGGCCCATATCGCCAAAGTGTCTCAGAGTAGAAAATTGGTCGTATAAGTGCTGAGAATAAAGACATTTTACACTTATGGGTATAAATTAAAGCTATGCATGAAGTCTCTAGTCCCACCTAGTCGGCAGATATTTATGACACCTCGTGAGCTGTCCTAAGTAGTTAAGAGTTAACAGCAGGTGTCTTGATAATACTATAGAATAATGCAGTGAGTCAGTGGTTCCTGAGCCACATGTAATTGCTTTGTAGTAGTTAAAAATAATGTTTTTATATTTCTATGTGATCAACCCATAAATAATATAGACCTACATGCAACAGTAAGTCTTGTGCTTTTGGCAATGATTATGTATAATAATTATGTATAACAAGCGATACCATGTATGTCTGCATAGCATTTTGTCTTCATTTTGGCAGATTAACTCATGCTTATTTCTGAAGATTAACTCAGGTTTTCACCCAGCGGCTAAGGAGTTGGAGCTGTGGCAGGAGTATGACCTATGGCTGAACGGTGGCTGGTTCGAATCCCGGGCCGGGTGCTGGAAAAAATGGACGGACTTTGTTCTGACCACTGGAGGGCTGCTGGGTTCCCATCCTCAAAACATCCACCTTTCGTTGATCAGAACTCTAGAGGTTCTTCTTCACTGAACCCAAAAATATATATCCCTTTTAGTGGTTCCATATATCAAGGAAGTGATAGAAGCCTTTTTGGTTCTATAAGGAACCTTCTTTTCTAAGAGTGTAAAATAAACATGTTTTTCTTTTGATTATTTAATTATCTACATCATGTTATTTCAAGTTCTCCCTTTGGACGCAACATCACATTGTTAAATAATAATCCTAAATTGGGCATGGCTATAAATTGGGCAATTGAAGGCATCTAGGGTGTAATATGTGTTCGATGAAAATGAACATTGTTGCAACGTTGTAGGCAACATTATTGGCGAGGGACTTGATGCTACTATGCCAAAGATATTTAGAGTTGTTAAACGGGTGTGAAGAGTGTGTTGATATAACGGTAATATTGTCAAAATTCTGCATGTAACAACGATCAGAATTGGTTACAAAAATATGCATTCCATTATATTAGTCAATAAATTATAGTAGGCAAAGTGGTCGTGTCATGTGAAATTCTATCAAATGTCTCACATTGCACTGAGTACAGTCAGGGTGCCGCGGAACCCCTGCAGTACCTCCACAGACCCCGGATTGAGAACCCCTGCAGTACCTCCACAGACCCCGGATTGAGAACCCCTGCAGTACCTCCACAGACCTCGGATTGAGAACCCCTGCAGTACCTCCACAGACCCCGGATTGAGAACCCCTGCAGTACCTCCACAGACCCCGGATTGAGAACCCCTGCAGTACCTCCACAGACCCCGGATTGAGAACCCCTACAGTACCTCCACAGACCCCGGATTGAGAACCCCTGCAGTACCTCCACAGACCCCGGATTGAGAACCCCTGATTTAGCAGATGCTCTTATCCAGAGTGATTTACAGTAAGTGCATTCATCTTAAGATAGCTATTTATTTAGGAAATTAACTTAATTAACTTAATAAATTCTTCATAAAATTGTCATCTTACCTCGTAGCTTTGGTGTCATGTCCCCCAGAGAGATGCATTTTAGAGACAGGGACCCCCTCCTCTCTCTCCCCAGAGAGACTCATTTTAGAGGCAGGACCCCCCTCCTCTCTCTCCCCAGAGAGACTCCTTTTCGAGGCAGGTCCCCCCTCCTCTCTCTTCCCAGAGAGACTCATTTTAGAGGCAGGTCCCCCCTCCTCTCTCTCTCCAGAGAGACTCATTTTAGAGGCAGGGCCCCCCTCCTCTCTCTCTCCAGAGAGACTCATTTTAGAGGCAGGGCCCCCCTCCTCTCTCTCCCCAGAGAGACTCATTTTAGAGCACTGACCCCTAAACAGAGATCCAACATGTTGGTTGTGGTTAACACAGTGACAACTAATTATTTTTTTCATTATCTCTTAGAAATAAAACCGTTTACTAACAAACACATCCAAACTGTCAGGTTATTTAATGTAATTTTAATGTAATGTAATTACTTTTTCTTACCCAATGACCACTCAAAACCCGCCCACAAGGCCTGAAAACGAACTAATAGCCCCTGATAGGCCAACATCTTATTTTGGGGCGGCAGGTAGCCTAGTGGTTAGAGTGTTGGGGCAGTAACCGAAAGGTTGCAGGATTAAATCACAGAGCTGACAAGGTAAAAATCTGTCGTTCTGCCACTGAACAAGGCAGTTAACCCACTGTTCCCCGGTAGGCCGTCATTGTAAATACGAATTTGTTATTAATTGACTTGCCTAGTTAAATAAAGGTTAAATAAAATAAAAACCTAATCTGACTGATTCCTTCATTCTAATGCATTCTAACATCTGATCCACCATTGAGATAGAACTGTTACCATGGCCACACTGTCACGATCGTCGTTACGTGAAAGAGTGGACCAAGGCGCAGCGTGATAATGATACATCTTCTTTAATAAATGAAGACGAAACAATCACTTTTACAAACTAACAAAGAAGCTATATAAACAAAATGTGCTGACACTAAACACTACACATAGACAATTACCCACAACCTACCTAATGCCTATGGCTGCCTTAAATATGGCTCCCAATCAGAGACAACAATAGACAGCTGTCTCTGATTGAGAACCAATCCAGGCAACCATAGACTTACATAAACACCTACACTGAACACAACCCCATGAACTCTACAAAATCCCCTATACAATACAAACACCCTAGACTAGACAAAAACACACAAACATCCCCCATGTCACACCCTGACCTAACTAAAATAATAAAGAAAACAAAGATAACTAAGGCCAGGGCGTGACACACACTTGATAACTTTCTACTGAATTAACTAAACATGGACATTAATAGTTGCATAATAACACAAGGCTACAACAACAATAAACTGAAGTTACAGGCTGTTTATTAAATGAGTTTACCAGCTCCAGGTAGGCTACACAAGTGACACAAAACGATTTGCAAACAACTCCAGTCATTTCAACATATGTATAGTCTAATAGTAGGCTACAGTAGTCAATGACTCCAGTCATTTCAACATATTTATAGTATAATAGTAGGCTACAGTAGTCAACGACTCCAGTCATTTCAACATATTTATAGTATAATGGTAGGCTACAGTAGTCAACGACTCCAGTCATTTCAACATATTTATAGTCTAATGGTAGGCTACAGTAGTCAACGACTCCAGTCATTTCAACATATTTATAGTCTAATGGTAGGCTACAGTAGTCAACGACTCCAGTCATTTCAACATATTTATAGTATAATGGTAGGCTACAGTAGTCAACGACTCCAGTCATTTCAAAATATTTATAGTATAATGGTAGGCTACAGTAGTCAACGACTCCAGTCATTTCAACATATTTATAGTATAATGGTAGGCTACAGTAGTCAACGACTCCAGTCATTTCAACATATTTATAGTCTAATGGTAGGCTACAGTAGTCAACGACTCCAGTCACTTCAACATATTTATAGTATAATGGTAGGCTACAGTAGTCAACGACTCCAGTCATTTCAACATATTTATAGTCTAATAGTAGGCTACAGTAGTCAACGACTCCAGTCATTTCAACATATTTATAGTATAATGGTAGGCTACAGTAGTCAACGACTCCAGTCATTTCAACATATTTATAGTCTAATGGTAGGCTACAGTAGTCAACGACTCCAGTCATTTCAACATAGTTATAGTCTAATGGTAGGCTACAGTAGTCAACAACTCCAGTCATTTCAACATATTTATAGTCTAATGGTAGGCTACAGTAGTCAACGACTCCAGTCATTTCAACATATTTATAGTCTAATGGTAGGCTACAGTAGTCAACGACTCCAGTCATTTCAACATATTTATAGTCTAATGGTAGGCTACAGTAGTCAACGACTCCAGTCATTTCAACATATTTATAGTCTAATAGTAGGCTACAGTAGTCAACGACTCCAGTCATTTCAACATATTTATAGTCTAATGGTAGGCTACAGTAGTCAACGACTCCAGTCATTTCAACATATTTATAGTCTAATGGTAGGCTACAGTAGTCAACGACTCCAGTCACTTCAACATATTTATAGTATAATGGTAGGCTACAGTAGTCAACGACTCCAGTCATTTCAACATATTTATAGTCTAATGGTAGGCTACAGTAGTCAACGACTCCAGTCATTTCAACATAGTTATAGTCTAATGGTAGGCTACAGTAGTCAACGACTCCAGTCATTTCAACATATTTATAGTATAATGGTAGGCTACAGTAGTCAACGACTCCAGTCATTTCAACATATTTATAGTATAATGGTAGGCTACAGTAGTCAACGACTCCAGTCATTTCAACATATTTATAGTATAATGGTAGGCAACAGTAGTCAACGACTCCAGTCATTTCAACATATTTATAGTCTAATGGTAGGCTACAGTAGTCAACGACTCCAGTCATTTCAACATATTTATAGTATAATGGTAGGCTACAGTAGTCAACGACTCCAGTCATTTCAACATATTTATAGTATAATAGTAGGCTACAGTAGTCAACGACTCCAGTCATTTCAACATATTTATAGTATAATGGTAGGCTACAGTAGTCAACGACTCCAGTCATTTCAACATATTTATAGTCTAATGGTAGGCTACAGTAGTCAACGACTCCAGTCATTTCAACATATTTATAGTATAATGGTAGGCTACAGTAGTCAACGACTCCAGTCATTTCAACATATTTATAGTCTAACAGTAGGCTACAGTAGTCAACGACTCCAGTCATTTCAACATATTTATAGTCTAACAGTAGGCTACAGTAGTCAACGACTCCAGTCATTTCAACATATTTATAGTCTAACGGTAGGCTACAGTAGTCAACGACTCCAGTCATTTCAACATATTTATAGTCTAATGGTAGGCTACAGTAGTCAACGACTCCAGTCATTTCAACATAGTTATAGTCTAATGGTAGGCTACAGTAGTCAACGATTACAGTCATTTCAACATAGTTATAGTCTAATGGTAGGCTACAGTAGTCAACGACTCCAGTCATTTCAACATATTTATAGTCTAATGGTAGGCTACAGTAGTCAACGACTCCAGTCATTTCAACATAGTTATAGTCTAATGGTAGGCTACAGTAGTCAACGACTCCAGTCATTTCAACATAGTTATAGTCTAATGGTAGGCTACAGTAGTCAACGACTCCAGTCATTTCAACATATTTATAGTATAATGGTAGGCTACAGTAGTCAACGACTCCAGTCATTTCAACATATTTATAGTCTAATGGTAGGCTACAGTAGTCAACGACTCCAGTCATTTCAACATATTTATAGTCTAATGGTAGGCTACAGTAGTCAACGACTCCAGTCATTTCAACATATTTATAGTCTAATGGTAGGCTACAGTAGTCAACGACTCCAGTCATTTCAACATATTTATAGTCTAATGGTAGGCTACAGTAGTCAACGACTCCAGTCATTTCAACATATTTATAGTATAATGGTAGGCTACAGTAGTCAACGACTCCAGTCATTTCAACATATTTATAGTATAATGGTAAGCTACAGTAGTCAACGACTCCAGTCATTTCAACATATTTATAGTCTAATGGTAGGCTACAGTAGTCAACGACTCCAGTCATTTCAACATATTTATAGTCTAATGGTAGGCTACAGTAGTCAACGACTCCAGTCATTTCAACATATGTATAGTCTAATAGAATGCTACAGTAGTCAACGACTCCAGTCATTTCAACATAGTTATGGTCTAATGGTAGGCTACAGTAGTCAACGATTACAGTCATTTCAACATAGTTATAGTCTAATGGTAGGCTACAGTAGTCAACGACTCCAGTCATTTCAACATATTTATAGTCTAATGGTAGGCTACAGTAGTCAACGACTCCAGTCATTTCAACATATTTATAGTCTAATGGTAGGCTACAGTAGTCAACGACTCCAGTCATTTCAACATATTTATAGTATAATGGTAGGCTACAGTAGTCAACGACTCCAGTCATTTCAACATATTTATAGTCTAATGGTAGGCTACAGTAGTCAACGACTCCAGTCATTTCAACATATTTATAGTCTAATGGTAGGCTACAGTAGTCAACGACTCCAGTCATTTCAACATATTTATAGTCTAATGGTAGGCTACAGTAGTCAACGACTCCAGTCATTTCAACATATTTATAGTCTAATGGTAGGCTACAGTAGTCAACGACTCCAGTCATTTCAACATATTTATAGTCTAATGGTAGGCTACAGTAGTCAACGACTCCAGTCATTTCAACATATTTATAGTATAATGGTAAGCTACAGTAGTCAACGACTCCAGTCATTTCAACATATTTATAGTCTAATGGTAGGCTACAGTAGTCAACGACTCCAGTCATTTCAACATATTTATAGTCTAATGGTAGGCTACAGTAGTCAACGACTCCAGTCATTTCAACATATGTATAGTCTAATAGAATGCTACAGTAGTCTAGGTAGGCATAAAGATGAATAGGCTACTTGATGGCCAACAGATGTTTCATTCTCTACATCTAAAGTCAGTTTCATTGTGGAGTTTTTCTCATAACAGAAGCACATGATGGAGTTCCAGAACTTTCATTTCAAATTTCCACTCCAGAGACCCAATAACTGAGCCTGAGTAAAAACAAGACACAATAACTGAGCATGAGTAAAAACAAGACCCAATAACTGAGCATGAGTAAAAACCCTCTGCATGATATAGTTTTCCATAAGTAAAGTCGACATTAGAATGCAGTTTAAACCACCTCGGAGATAATTTATCTAACGCGCATAAAGTAGTTTTCCTGTGCTTTGTCACCTTATCTCTTGATGCGCATCAGTTCTAGAGAGATAATATGTTTTATGGAAAAAGGGTTGTAAAATAGGTGTCTCCATAATGACAATCTAAATAGTCTACCTTATAACATGCAGGGCTACTGATTAGTCTCCACTTTGAAAACTGGTTGTTACGGAGTATAGTTGATAGGTAATTGACTAGCTGGGCTGTTCCCCAGACTCTGTGTGTAGGAACTTGTACAATGCTTGAACAAGGCTATTGAAAGGGATGATGTTAAGGAGTCTAGTTGATAGGTAATTGACTAGCTGGGCTGTTCCCCAGACTCCGTGTGTAGGGACTTGTACAATGCTTGAACAAGGCTATTAACTTGACATTTGTGTGTCTGTATTCTCGGTATCTTCCACTAGATGGCAGTAAACACCTGCTGTAACTAGACTTTACAACAACAGTGACCACATTTACATGCACACCCAATATTCCGTTATTATTCGGGATACTCTGAAGTATTGTGTTTTTAAATTGATGCATGTACACATCTTATCCCATGTTCTGTTGTTTCTGCTGTCTACTCAGGCTGTTTCACAAATGATGTTTTCATCTGATTGTCAAAAAAATCTAAATAAAAAAGTAGGCTACCTGGGCAGTTTGATACTCTGTACTGGACTGTATAACCTACTGGCTACCTGCATAGTTTGATACTCTGTACTGGACTGTATAACCTACTGGCTGCAATTTAGATACCTTTCTGATTATAATTTTCTACATTTGGTGGACCATTTGTTCGTCAACTATAGTTTGATACATGCAGCTTCTCTTCTGTCATAAATTGTTGCCCCATAATACTATATAAAGTAGTTCTCTCCAGAATAATGTCTTACATTGATAGACTAAATAAAGTAGTTCTCTCCAGAGTAATGTTTTACATTGATAGACTAAATAAAGTAGTTCTCTCCAGAATAATGTTTTACATTGATAGACTAAATAAAGTAGTTCTCTCCAGAATAATGTTTTACATTGATAGACTAAATAAAGTAGTTCTCTCCAGAATAATGTTTTACATTGATAGACTAAATAAAGTAGTTCCCTCCAGAATAATGTTTTACATTGATAGACTAAATAAAGTAGTTCCCTCCAGAATAATGTTTTACATTGATAGACTAAATACAGTAGTGCTCTCCAGAATAATGTTTTACATTGATAGACTAAATAAAGTAGTTCTCTCCAGAATAATGTTTTACATTGATAGACTAAATAAAGTAGTTCTCTCCAGAATAATGTTTTACATTGAAAGAATGAATGCATTAGTAATCTACTAGTTACCACCGGTAAAGTTGACCGTTTAGTTTAGGGACCGGGGAGAAAACACAATAACTCCAGAACAGTGGAAAGATTGTTCCTGTGCAAAATGTCCAAATGTCATCAGTCTGAAGGGTTTAGTTTAGGGACCGGGGAGAAAACACAAAAACTCCAGAACAGTGGAAAGATGGTTCCTGTGTAAAATGTCCAAATGTCATCAGTTTGAACGGTTTTAAGGAAATTAAAAGCTGAGAAAAAGATGAAACACGTTTCTGATCATGTTAAAAATACTGTCTGCTTGTATCATAGTGTCAGAGATAACACCTTACACTCTCATTCACATTATCTCAAGAGATACTGTCTGCTTGCATCATAGTGTCAGAGATAACACCTTACACTCTCATTCACATGATCTCAAGAGATACTGTCTGCTTGCATCATAGTGTCAGAGATAACACCTTACACTCTCATTCACATTATCTCAAGAGATACTGTCTGCTTGCATCATAGTGTCAGAGATAACACCTCACACTCTCATTCACATTATCTCAAGAGATACTGTCTGCTTGCATCATAGTGTCAGAGATAACACCTTACACTCTCATTCACATGATCTCAAGAGATACTGTCTGCTTGCATCATAGTGTCAAAGATAACACCTTTCACTCTCATTCACATTATCTCACGAGATACTGTCTGCTTGCATCATAGTGTCAGAGATAACACCTTACACTCTCATTCACATTATCTCAAGAGATACTGAAATAAATCATATTTATCCACCCCTGTTCCCCAGACTAAATTAACATGTATTGTTTCATTTAAATGTAAGAAATGCATAATTCTGCAGTTCATATTATATTATAGGCCTACAGTCAATGTCCAGATTTCAGTTCATATTATATTAGATTATAGGCCTACAGTCAGTGTCCAGATTTCAGTTAATATTATATTAGATTATAGTCCTACAGTCAATGTCCAGATTTCAGTTAATATTATATTAGATTATAGGGCTACAGTCAGTGTCCAGATTTCAGTTACTATTCAATTTAACCCATATTAATTTAAATGAGCAATATTCTGCTTATTTATGGCTACAGATATACTCGTGAACAGGATATCAAAGGTCAATGTTTGACAAAGTGAAAATGTAGAGTTTCCATCATCCTCAGTCGCGATGCGCGCAACGTGGATATCAGAGAACACCGCAGTTCCGGGTAGAGTAGTGGGTGAAACCATTCACCTCAGAAAGAGGGGTGATATGAATAACGTTTCCTTTCATTATGTGTTGTCGAATTCATAAAAAAATATTTGCTGTCATTGTAGTAAGGTTGTTAATACGAGAGGTCTTCAGACTTACCATTTTTGTATTATTTTCCTTGAAAGAACAAGAAGTGGGTTTTGAGTGCTTCTCCCCTATTTGGAAAGTTGGTCTGCCTGCTGTTCAGTCTGAGATATTCTGAGAGCACGTCTCCTTCTGCTGGACATAAAAACGGTTTAAAATTGTATAACACAACAGTGTATCTGGAACACTAGTTAATATATCGCAAAGCCAATAGCGAATGTGACTATGTATATATTTATGTTGTATTTAAAGCATATTTCTGCAAGTTAATCGTGTCTGCTAGCTTAGCTAGCCATGGTAATGACGAGCTAACTGACACCGTCAATCAGTGCACTGTAATGTCACGCTAGCTATTGCTAGCAGGTGATTTATTGGTAATTCAAGACTTCTTTATTGAAATATTAAGTGCATGTTTATTTTCTTACTACCTTAAAAGGTTTATATAAAAGGGTTGTACTTGTGCTCTGTATTTATGGATTAATGTCACTTGACATTGAGGGCATGAATCATTACTGTTGCTCCTGTCTAACAGTTATCTTGTGTCCTATCTAACCATGTATCATTACTGTTGTTCCTATCTAACAGTTATCTTGTATCCTACCTAACCAGTGAACGTGTGGCTGTGACCGTCCTGTCTAACAGTTATCTTGTGTTCTACCTAACCATGTACCGTTACTGTTGCTCCTATCTAACAGTTATCTTGTGTTCTACCTAACCAGTGAACATGTGGCTGTGACCGTCCTGTCAATGCCTGGCATGGTGACTCATTTCACATTTAAATTTGAGTCATTGAGCAGACGCTCTTATCCAGAGCAATTTACAGTTGGTCCTGGTGACTCCTGGGCCCTTATTCATCAAGGAAGTGTCTCAGAGCTGATCTGGGATCAGGTCCCCCTCCATGTAATCTGATTTATTAAGATCTAGGATCAGGTCCCCCTCTCCATGTAATCTGATTCATTATAATCTAGGATCAGGTCCCCTTATCCATGTAATCTGATTCATTATGATATAGGATCAGGTCCCCCCTCTCCATGTAATCTGATTCATTATGATCTAGGATCAGGTCCCCTTGTCCATGTAATCTGATTCATTATGATATAGGATCAGGTCCTCCTCTCCATGTAATCTGATTCATTATGATATAGGATCAGGTCCCCCTCTCCATGTAATCTGATTCATTATGATATAGGATCAGGTCCCCCTCTCCATGTAATCTGATTCATTATGATATAGGATCAGGTCCTCCTCTCCATGTAATCTGATTCATTATGATCTAGGATCAGGTCCCCCCTCTCCATGTAATCTGATTCATTATGATCTAGGATCAGGTCCCCCTCTCCATGTAATCTGATTCATTATGATCTAGGATCCGGTCCTCCTCTCCATGTAATCTGATTCATTATGATCTAGTTGTCAGAGCTAGATTGGTGATTGTCAGACCATGAGACATCCCGGAAATCTGTCTTCTCACAAAATCGTGTGTAGAATCTGAACGGTTTGGCCAACAAACTGTTATGATACCACTCTATTGAAAGCTGAGACTCGTACGGACATGATGGTGTTCTCCATTTTGCTCTAGGAATTAAAACAAACTAACAGGGTGGAAAGTGATATTAGGGGGACACAGAAAAACTGAAATTAAATAATATGAATGAAAAATGAAGAACAAATGAATGATTGAATGAAACTTTATTTTCGTGTCAAATCGCCAACTGGCAACCCATCCCTTATAGGATTAATTACCACATAAACACACATTACAATAATTCACTGTGGTAATTAAATGATCATTCTCCTTCCAGTGTTCTCTGCATTGAACATCACATGAAGAATGAAAACAATGGAAGGCAAAAATCAAAACATAATAGTAAATAAGGTGATGCAAACAATAATTATATCACTAGAGCAGTAAAATAATATACATATACACACTGTATATATAACATATACAGATAAATAAATACAGAAAAAAAGAGCACTAAAATAACATACATACATACACACTGTATATATACACACTGTATATATACACATATAAATAAATACAGAAAAAAAGAAAACAGAAGGCATTTGAACCAAGTCTGGAACAAAGAGAAGATTCATATGGGAGACAAGTCTATACACAATCTATATACACATTTACCACATAGAAGTTAAATGTGTTTACAATTTAATTATAGGTAGCCCTTTTTCTTCTTTTCAAGGCTTTATCTAAATATTCCACAAACGGAAATACACAATAGACAAAAAAAACATTTACATTTCTCCTCATCACTCAGCCACATAATGCCAGGGTATATCTGCTGTGCTTTCTGGAATAAGAGCAAGTGTATATCATGGTAGAAAGGGCAATAGAGGATTAAATGAATTTCATTCTCTATTTCTTCGAGGTCACAATAGTTACATAGTCTTTCCTCCATTTCACCACAATACCTGTTTCAATACACAGAGGCAATATCCCTGATCTGACCTGTTTCATTATGCAGAGGCAATATCCCTGATCTGACCTGTTTCAATACACAGAGGCAATATCCCTGATCGTACCTGTTTCAATACACAGAGGCAATATCCCTGATCTGACCTGTTTCAATACACAGAGGCAATATCCCTGATCTGACCTGTTTCAATACGCAGAGACAATATCCCTGATCTTCCCTGTGCACATAGCGATCTCTTGCTTTTAGGTAGGTTATACATAATATATCTCTCTGTCACGCCCTGACCTTAGAGAGCCGTTTTATTTCTCTATTTGGTTAGGTCAGGGTGTGATGTGGGGTAGCATTCTATGTTTTGTTTTCTATGTTTCTTTATTTCTTTGTTTTGGCCGGGTGTGGTTCTCAATCAGGGACAGCTGTCTATCGTTGTCTCTGATTGGGAATCATACTTAGGTAGCTCTTTTGCCCTCCTTTCAGTGTGGGTAGTTGACTTTTGTGCGTGGCACTTTAGCCCTGTAAGCTTCACGGTTGTGTCTTCGTTTGTTGTTTTGTTGGGGACATTTTAAATAAAAGGAAAATGTACACTCACCACGCTGCGCTTTGGTCTCATCCTTCCGACGACAACTGTGACACTATCACACACCAATTCACTGTTAATCAAACAAAAGGTTCTCCATGTGGGTTTATGATTCATCTCACACACACATTTTATTTTCATATTAAATCAACAGTTGATTTTTAATCATATCTATGTCTCCCTTCATTTGGTTTTGGTTCAGATGTTCACAGTCACACTGTTGGAAAAGCTCAGACATTTCAGTTGCCCAGGCTCCCCCTATGGATAGATAAATACAATAATCATGAAAAAAGTAATTGATGAAAGAGACTTCAACTAGGACTATAAAATAATGAAGAAATAGTTTAACATTTTGTTATTTTATGGCCTATATTCCTTTTGGAAGTTCATAAATAACACCCGGGGACAAAAACGCCTACATCTTCTGACAAAAAGAGTTAAAATGCATGAAATTCCCTTTCAGGATCCATATTTTGGTGTTTTTAAGGTAAAGGACACCTTATATTTTAAGCCTTTTGGAATCCACATTTTACACTAAATAAGAACTGATATTTCCTGTGGACAGAAAAGGCACCACATGGTAGGAATGACTCAGCAGCACTCCCACACTAGTTTACTGTAGTCCACATGTTCCCTCTGCTTTATTCTAGATTATTAACCTGAAATACTCACTTTACTTGGAAACTGTGTTGCAGTTTAGAGATGAAACTATGAGATGCTCTGTCATCTCAAAATGGCCCTGTGCAGATACTTTCTGTTTTCAGTTCCAACTGCAGTCAAGGCGTCTCCCCTTCATATAACAACAGTAACCAGAGGGTGGAGCTAACAGTCAGTTTCAACTGCAGTCAAGACGTCACCCCTTCATACAACAACAGTAACCAGAGGGTGGAGCTAACAGTCAGTTTCAACTGCAGTCAAGGATTCACCCCTTCATATAACAACAGTAACCAGAGGGTGGAGCTAACAGTCAGCTTCATGTGACAGCAGTAAATCATGACATTGTGTCGCATCTTGCTTCAATTTTATTATAGTCCTTCTTCAAGTAATCTCTCTTACATTATTTTTGATAAACATATAATTTACTCGAAACCAGGTTTAGTTGTGTTTTTCCCCCTCCTTATTGTGTGACTTTAATAATTGTAAACAGGCCTACAAACCCAAAATGTTTTAATTTGAGAATGTTCATTTGTATGCCTCAAATATCAAACTGTCTTAAAATATTTGATGATGAGTTGAATCAGGTGTGTAAGTGCTGGTAAGAACAAAAGGATTGAGAAACCCTGAGATAAACATAAAACCATATAATTGAAAAGCTCCTCCACCATCTTTACCAGACGTTTTACTGATAACATGTCGGGTAACTGATTAGTTTCCACTTTGAAAACTGCAACTCAGCTCAAGGAGCAGTTCTACTAACTAGTAATATATCATTCCTAGTATTCTTTCACATACTCTTTCCTTTAGAATTCATTATTGTTCAGAAATAGACATAGTTTACGCACCTTTTTATTTGTAAAATATAGTTAACTCAACTTCGTATTTTGATAATTATCGTTTATCACTTATTATGCGTTTCTAGCGTAAGCCTAAATTCCATCGTGGAAACCGGGACCAGGTTGGTCAGCATGATAAAGAATCATATCTCAAGCCTGTCTATTGAATGTCTGACTACGACCTAACTTTATAATAGTTATATGTAGCCAAGACTTACCAGAGTCTGTCCGTCTTTCCTTCAAATCAACACATTTATCCTGCTTCTAATGTTGTCGAGAAACGTGCGCTACAGTTTCAACAGTCCTTTTATAAAGGCGTAGACCACACCCTTACTTTCACTTTCATATGAGGAAATCACGTAAATTCTGACGTCACTGGTGTATGGTAAAAAGATGACGACAGAACCCTGTGAGATCTACTAACTAGTAATAATATGTCATTCCAGGTATTTATTCTCTTACTCTGTCCTTTATTGTTCAGAAATACTTTATTTGTACTTCTCTCCATATAGTGTTTTCTGCTCTGTCATCTCACCGTGGATCCTGCACTCAGCCATCTCCCCCACCCTGATAATAAAGTGTTTTATTAGTATCTTCCACTAGATGGCAGTAAACACCTGCTGTAACTAGACTTTACAACAGCATTCCTTATTCATACAGGCAGTGTCTCAGATGAGGAGTGCTGATCTAGGATCAGGTCCCCCCTGTCCATGTAATCTGATTCATTATGATCTAGGAACAGGTCCCCCCTCTCCATGTAATCTGATTCATTATGATCTAGGATCGGCAGGTAGCCTAGTGGTTAGAGTGTTGGGCCAGTAACTAAAACGTTTCTAGATTGAATCCCTGAGCTGACAAGGTAAAGACCTGTTGTTCTGAACAAGGCAGCTAACCCACTGTTCCTAGCCCGTCAATGTAAATAACAATTTGTTCTTAAAACTTCTTACGGCTAGTCGACAACATCCGGTGAAATTGAAGGGTGCGCAATTCAAATAAATAATCATACAAATTATGGATATTAAACATTTTGGTACATACAAGTGTCTAATATCGGTTAAAAGCTTAAATTCTTGTTAATCTAACTGCATTGTCCGATTTACAATAGGTTTTACATTGAAAGTCATGTGATTGTTTGAGGATGGCGCCGCACATCAAAATATTTTTCAACCAGCACAGGTTTCATAAATTCACAAACAGCGATTAATTATTCACTTCCCTTTTTGAAAATCTTCCTCTGATTTGCAATCCTAAGAGTCCCAGGTACAACATGTAGTGTCGTTTTGTTAGATAAAATCCTTCTTTATATCCCAAAATGTCAGTTTAGTTGGCGCCATGTATTTGAGTTATCCACTCGTTCAACATGCAGAGAAAGGAATCCAAAAACCTACCGCTAAACTTTGTTAAAACAAGTCAAACTACATTTCTGTTTAATCCTCAGAAACCCTAAAATGTAATTAAACTCTAATATTTAATACGGAAAGAAGTATGTTCAATAGGAAAGCGATTTTAGCAGATGCGTGTCCTCTTCATCACGCGCACAGATTGATTTCCAACTCTGTGTTCCTGTATCAAAACTCAGAATTCTTCCTCGTTTTGGAAGAAACAAGTCTGAAACCTTGAAGAGAGACTGTTGACATCTAGTGGAAGTCATAGGAATTGCAATCTGGGAGCTGGATTTAAATATGTCCCTATACTTTCTATTGTAATGCCTGGACCAGAGACCTTACAGGTTGAAGATCAGAGAGAGAGAGAGAGAGCCCTGTCCCTGTAATGTCTGGACCAGAGACCTTACAGGTTGAAGATCAGAGAGAGAGAGAGAGAGACCTGTCCCTGTAATGTCTGGCCCAGAGACCTTACAGGTTGAAGATCAGAGAGAGAGAGAGAGAGCCCTGTCCCTGTAATGTCTGGACCAGAGACCTTACAGGTTGAAGATCAGAGAGAGAGAGAGAGACCTGTCCCTGTAATGCCTGGACCAGAGACCTTACAGGTTGAAGATCAGAGAGAGAGACCTGTCCCTGTAATGTCTGGCCCAGAGACCTTACATGTTGAAGATCAGAGAGAGAGAGAGAGACCTGCCCCTGTAATGTCTGGACCAGAGACCTTACAGGTTGAAGATAAGAGAGAGAGAGAGACCTGTCCCTGTAATGTCTGGACCAGAGACCTTACAGGTTGAAGATCAGAGAGAGAGAGAGAGACCTGTCCCTGTAATGTCTGGACCAGAGACCTTACAGGTTGAAGATCAGAGAGAGAGAGAGAGACCTGTCCCTGTAATGTCTGGCCCAGAGACCTTACAGGTTGAAGATCAGAGACAGAGCCCTGCCCCTGTAATGTCTGGACCAGGGACCTTACAGGTTGAAGATCAGAGAGAGAGACCTGGCCCTATAATGTCTGGACCAGAGACCTTACGGGTTGAAGATCAGAGAGAGAGAGACCTGCCGCTGTAATGTCTGGACCAGAGACCTTACAGGTTGAAGATCAGAGAGAGAGAGACCTGCCCCTGTAATGCCTGGACCAGAGACCTTACATGTTGAAGATCAGAGAGAGAGACCTGCCCCTATAATGTCTGGACCAGAGACCTTACAGGTTGAAGATCAGAGAGAGAGAGAGAGAGCCCTGTCCCTGTAATGTCTGGACCAGAGACCTTACAGGTTGAAGATCAGAGAGAGAGAGAGAGACCTGTCCCTGTAATGCCTGGACCAGAGACCTTACAGGTTGAAGATCAGAGAGAGACACCTGTCCCTGTAATGTCTGGCCCAGAGACCTTACATGTTGAAGATCAGAGAGAGAGAGAGAGACCTGCCCCTGTAATGCCTGGACCAGAGACCTTACAGGTTGAAGATCAGAGAGAGAGAGAGAGACCTGTCCCTGTAATGTCTGGACCAGAGACCTTACAGGTTGAAGGTCAGAGAGAGAGAGAGAGACCTGTCCCTGTAATGTCTGGACCAGAGACCTTACAGGTTGAAGATCAGAGAGAGAGAGAGAGACCTGTCCCTGTAATGTCTGGCCCAGAGACCTTACAGGTTGAAGATCAGAGACAGAGCCCTGCCCCTGTAATGTCTGGACCAGAGACCTTACAGGTTGAAGATCAGAGAGAGAGACCTGGCCCTATAATGTCTGGACCAGAGACCTTACATGTTGAAGATCAGAGAGAGAGACCTGCCCCTATAATGTCTGGACCAGAGACCTTACAGGTTGAAGATCAGAGAGAGAGAGAGACCTGCCCCTGTAATGTCTGGACCAGAGACCTTACAGGTTGAAGATCAGAGAGAGAGAGACCTGCCCCTGTAATGCCTGGACCAGAGACCTTACATGTTGAAGATCAGAGAGAGAGACCTGCCCCTATAATGTCTGGACCAGAGACCTTACAGGTTGAAGATCAGAGAGAGAGACCTGCCCCTATAATGTCTGGACCAGAGACCTTACAGGTTGAAGATCAGAGAGAGAGAGAGACCTGCCCCTGTAATGTCTGGACCAGAGACCTTACAGGTTGAAGATCAGAGAGAGAGACCTGCCCGCCCCAGAGACCTTACAGGTTGAAGATAATGTTCTGCATATGTTGACACATGTTCCAGTTCGTAACAGGAAAAATGTTAGATACATTATGAACAACATTAAAGACTCAAAGGGGGCTGCTACTTGGAATGACAAGGGAGAGTTAATCTTTCAGGGGGATGTTGTCAGGGGTTCTCACATGATGGACTTTCTTAAATGTAACTTTAATTGGTTTACAATCTAGCTAGAAAAGCCAGTTTGTTTCCAGCTGTTTTTTCAAGTCATAAGCATGTATCTGTGTGCTGAAATATTTAATTAAATCCCCTCATTAAAATCTATGTATTTAAGTTGCGGCAGTTTTTTATCGCCCTTTCTTACCCAAAGATCGTTTTCCGGACGAAAAATAAGAAATATGTGAAAGAATTTAGATGCAAAACCACAGACATTTGTTTTGTTTGGGGGGGTGCGGTTCCTAGTTATTTTGGCTAGGCTCCGTTTTGCACGTACAAGAGTGAAACACCACAACAGGAATAAGGATTGTGGAAAGTGTAACATTTGACTGTGAAAATGTACCTGCCTTGCTTCAGCCAGACCACTGATTCTCTTTCAGTCCATAACAGCAGATTCAGCTTTAGTTGCATCCAGTAACCTCCATAATGTGCTCATGTTATGCTTATACTTCCTGTTTTAACTTGAAAGTTGTCTTAAAGGAAATGGTAATAGATGTTTGTTGGACCTCTATTAGTCAATGATAACAGTCATTGGTGTCCACAGCCCCTCTATTAGTCAATGATACCAGTCATTGGTGTCCCATATCACCTCTATTAGTCAATGACAACAGCCCCTCTATTAGTCAATGATAACAGTCATTGGTGTCCACAGCCCCTCTATTAGTCAATGATAACAGTCATTGGTGTCCACAGCCCCTCTATTAGTCAATGATAACAGTCATTGGTGTCCCACATCACCTCTATTAGTCAATGATAACAGTCATTGGTGTCCCACATCACCTCTATTAGTCAATGATAACAGTCATTGGTGTCCCACAGCCCCTCTATTAGTCAATGATAACAGCCCCTCTATTAGTCAATGATAACAGTCCCTCTATTAGTCAATGATAACAGTCATTGGTGTCCCACAGCCCCTCTATTAGTCAATGATAACAGTCATTGGTGTCCCATATCACCTCTATTAGTCAATGATAACAGTCATTGGTGTCCCACAGCCCCTCTATTAGTCAATGATAACAGTCATTGGTGTCCCACAGTCCCTCTATTAGTCAATGATAACAGCCCCTCTATTAGTCAATGATAACAGTCATTGGTGTCCACAGCCCCTCTATTAGTCAATGATAACAGTCATTGGTGTCCCACATCACCTCTATTAGTCAATGATAACAGTCATTGGTGTCCACATCCCCTCTATTAGTCAATGATAACAGTCATTGGTGTCCCACAGCCCCTCTATTAGTCAATGATAACAGTCATTGGTGTCCCATATCACCTCTATTAGTCAATGATAACAGTCATTGGTGTCCCACAGCCCCTCTATTAGTCAATGATAACAGTCATTGGTGTCCCACAGTCCCTCTATTAGTCAATGATAACAGCCCCTCTATTAGTCAATGATAACAGTCATTGGTGTCCCACAGTCCCTCTATTAGTCAATGATAACAGCCCCTCTATTAGTCAATGATAACAGTCATTGGTGTCCCACAGCCCCTCTATTAGTCAATGATAACAGTCATTGGTGTCCCACAGTCCCTCTATTAGTCAATGATAACAGTCATTGGTGTCCCATATCACCTCTATTAGTCAATGATAACAGCCCCTCTATTAGTCAATGATAACAGTCATTGGTGTCCCACATCACCTCTATTAGTCAATGATAACAGTCATTGGTGTCCCATATCACCTCTATTAGTCAATGGTAACAGTCATTGGTGTCCCACAGCCCCTCTATTAGTCAATGATAACAGTCATTGGTGTCCCACATCACCTCTATTAGACAATGATAACAGTCATTGGTGTCCCACAGTGCCTCTATTAGTCAATGATGGTCCCGTGTGGCTCAGTTGGTAGAGCATGGCGCTTGCAACGCCAGGGTTGTGGTTTCATTCCCCACGGGGGGACCAGGATGAATATGTATGAACTTTCCAATGTGTAAGTCGCTCTGGATAAGAGCGTCTGCTAAATGACTTAAATGTAAATGTAATGATAACAGTCATTGGTGTCCCACAGCCCCTCTATTAGTCAATGATAACAGCCCCTCTATTAGTCAACTATAACAGTCATTGGTGTCCCACAGCCCCTCTATTAGTCAATGATAACAGTCATTGGTGTCCCACAGCCCCTCTATTAGTCAATGATAACAGTCATTGGTGTCCCACAGCCCCTCTATTAGTCAACTATAACAGTCATTGGTGTCCCACAGCCCCTCTATTAGTCAATGATAACAGCCCCTCTATTAGTCAATGATAACAGTCATTGGTGTACCACATCACCTCTATTAGTCAATGATAAGTCATTGGTGTCCCACAGCCCCTCTATTAGTCAATGATAACAGTCATTGGTGTCCCACAGACCCTCTATTAGTCAATGATAACAGTCATTGGTGTCCCACAGACCCTCTATTAGTCAATGATAACAGTCATTGGTGTCCCACAGCCCATCCCCTATGTTGTGAGCCAATCTTGTCATTCTATTAAGTCTTAACTATTGTTTTTGTATCTTGTCTTCCTTTTCAAAGGCTTTGCAGAGGATAAGAAGATGCATGGAAACTCTAAAGAAACATAATTTAACTTGTGAGGCCAGATTTGAAAAGGAAATGATAAATCCCCAAGTTCAGGTTGGTCAGTTGTTTAGAATGAGGATACTGGGGATGGTTGAATCGTTATCATATCCTACTGCCTAATTTACACATGACTAATATAATTTTATTGTATCCTTAGATGTCAGACACCGAGGCCGCAGTACCTCTGAGGCTGCCAGTACCTCTGAGACTCCAGTACCTCTGAGGCTGCCAGTACCTCTGAGGCTGCCAGTACCTCTGAGGCTGCCAGTACCTCTGAGGCTGCCAGTACCTCTGAGGCTGCCAGTACCACTGAGTCTCCAGTACCTCTGGGTCGATAGTCCATGTGTTGGATGATGCACCTCCGTTGATCAGAACAGACAGTATATACATAAGTTAGTGTCATTCAAAACCAGCACATACTGTAAGTTCTTGTAAATCAGTTTTGTAAATCAAAGATGGGGAAAGTCTGCACTTTCATCCCATATTCATTGTATTATAACAAAATGTAAAGTAGAGAAGCACAGAGTCATAACTAATCAAAATGTGTCGGTGTCCAAATACTTTCTGTGTCGTCTGTCTAGTTCTCCAGATCCTTGTTATCTTCAACACAGTTGACCAAAGCTCTGCTTGGATACGAGACTGATGACTCTGTGTCGTCTGTCTAGTTCTCCAGATCCTTGTTATCTTCAACACAGTTGACCAGAGCTCTGCTTGGATACGAGACTGATGACTCAATAACCAGCGTTGACAACAGTGGAGATGATTATGTCTCAGGGCATCAGGATCATCAGAGGAAGACAATTCCTATGAAGAACATCTGACAGGTATGTCTACACCTCACATACACATGGACCTATTCTGAACTACAATGTCCTGTTGGAAAATGACATGTTTTACACTGATGTTTTCCAGGAGAGAAGATTGGGCCAAACAGCCAATGACCAAGGGAAAGCTGGGACAACAGCCAATGACCAAGGGAAAGCTGGGCCAAACAGCCAATGACCAAGGGAAAGCTGGTCCAAACAGCCAATGACCAAGGGAAAGCTGGGACAACAGCCAATGATCAAGGGAAAGCTGGGCCAAACAGCCAATGACCAAGGGAAAGCTGGGACAACAGCCAATGATCAAGGGAAAGCTGGGCCAAACAGCCAATGACCAAGGGAAAGCTGGGACAACAGCCAATGACCAAGGGAAAGCTGGGACAACAGCCAATGACCAAGGGAAAGCTGGGACAACAGCCAATGACCAAGGGAAAGCTGGGACAACAGCCAATGACCAAGGGAAAGCTGGGACAACAGCCAATGACCAAGGGAAAGCTGGGACAACAGCCAATGACCAAGGGAAAGCTGGGACAAACAGCCAATGACCAAGGGAAAGCTGGTACAAACAGCCAATGACCAAGGGAAAGCTGGGCCAACAGCCAATGACCAAGGGAAAGCTGGGCCAACAGCCAATGACCAAGGGAAAGCTGGGACAACAGCCAATGACCAAGGGAAAGCTGGGCCAACAGCCAATGACCAAGGGAAAGCTGGGACAACAGCCAATGACCAAGGGAAAGCTGGGACAACAGCCAATGACCATGTGAAAGATGGTCCAAAGAGCCAATGACCAAGGGAAAGCTGGGCCAACAGCCAATGACCAAGGGAAAGCTGGGACAAACAGCCAATGACCAAGGGAAAGCTGGGACAAACAGCCAATGACCAAGGGAAAGCTGGGACAACAGCCAATGACCAAGGGAAAGCTGGGACAACAGCCAATGACCAAGGGAAAGCTGGGACAACAGCCAATGACCAAGGGAAAGCTGGGACAACAGCCAATGACCAAGGGAAAGCTGGGACAACAGCCAATGACCAAGGGAAAGCTGGGCCAACAGCCAATGACCAAGGGAAAGCTGGGACAACAGCCAATGACCAAGGGAAAGCTGGGACAAACAGCCAATGACCAAGGGAAAGCTGGGACAAACAGCCAATGACCAAGGGAAAGCTGGGACAACAGCCAATGACCAAGGGAAAGCTGGGCCAAACAGCCAATGACCAAGGGAAAGCTGGGACAACAGCCAATGACCAAGGGAAAGCTGGTCCAAACAGCCAATGACCAAGGGAAAGCTGGGACAACAGCCAATGACCAAGGGAAAGCTGGGACAAACAGCCAATGACCAAGGGAAAGCTGGGACAACAGCCAATGACCAAGGGAAAGCTGGGACAACAGCCAATGACCAAGGGAAAGCTGGTCCAAACAGCCAATGACCAAGGGAAAGCTGGGACAACAGCCAATGACCAAGGGAAAGCTGGGACAACAGCCAATGACCAAGGGAAAGCTGGTCCAAACAGCCAATGACCAAGGGAAAGCTGGGACAACAGCCAATGACCAAGGGAAAGCTGGGACAACAGCCAATGACCAAGGGAAAGCTGGTCCAAACAGCCAATGACCAAGGGAAAGCTGGGACAACAGCCAATGACCAAGGGAAAGCTGGGACAACAGCCAATGACCAAGGGAAAGCTGGTCCAAACAGCCAATGACCAAGGGAAAGCTGGGACAACAGCCAATGACCAAGGGAAAGCTGGGCCAACAGCCAATGACCAAGGGAAAGCTGGGACAACAGCCAATGACCAAGGGAAAGCTGGGACAACAGCCAATGAAAGCTGGGACAACAGCCAATGACCAAGGGAAAGCTGGGACAACAGCCAATGACCAAGGGAAAGCTGGGACAAACAGCCAATGACCAAGGGAAAGCTGGTCCAAACAGCCAATGACCAAGGGAAAGCTGGGACAACAGCCAATGACCAAGGGAGAGCTGGGACAAACAGCCAATGACCAAGGGAAAGCTGGTCCAAACAGCCAATGACCAAGGGAAAGCTGGTCCAAACAGCCAATGACCAAGGGAAAGCTGGGACAACAGCCAATGACCAAGGGAAAGCTGGGACAACAGCCAATGACCAAGGGAAAGCTGGTCCAAACAGCCAATGACCAAGGGAAAGCTGGTACAAACAGCCAATGACCAAGGGAAAGCTGGGACAACAGCCAATGACCAAGGGAAAGCTGGGCCAATGACCAAGGGAAAGCTGGGCCAACAGCCAATGACCAAGGGAAAGCTGGGACAACAGCCAATGACCAAGGGAAAGCTGGGCCAACAGCCAATGACCAAGGGAAAGCTGGGACAAACAGCCAATGACCAAGGGAAAGCTGGGACAACAGCCAATGACCAAGGGAAAGCTGGTCCAAACAGCCAATGACCAAGGGAAAGCTGGGACAACAGCCAATGACCAAGGGAAAGCTGGTCCAAACAGCCAATGACTAAGGGAAAGCTGGGACAAACAGCCAATGACCAAAGGAAAGCTGGTCCAAACAGCCAATGACCAAGGGAAAGCTGGGACAACAGCCAATGACCAAGGGAAAGCTGGTACAAACAGCCAATGACCAAGGGAAAGCTGGGACAACAGCCAATGACCAAGGGAAAGCTGGGACAACAGCCAATGACCAAGGGAAAGCTGGGACAACAGCCAATGACCAAGGGAAAGCTGGTCCAAACAGCCAATGACCAAGGGAAAGCTGGTCCAAACAGCCAATGACCAAGGGAAAGCTGGGACAAACAGCCAATGACCAAGGGAAAGCTGGGACAAACAGCCAATGACCAAGGGAAAGCTGGGACAACAGCCAATGACCAAGGGAAAGCTGGTCCAAACAGCCAATGACCAAGGGAAAGCTGGGACAACAGCCAATGACCAAGGGAAAGCTGGGACAAACAGCCAATGACCAAGGGAAAGCTGGGACAAACAGCCAATGACCAAGGGAAAGCTGGGACAACAGCCAATGACCAAGGGAAAGCTGGGACAACAGCCAATGACCAAGGGAAAGCTGGGACAACAGCCAATGACCAAGGGAAAGCTGGGACAACAGCCAATGACCAAGGGAAAGCTGGGACAACAGCCAATGACCAAGGGAAAGCTGGGACAACAGCCAATGACCAAGGGAAAGCTGGGACAACAGCCAATGACCAAGGGAAAGCTGGGACAACAGCCAATGACCAAGGGAAAGCTGGGACAATCAGCCAATGACCAAGGGAAAGCTGGGACAACAGCCAATGACCAAGGGAAAGCTGGTCCAAACAGCCAATGACCAAGGGGAAGCTGGTCCAAACAGCCAATGACCAAGGGAAAGCTGGGACAAACAGCCAATGACCAAGGGAAAGCTGGGACAACAGCCAATGACCAAGGGAAAGCTGGTCCAAACAGCCAATGACCAAGGGAAAGCTGGGACAACAGCCAATGACCAAGGGAAAGCTGGGACAAACAGCCAATGACCAAGGGAAAGCTGGGACAACAGCCAATGACCAAGGGAAAGCTGGTCCAAACAGCCAATGACCAAGGGAAAGCTGGTCCAAACAGCCAATGACCAAGGGAAAGCTGGGACAAACAGCCAATGACCAAGGGAAAGTTGGGACAACAGCCAATGACCAAGGGAAAGCTGGGACAACAGCCAATGACCAAGGGAAAGCTGGGACAACAGCCAATGACCAAGGGAAAGCTGGTCCAAACAGCCAATGACCAAGGGAAAGCTGGGACAACAGCCAATGACCAAGGGAAAGCTGGGCCAACAGCCAATGACCAAGGGAAAGCTGGGACAACAGCCAATGACCAAGGGAAAGCTGGGACAACAGCCAATGACCATGTGAAAGATGGTCCAAACAGCCAATGACCAAGGGAAAGCTGGGCCAACAGCCAATGACCAAGGGAAAGCTGGGACAAACAGCCAATGACCAAGGGAAAGCTGGGACAAACAGCCAATGACCAAGGGAAAGCTGGGACAACAGCCAATGACCAAGGGAAAGCTGGGACAACAGCCAATGACCAAGGGAAAGCTGGGACAACAGCCAATGACCAAGGGAAAGCTGGGCCAACAGCCAATGACCAAGGGAAAGCTGGGACAACAGCCAATGACCAAGGGAAAGCTGGGACAACAGCCAATGACCATGTGAAAGATGGTCCAAACAGCCAATGACCAAGGGAAAGCTGGGACCAACAGCCAATGACCAAGGGAAAGCTGGGACAAACAGCCAATGACCAAGGGAAAGCTGGGACAAACAGCCAATGACCAAGGGAAAGCTGGGACAACAGCCAATGACCAAGGGAAAGCTGGGACAACAGCCAATGACCAAGGGAAAGCTGGGACAACAGCCAATGACCAAGGGAAAGCTGGGACAACAGCCAATGACCAAGGGAAAGCTGGGACAACAGCCAATGACCAAGGGAAAGCTGGGACAACAGCCAATGACCAAGGGAAAGCTGGGACAAACAGCCAATGACCAAGGGAAAGCTGGGACAAACAGCCAATGACCAAGGGAAAGCTGGTACAAACAGCCAATGACCAAGGGAAAGCTGGTCCAAACAGCCAATGACCAAGGGAAAGCTGGTCCAAACAGCCAATGACCAAGGGAAAGCTGGGACAACAGCCAATGACCAAGGGAAAGCTGGTACAAACAGCCAATGACCAAGGGAAAGCTGGGATAACAGCCAATGACCAAGGGAAAGCTGGGACAACAGCCAATGACCAAGGGAAAGCTGGGACAACAGCCAATGACCAAGGGAAAGCTGGGACAACAGCCAATGACCAAGGGAAAGCTGGGACAACAGCCAATGACCATGTGAAAGATGGTCCAAACAGCCAATGACCAAGGGAAAGCTGGGCCAACAGCCAATGACCAAGGGAAAGCTGGGACAAACAGCCAATGACCAAGGGAAAGCTGGGACAAACAGCCAATGACCAAGGGAAAGCTGGGACAACAGCCAATGACCAAGGGAAAGCTGGGACAACAGCCAATGACCAAGGGAAAGCTGGGACAACAGCCAATGACCAAGGGAAAGCTGGGACAACAGCCAATGACCAAGGGAAAGCTGGGACAAACAGCCAATGACCAAGGGAAAGCTGGGACAAACAGCCAATGACCAAGGGAAAGCTGGGACAACAGCCAATGACCAAGGGAAAGCTGGTCCAAACAGCCAATGACCAAGGGAAAGCTGGGACAACAGCCAATGACCAAGGGAAAGCTGGTCCAAACAGCCAATGACCAAGGGAAAGCTGGGACAACAGCCAATGACCAAGGGAAAGCTGGGACAACAGCCAATGACCAAGGGAAAGCTGGGACAACAGCCAATGACCAAGGGAAAGCTGGGCCAACAGCCAATGACCAAGGGAAAGCTGGGACAACAGCCAATGACCAAGGGAAAGATGGTCCAAACAGCCAATGACCAAGGGAAAGCTGGGACAACAGCCAATGACCATGTGAAAGATGGTCCAAACAGCAAATGACCAAGGGAAAGCTGGGACAAACAGCCAATGACCAAGGGAAAGCTGGGACAACAGCCAATGACCAAGGGAAAGCTGGGACAACAGCCAATGACCAAGGGAAAGCTGCGACAACAGCCAATGACCAAGGGAAAGCTGGGACAACAGCCAATGACCAAGGGAAAGCTGGGACAACAGCCAATGACCAAGGGAAAGCTGGGACAACAGCCAATGACCAAGGGAAAGCTGGGACAATCAGCCAATGACCAAGGGAAAGCTGCGACAACAGCCAATGACCAAGGGAAAGCTGGGACAACAGCCAATGACCATGGGAAAGCTGGTCCAAACAGCCAATGACCAAGGGAAAGCTGGTCCAAACAGCCAATGACCAAGGGAAAGCTGGGCCAAACAGCCAATGACCAAGGGAAAGCTGGTCCAAACAGCCAATGACCAAGGGAAAGCTGGTCCAAACAGCCAATGACCAAGGGAAAGCTGGTCCAAACAGCCAATGACCAAGGGAAAGCTGGGACAAACAGCCAATGACCAAGGGAAAGCTGGTACAAACAGCCAATGACCAAGGGAAAGCTGGGACAACAGCCAATGACCAAGGGAAAGCTGGTTCAAACAGCCAATGACCAAGGGAAAGCTGGGACAACAGCCAATGACCATGTGAAAGATGGTCCAAACAGCCAATGACCAAGGGAAAGCTGGGCCAACAGCCAATGACCAAGGGAAAGCTGGGACAAACAGCCAATGACCAAGGGAAAGCTGGGACAAACAGCCAATGACCAAGGGAAAGCTGGGACAACAGCCAATGACCAAGGGAAAGCTGGGACAACAGCCAATGACCAAGGGAAAGCTGGGACAACAGCCAATGACCAAGGGAAAGCTGGGACAACAGCCAATGACCAAGGGAAAGCTGGGACAACAGCCAATGACCAAGGGAAAGCTGGGACAATCAGCCAATGACCAAGGGAAAGCTGCGACAACAGCCAATGACCAAGGGAAAGCTGGGACAAACAGCCAATGACCAAGGGAAAGCTGGTACAAACAGCCAATGACCAAGGGAAAGCTGGTCCAAACAGCCAATGACCAAGGGAAAGCTGGTCCAAACAGCCAATGACCAAGGGAAAGCTGGGACAACAGCCAATGACCAAGGGAAAGCTGGTACAAACAGCCAATGACCAAGGGAAAGCTGGGATAACAGCCAATGACCAAGGGAAAGCTGGGACAACAGCCAATGACCAAGGGAAAGCTGGGACAACAGCCAATGACCAAGGGAAAGCTGGGACAACAGCCAATGACCAAGGGAAAGCTGGGACAACAGCCAATGACCATGTGAAAGATGGTCCAAACAGCCAATGACCAAGGGAAAGCTGGGCCAACAGCCAATGACCAAGGGAAAGCTGGGACAAACAGCCAATGACCAAGGGAAAGCTGGGACAAACAGCCAATGACCAAGGGAAAGCTGGGACAACAGCCAATGACCAAGGGAAAGCTGGGACAACAGCCAATGACCAAGGGAAAGCTGGGACAACAGCCAATGACCAAGGGAAAGCTGGGACAACAGCCAATGACCAAGGGAAAGCTGGGACAAACAGCCAATGACCAAGGGAAAGCTGGGACAAACAGCCAATGACCAAGGGAAAGCTGGGACAACAGCCAATGACCAAGGGAAAGCTGGTCCAAACAGCCAATGACCAAGGGAAAGCTGGGACAACAGCCAATGACCAAGGGAAAGCTGGTCCAAACAGCCAATGACCAAGGGAAAGCTGGGACAACAGCCAATGACCAAGGGAAAGCTGGGACAACAGCCAATGACCAAGGGAAAGCTGGGCCAACAGCCAATGACCAAGGGAAAGCTGGGCCAACAGCCAATGACCAAGGGAAAGCTGGGACAACAGCCAATGACCAAGGGAAAGATGGTCCAAACAGCCAATGACCAAGGGAAAGCTGGGACAACAGCCAATGACCATGTGAAAGATGGTCCAAACAGCAAATGACCAAGGGAAAGCTGGGACAAACAGCCAATGACCAAGGGAAAGCTGGGACAACAGCCAATGACCAAGGGAAAGCTGGGACAACAGCCAATGACCAAGGGAAAGCTGCGACAACAGCCAATGACCAAGGGAAAGCTGGGACAACAGCCAATGACCAAGGGAAAGCTGGGACAACAGCCAATGACCAAGGGAAAGCTGGGACAACAGCCAATGACCAAGGGAAAGCTGGGACAATCAGCCAATGACCAAGGGAAAGCTGCGACAACAGCCAATGACCAAGGGAAAGCTGGGACAACAGCCAATGACCATGGGAAAGCTGGTCCAAACAGCCAATGACCAAGGGAAAGCTGGTCCAAACAGCCAATGACCAAGGGAAAGCTGGTACAAACAGCCAATGACCAAGGGAAAGCTGGTACAAACAGCCAATGACCAAGGGAAAGCTGGTCCAAACAGCCAATGACCAAGGGAAAGCTGGTCCAAACAGCCAATGACCAAGGGAAAGCTGGGACAAACAGCCAATGACCAAGGGAAAGCTGGTACAAACAGCCAATGACCAAGGGAAAGCTGGGACAACAGCCAATGACCAAGGGAAAGCTGGTTCAAACAGCCAATGACCAAGGGAAAGCTGGGATAACAGCCAATGACCAAGGGAAAGCTGGGACAAAAGCCAATGACCAAGGGAAAGCTGGGACAACAGCCAATGACCAAGGGAAAGCTGGTCCAAACAGCCAATGACCAAGGGAAAGCTGGGACAAACAGCCAATGACCAAGGGAAAGCTGGGACAAACAGCCAATGACCAAGGGAAAGCTGGGACAACAGCCAATGACCAAGGGAAAGCTGGGACAAACAGCCAATGACCAAAGGGAAAGCTGAGACAACAGCCAATGACCAAGGGAAAGCTGGGACAACAGCCAATGACCAAGGGAAAGCTGGGACAACAGCCAATGACCAAGGGAAAGCTGGGACAAACAGCCAATGACTAAGGGAAAGCTGGGACAAACAGCCAATGACCAAGGGAAAGCTGGGCCAACAGCCAATGACCAAGGGAAAGCTGGGACAACAGCCAATGACCAAGGGAAAGCTGGGCCAACAGCCAATGACCAAGGGAAAGCTGGGCCAACAGCCAATGACCAAGGGAAAGCTGGTCCAAACAGCCAATGACCAAGGGAAAGCTGGGACAAACAGCCAATGACCAAGGGAAAGCTGGGACAACAGCCAATGACCAAGGGAAAGCTGGGACAACAGCCAATGACCAAGGGAAAGCTGGTCCAAACAGCCAATGACCAAGGGAAAGCTGGGACAACAGCCAATGATCAAGGGAAAGCTGGGACAACAGCCAATGACCAAGGGAAAGCTGGGACAACAGCCAATGACCAAGGGAAAGCTGGTCCAAACAGCCAATGACCAAGGGAAAGCTGGGACAACAGCCAATGACCAAGGGAAAGCTGGGACAACAGCCAATGACCAAGGGAAAGCTGGGACAACAGCCAATGACCAAGGGAAAGCTGGGACAACAGCCAATGACCAAGGGAAAGCTGGGAAAACAGCCAATGACCAAGGGAAAGCTGGTCCAAACAGCCAATGACCAAGGGAAAGCTGGGACAACAGCCAATGACCAAGGGAAAGCTGGGACAACAGCCAATGACCAAGGGAAAGCTGGGACAACAGCCAATGACCAAGGGAAAGCTGGGACAACAGCCAATGACCAAGGGAAAGCTGGGACAACAGCCAATGACCAAGGGAAAGCTGGGACAAACAGCCAATGACCAAGGGAAAGCTGGGACAAACAGCCAATGACCAAGGGAAAGCTGGGACAACAGCCAATGACCAAGGGAAAGCTGGGACAACAGCCAATGACCAAGGGAAAGCTGGGACAACAGCCAATGACCAAGGGAAAGCTGGGACAACAGCCAATGACCAAGGGAAAGCTGGTCCAAACAGCCAATGACCAAGGGAAAGCTGGGACAAACAGCCAATGACCAAGGGAAAGCTGGGACAACAGCCAATGACCAAGGGAAAGCTTGGACAAACAGCCAATGACCAAGGGAAAGCTGGGACAACAGCCAATGACCAAGGGAAAGCTGGGACAACAGCCAATGACCAAGGGAAAGCTGGTCCAAACAGCCAATGACCAAGGGAAAGCTGGTACAAACAGCCAATGACCAAGGGAAAGCTGGGACAACAGCCAATGACCAAGGGAAAGCTGGGACAAACAGCCAATGACCAAGGGAAAGCTGGTACAAACAGCCAATGACCAAGGGAAAGCTGGGACAAACAGCCAATGACCAAGGGAAAGCTGGGACAAACAGCCAATGACCAAGGGAAAGCTGGGACAACAGCCAATGACCAAGGGAAAGCTGGGACAAACAGCCAATGACCAAGGGAAAGCTGGGACAACAGCCAATGACCAAGGGAAAGCTGGGACAACAGCCAATGACCAAGGGAAAGCTGGGACAACAGCCAATGACCAAGGGAAAGCTGGGACAACAGCCAATGACCAAGGGAAAGCTGGGCCAACAGCCAATGACCAAGGGAAAGCTGGGACAACAGCCAATGACCAAGGGAAAGCTGGGACAACAGCCAATGACCAAGGGAAAGCTGGGACAAACAGCCAATGACCAAGGGAAAGCTGGGACAAACAGCCAATGACCAAGGGAAAGCTGGGACAACAGCCAATGACCAAGGGAAAGCTGGGACAACAGCCAATGACCAAGGGAAAGCTGGGACAACAGCCAATGACCAAGGGAAAGCTGGGACAACAGCCAATGACCAAGGGAAAGCTGGTCCAAACAGCCAATGACCAAGGGAAAGCTGGGACAAACAGCCAATGACCAAGGGAAAGCTGGGACAACAGCCAATGACCAAGGGAAAGCTTGGACAAACAGCCAATGACCAAGGGAAAGCTGGGACAACAGCCAATGACCAAGGGAAAGCTGGGACAACAGCCAATGACCAAGGGAAAGCTGGTCCAAACAGCCAATGACCAAGGGAAAGCTGGTACAAACAGCCAATGACCAAGGGAAAGCTGGGACAACAGCCAATGACCAAGGGAAAGCTGGGACAAACAGCCAATGACCAAGGGAAAGCTGGTACAAACAGCCAATGACCAAGGGAAAGCTGGGACAAACAGCCAATGACCAAGGGAAAGCTGGGACAACAGCCAATGACCAAGGGAAAGCTGGGACAAACAGCCAATGACCAAGGTTCTGTACCCATTTGTGGGTTTTGTAATAAACTGCGCTGTTGGAAACACAGTTATTTCTCTCCTGCGTCTGACTTCTCTGCCGCCAGTTAAACACTCCTTACAGACTGTGTGTGTGTCCTTTATCTTCCTCAGTGGGGAAAGAGAGAAATAAAGGACACTACTTTAGACCAGAGCTCTATGTGGGTCCTAGTTGAAAGATGTTCACTATAAAGGGCATTACATTTTGTACAATGTTTTGTATTTAATTTCATATTTGTTTCATGTTTCAACCAGTCGCAGGTTAACGTCAACCTGACAGAGGAAACGTAACATCAATAACCAAACTGTTTTCACAATTAACATGCTTTTCTTGTTTCAAGTATGTTTTATTATGAAAAGTACAATATATCCTTGTATACTTGTACAACTATGGAGCGTATGTCCGTATATAATTGTACAATTTGTTTTTAAACATAAAAGACAACAAATGATCACATTGGTATTTTAACGGTGGTTTTTTAAGACGTCCTGGGTCACAAAATATAGGAAGACACGCATGTGTGTGTTTGTCCAGTGTGTGTTTGTCCACTGTGTATGTGTGTGTGTGTGTGTTTGTCGTATGTGTGTGTGTGTGTGTGTGTGTGTCCAGTGTGTGTGTGTGTGTGTGTGTGTCCAGTGTGTGTGTGTGTGTGTGTGTGTTTGTCCAGTGTGTGTTTGTCCACTGTGTGTGTGTGTGTGTGTGTGTGTGTGTGTGTGTGTGTGTTTGTCCAGTGTGTGTTTGTCCACTGTGTATGTGTGTGTGTGTGTGTTTGTCGTATGTGTGTGTGTGTGTTTGTGTGTCCAGTGTGTGTGTGTGTGTGTGTGTGTTTGTCCAGTGTGTGTGTGTGTGTGTGTGTGTTTGTCCAGTGTGTGTTTGTCCACTGTGTGTGTGTGTGTGTGTGTGTGTGTGTGTGTGTGTGTGTGTGTGTGTGTGTGTGTGTGTGTGTGTGTGTGTATGTGTGTGTGTGTGTGTGTGTGTGTTTGTCCAGTGTGTGTTTGTCCACTGTGTATGTGTGTGTGTGTGTGTTTGTCGTATGTGTGTGTGTGTGTGTATGTGTGTGTGTGTGTGTGTGTGTGTCCAGTGTGTGTGTGTGTGTGTGTGTGTTTGTCCAGTGTGTGTGTGTGTGTGTGTGTGTCCAGTGTGTGTGTGTCCAGTGTGTGTGTGCCAGTGTGTGTGTGTGTGTATGTTCGTGTCCAGTGTGATTGTGTGTATGTGTGTGTTCGTGTCCAGTGTGTGTGTATGTCAAGTGTGTGTGTGTGTTTGTTTGTCCAGTGTGTGTGTGTGTAAGTTTGTCCAGTGTGTGTGTGTGTACAGTGTGTGTTTGTCCACTGTGTGTGTGTGTGTGTACAGTGTGTGTGTTTGTCGTGTGTGTGTGTGTGTGTGTGTTTGTCCAGTGTGTGTGTGTGTGTGTCCAGTGTCCTGTGTGTCCAGCGTGTGTGTGTCCACTGTGTGTGTGTGTGTGTGTATGTGTGTTTGTTTGTTTGTCCAGTGTGTTTGTCGTGTGTGTGTGTGTCAGTGTGTCTAGTGTGTGTGTGTGTGTGTTTGTCCAGTGTGTGTGTGTGTGTGTGTCTGTCCAGTGTGTGTGTGTGTGTGTGTGTCTGTCCAGTGTGTGTGTGTGTGTGTGTGTGTGTGTGTCCAGTGTGTTTGTCCAGTGTGTGTGTGTTTGTGTGTTTGTCCAGTGTGTGTGTGTTTGTGTGTTTGTCCAGTGTGTGTGTGTGTTTGTGTGTCTGTCCAGTGTGTGTGTGTGTGTGTGTGTGTCCAGTGTGTTTGTCCAGTGTGTGTGTGTTTGTGTGTTTGTCCAGTGTGTGTGTGTTTGTGTATTTGTCCAGTGTGTGTGTGTTTGTGTATTTGTCCAGTGTGTGTGTCAAGTGTGTGTGTGTGTGTGTGTGTGTCCAGTGTGTGTGTGTGTGTGTCCCGGATGTGTATCTGTCCAGTGTGTGTGTCCAGTGTATGTGTGTGTGTCCAGTGTGTGTGTGTGTGTGTGTGTGTGTGTCTGTCCAGTGTGTGTGTGTGTTCAGTGTGTGTGTGTGTTCAGTGTGTGTCCAGTGTGTGTGTGTGTGTGTGTGTGTGTGTATGTCCAGTGTGTGTGTCCAGTGTGTGTGTGTGTGTCCAGTGTGTGTGTGTGTGTCCAGTGTGAGTGTGTTCAGTGTGTGTGCGTCCAGTGTGTGTGTCCAGTGTGTGTGTCCAGTGTGTGTGTGTGTGTGTGTGTGTCCAGCGTGTGTGTGTGTGTCTGTGTCCAGTGTGTCACTGACAGAGGGACACTGAGTCACCATCATCCCAAACACTAAACCCTGGATAGAGGGGCTCAGTGAATGTGGAGGTGAATGTGATCAGGTGGGTCAGTGTGTCAGAGGAGGCTCTATAGAAGGACAGAGTGCCGGCTGGCCAGTCCAGATACACTCCTACTCTGTGGGAGCTGGAGGAGGGGACATCTATGGTAGTGGGTTTCTTATTGTGCCTGGCAGAGTAACTGTTGTCAGAGCAGAACAGATTCCAGGACTTGTCATTCCATCCAAGACAACAGTCATTAACCTCTCCTCTCCTGTTGATTCCTTTATATGTCACTCCTATATCAACCCTTCTCCCCCTCTCCTCTGCCTCCCAGTAACAGCGCCCAGTCAGACCCTCTCTACACAACACCTGTTCACAGGCCTCAAATCTCTCTGGGTGATCAGGATACGGCTGCTCCTCTCTCCTACATGTCACCTTTCTGTTCTCCTCAGACAGAGAGAGGTGTCTGTTTACTGTGTTTAGGTCCAGTGTGAGATCACAGACATCTGATGGATGAAACCAGACACAATATTAGAAATCATCATCATTCACATTAGAATGTTAACTCACTTTTCACTAATTAATTTAATGTAGATGTTTCTAGGTATCAAAAGGAGAAGTTAAGGTAACTTGAGACTTGTTGAATGATCATATGTTATACTGTATGGTAATATAAAACACACTTATTCCCATTAATTACACAAACACACACACACACACACACACACACACACACACACACACACACACACACACACACACACACACACACACACACACACACACACACACACACACACACACATTGTCAAATCAACTCTTTGTAAACTTTGGTGTCCCTGATTTCTGCTTCTGTAGAACTACAGCTGATATTTAATATGACCAAGTCAGTAATGATGGTGGTCTTTGACTTTGACTTAACTTGAATTAAGACTTATTCTTAGTCATATTCTTCACAGCAGTCAACACTCACATTTTCTAAGCCCAGGTTTCATTCTGTTCTCTCCACCATGTTCCACACTGTAGCAGTAAGCAGAAGAACAGACAGTCATTGAGGGATACACCTGAACTCACACACACACACACACACACACACACACACACACACACACACACACAGGACACACACACACACACACACACGATACACACATACGAGACACACACACACACACTGGACACACACACACACAGTCAGATTATAACTTTGTCCAAGTGGTGGTCAGAATGTTTGTCTTAACTAGCCTGATAAGTCAAACATGTCTGATATGAACATTGACATAAACCCTCTACATACTTGAGTTTCTCCAGTCTGCAGTGTGGATCCTCCAGTCCAGCAGAGAGCAGTCTGACTCCTGAGTCTCCTGGGTGATTGTAGCTCAGGTCCAGCTCTCTCAGGTGTGAGGGGTTTGACTCCAGAGCTGAGACCAGAGAAGCACAGCCTTCCTCTGTGACTAGACAGCCTGACAGCCTGCAAAGAGTCAAATCATATTAAAATCACACTGATATTCTTTGGTGGTGAAAATAGTGGCAGTATATTTTTTCTACATTTTCAGATACATCAGTGTCCTGAAACCTGCCATATCTATTCATGAAATAATGTATCATTTTTAGAAATGACAAATTATCAAAGTGTTGCTTGTAGAGAGAAACATGTAAAAAATGTATAGTAAAATGAAAGCACTTTATGTATCTAGTTCTCCCATTTGAAGAAGTCATAAGTATTCTGACCAATTAACTTATAGTGTATTAAAGTAGTCAAAAGTATAGTATTTGGTCCCATATTCTTTGAACGCAGTGACTACATCAAGCTTGTGACTCAAACTTGTTTTGGTTGTGTTTTGGGTTATGTTTTGACCAATATTTGACCAAGTTTACATCAAGCCTGATGATGCCATGATTGAGAAAGATCATGAATGAATCATGAATAATAATGAGGGAGAGAATGACAGAGGCTACAACAAAACATGCTAACCTCTCACCATTACCAATAACAGAGGATACAACAAAACATGCTAACCTCTCACCATTACCAATAACAGAGACTACAACAAAACATGCTAACCTCTCACCATTACCAATAACAGAGGCTACAACAAAACATGCTAACCTCTCACCATTACCAATAACAGAGGCTACAACAAAACATGCTAACCTCTCACCATTACCAATAACAGAGGCTACAACAAAACATGCTAACCTCTCACCATTAACCTCAAATAAAAGGTGACATTCTGTACTGTCACCTAATATGAAACATTTAATCTCAAATCCAACATGTTGGAGCATAGCACCACATTTAAAACTGTAAGCTTCACTGTCCAAACACATATGGTGTGGACTATGTGTGTCTGGTAAACACATGTGGATCTGGTGAACAGTTATCACCTGTTGACCAACTACAGGAATACTGACCTCAGAGTCTCCAGTTTACAGTGGGGATTCCCCAGTCCAGCAGAGAGCAGCTCCACTCCTGAATCCTTCAGGTCATTGTTACTCAGGTCCAGCTCTCTCAGGTGTGAGGGGTTTGAACTGAGAACTGAGACCAGAGAAGCACAGCCTTCCTCTGTGACTCCACAGCCTGACAGCCTGACAAAGAGATCATCATGACATTACAAACACACTGTTCATTTAACACCAGTAGTGTAGAAGGACAATGGCAGATGCATTTGGTTTATTCTCTCAAACAACATATAGATTCATCTTCCGTCTCCTAGAATTGTACGGTCACAATGTTATACTAATGTGAACATCAATGCATTTATTCAATATGTTATTCAATATATTGATCAATGAACCCTTTTGTAAGTGTGATTGATATGTGATAATGAACATAGAATATCCAGTTCATTATCTGTAACAACCCCAGCTTCCTGTGGTGAAACGACTGCTGTGCAAGGTATTGGGCAACAGCTTTTGTCCTGTGTGTGTGTCCCTCCGCCCGTCTGTCCTGAGCCGCCCGACAGTCTGGAGCCGCCCGACAGTCAGGAGCCGCCCGTCAGTCAGGAGCCGCCCGCCAGTCCGGATCTGCCAGAGTCTCCCTCCAGTCCGGAACTGCCAGAGTCTCCCTCCAGTCCAGAGGCGCCACTCACTCTAGACTCAACCATCAGTCCAGTGGCGTCCTCTAGTCCGGGGTCGGTGGTGAGGTTTCCCGCACCAGAGACATTACGTAAGTGGGCCGAGTCAGAAGTGGAGCGGGGTCCACGTCCCTCAACAGAACCGCCACCGCGGAGATATGCCAACCCAGACCCTCCCATATAGGCTTAGGTGTGCGGCCAGGAGTCCGCACCTTTGGGGGGGGGGGGGGGGTACTGTCACGCCCTGACCTTAGTATTCTTTGTTTTCTTTATTATTTTGGTTAGGTCAGGGTGTGACATGGGTGACATGTTTTTCTTGTCTAGGTGTTTTGTAAGTCTATGGTTGCCTAGATTGGTTCTCAATTAGAGGCAGCTGTTTATCGTTGTCTCTGATTGGGAACCATATTTAGGCAGCCATATTCCTTGAGTATTTCGTGGGTGATTGTCTATGTCTATATTTAGTTGCTTGTGTCAGCACTATGATTATATAGCTTCACGTTGGTTTTGTTGTTTTTGTTTCGTTCATTCCGTGTTCTTTCTTTATTAAAAGAAGATGCATTCAAATCACGCTGCGCTTTAGTCTCATCGCTATAACGACCGTGACAGTGTGTGTGTGTGTGTCCAGTGTGTGTGTGTGTGTCCAGTGTGTGTGTGTGTCCAGTGTGTGTGTGTGTGTGTCTATTGTGTGTGTCCAGTCTGTGTTTGAGAGGAAACACACACACACACAGTAACATATAACTTTGTCCAAGTGGTGGTCAGAATGTTTGTCTTAACTAGCCTGATAAGTCAAACATGTCTGATATGAACATTGACATAAACCCTCTACATACTTGAGTTTCTCCAGTCTGCAGTCTGGATCCTCCAGTCCAGCAGAGAGCAGTATGACTCCTGAGTCTCCTGGGTGATTGTAGCTCAGGTCCAGCTCTCTCAGGTGTGAGGGGTTTGACCTCAGAGCTGAGACCAGAGAAGCACAGCCTTCCTCTGTGACTAGACAACCTGACAGCCTGCAAAGAGTCAAATCATATTAAAATCACACTGATATTCTTTGGTGGTGAAAATAGTGGCAGTATAACTTCTTAACATTTTCTGATACATCAGCGTCCTGAAACGGGACATATCTTTTCATAAATGGATGTTTCATTATTGGAAATGACAAATTATCAAAGTGTTGCTTGTAGATAGAAACATGTATAGTACAAATATTTGAGTAGACTGACCAGACCAGTTTAAAAGCAGTATCAGTCAAAAGACAGACAGTGAGGTATCAGATTTAGATTGTATTGAGTATACAATCCACACCATATCTATTTTGACAGTGAAGCTAACATTTTAAATGTTGCTCTATACTCCAACATTTTGGATTTCAGATCAAATGTTTCATATGAGGTGACAGTATATAATGTCACCTTTAATTTGAGGATATTTTAATACATATCTGTTTCACCATTTAGAAATAAAAGCACTTGATGTATCTAGTCCCCCCATACTTTGATAATTTGAAGAGGTCGTAAATATTCGGTTAATTTACTTATAGTGTATTAAAGTAGTCAAAAGTGTAGTATTTGGTTCCAAACTCATTGGTTGCATTTGCAGTTTGTTTTGGTTGTGTTTTGGGTTGTGTTTTGCCCAATAGCAACTGAGCTGTGGATGATGACTGGAGTAATTTTCTGTCCAAGGGAGTAGATAACACGTTTCTAAACAATACTAAATTAATCTTGATTATGCCTTGATTAATACAAATCATAAATAAATAATGAATAATAACACTAAGAGTTGGTTTGAACAGATCTGAATCAGGAAACTAAGAGTTGGTTTGAACAGATCTGAATCAGGAAACTAAGAGTTGGTTAGAACAGATCTGAATCAGGAAACTAAGAGTTGGTTTGAACAGATCTGAATCAGGACACTAAGAGTTGGTTTGATCAGATCTGAATCTGTTTAAAGATAGAACTGCCAAATGGGGTGGAGTTGCAATCTACTGTAGAGACAGCCTGCAGAGTTCTGTCCTACTATCCAGGTCTGTACCCAAACAATTAGAGCTTCTACTTTTAAAAATCCACCTTTCCAAGAAACAAGTCTCTCACCGTCGCCGCTTGCTATAGACCACAATCTGCCCCCAGCTGTGCCCTGGAAACCATATGTGAACTGATTGCCCCCCATCTATCTTCAGAGCTAGTGCTGCTAGGTGACCTAAAGTGGGACATGCTTAACACCCCGGCCATCCTACAATCTAAGCTTGATGCCCTCAATCTCTCACAAATTGTCAATGAACCCACCAGGTACAACCCCAAATCCGTAAACACGGGCACCCTCAACGATATCATCCTAACCAACTTGCCCTCCAAATACACCTCTGCTGTTTTCAACCAAGATCTCAGCGATCACTGCCTCATTGCCTGCATCCGTAACGGGTCTGCGGTCAAACGACCACCCCTCATCACTATCAAACGCTCCCTAAAACACTTCAGCGAGACGGCCTTCCTAATCGACCTGGCCCGGGTATCCTGGAAGGATATTGACCTCATCCCGTCAGTAGAGGACGCCTGGTCATTCTTTAAAAGTGCCTTCCTCACCATCTTAAATAAGCATGTCCCTTTCAAAACATTTCGAACCAGGAACAGATGGTTCTCTACCTTGGTTCTCTCCAGACCTGACTGCCCTTGACCAGCACAAAAACATCCTGTGCCATTCTGCATTAGCATCGAATAGCCCCCGTGATATGCAACTTTTCAGGGAAGTCAGGAACAAATATACACAGGCAGTTAGGAAAGCTAAGGCTAGCTTTTTCAAGCAGAAATTTGCATCCTGTAGCACAAACTCTAAAAAGTTCTGGGACACTGTAAAGTCCATGGAGAATAAGAGCACCTCCTCCCAGCTGCCCACTGCACTGAGGCTAGGAAACTCTGTCACCACGATAAATCCACTATAATTGAAAATTTCAATAATCATTTTTCTACGGCTGGCCATGCTTTCCACCTGGCTACCCCTACCCCGGTCAACAGCCATGCACTCCCCACAGCAACTCGCCCCAGCCTCCCCTATTTTTCCTTCACCCAAATCCAAATAGCTGATGTTCTTAAAGAACTGCAAGACCTCTACAAATCAGCCGGGCTAGACAATCTGGATCCTCTCTTTCTAAAATGATGTGCTGAAATTGTTGCAACCACAATTACTAGCCTGTTCAACCTCTCTTTCGTATCGTCTGAGATTCCCAAAGATTGGAAAGCTGCCGCAGTCATCCCCGTCTTCAAAGGGGAAGACACTCTAGACCCAAACTGCTACAGACCTATATCTATCCTGCCCTGCCTTTCTAAGGTCTTCAAAGGGGGAGACACTCGAGACCCAAACTGCTACAGACCTATTACTATCCTGCCCTGCCTTTCTAAGGTCTTCGAAAGCCAAGTTAACAAACAGATTACTGACCACTTCGAATCTCACCGTACCTTTTCCGCTATACAATCTGGTTTCAGAGCCGGTCATGGGTGCACCTCAGCCACGCTCAAGGTCCTAAACGATATCATAACCGCCATCGATAAGAGACATTACTGTGCAGCCGTATTCATTGACCTGGCCAAGGCTTTTGACTCTGTCAATCACCACATCCTCATCGGCAGACTCGACAGCCTTGGTTTCTCTAATGATTGCCTCGCCTGGTTCACCAACTACTTCTCTGATCGAGTTCAGTGTGTCAAATCGGAGGGTCTGTTGTCCGGGCCTCTGGCAGTCTCTATGGAGGTGCCACAGGGTTCAATTCTTGGACCGACTCTCTTCTCTGTATACATCAATGATGTCGCTCTTGCTGCTGGTGAGTCTCTGATCCACCTCTACGCAGACGACACTATTCTGTATACTTCTGGCCCTTCTTTGGACACTGTGTTAACAACCCTCCAGGCGAGCTTCAATGCCATAGAACTCTCCAACCGTGGCTTCCAATTGCTCTTAAATGCTAGTAAAACTAAATGCATGCTCTTCAACCGATCGCTGCCTGCACCTGCCCAACATCACTACTCTGGACGGCTCTGACTTAGAATATGTGGACAACTACAAATACCTAGGTTTTTGGTTAGACTGTGAACTCTCCTTCCAGACTCACATTAAGCATCTCCAATCCAAAATTAAATCTAGAATCGGCTTCCTATTTCGCAACAAAGCATCCTTCACTCATGCAGCCAAACATACCCTCGTAAAACTGACCATCCTACCAATCCTCGACTTCGGCGATGTCATCTATAAAATAGCCTCCAACACTCTACTCAACAAATTGGATGCAGTTTATCACAGTGCTATCCGTTTTGTCACCAAAGCCCCATATATTACCCACCACTGCGACCTGTACGCTCTCGTTGGCTGGCCATCGCTTCATACTCGTCGCCAAACCATCTGGCTCCAGGTCATCTACAAGCCTCTGCTAGGTAAAGCCCCGCCTTATCTCCGCTCACTGGTCACCATAGCAGCACACACTCGTAGCACGCGCTCCAGCAGGTATTTTTCACTGGTCACCCCCAAAGCCAATTCCTCATTTGGCCGCCTCTCCTTCCAGTTCTCTGCTGCCAATGACTGGAACAAACTGCAAAAATCTCTGAAGCTGGAGACTCTTATCTCCCTCACTAGCTTTAAGCACCAGCCGTCAGAGCAGCTCACAGATCACTGCACCTGTACATAGCCCATCTATATACCTCATCCCCATACTGTATTTATGTATTTATCTTGCTCCTTTGCACCCCAGTATCTCTACTTGCACATTCATCTTCTGTACATCTACCAGTCCAGTGTTTAAATGCTATAATGTAATTACTTCGCCACCATGGCCTATTTATTGCCTTAACTCCCTTATCTTACCTCATTTGCACTCACTGTATATTGAATTTTTGTTTTCTTTTGTTCTACTGTATTATTGACTATGTTTTGTTTATTCCATGTGTAACTCTGTGTTGTTGTATGTGTCGAATTGCTATGCTTTATCTTGGCCAGGTCGCAGTTGCAAATGAGAATTTGTTCTCAACTAGCTTACCTGGTTAAATAAAGGTGAAATAAAAATAATTAAAAATAATATGCGTGAGAAAGTTAGACGCTACAACAAAACATGCTAACCTCTCACCATTACCAATAACAGAGGATACAATAAAACATGCTAACCTCTCACCTTTACCAATAACAGAGGCTACAACAAAGCATGCTAACCTCTCACCATTACTAATAACAGAGGCTACAACAAAACATGCTAACCTCTCAACATTACCAATAACAGAGGCTACAACAAAACATGCTAACCTCTCACCATTACTAATAACAGAGGCTACAACAAAACATGCTAACCTCTCACCATTACCAATAACAGAGGCTACAACAAAACATGCTAACCTCTCACCATTACCAATAACAGAGACTACAACAAAACACGCTAACCTCTCACCATTACCAATAACAGAGACTACAACAAAACATGCTAACCTCTCACCATTAACCTCAAATAAAAGGTGACATTCTGTACTGTCACCTAATATGAAACATTCTACCTCAAATCCAAAATGCTGGAGCATAGCACCAAATGTAAAACTGTAAGCTTCACTGTCCAAACACATATGGTGTGGACTATGTGTGCGATCTGGTGAACAGTTATCACTTGTTGACCAACTACAGGAATACTGACCTCAGAGTCTCCAGTTTACAGTGGGGATTCCCCAGTCCAGCAGAGAGCAGCTTCACTCCTGAATCCTTCAGGTCATTGTTACTCAGGTCCAGTTCTCTCAGGTGTGAGGGGTTTGACCTCAGAGCTGAGACCAGAGAAACACAGCCTTCATCTGTGACTAGACAGCCTGACAGCCTGCAAAGAGTCAAATCATATTAAAATCACACTGATATTCTTTGGTGGTGAAAATAGTGGCAGAATATTTTTTCAACATATTCAGATACATCTATGACCTGAAACCTGCCATATCTATTCATAAATTGATGTTTCATTATTAGAAATTACAATTATCAAAGTATTGCTTGTAGAGAGAAAAATGTATAGTACAAATATTTGAGTAGACTGACCAGACCAGTTTAAAAAGCAGTATCAGTCAAAAGACAGACAGTGAGGTATCAGATTTAGATTGTATTGAGTATACAGTCCACACCATATCTATTTTGACAGTGAAGGTAACATTTTAAATGTGGCTCTATACTCCAGCATTTTGGATTTGAGATCAAATGTTTCATATGAGGTGACAGTATATAATGTCACCTTTTATTTGAGGGTATTTTAATACATATCTGTTTAACCATTTAGAAAAAATAAAACACTTAATGTATCTAGTCCCCCCATTTGAAGAAGTCATAAATATTCTGATCAATGTACTTATAGTGTATTAAAGTAGTCAACAGTGTAGTATTTGGTTCCAAACTCATTGGTTGCATTTGCAGTTTGTTTTGGTTGTGTTTTGGGTTGTGTTTTGCCCAATAGTAACTGAACTGTGGATGATGACTGGAGTAATTTTCTGTCTAAGGGAGTAGATAACACGTTTCTAAACAATACTAAATTAATCCTGATTATGCCTTGATTAATACAAATCATAAATAAATAATGAATAATAACACTAAGAGTTGGTTTGAACAGATCTGAATCAGGAAACTAAGAGTTGGTTTAAACAGATCTGAATCAGGAAACTAAGAGTTGGTTTGAACAGATCTGAATCAGGACACTAAGAGTTGGTTTGAACAGATCTGAATCAGGAAACTAAGAGTTGGTTTAAACAGATCTGAATCAGGAAACTAAGAGTTTATTTAGCTTTTTGGCCATCAAGGGAAATTCTATGTCTGGCGCAAACCCAACACCTCTCATCACCCCGAGAACACCATCCCCACAGTGAAGCATGGTGGTGGCAGCATCATGCTGTGGGGATGTTTTTAATCGGCAGGGACTGGGAAACTGGTTAGAATTGAAGGAATGATGGATGGCGCTAAATACAGGGAAATTATGGAGGGAAACCTGTTTCAGTCTTCCAGAGATTTTGAGACTGCTAAAGCAACACCCGAGTGGTTTAAGGGGAAAAATGTAAATGTCTTGGAATGGTCAAGTCAAAGCATAGACCTCAATCCAATTGAGAATCTGTGGAATGACTTACAGATTGCGGTACACCAGCGGAGCCCATCCAACTTGAAGGAGCTGGAGCAGTTTTGCCTTGAAAAATGGTCAAACATCCCAGTGGCTAAATGTGCCAAGCTTATAGAGATATACCCCAAAAGACTTGCAGCTGTAATTGCTGCAAAAGGTGGCTCTACAAAGTATTGACTTTGGGGGGGGGGGGTGAATAGTTATGCACACTCAAGTTATTTTCTTTTTTATTTATTGGTTGTTTAACAATATAGAATATTTTGCATCTTCAAAGTGGTAGGCATGTTGTGTAAATCAACTGATACAAACCCCCAAAACATCTATTTCAATTACAGGTTTTTAGGCAACAAAATAGGAAAAATGCCAAGGGGGTGAAAACTTTTGCAAGCCACTGAACAAACATAAATATGTATGTGAAAGGTGACATTCTGTACTGTCGTCTAATACGAAACATTATATCTCAAATCCAACATGATGGGGCATAACACCAAATGTAAAACTGTAAGCTTCACTGTCCAAACACATATGGTGTGGACTATGTGTGTCTGGTAAACACATGTGGATCTGGTGAACAGTTATCACTTGTTGACCAACTACAGGAATACTGACCTCAGAGTCTCCAGTTTACAGTGGGGATTCCCCAGTCCAGCAGAGAGCAGCTTCACTCCTGAATCCTTCAGGTCATTGTTAGTCAGATCCAGCTCTCTCAGGTGTGAGGGGTTTGACTCCAGAGCTGAGACCAGAGAAGCACAGCCTTCCTCTGTGACTCCACAGCCTGTCAGCCTGACAAAGAGATCATCATGACTTCAAAAACACTGTTAATTTAACACCAGTAGTGTAGAAGGACAATGGCAGACGCATTTAGTTAATTCTCCCAAACAACATAAAGATTAATCTTCTGTCTTCTAGAACTACATGGTCATTTTGTTATACTAATGTAAACATCAATGCATTGATTCAGTATGTTATTCAATATAATATTATATACATATTATAATACATAATTTTCTCTAAACTGAATATTGCTTCCTGATGATTAGTTCTTATATGTCATTTTATTTACTCACAGAACAGCTCTGGAGGCGTTGACCACTGGCAGCAGCCTCAGAAGACCTTCCTCTGATCTGGAGTATTTCTTCAGGTCAAACACATCCAGCTCCTTTTCTGAAGTCAGCAACACAAAGACCAGAGCTGACCACTGTGCAGGTGACAGGTTGGGTTTTGAGAGACTTCCTGAGCTCAGGTAGCTTTGGATCTCCTCCACTAGAGAATGGTCATTCAGTTCATTCAGACAGTGGAACAGATTGATGCTCCTCTCTGGAGAGAGATTCTCCCCGATCTTGTCCTTGATGTACTTGACTGTTCTATCATGGGTCTTTGAGCTGCTTCTTTTCTTTGTCATTAGACCTCGTAAGTGCTTCTGATTGGACTCCAGTGAGAGGCCCAGAAGGAAGCGGAGGAAAAGGTCCAGGTTTCCCGTCTCACTTTGTAAGGCTTTATCCACAGCACTCTTGTAGAAAGTAATTTCAGACTTGTTGTTTGTTTGCAGTTTGTCCATTAGATTCTCATTGTTGTTGATGAATGAGAGGAACACATATACAGCAGCCAGAAACTCCTGAATGCTCAGATGAACAAAGCAGTACACCTTGTCCTGGTACAGCACACATTCCTCTTTAAAGATCTGTGTGCACAATCCTGAGTACACTGAGGCTTCACTGACATCAATGCCAGCCTCTTCCAGGTCTCCTTCATAGAAAATCAGATTGCCATTCACAAGCTGTTGAAAAGCCAGTTTTCCCAGTGACAGAATGCTCTCTTTATTCCAGTGTGGACCTGTCTCTTCATTCCCAAGATACTTTTCATTCTTCTGTTTGGTATGAAACACCACAAGGTGTGTGTACATCTCAGTCAGAGTCTTGGGCATCTCTTCTCTCTTATGTTTCAGCATGTGTTCAAGGACAGTTGCAGAAATCCAACAGAAGACTGGAATGTGGCACATGATGTGGAGGCTCCTTGATGTCTTTATGTGTGAGATGATTCTGCTGGCCAGGTCCTCATCACTGAATCTCTTCCTGAAGTACTCCTCCTTCTGTGGGTCATTAAAGCCTCGTACCTCTGTCACCTGGTCAACACACATTGAAGGGATCTTATTGGCTGCTGCAGGTCGGGTAGTTATCCAGATGAGAGCAGAGGGAAGCAGATTTCCCTTGATGAGATTTGTCAGCAGAACATCCACTGAGGTTGATTTTGTGACGTCCCAACAGATCTTGTTCTTCTGGAAGTCTAGGGGCAGTCGGCACTCATCCAGACCATCAAAGATGAACAGAACTTTGTACTTGTTGTAGATGGAGATTCCTGATTGTTTGGTTTCCATTGAGAAGTGATTGAGAAGTTCAATGAAAGTGTGTTTGTTTTCTTTTATCAAATTCAGCTCCCGAAAAGGGAATGAAAATACAAATTGGACATCCTGATTTGCTTTTCCTTCAGCCCAGTCCAGAATGAACTTCTGCACAGAGACTGTTTTTCCAATGCCAGCGACTCCCTTTGTCAGCACAGTTCTGATAAGTTTGTCTTGTCCAGTTAATGGTTTGAAGATGTCGTTACATTTGACTGCAGTCTCTGGTCTTGCTTGTTTCCTGGTTGTTGTCTCAATCTGTCTCAGCTCATGTTCATTATTGACCTCTCCTGTTCCACCCTCTGTGATGTAGAGCTCTGTGTAGATCTTATTGAGAAGTGTTGGGTTTCCTTGTTTAGCGATCCCCTCAAATACACATTGAAACTTCTTCTTTAGATTAGATTTGAGTTCACGTTGGCAAATCACAGCAAGCTCATCTGAATCTAGAAATACCACAGAGGATATTATTATTACGTCTGTTTTAATGACTACAGTATTGTAAGACGGTTATAACGTTTTACATTATAATTATTTATTCTCTTAACTGACTGTATAAATGTGTAAATGTTTTCATAATGCATTACAGACTGGTGTGACTGATTCTATTATTATTGGTATTATTGATGGTATTATTAATGTTGTCTCTCTCTCTAAATTAATCACCATGACACATCCCTGCTGCTACTTGATGAGGTCACTAGGTGTTGTGTTAAGGCTAGAGGTCGACCGATTAATCGGAATGGGCGATTAATTAGGGCCGATTTCAAGTTTTCATAACAATCGGATATCGGTATTTTTATACCGATTTTGCAGATGTTTTTCTATTATTTTTTTTACACCTTCATTTAACAAGTCAGTTAAGAACACATTCTTATTTTCAATGACGGCCTAGGAACGGTGGGTTAACTGCCTCGTTCAGGGGCAGAATGACAGATTTTCACCTTGTCAGCTCGGGGGATACAATATTGCAACCTTCAGGTTAACTAGTCCAACGCAATAATGACCTGCCTCTCTCTCATTGCACTCCACAAGGAGACTGCCTGTTACGCAAGGAATGCAGTAAGCCAAGGTAAGTTGCTAGCTAGCATTAAACTTATCTTATAAAAAACAATCAATCAATCATAACCACTAGTTAACTACACATGGTTGATGATATTACTAGATATTATCTAGCGTGTCCTGCGTTGCATATAATCTGACTGAGCATACAAGCATACAAGTATCTATGTATCTGACTTAGCGGTGGTAGGCAGAAGCAGGCGCGTAAACATTCATTCAAACAGCACTTTCGTGCGTTTTGCCAGCAGCTCTTCGTTGTGCGTCAAGCATTGCGCTGTTTATGACTTCAAGCCTATCAACTCCCGAGATGAGGCTGGTGTAACCGAAGTGAAATGGCTAGCTAGTTAGCGCGCGCTAATAGCGTTTCAAACGTCACTCGCTCTGAGACTTGGAGTAGTTGTTTCCCTTGCTCTGCATGGGTAACGCTGCTTCGAGGGTGGCTGTTGTCGTTGTGTTGCTGGTTCGAGCCCAGGGAGGAGCGAGGAGAGGGACGGAAGCTATACTGCTACACTGGCAATACTAAAGTGCCTATAAGAACATCCAACAGTCAAAGGTTAATGAAATACAAATGGTATAGAGGGAAATAGTCCTATAATTCCTATAATAACTACAGCCTAAAACTTCTTACCTGGGAATATTGAAGACTTATGTTAAAAGGAACCACCAGCTTTCATATGTTCTCATGTTCTGAGCCAGGAACTGAAACGTTAGCTTTCTTACATGGCACATATTGCACTTTTACTTTCTTCTCCAACACTTTGTTTTTGCATTATTTAACACAAATTGAACATGTTTCATTATTTATTTGAGGCTAAATTGATTTTATTGATGTATTATATTAAGTTAAAATAAGTGTTCATTCAGTATTGTTGTAATTGTCATTATTACAAATACATTTTTAAAAAATTGGCCGATTAATCGGTATCGGCTTTTTTGGTCGTCCAATAATCGGTATCGGTATCTGTGTTGAAAAATCATAATCGGTCGACCTCTAGTTAAGGCTGCTACAATATCATTGAGTTACACAGCTACTTTAGCTGTACTTTAGCTACAGCTTTTAAATGTTATAAAACAGCATTCAACATGAGGCAGACAGATCTTACATTTCTCCAGTGTGTCAGCAAGCTCCTTCTGGTTCATTTTCCTCAGGACGTGCAGTGTGATCTTCAGAGCCCCCTCTCTGGCACTGCTCTCCTGCTTCTCATCTTCAGCATCCACCACTTCCTTATCCTGCTTCTGACTCTCAAAGCCTTCTGGGAGTTCTGGACTAAGAATCCTCTTGAACATCTTCAGCTCGTTCTTCACAAATGTCAAAATATTCTCTTCAAGCAACTGAAATAAATAAACTAAATAAGTTAAGCAAGAGACTAAATGCTTTCTCATTAACACATTAATGAATGATTGACAGATCAACTTTACTGGAGGTAAACAAAAACAAATGTACATAACAGGACCACATACACTGAATATGGAGGCCAGGTCTGTTTGATGACTCTGGGAAGACTGACCACTGAGAATCTCTGACTCTGATCTCTCCTGTTGGTTTCTGTGGACAAAACATGAGATTACATCTCCTCATCCAGGGAGTACACACACACACACACACACACACACACACACACACACACACACACACACACACACACACACACACACACACACACACACACACACACACACACACACACACACACACGACTATGAAAATGGACAAAAGTCTTAGCCTATGGATTATGAAAACAACAAAATAAATGGGGAAATGGGAGAGGAGAAATGACTAGAGACAGTGTTGTTTAACTCACTGACCATGACCCATGAGTTCTTCTTACCTTTGTTCAGTAGAAAAGTCTCCCTCTCTAAAGTGTAGAGGATGTCTCATAGACCAGTCACTCTTCATGGACACACAGCTGGGAACAGGGGAGGCTGGTCTCTTCCTCTTGATTGGACTTCAACACAACAGAGACAAACATTACATCTCTCATCTACTCTGAGCTCAGATGGGGAAACATAAGAACAGTTTCATTCCTAAAAGCTATATATCCATTTTCAGAAATGTTCGTAAATTAGCTTTTATTGTTTAAAGAAGTTATGTTCATGTTTTTTGCTAAATGAGGAGATGGCACGTGGGTACCTGCTTCTATAAACCAATGAGGAGATGGCACGTGGGTACCTGCTTCTATAAACCAATGAGGAGATGGCACGTGGGTACCTGCTTCTATAAACCAATGAGGAGATGGCACGTGGGTACCTGCTTCTTTAAACCAATGAGGAGATGGCACGTGGGTACCTGCTCTATAAACCAGCGTCACAAATAGAACTGACTTCCAGACGCTCGTTGGCGTGCGCGAGCAGTGTGTCATTTTTAATAACGAAATTAATTTAGCGACGCGAGCGTTGTAGTCAGCCCCGCTAAAAGGCTGGTGTCGTTACTCTGCCTTCTCCAGGGGAATGTTGAGGTAAATTTACTAACCGGGAGGGTTGAATTATGTAATTTATTGGTGGGCTGGAAGACGCACTCTTGTCTTTTCTATTCCGAGGTTGTTTACTCGCAATATCAGATATTAAGATGTTTTTTTATAATGAATGTTTACTGAGGTTGAGGCTCTGACTAGTGATTATTTACCCGGTGTTCAATACCTGCTATTGAGGCGCCCTGAAAATAATATTCAAAAGATTGGTCCTTGGACACAGAGGGGTTAAACACTAAAGTTACCGTCCATCTAGTGAAGAGAGGAGAACCGGACAGAGGTAGCCAGCATCCGTCAACGAGAGAATGATGTATTGTTAGCTAAGTTAACTAGGATGCTGCTGGTATAATAGCTAGCTAGCTTACCGAGCTGTACCGACTAGCTTGGCTAGCTAGCTGGTCGTTCTGTACCTTGTCTCGATGAAAATGACGAATCAGGTGAACCACAAAATGAAACAAGGACAGAGAGTGAAAATGGTTTGGCTACACTCATACTGTCCCTGACCGTAAAGAAAAAAGGGAAATTGAACACTGAACTTCGGTGTCTCAACACTGTAGTGAACTCCGTCGTTATTCCCCAAGATCACCTCAGACAACTCTGCGCGTAACCGGACAATATGCTTGGCGCCACACCGAACGTGGACGCGGACAGTTCTGTACGGGGACGCGGACAGTTCTGTACGGGGACGCGGGCAGTTCCAGAACGCGGACATAAGCAGTGCAACACAATCAACTAAACCCAGTCTTTACAGTGGGTTACATTAGTAATATTCATTTTTTTATTATTATGTAAAACAAACATTCTATGTTTTTTTATAACAATATGTTGAGATCTGGGTCCATATCGCCAAAGTGTCTCAGAGTAGAAAATTGTTCGTATAAGTGCTGAGAATAAAGACATTTTACACTTATGGGTATAAATTAAAGCTATGCATGAAGTCTCTAGTCCCACCTAGTCAGCAGATATTTAGGACACCTCGTGAGCTGTCCTAAGTAGTTAAGAGTTAACAGCAGGTGTCTTGATAATACTATAGAATAATGCAGTGAGTCAGTGGTTCCTGCGCCACATGTAATTGCATTGCAGTAGTTAAAAATAATGTTTTTATATTTCTATGTGATCAACCCATAAATAATATAGACCTACATGCAACAGTATGTCTTGTGCTTTTGGCAATGATTTATGTATAATAATTATGTATAACAAGTGATACCATGTATAACTGCATAGCATTTTGTCTTCATTTTGGCAGATTAACTCATGCTTATTTCTGAAGATTAACTCAGGTTGGAGTTGGAGCTGTGACCGAAAGGTGGCTGGTTCGAATCCCGGGCCGGGCGCTGGAAAAAACAGGTGGAATTGATCTGACCACTGGAGGGCTGCTGGGTTCACATCCTCAAAACATGAACCTTTTGTTGATCAGAACTCTAGAGGTTCATCTTCACTGCACCCAAAAATATATATCACTTTTATTAATTTCATATTTTAAGGAAGTGATAGAAGCCTTTTTGGCTCTATAAGGAACCTTATTTTCTAAACACGTTTTTCTTTTGATGATTTAATTATCTACATCATGTTATTTCAAGTTCTCCCTTTGGAGCGCAACATCACATTGTTAAAAAATACTCCTAAATTGGGCATGGCTATAAATTGGGCATTTGAAGGCATCTAGGGTGTAATATGTGTTAGATGTAAATGAACATTGTTGCAACGTTGTAGGCAACATTATTGGGAAGGGACTTGATGCCTACTATACCAAAGATATTTAGAGTTGTTAAACGGGTGTGAAGAGTGTGTTGATATAACGGTAATATTGTCCAAATTCTGCTTGTAACAACGATCAGAATTGATAAAAAAAATATGCATTCCATTATATTAGTCAATAATTAAGAGTAGGCAAAGTGGTCGTGTCGTGAAAATTCTATCAAATGTCTTACATTGCAACGAGTACAGTCAGGGTGAAGTGGAACCCCTGCAGTACCTCCACAGACCCCGGATTGAGAACCCCTGCAGTACCTCCACAGACCCCGGATTGAGAACCCCTGCAGTACCTCCACAGACCCCGGACTGAGAACCCCTGCAGTACCTCCACAGACCCCAGATTGAGAACCCCTGCAGTACCTCCACAGACCCCGGATTGAGAACCCCTGCAGTACCTCCGCAGACCCCGGATTGAGAACCCCTGCAGTACCTCCACAGACCCCGGATTGAGAACCCCTGCAGTACCTCCACAGACCCCGGATTGAGAACCCCTGCAGTACCTCTACAGACCCCGGATTGAGAACCCCTGCAGTACCTCCACAGACCCCGGATTGAGAACCCCTGCAGTACCTCCACAGACCCCGGGTTGAGAACCCCTGCAGTACCTCCACAGACCCCGGATTGAGAACCCCTGCAGTACCTCCACAGACCCCGGATTGAGAACCCCTGCAGTACCTCCACAGACCCCGGATTGAGAACCCCTGCAGTACCTCCACAGACCCCGGATTGAGAACCCCTGCAGTACCTCCACAGACCCCGGATTGAGAACCCCTGCAGTACCTCCACAGACCCCGGATTGAGAACCCCTGCAGTACCTCCACAGACCCCGGATTGAGAAACCCTGATTTAGCAGATGCTCTTATCCAGAGAGATTTACAGTAAGTGCATTCATCTTAAGATAGCTATTTATTTTGGAAATTAACATAATAAATTCTTCATAAAATTGTCATCTTACCTCTTAGCTTTGGTGTCATGTCCCCCAGAGAGATGCATTTTAGAGGCAGGGCCCCCCTCCTCTCTCTCCACAGAGAGACTCATTTTAGAGCACTGACCCCTAAACAGAGATCCAGCATGTTGGTTGTGGTTAACACATTGACAACTAATTCTTGAATGGTTCTCATTTATTCATGATCTCTTTGAGAAATAAAACATTTACTAACAGACATAGAAACAGTCAGGTGATGTAATGCATCACATGAACATGTAGTTGTGACATTTCATCTCCATGGTAACTGTCAATAATAATAATAAGTCACTGTTTGTTAAGGTAGTTATAGACAGTACAACAACACAATGTCTCACAATTATTTGTATTCACTAACAGGATATTTATTGTCTTTCAATCTGTTATTTTCTAAACGTATGAATCTAAACGGATGAATCTGGGTTTGGCGGATGCCAGGAAAACAATACCTGCACGAATAAATAGTGCTTACAAAAATTTGGTGGAGGAGGAATAATGGTCTGGGGCTGTTCTTCATGGTTTGGGCCCCCTAGTTCTAGTGAAGATAAATCTTAACGCTACATCATAAAATGACATTATAGACGATTCTGTGGAACGCCGACTGTGAGCCAGGCCTAATCACCCAACATCAGTGCCCGACCTCCCTAATGGTCTTGTGGCTGAATGGAAGCAAGTCCCCGCAGCAATGTTCCAACATCTAGTGGAAAGCCTTCCCAGAGTACTTTTCATATTTTAACAACTTTTACTTCACTGCATTCATAAAGAAAATGATGTACATTTTACTCCATACATTTTCCCTGACACCCAAAAGTACTCGTTACATTTTGAATGCTTAGCATGACAGAAAATGGTTTAATTCACACACTTATCAAGAGAACATCCTTGGTCATCCCTACTGCATCTTATCTGGCAGACTCACTAAACACAAATGCTTGGTTTTTAAATGATGTCTGAGTGTTGGAGTGTGACCCTGGCTGTCCGTAAATTAAAAAAACTAGAAAATTGTGCCATCTGGTTTACTTTTACTTTTGATGCTTAAGTATATTTTAGCAATTACATTTACCTTTGATACTTAATTATATTTCAAATCCAATACTTTTAGACTTTTACTGAAGTAGTATTTTACTGTGTGACTTTCACTTTTACTTGAGTCATGTTCTATGAAGGAATCTTTCCTTTTACTCCAGTTTGAGAACTGAGTTCTGTTTCCACCACTGTTCTAACGTTCCATATGAGACACAGTTTCAACAAACATTCTGGAACTGCGTCAGCTACAAAGTCACTTTACATTTCATATCAGGAAATAAAGTAACGGTCACTGGGTGAATTAGTTGTGCATTGCCCGGCTCCCCGGGTGAGCAGAGTTTAATCATTTAATACCATTCCATTGGTCCTTAAAATAAATGTCCACTCCCCTGTAGCACCGGGCCATGCAAAACGAACTTCCCACTGTCGCAGCGCACAGAGACACAGAGTTCTAAACCCAGACGCGTTTCTTCAAGACATCTCTTACGTTATTTTTGATAAACATATAATTTACTCGAAACCAAGTTCAGCTGTGTTTTTTTCCTCCAAAATGTGAGTTACTGTAGGACTTTAATACTTGTAAACAGTCCTACAAACCCAAACGGTTTTAATTTCAGAATGTTAATTTGTATGCCTCAAATATTAAACTGTCTTAAAATATTTGATGATTAGTTGAATCAGGTGTGTAAGTGCTGGTAAGAACAAAAGGATTGAGAAACCCTGAGATAAACATAAAACCATATAATTGAAAAGCTCCTCCACCATCTTTACCAGACGTTTTACTGATTACATGTCGGCCTACTGATTAGTTTCCACTTTGAAAACTGCTGTCTGTCAGCAACTCAGCTCAAGTAGCAGTTCTACTAACTAGTAATATCTCATTCCAGGTATTCATTATCTTACTCTGTCCTTTAGAATAACTTATTGTTCAAAGATACTTACCTCTTTTTTTTTCTTCTCCCCATATTGCGTTTTCTGCTCTGTCCTCAAAATGGATCCTTTCCAAAAGAACAACTTTACTTTCTGTTTCAGCTCAGCCGTCTCCCCATCATGATAATAAAGTGTTTTATTGGTATCTTCCACTAGATGGCAGTAAACACCTGCTGTAACTACACTTTACAACTATGTGTTTGGTTTCATACAAGAAGTGTCCCAGAGTTGGAGTGCTGATCTTGGATCAGGTCCTCCTCTCCATGTAATTTGATTCATTATGATCTAGGATCAGGTCCTCCTCTCCATGTAGTCTGATTCATTATGATCTAGGATCAGGTCACCCCTCTCCATGTAATCTGATTCATTATGATCTAGGATCAGGTCCTCCTCTCCATGTAATCTGATTCATTATGATCTAGGATCAGGTCCCCCCTCTCCATGTAATCTGATTCATTATGATCTAGGATCAGGTCCCCCAGTCCATGTAATCTGATTCATTATGATCTAGGATCAGGTCCCCCTGTCCATGTAATCTGATTCATTATGCTCTAGGATCAGGTCCTCCTCTCCATGGAATCTAATTCATTATGATCTAGGATCAGGTCCTCCTCTCCATGTAATCTGATTCATTATGATCTAAAAGGCTAAACTGATCCTAGATCAGCTCTCCTACTCTTTATGAATACTGTCAGAGGTGACTCTTCAAGATGAGGATCATGATTTGTAAAACAAGCTTTATTCATTAAGAATCAATTAATAACTTTCGGCAATGTCTTCAGTAACCGAGTATTCCAGGCACTCTCTTTTTATGAACCAGTTGCTATTAAATAAAGAACATACTGCTTTATAGATCCCAACCTGACAAACAATTGTTTGGGCCTTACTTTGAGCACTTGCACTGGGCCTCCATTGAGTCTCCATGTGTCAAGCAGTACAGAGAAACACCCTCTAGATGACAGCAGAGGCTCTTGGATCTACCCTGTCTAACCACCAGTTTAGTGATCTCGTTCCATCAATATGTCCATACTACTTCACAACCGATTTGAGGTCTTGACCAGCAATGTCCCATTGGGCTCAACCAAGCCGAGAGTGAGGTTCTAGAAAGAGGACTGACTTTCATACCAACTCCTAAACAGGTGGACTGCTGGGAGCTCCGGAGGGGATCTACACGTCTATCATAGAAGATTGAAGTTATCAGATCATTTTGAATATGAAACAGATTTTCCTCATATACTATTTCCAAACCCCTGACATTGGGAACCTCAGTTGGAGTCAGTGTCAGAAACTATACAGACTCTTATACGTAGGGATGTGGCTTCCTTTTCACAATTCAGAACCAGACCTGTTTATCAGTTGAACCTTATAAATGTTTAAACAAATCAATCTCTAGAAATATAGTGATGAAACCAGCAGATAAGGGGCTCAGATTGTTGTAATGGATAAAGTGAATATCTTCTGGAAGCCAATAGACAATAGGATCATGTTAAACACTATGTTCCATTGTCCCACTCAACACAACCAGAAAACACAAAGATGAATCCAGGAGATAAACTGTATGAGGATAAGTACATTACAGATAAACAGATGGTCTGTCTTTTAGGACCAGATTCTCCAAGGCCCAGGCAGTTTTACTTACTGCCTAAAATACATATCTCCTGAGACGTGGGCGGTTCCCTGCAGCTGACCAATAGGAAGTGATTGTGTCTCAGAGACGTGGGCGATTCCCTGCGGCTGACCAATAGGAAGTGATTGTGTCTCAGAGACGTGGGCGGTTCCCTGCGGCTGACCAATAGGAAGTGATTGTGTCTCAGAGACGTGGGCGGTTCCCTGCAGCTGACCAATAGGAAGTGATTGTGTCTCAGAGACGTGGGCGGTTCCCTGCAGCTGACCAATAGGAAGTGATTGTGTCTCAGAGACGTGGGTGGTTCCCTGCAGCTGACCAATAGGAAGTGATTGTGTCTCAGAGACGTGGGCAGTTCCCTGCACCTGACCAATAGGAAGTGATTGTGTCTCAGAGACGTGGGCGGTTCCCTGCTGCTGACCAATAGTAAGTGATTGTGTCTCAGAATCTTACTGTATTCCTGAATATATTGACTTTTATATCAACCCTCTATCCCAGAAACACCCAGCTATGTTCAGGATACTGATGAATGAAGGGTTTATTACTATTGTAGTACTGACTTTTATATCAACCCTCTATCCCAGAAACACCCAGCTATGTTCAGGATACTGATGAATGAAGGGTTTATTACTATTGTAGTACTGACTTTTATATCAACCCTCTATCCCAGAAACACCCAGCTATGTTCAGGATACTGATGAATGAAGGGTTTATTACTATTGTAGTACTCTTTTAGTAACTTAGCGACTGACTTGTTCTATTGTTGTTGCATTGTCAAGGGGTTAACCTGCAAGGAAGCATTTCACTGCACTGTGTCCTCCATGTATATGACAAATAAACACACTGTGTACTCCATGTATATGACAAATAAACACACTGTGTCCTCCATGTATATGACAAATAAACACACTGTGTACTCCATGTATATGACAAATAAACACACTGTGTCCTCCATGTATATGACAAATAAACACACTGTGTCCTCCATGTATATGACAAATAAACACACTGTGTCCTCCATGTATATGACAAATAAACACACTGTGTCCTCCATGTATATGACAAATAAACACACTGTGTACTCCATGTATATGACAAATAAACAACGTGAACTGAGAAGGGAAGGTGGAGGGCAGCCAGAAAGGTGACACATGGAATGATGCTGGAGTTACATAGCAGGTACGGGGAGTAACACATTTAATAAGTAACGGACATTGAACGAGACAGGAACAGCTTCAGCAAACGAATACTAAAGACAAAAACAAAACAATGCAGCAGCCGAGGTTAACCTGGATTGACTTCAACATTTGAAAACCAACATATGACACCGTCCCATCGTATTGACCTCCTGACTGATGCACCATGGGAAAAAGATATGAGGCCGTCCCATCGTATTGACCTCCTGACTGATGCACCATGGGAAAAAGATATGAGGCCGTCCCATCGTATTGACCTCCTGACTGATGCACCATGGGAAAAAGATATGAGGCCGTCCCATCGTATTGACCTCCTGACTGATGCACCATGGGAAAAAGATATGAGGCCGTCCCATCGTATTGACCTCCTGACTGATGCACCATGGGAAAAAGATATGAGGCCGTCCCATCGTATTGACCTCCTGACTGATGCACCATGGGAAAAAGATATGAGGCCGTCCCATCGTATTGACCTCCTGACTGATGCACCATGGGAAAAAGATATGAGGCCGTCCCATCGTATTGACCTCCTGACTGATGCACCATGGGAAAAAGATATGAGGCCGTCCCATCGTATTGACCTCCTGACTGATGCACCATGGGAAAAAGATATGAGGCCGTCCCATCGTATTGACCTCCTGACTGATGCACCATGGGAAAAAGATATGAGGCCGTCCCATCGTATTGACCTCCTGACTGATGCACCATGGGAAAAAGATATGAGGCCGTCCCATCGTATTGACCTCCTGACTGATGCACCATGGGAAAAAGATATGAGGCCGTCCCATCGTATTGACCTCCTGACTGATGCACCATGGGAAAAAGATATGAGGCCGTCCCATCGTATTGACCTCCTGACTGATGCACCATGGGAAAAAGATATGAGGCCGTCCCATCGTATTGACCTCCTGACTGATGCACTTCTCCACCGTGGGAAAAAGATATGACGCAGTCCCATCGTATTGACCTCCTGACTGATGCACCATGGGAAAAAGATATGAGGCCGTCCCATCGTATTGACCTCCTGACTGATGCACCATGGGAAAAAGATATGAGGCCGTCCCATCGTATTGATCTCCTGACTGATGCACCATGGGAAAAAGATATGAGGCCGTCCCATCGTATTGACCTCCTGACTGATGCACTTCTCCACCGTGGGAAAAAGATATGAGGCCGTCCCATCGTATTGACCTACTGACTGATGCACCGTGGGAAAAAGATATGAGGCCGTCCCATCGTATTGACCTACTGACTGATGCACCGTGGGAAAAAGATATGACGCAGTCCCATCGTATTGATCTCCTGACTGATGCACCATGGGAAAAAGATATGAGGCCGTCCCATCGTATTGACCTCCTGACTGATGCACTTCTCCACCGTGGGAAAAAGATATGAGGCCGTCCCATCGTATTGACCTCCTGACTGATGCATTTCTCCACCATGGGAAAAAGATATGAGGCCGTCCCATCGTATTGACCTCCTGACTGATGCATTTCTCCACCGTGGGAAAAAGATATGAGGCCGTCCCATCGTATTGACCTCCTGACTGATGCACCATGGGAAAAAGATATGAGGCCGTCCCATCGTATTGACCTCCTGACTGATGCATTTCTCCACCATGGGAAAAAGATATGAGGCCGTCCCATCGTATTGACCTCCTGACTGATGCATTTCTCCACCGTGGGAAAAAGATATGAGGCCGTCCCATCGTATTGACCTCCTGACTGATGCACCATGGGAAAAAGATATGAGGCCGTCCCATCGTATTGACCTCCTGACTGATGCACTTCTCCACCGTGGGAAAAAGATATGAGGCAGTCCCATCGTATTGACCTCCTGACTGATGCACTTCTCCACCGTGGGAAAAAGATATGAGGCAGTCCCATCGTATTGACCTCCTGACTGATGCACTTCTCCACCGTGGGAAAAAGATATGAGGCCGTCCCATCGTATTGACCTCCTGACTGATGCACCATGGGAAAAAGATATGAGGCCGTCCCATCGTATTGACCTCCTGACTGATGCACTTCTCCACCGTGGGAAAAAGATATGAGGCCGTCCCATCGTATTGACCTCCTGACTGATGCACTTCTCCACCGTGGGAAAAAGATATGAGGCCGTCCCATCGTATTGACCTACTGACTGATGCACCGTGGGAAAAAGATATGACGCAGTCCCATCGTATTGATCTCCTGACTGATGCACCATGGGAAAAAGATATGAGGCCGTCCCATCGTATTGACCTCCTGACTGATGCACTTCTCCACCGTGGGAAAAAGATATGGGGCCGTCCCATCGTATTGACCTCCTGACTGATGCACCATGGGAAAAAGATATGGGGCCGTCCCATCGTATTGACCTCCTGACTGATGCACTTCTCCACCGTGGGAAAAAGATATGAGGCCGTCCCATCGTATTGATCTCCTGACTGATGCACCATGGGAAAAAGATATGAGGCCGTCCCATCGTATTGATCTCCTGACTGATGCACCATGGGAAAAAGATATGAGGCCGTCCCATCGTATTGATCTCCTGACTGATGCACCATGGGAAAAAGATATGAGGCCGTCCCATCGTATTGACCTCCTGACTGATGCACTTCTCCACCGTGGGAAAAAGATATGACGCAGTCCCATCGTATTGATCTCCTGACTGATGCACCATGGGAAAAAGATATGAGGCCGTCCCATCGTATTGACCTCCTGACTGATGCACTTCTCCACCGTGGGAAAAAGATATGAGGCCGTCCCATCGTATTGACCTCCTGACTGATGCACTTCTCCACCGTGGGAAAAAGATATGGGGCCGTCCCATCGTATTGACCTCCTGACTGATGCACCATGGAAAAAAGATAGGAGGCCGTCCCATCGTATTGACCTCCTGACTGATGCACCATGGGAAAAAGATATGAGGCCGTCCCATCGTATTGACCTCCTGACTGATGCACCATGGGAAAAAGATATGAGGCCGTCCCATCGTATTGACCTACTGACTGATGCACCACGGGAAAAAGATATGAGGCCGTCCCATCGTATTGACCTCCTGACTGATGCACCATGGGAAAAAGATATGAGGCCTTCCCATCGTATTGACCTCCTGACTGATGCACCATGGGAAAAAGATATGAGGCCGTCCCATCGTATTGACCTCCTGACTGATGCACCATGGGAAAAAGATATGAGGCCTTCCCATCGTATTGACCTCCTGACTGATGCACTTCTCCACCGTGGATATGAGGCATAGGAAATTTGCATAAATTGCATTTGAAATTGTCTCTTCCAGGTAAACCATTGTAACAATAATCTAAGCAAATTATTTCAGTATTGATTAGAAATGTTGTCACATCTGTCACTGTTTATGTTGTAGGAACAACACTGGACACCATTAGGGATTGGGGCAGGAATGTCACTGTTGATATGTTGTAGGAACAACACTGGACACCATTAGGGATTGGGGCAGGAATGTCACTGTTGATATGTTGTAGGAACAACACTGGACACCATTAGGGATTGGGGCAGGAATGTCACTGTTGATATGTTGTAGGAACAACACTGGACACCATTAGGGATTGGGGCAGGAATGTCACTGTTGATATGTTGTAGGAACAACACTGGACACCATTAGGGATTGGGGCAGGAATGTCACTGTTGATATGTTGTAGGAACAACACTGGACACCATTAGGGATTGGGGCAGGAATGTCACTGTTGATATGTTGTAGGAACAACACTGGACACCATTAGGGATTGGGGCAGGAATGTCACTGTTGATATGTTGTTGGAACAACACTGGACACCATTAGGGATTGGGGCAGGAATGTCACTGTTGATATGTTGTAGGAACAACACTGGACACCATTAGGGATTGGGGCAGGAATGTCACTGTTGATATGTTGTAGGAACAACACTGGACACCATTAGGGATTGGGGCAGGAATGTCACTGTTGATATGTTGTAGGAACAACACTGGACACCATTAGGGATTGGGGCAGGAATGTCACTGTTGATATGTTGTAAGAACAACACTGGACACCATTAGGGATTGGGGCAGGAATGTCACTGTTGATATGTTGTAGGAACAACACTGGACACCATTAGGGATTGGGGCAGGAATGTCACTGTTGATATGTTGTAGGAACAACACTGGACACCATTAGGGATTGGGGCAGCAATGTCACTGTTGATATGTTGTAGGAACAACACTGGACACCATTAGGGATTGGGGCAGGAATGTCAGCGTTATGTTGTAGGAACAACACTGGACACCATAAGGGATTGGGGCAGGAATGTCAGTGTTATGTTGTAGGAACAACACTGGACACCATTAGGGATTGGGGCAGGAATGTCAGTGTTGTTATGTTGTAGGAACAACACTGGACACCATTAGGGATTGGGGCAGGAATGTCAGTGTTATGTTGTAGGAACAACACTGGACACCATTAGGGATTGGGGCAGGAATGTCAGTGTTATGATGTAGGAACAACACTGGACACCATTAGGGATTGGGGCAGGAATGTCAGTGTTATGTTGTAGGAACAACACTGGACACCATTAGGGATTGGGGCAGGAATGTCAGTGTTATGTTGTAGGAACAACACTGGACACCATTAGGGATTGGGGCAGGAATGTCAGTGTTATGTTGTAGGAACAACACTGGACACCATTAGGGATTGGGGCAGGAACATCAGTGTTGTTATGTTGTAGGAACAACACTGGACACCATTAGGGATTGGGGCAGGAATGTCAGGGTTATGTTGTAGGAACAACACTGGACACCATTAGGGATTGGGGCAGGAGGGTCAGTGGTATGTTGTAGGAACAATACTGGACACCATTAGGGATTGGGGCAGGAATGTCAGTGTTATGTTGTAGGAACAACACTGGACACCATTAGGGATTGGGGCAGGAATGTCAGTGTTGTTATGTTGTAGGAACAACACTGGACACCATTAGGGATTGGGGCAGGAATGTCAGTGTTGTTATGTTGTAGGAACAACACTGGACACCATTAGGGATTGGGGCAGGAATGTCAGTGTTATGTTGTAGGAACAACACTGGACGCCATTAGGGATTGGGGCAGGAATGTCAGTGTTGTTATGGTGTAGGAACAACACTGGAAACCATTAGGGATTGGGGCAGGAATGTCAGTGTTGTTATGGTGTAGGAACAACACTGGACACCATTAGGGATTGGGGCAGGAATGTCAGTGTTGTTATGGTGAAGGAACAACACTGGACACCATTAGGGATTGGGGCAGGAATGTCAGTGTTGTTATGGTGTAGGAACAACACTGGACACCATTAGGGATTGGGGCAGGAATGTCACTGTTTATATGTTGTAGGAACAACACTGGACACCATTAGGGATTGGGGCAGGAATGTCACTGTTGATATGTTGTAGGAACAACACTGGACACCATTAGGGATTGGGGCAGCAATGTCACTGTTGATATGTTGTAGGAACAACACTGGACACCATTAGGGATTGGGGCAGGAATGTCACTGTTGATATGTTGTAGGAACAACACTGGACACCATTAGGGATTGGGGCAGGAATGTCACTGTTGATATGTTGTAAGAACAACACTGGACACCATTAGGGATTGGGGCAGGAATGTCACTGTTGATATGTTGTAGGAACAACACTGGACACCATTAGGGATTGGGGCAGGAATGTCACTGTTGATATGTTGTAGGAACAACACTGGACACCATTAGGGATTGGGGCAGGAATGTCACTGTTGATATGTTGTAGGAACAACACTGGACACCATTAGGGATTGGGGCAGGAATGTCACTGTTGATATGTTGTAGGAACAACACTGGACACCATTAGGGATTGGGGCAGCAATGTCACTGTTGATATGTTGTAGGAACAACACTGGACACCATTAGGGATTGGGGCAGGAATGTCACTGTTGATATGTTGTAGGAACAACACTGGACACCATTAGGGATTGGGGCAGGAATGTCACTGTTGATATGTTGTAGGAACAACACTGGACACCATTAGGGATTGGGGCAGGAATGTCAGAGTTATGTTGTAGGAACAACACTGGACACCATTAGGGATTGGGGCAGGAATGTCAGTGTTATGTTGTAGGAACAACACTGGACACCATTAGGGATTGGGGCAGGAATGTCAGTGTTGTTATGCTGTAGGAACAACACTGGACACCATTAGGGATTGGGGCAGGAATGTCAGTGTTGTTATGTTTTAGGAACAACACTGGACACCATTAGGGATTGGGGCAGGAATGTCAGTGTTATGTTGTAGGAACAACACTGGACACCATTAGGGATTGGGGCAGGAATGTCAGTGTTATGTTGTAGGAACAACACTGGACACCATTAGGGATTGGGGCAGGAATGTCAGTGTTATGTTGTAGGAACAACACTGGACACCATTAGGGATTGGGGCAGGAATGTCAGTGTTGTTATGTTGTAGGAACAACACTGGACACCATTAGGGATTGGGGCAGGAATGTCAGTGTTATGTTGTAGGAACAACACTGGACACCATTAGGGATTGGGGCAGGAATGTCAGTGTTGTTATGGTGTAGGAACAACACTGGACACCATTAGGGATTGGGGCAGGAATGTCACTGTTTATATGTTGTAGGAACAACACTGGACACCATTAGGGATTGGGGCACGAATGTCACTGTTGATATGTTGTAGGAACAACACTGGACACCATTAGGGATTGGGGCAGGAATGTCACTGTTGATATGTTGTAGGAACAACACTGGACACCATTAGGGATTGGGGCAGGAATGTCACTGTTGATATGTTGTAAGAACAACACTGGACACCATTAGGGATTGGGGCAGGAATGTCACTGTTGATATGTTGTAGGAACAACACTGGACACCATTAGGGATTGGGGCAGGAATGTCACTGTTGATATGTTGTAGGAACAACACTGGACACCATTAGGGATTGGGGCAGCAATGTCACTGTTGATATGTTGTAGGAACAACACTGGACACCATTAGGGATTGGGGCAGGAATGTCACTGTTGATATGTTGTAGGAACAACACTGGACACCATTAGGGATTGGGGCAGGAATGTCACTGTTGATATGTTGTAGGAACAACACTGGACACCATTAGGGATTGGGGCAGGAATGTCAGTGTTATGTTGTAGGAACAACACTGGACACCATTAGGGATTGGGGCAGGAATGTCAGTGTTATGTTGTAGGAACAACACTGGACACCATTAGGGATTGGAGCAGGAATGTCAGTGTTATGTTGTAGGAACAACACTGGACACCATTAGGGATTGGGGCAGGAATGTCAGTGTTGTTATGTTGTAGGAACAACACTGGACACCATTAGGGATTGGGGCAGGAATGTCAGTGTTATGTTGTAGGAACAACACTGGACACCATTAGGGATTGGGGCAGGAATGTCAGTGTTGTTATGGTGTAGGAACAACACTGGACACCATTAGGGATTGGGGCAGGAATGTCAGTGTTATGTTGTAGGAACAACACTGTACACCATTAGGGATTGGGGCAGGAATGTCAGTGTTATGTTGTAGGAACAACACTGGACACCATTAGGGATTGGGGCAGGAATGTCAGTGTTATGTTTTAGGAACAACACTGGACACCATTAGGGATTGGGGCAGGAATGTCAGTGTTATGTTGTAGGAACAACACTGGACACCATTAGGGATTGGGGCAGGAATGTCAGTGTTATGTTGTAGGAACAACACTGGACACCATTGGGGATTGGGACAGGAATGTCAGTGTTATGTTGTAGGAACAACACTGGACACCATTAGGGATTGGGGCAGGAATGTCAGTGTTGTGTTGTAGGAACAACACTGGACACCATTAGGGATTGGGGCAGGAATGTCAGTGTTGTGTTGTAGGAACAACACTGGACACCATTTGGGATTGGGGCAGGAATGTCAGTGTTATGTTGTAGGAACAACACTGGACACCATTAGGGATTGGGGCAGGAATGTCAGTGTTGTAGGAACAACACTGGACACCATTAGGGATTGGGGCAGGAATGTCAGTGTTGTTATGTTGTAGGAACAACACTGGACACCATTAGGGATTGGGGCAGGAATGTCAGTGTTGTTATGGTGTAGGAACAACACTGGACACCATTAGGGATTGGGGCAGGAATGTCAGTGTTATGTTGTAGGAACAACACTGGACACCATTAGGGATTGGGGCAGGAATGTCAGTGTTATGTTGTAGGAACAACACTGGACACCATTAGGGATTGGGGCAGGAATGTCAGTGTTGTTATGTTGTAGGAACAACACTGGACACCATTAGGGATTGGGGCAGGAATGTCAGTGTTGATATGTTGTAGGAACAACACTGGACACCATTAGGGATTGGGGCAGGAATGTCAGTGTTATGTTGTAGGAACAACACTGGACACCATTAGGGATTGGGGCAGGAATGTCAGTGTTATGTTGTAGGAACAACACTGGACACCATTAGGGATTGGGGCAGGAATGTCAGTGTTATGTTGTAGGAACAACACTGGACACCATTAGGGATTGGGGCAGGAATGTCAGTGTTGATATGTTGTAGGAACAACACTGGACACCATTAGGGATTGGGGCAGGAATGTCAGTGTTGATATGTTGTAGGAACAACACTGGACACCATTAGGGATTGGGGCAGGAATGTCAGTGTTGATATGTTGTAGGAACAACACTGGACACCATTAGGGATTGGGGCAGGAATGTCAGTGTTATGTTGTAGGAACAACACTGGACACCATTAGGGATTGGGGCAGGAATGTCAGTGTTGTTATGTTATAGGAACAACACTGGACACCATTAGGGATTGGGGCAGGAATGTCAGTGTTATGTTGTAGGAACAACACTGGACACCATTAGGGATTGGGGCAGGAATGTCAGTGTTGTGTTGTAGGAACAACACTGGACACCATTTGGGATTGGGGCAGGAATGTCAGTGTTATGTTGTAGGAACAACACTGGACACCATTAGGGATTGGGGCAGGAATGTCAGTGTTGTAGGAACAACACTGGACACCATTAGGGATTGGGGCAGGAATGTCAGTGTTATGTTGTAGGAACAACACTGGACACCATTAGGGATTGGGGCAGGAATGTCAGTGTTATGTTGTAGGAACAACACTGGACACCATTAGGGATTGGGGCAGGAATGTCAGTGTTATGTTGTAGGAACAACACTGGACACTATTAGTGATTGGTGCAGGAATGTCAGTGTCACCCTTCCGAGGCAAAAACCTGCTCTGCATTGCAATATGTTGCAATGCTCCAGCAACATACAATTGCAATGTATGTAATTCATTTCAAATGATTGAACAAAGTTGTTATTTTTTGCATGCATTAACTTCTCTAGGCTAGGGTGCGCTATTTTCACGTCCGGATGAAAAGTAGATGTCAACAGTCTTTAGAAATTGATTGATGTTTTTCTTTAGAGAAATGAAGAAGTACCGCAGTTCAGAACGAGGGTCCAGCATGAAAGACATCAAATTAAAGTGCACTCTAATGTTTTGATGCGCGCGACCTGGAACACGCTTTCTTTGTTTTCCTCCGGTATTGAACGCAGTTTATCCCGTCTTAAATTTGATCGATTATTTACGTAAAAAAATACCTAAAGTTGTATTAGGAAAGTTGTTTGAAATGTTTGGATCAAGATTACAGGTAATTTATAAGATATTTTGTAGTCATGTTGCGCGAGTTGGAACCAGTGTTTTTTTTATTCAAACGTGCCAAATAAATGGACATTTTGGAGATATAACGACGGAATTAATCGAACAAAAGGACCATTTGTGATGTTAATGGGACATATTGGAGTGCCAACAGAAGAAGTTCTTCAAAGGTAAGGCATGAATTATATCGTTATTTCTGACTTTTGTGTTGTGCCTGATTAATATAATTCAATTAATATAATTTATCTCCCTGGTCAAAGTATTTAGAACCTTTCTGATGACAGAAAACTGAAGACGATGGAGAGGAAGAACAGCATCCTCCATCGATGGTCCCCCACCAGCAGTCTCTTCCAGACTGCACTCCACAGACTGCAGAGGAACAGATTGATGGTCCCCCACCAGCAGTCTCTTCCAGACTGCACTCCACAGACTGTACAGTAACAGATTGATGGTCCCCCACCAGCAGTCTCTTCCAGACTGCACTCCACAGACTGCAGAGGAACAGATTGATGGTCCCCCACCAGCAGTCTCTTCCAGACTGCAGAGTAACAGATTGATGGTCCTTCACCAGCAGTCTCTTCCAGACTGCACTCCACAGACTGCAGAGGAACAGATTGATGGTCCCCCACCAGCAGTCTCTTCCAGACTGTACTCCACAGACTGCAGAGGAACAGATTGATGGTCCCCCACCAGCAGTCTCTTCCAGACTGCACTCCACAGACTGCAGAGTAACAGATTGATGGTCCCCCACCAGCAGTCTCTTCCAGACTGCACTCCACAGACTGCAGAGGAACAGATTGATGGTCCCCCACCAGCAGTCTCTTCCAGACTGCACTCCACAGACTGCAGAGGAACAGATTGATGGTCCCCCACCAGCAGTCTCTTCCAGACTGCACTCCACAGACTGCAGAGGAACAGATTGATGGTCCCCCACCAGCAGTCTCTTCCAAACTGCACTCCACAGACTGCGGAGGAACAGATTGATGGTCCCCCACCAGCAATCTCTTCCAGACTGTACTCCACAGACTGCGGAGGAACAGATTGATGGTCCCCCACCAGCAGTCTCTTCCAGACTGCACTCCACAGACTGCAGAGGAACAGATTGATGGTCCCCCACCAGCAGTCTCTTCCAGACTGCACTCCACAGACTGCAGAGGAACAGATTGATGGTCCCCCACCAGCAGTCTCTTCCAGACAGCACTCCACAGACTGCAGAGGAACAGATTGATGGTCCCCCACCAGCAGTCTCTTCCAGACTGCACTCCACAGACTGCAGAGTAACAGATTGATGGTCCCCCACCAGCAGTCTCTTCCAGACTGCACTCCACAGACTGCAGAGGAACAGATTGATGGTCCCCCACCAGCAGTCTCTTCCAGACTGCACTCCACAGACTGCAGAGTAACAGATTGATGGTCCCCCACCAGCAGTCTCTTCCAGACTGCACTCCACAGACTGCAGAGGAACAGATTGATGGTCCCCCACCAGCAGTCTCTTCCAGACTGCACTCCACAGACTGCAGAGGAACAGATTGATGGTCCCCCACCAGCAGTCTCTTCCAGACTGCACTCCACAGACTGCAGAGTAACAGATTGATGGTCCCCCACCAGCAGTCTCTTCCAGACTGCACTCCACAGACTGCAGAGGAACAGATTGATGGTCCCCCACCAGCAGTCTCTTCCAGACTGCACTCCACAGACTGCAGAGGAACAGATTGATGGTCCCCCACCAGCAGTCTCTTCCAGACTGTACTCCACAGACTGCAGAGGAACAGATTGATGGTCCCCCACCAGCAGTCTCTTCCAGACTGCACTCCACAGACTGCAGAGGAACAGATTGATGGTCCCACACCAGCAGTCTCTTCCAGACTGCACTCCACAGACTGCAGAGGAACAGATTGATGGTCCCCCACCAGCAGTCTCTTCCAGACTGCACTCCACAGACTGCAGAGGAACAGATTGATGGTCCCCCACCAGCAGTCTCTTCCAGACAGCACTCCACAGACTGCAGAGGAACAGATTGATGGTCCCCCACCAGCAGTCTCTTCCAGACTGCACTCCACAGACTGCGGAGGAACAGATTGATGGTCCCCCACCAGCAGTCTCTTCCAGACTGTACTCCACAGACTGCGGAGGAACAGATTGATGGTCCCCCACCAGCAGTCTCTTCCAGACTGCACTCCACAGACTGCGGAGGAACAGATTGATGGTCCCCCACCAGCAGTCTCTTCCAGACTGCACTCCACAGACTGCGGAGGAACAGATTGATGGTCCCCCACCAGCAGTCTCTTCCAGACTGCACTCCACAGACTGCAGAGGAACAGATTGATGGTCCCCCACCAGCAGTCTCTTCCAGACTGCACTCCACAGACTGCAGAGGAACAGATTGATGGTCCCCCACCAGCAGTCTCTTCCAGACTGCACTCCACAGACTGCAGAGTAACAGATTGATGGTCCCCCACCAGCAGTCTCTTCCAGACTGCACTCCACACACTGCAGAGGAACAGATTGATGGTCCCCCACCAGCAGTCTCTTCCAGACTGCACTCCACAGACTGCAGAGTAACAGATTGATGGTCCCCCACCAGCAGTCTCTTCCAGACTGTACTCCACAGACTGCAGAGGAACAGATTGATGGTCCCCCACCAGCAGTCTCTTCCAGACTGCACTCCACAGACTGCAGAGGAACAGATTGATGGTCCCCCACCAGCAGTCTCTTCCAGACTGTACTCCACAGACTGCAGAGTAACAGATTGATGGTCCCCCACCATAAGTCTCTTCCAGACTGCACTCCACAGACTGCAGAGTAACAGATTGATGGTCTCCCACCAGCAGTCTCTTCCAGACTGCACTCCACAGACTGCAGAGTAACATATTGATGGTCCCCCACCAGCAGTCTCTTCCAGACTGCACTCCACAGACTGCAGAGTAACATATTGATGGTCCCCCACCAGCAGTCTCTTCCAGACTGCACTCCACAGACTGCAGAGTAACAGATTGATGGTCCCCCACCAGCAGTCTCTTCCAGACTGCACTCCACAGACTGCAGAGTAGCAGATTGATGGTCCCCCACCAGCAGTCTCTTCCAGACTGCACTCCACAGACTGCAGAGGAACAGATTGATGGTCCCCCACCAGCAGTCTCTTCCAGACTGTACTCCACAGACTGCAGAGTAACAGATTGATGGTCCCCCACCAGCAGTCTCTTCCAGACTGCACTCCACAGACTGCAGAGGAACAGATTGATGGTCCCCCACCAGCAGTCTCTTCCAGACTGCACTCCACAGACTGCAGAGGAACAGATTGAGGACCAATCTGGAGGGAACCTTCAGTCTCCTGTTAGAACGGAGGATCCTCTGTGTTCTGATGACTAAATATACAGCTTATATATATATATTCAACTAGAGGAACAAGTCAACTCATATCATTTCTACGATCATTCTGGGAGGACAAACACAATAATAATGTTTATTCGTATCTGTTTCTGAATTTGGTTTCTGTTGCTAATGATCTGTTGTTGGATGGTAATAGAGTAATTGCATAGCAGCTTCTGTCATTTTTGAATGTTTATTTGTTTAGATTGGATTACCTTTAACAATTTTTTTATCTGTTTAATCCTGATAATCTGATCCTGATAATCTGATCCTGATAATCTGATCCTGATAATCTGGTCCTGATAACCTGGTCCTGATAACCTGATCCTGATAACCTGATCCTGATAACCTGATCCTGATCCTGATAATCTGATCCTGATAATCTGATCCTGATAACCTGGTCCTGATAACCTGATCCTGATAACCTGATCCTGATAACCTGATCCTGATAACCTGATCCTGATAACCTGACCCTTTAACGACAGAACAATTGCGGCCTTATCCAGCGAGGGTACCGTTTTCTTAGCAAGGGAGGAGAATTATCCACCAGGGCGGACTGTAAGAATATCACATTAAAATGAAATGATATCGTTGGGCTGCTGTAGTCTTCAGATCTGGAGGAGAAGTTGTCTGGTTCCTCTGCCTGTCGTTCTGCAGTGTGCTGAAGAGCAGTAGCCTTCCAGAGGACAAGTCCAAATCCAACAACTCAAGCTTCCTAGTAAAGGCCTCAAGTACACAACTGTATTCCCTCTTCCTTGTAACTGCAGATTTAACCTGTTTAAGTTACAGAATGTCGCCAAAAAAGCAACATCTGAGAGGAATTCCTACATTTCCAGAATATGAAGGTGATCAGCTGCTGCCCTCATTTAGCTTTTTCTGACTAAAACCAAAACCTGGTCATGCAGCTGACAGAATGGCTCTGGAGCTTTTCCTTTACTCAGCCAGCGCACGTTGTTGTGAAGCAGGAGATCATCCTGGATGGCCTCCTCTGATTCTGTCACCAGCTTGCTTTTCCTTTACTCAGCCAGCGCACGTTGTTGTGAAGCAGGAGATCATCCTGGATGGCCTCCTCTGATTCTGTCTCCAGCTTGCTTTTCCTTTACTCAGCCAGCGCACCTTGTTGTGAAGCAGGAGATCATCCTGGATGGTCTCCTCTGATTCTGTCACCAGCTTGCTTTTCCTTTACTCAGCCAACGCACGTTGTTGTGAAGCAGGAGATCATCCTGGATGGCCTCCTCTGATTCTGTCACCAGCTTGCTTTTCCTTTACTCAGCCAGCGCACGTTGTTGTGAAGCAGGAGGCCAGCTCGCGGAAAAGACGTTGTTGTGTTGCTTGATGTCCCCCTGACAAAGCTTATTATGCGCATGACTTTATCCATCACATCTGTCACAGTAGCGTTTAGTCTGGCACACAGCACACTCTGATGCATGAGACAATGCCAGCCATTCATTTGTGGGGAGATCTCCTTCAACCTGCTAACCAGGCCCCTGTGTCTGCCCATCATAGCAGGAGTGTCAAGCCTCAGTCTGGGGCGGGAAGTCCACTTTGAAAGTATCATGCTTAGATTCATAATGTAGACTGAGATTGAATTATTTGAAAATAGTGATATTTTCATTGCAAACAAGACACACTGGCTTGGCAGTGGAGATAGATGGTTAGATGAATGCATATCTCTCTGTCTGTATGGAGATAGATGGTTAGGTGAATGTATATCTCTCTGTCTGTATGGAGATAGATGGTTAGATGAATGTATATCTCTCTGTTTGGAGATAGATGGTTAGATTAATGCATATCTCTC